>NC_064628.1:48944586-49564836 GCF_023864275.1 Schistocerca cancellata | reverse complement strand
GATAGGCAAATGGGAAATGGAGGTGGTGTATCTGCTGCGGTAGACAAGAAACTCAATCCACCGAGGTAGAAATTGAAACTGCATGAGAGATTGTATGGGCAAGACTCAGTATTAGGGGTGGACATTACATGATAATTGGATCCGTGATGAACTTTAAATTTTCAGTACAGGAAAGCAGCATATTGAGGAACTCTGGCTTAAGTTTAAAAGAATGGTTAACTATGTGCAGGTATCTTAAACACAATGACCACCTGAATGTCAAACGGCACGTATTTCGAAAACATCAATCACGTGAAATACAACTCACACTCTTCTCAAATGATATACTGAAAGCTTTGGATCAGGCAACCAATTAGATGCAGTATTTCTCGATTTCCGAAAAGCATTTGACTCAGCATCGCTCCTACATTTATGGTCAAAAATACAATCACATGGGGAATATGTAGAAGTAGCTTTGGGTGTGCTCCAAGGATGTGGTAGAGACCCTTGCTGTTCATATTGTACATTATTGAACCTGCAGACAATATTAATAAAAAATGACACTTTTTCAGATGAAAAAAAAAGAAAGAAAGGAAAAAAAGAAAGAAATTCAGTCAGATCTTGATAAGATTTCAACAAGGTGCAGAGACTGGCAACTTGCTCTAAATGTTCAGAAATGTAAATTGTGCACTTAACAAAACAAAACAAAAAATTAGTATCCTATGGCTATACTATCAATGAGTCACTGTTAGAATCTGCCTACTCATACAAATACCTGGGTGTAACACTTTGTAGGGATATGAAATGGAATGATCATTTAGGCTCACTCGTGGGTAAAGCAGGTGGGAGACTTCGGTTTATTGGTAGAGTACTGAGGAAGTGCAATCAATCTACTAAGAGACTGCTTACCAATCGATTGTGTGTCCCATCCTAGAATATTGCTCAAGTGTGTGGGACCCATACCACATAGAACTAACAGGGGATATTGAATATATATAGAGAAGGGCAGCACGAATGGCCGCAGGTTTCTTTAATCCAGGGGAGAGTGTAACAGAGATAATGAAGGAATTGAATCGCAGACTCTCGAAGAAAGATGTTAACTATTCCGAGAAAGTCTACTGGCAAAGTTTTAACAGCTGGCTTTAAATGATTATTCTAGAGACATACTAACAACCCCCTACGTATCGCTCACACAGGGATCGTGAGGATAAGATTAGCATAACTACTGCATGCACAGAAGCAATCGAACAATCATTCCTCCTATACTCCTTAAAGGAATGGAACAGGAAGAAACCTTAATAACTGGCACAATGGGAAGTACCCTCTGTCAACCCCCTCAAGGTGGTTTGCAGAGTATGGCTGTAGATGTAGAACATGAGGTGCCTTATCAAATGTATGACAACGCCCAAGAAAAAAAGAAAAAACTTTGGATAACTTCATCATAAGACACTTCATTTCTAGGCCTGTCAAATGATTGGCAGCTATTGTGAACTGGTGTTTTGGAAGAGCCCCGGAGTCAGGTACCTGTGGTACTGCAGTCATTACTTGTGTAGTTGACAGTAAGTTGGGTGTCAATGGAAGATCAAGGTGTACTGTACAGAGCAAACAAGGACAACTAGAGAGTGCCTTTTACTGCCTACCAGACTCCTGTCCTGATGTAACCAAAGAGGTTTGGAGAAAACCACAGTGCATTTGTACGAAAGTTATCCAATCATTCTGTAATCATCGGTCGAGACTTCAGTCATCCAACACTCAATTAGGAAAATTATAATTTTGTTAGTGATGGGTGTGACAAGGCTTTCTGTGGAGCATTACCACATGTGTTCTCTGGAAACTACTTACCCCCCCCACTCCTCATGATGTAAATATATTGGATCTAATGACAACACACACACCTGACCTCATTGAGCACATCCACATCAAAACGTGTCAGTGACCATGACAAGTGGAAAGATATGTATGTTCAGTAATGAAGGAAAAGATACATTGTTACTTACTGTAAAAAAGATGTGAAGTTGCAGAACAAGTAAAAGATACTTACACAAAGCTTTCAGCCACAGCCCACACACACACACACACACACACACACACACACACACACACACACACACACAAAAGCAAGCACACATGATCGCCAACTCCAGCAGCTTTGCCTTTCTTCTGTGTATGAATGGTGAGTGTTTCACTGTTTCTCTTTTGCCGATAAAGGCTGTGCCCGAAAGCTCTGTCCAAATTTCTTTTAATTATGCCTGTCTGCAACTTAACACATCATCTTTACGGTAAGTAACAATATATCTATGCCTACAAAGTTGATATTCCTACCTGGAGTTTCCATCAGATGTTCTGTAAAGTAGATAGAAAAGCAGTAGTGTCATGTCTGAATTAGGACAGGAGCCTGTAAAGGATGTAGGATGTATCACTCAAGTTTAAAAGAACAGTTGACCCACACACTGGACAGACATGTTCCTAGTGGAACTGGTCATAATGAGAGGGACTCTCAATGTTGTACAGTCACTGTAAAGAAACTTTTAAAGCAACAGAGACAACTGCATAAGGCTATAGTTAGAGATACACTGAATGAAATGTGTCTGGCTGTCAAGAGAGTAGTGCTTGAAGCCTTCAGTGTCTACCACAGCAGAATATTGTCAAATGATCTTTCACAAAACCCAAAGAAATTCTGATCTCTTGGATGAGACGGGGGCTGAAATTAAGGTAACAAAACAAAAGCTGGAATGCTTAACTCCATTCCCAAATTTTCATTTACCAAGAAAAACCCAGGAGGACTGCCTCAATTTAATCCTCGTATCCCAGAAAAGATGAACAAAATAATTATTAGCATTACTGAAATCCTTAAAAGTGAACAAAGTGCCAGGGCCCGATGGAATCCTTATCAGATTCTACACTGAATTTGCAGCTGAGTTTGCCCCTCTTTTACCTATAATCTATTGTAGATACCTCAGGGGGTGGGGGACCTGCCCAGTAGTTGGAAGGAAGCACAGGTCACACCCGTTTACAAGACAGGTCTCAGAAGTAATCTATGAAACTACTGCCCAATATCCTTGACATTGATTTATTGTAGAATCTTAGAACTCTGAATTGAAACAAAATGCAGTATCTCTAACAGAATGTCTTCCATGCCAACCAGCATGGATTCAAAAAATCATCATCATCATCATCATCATCATCATACGAAACAAAACGCACTTTTCTCACATCATATAATGAAAATCTCGAACAACAGTGGTAGATGCACTACTAGATTCCTGTGAAGCATTTCAGTAAACACCATATCTACGCTTACTGACAATCATACCATCACACAGTGTTTTAAGTTAAATTTGTGACTGGATTTAGGATTTTTTGATAGGTAGGATGCAGCACATTATCTTGGATGGAGATCCATAGTGAGGGTGTACCCCAGGAAAGTGTGTTGGGGCCTTTTCTGTTGATAATTTATATTAAGAACTTTTTTGCAGATGATGCAGTTATCTATAAAACCTGCATAAATATTCAGTCAGACCTTGATAAGATTTCAAAGTGGTGCAATGTCAATAAATCACAGTTGGAATTTGCTAACTCATACAATTACAGGAGTGTAACACTTTGTAGGAATGGTAGAGTGTCCCAGAAATGGTGAAGAAATTGAAACGGCAGACTCTTGAAGATAGATGTAAACTATTCAAGAAAACCTACTTACAATGTTTCCAGAACGTATTTTAAATCATGATTCTAGGAATATACAACAATCCCCTACTTATTGCTCACATAGAGATCATGAGGACACGATTAAGTAACTGTGTGTGCTGTAATTAAACTATTATTCCTCCTGTGCTCAGTAAATGAATGGAATGGAAGAAACCCTAATAAATGGTACAATGGGACAGACCATCTGCCATGCACTTCACAGTGGTTTGCAGAGTATAGATGCAGATGTAAGGCACTTCACTACACTTCGGAGATCACCCAGTATTTTGGTTTCCAAACACAATGGTGACCAACCAGGGCCACAGCAGGTAGGCGTTTGCCTTGTCTACAATATACTCTGACCACAGCTGCAAGACACGCATTCTCTGCTGCCTTCATGCAGCTAACCAACCGATCATCACCTGGTAATGACATACATTTATGCAATCCCATCAGTCTGTCTGATTTTAATCATAATCGGTATCACCTCAGATTTCTTGTGAGGAAGTGAGGTCTGGTAGGGCGATCTGATTCAGGGTCCACTCAGCCCTTAAGAGGCTAAATGAGGAGCTGCTCAAATAACAAAGGAGTGACATCGTCAGGATTCTTCCACTGACAATAACAGCTGGAAGAATTGGTGGGACACTGATAACATGTCCCACAATTGTAGATCACTCCACATACTGTCTTGTAGACAACAGTTGGGTAGTTGAAACTGGCATGTGACTTAATTTGAAGTGGTATTTACTTTTTTCATAGTGATAGAAACTGTAGCAAAATGACTGCAACTATGTCCCAGTTATATGTATTAGTAGCCTATAAGTAAATGTCAATGCCACAGCCTACAAGGACGATAAATCCTCTAAGCAAAAACTACTATGTGTGGTTGATTATCTCGCAGCAGGAAAGTATGTAACAATTGATGTTCCATTCTTAGCTCAGTAAGCTTCATTTCCTTCCATAAAGTGTATTTGGCAAGAGATGTGCCATGATAAAGTTGATTTGACTGCCCAAAACTTGTTGGAAAGTTGGTTACCTCAAATCACTCTTCTTCCCCCATTGACATTCATCATTTTAATTGACAGTCAGATACAGGATGCTAAGGGATGGCATGAGGCATCACAGTACTTTATCTATACATGATATGGTTGCTTTATCAGTTGAAACATTCTTGTTACTGAAATATAACTTTATTAAAGCTAAATATGGGTTCTGTATGCTATAAAATCCTAGTTTGGTCAGTAGGGTGTTAAAGAGAATAGAGTCAAGAGCTTCACTGAGATCACACAGTGCCACTTCCCTTTCTCATGTGTCTACCTACCTTCACAACCCACAGTAAAATTCCTTTGCTTATATGACAAAGTCAGGAAGTTGGTTTCTTTGCAGATTACAAAGGAGGAGGGGGGTGGGGATTTCATGTAAATAAAATTTTGTAATATGTTCACTATTTACCAATGCTATACTTACCATGTAGGTGCCACCACAAATTTCACAACTTCTTCAACAGGGTATGTACAACCAGCTAAGCTGGGCCAGATTGGGGACTGACTGTCCAGAAGGCTAGTATCCTCTTCAACATTTTCAGAATAATCTCTTAAATCTTCGAGATCTAAGGCAAGCTGGTCCTCTGACTTTTCACCTACAAGAGAACAATAATTCAGATGGGGAAAAAAGAACAAACAACACATAACAGAAATAAAATACACTTAAACCCAATTAATATGTATTATAGCATTTTAATAAGATGGACATTAGTCTGTGGCTTGATACTGTTCTGTTACGAGCATTGCAACCCAGAATGTCATAAATGACTTGCAATCAAACTTGAGCAAGGATACACTGTCAATATGATAAGTCATGTCTCTCAGTAAATTTTTGCAAGTGTTTTTCATCTTTCTCTTCTTTACGTACCAAAGAAAAATCATCACATTAACAGCCCTACTCCAAGAAAGGAACAAGGTGGAGGAAGCTTGAAAGAAATACAAAAGTGGCACTGAATTTAATGCCAAGGAAATAAAGTAATGATGCAGAGCTGAGAGCAAATTGTTTCTTCTTGTTTACTGCGTCTCATTACTGGTTTTCCACTCATCCTTATGATATTGCACCTCCAGTGATCTATTGCCTGGATGTATATTTATTTGTTATTTTCAAATTCCACCTTTGCAGCCAATCAAACTACGCGATGCAAGCAACACACAGAGCACATACGACAGGGATAATACGTGAATACTAAATCATATACAGCAACTTATTAGTGTCAGTGCATAATTTCATGTTCCCAAGAATTTGTGATATTCACATGTAATAAAAATTGTGTCACCATGGAGAAAAACATAAACAAATTATATTATCTGTACCAATAATTATGCCTATGGTAAAATGAAAACGTGAACAAACACAGGTCAAGTTTTACATAACTACACTTAGGAAGAACTAAAAAGTAATCATAACTCTTTTACTATATTTTGCAGCCATGGCTCTCACAGATAGTCTGATAAGTGGTTTCAACTTTTTAGAAAGCCATCATCAGCTCATACGGAAACATCAAATAACTTGTCAAAATACAAAGATGTCAAAACCTGTTATGGTACCATTTTTGTGAGCAAAGTTGGAAGAATACAATATAATAATTTTATTTACAGGATTATCACTGTTTTTATCTTAGGAATTTCCCTTATGATAAGTAAAATGAGTTCACAAAATTATCCACTACAGTGATGACTCAAAGTCGCATACATCATGCCCTGTTTCATCCCAGGCCCTGCAGAGCTGCCATGTAGGGTATCGGCTGGTCAGTCTTTACAATTTGCTACTTTCTTGTTCCACGAATTATTTTACAGTGAGTTACGAGTGATACAGAAGTGCAGTTTCCTGTTCGGAGAACAGTTGCTAGCTCCATTCTTCTTGGTGTGTTCCAGCCAATGAATGATCCTTAGTCAACGAACTAAAAAGATTTCAGCAAACTTAGTCATGATGAAGCTAGATGCAACATTAACTTTAATCAAGTATAGAAACTGACAGTAAAAGCATGTCAAGTCAGAGAGGGAGGAGGAGAGAATTTATGCGGGGTCAGAATCATCTGTTATTTGCCTTCTAGAAGACATAGGTTTTAGGTTACGAAAAAGTAACAACGGACATAAATTTCTGACGAATACAAGGATTCTGCCATCTCAGAGCTATATTTCATTGGAATTCGCATTTACAGCATACAAGGACAATAGGTCTGTGGTTTATCTAAATAAAACTAGGTTTCGCAAAACCATATTAATGAATACATTTGGCACAACTCCAAGAGAAACGATAGCCTGAGTGTACCCACCGACATCTGCTTAGTGTATATCAGTGTTTTGGGTGATGGGCGCAGTGATTAAGAGAGCGTACCAGCTGCAAATATAATCTCTTCAGTAGTTATAAAATATTCTCTGTCATATTAAGATTAGTTGCCAGAACAGGAATCCTGCTAGTGGTATCAAGTGCTTGTGTGCTATCTTGCACTGAGTCTCTGTTAAAATCTGTTCGTAAGTAACACAATAAAACTATTTTTCTTAAAAATTTCTTATACAGTTAGTTTTTACTTTTTGTAACAGATGGCAGCAACCAAGGCGATGAATGGCTGTCTCATAAAATTCCTGGGTCTGTGATGTTAACCAGTTCTGCACATACAGCTGGACGTTGTTGTCCGAGGTGAATAGTTTGCCCCTCGGAGCAAAAAGGGGACCAAAAATGATATAATCATAGGGAGAGAGGTCTGAACTGTATGGAGTATGGCCGAGAAACTCCCATTTGAATTTCTGCAGGAGTGCTGCGACTGTGTTGGCCGTGAGGCTTTGCACTGTCGTGAAGCAGAATGACGCCATGGGTGATTACCCGGTCACTTTGATTTGATCACTTGGCGAAGGGTGGTCAAGGTTTGCAAGTAACACTGGGCATTCACTTTTGATCCGTGCTGCAGGAAGTGAATCAGGAGGCGGCCATCTTGGTCAAAGAAGAATGTCAGGCTAACCTTTCCTGCACTCGTGTGGACGACGACATCCAGCTGTACGTGTGGAACTGGTTAACATCGCAGCCCCGGGAATTTTATGAGACAGCAATTCACCGCCTTGTGTCACCGTGGGGAAGTGTCAACAGCCAGGGTCAATACCTCCAAACGTACAGGTACTGGTTTCTGTAATTATGCCGGCAGCTCGTTTCTTTTTGAATGCCCCATATACCTCATCATACGCTAAACAAAAACTAATTATGTCTAGTATGTTCTTTCATAACTTTTGCTAACATTTGAAATTATCAACAACTGGCAAAGTTGTAAGAAGAAAAGATGTTGTCTGCTATAGTTTTGAATCTTGAATGTATGTTTTCACAACAATTCCACAACAATGTAAGCACGTTTCTTAAATGTTGTTGTTGTGGTCTTCAGTCCTGAGACTGGTTTGATGCAGCTCTCCATGCCACTCTATCCTGTGCAAGCCTCTTCATCTCCCAGTACCTACTGCAACCTACATCCTTCTGAATCTGCTTAGTGTATTGATCTCTTGGTCTCCCTCTACGATTTTTACCCTCAACGCTGCCCTCCAATGCTAAATTTGTGATCCCTCGATGCCTCAGAACATGTCCTACCAACCGATCCCTTCTTCTAGTCAAGTTGTGCCACAAACTTCTCTTCTCCCCAATCCTGTTCAATACCTCCTCATTAGTTACGTGATCTACCCACCTTATCTTCAGCATTCTTCTGTAGCACCACATTTCGAAAGCTTCTATTCTCTTCTTGTCCAAACTAGTTATCGTCCATGTCTCACTTCCATACATGGCTACACTCCATACAAATACTTTCAGAAACGACTTCCTGACACCTAAATCTATATTCGATGTTAACAAATTTCTCTTCTTGAGAAACGCTTTCCTTGCCATTGCCAGTCTACATTTTATATTCTCTCTACTTCGACCATCATCGGTTATTTTACTCCCTAAATAGCAAAACTCCTTTACTACTTTAAGTGTCTCATTTCCTAATCTAATTCCCTCAGCATCACCCGACTTAATTCGACAACATTCCATTATCCTCGTTTTGTTTTTGTTGATGTTCATCTTATATCCTCCTTTCAAGACACTGTCCATTCCGTTCAACTGCTGTTTCTTAAATGTAAACTTCAAAAACTACAGAAGTTTTTGTACCTTTCTATGCACTGCATTTTTGTAAGTAATTGTATCATGGCTCTATTTCTCCCATTTTTTTACTGTTTTCCTAATTTCAAAGGACACAAATTCAATGAATCTAACATTACATTGACAACAATTAAAGAAAACATTCAGATCACATGTAGCATGTATATTTCACACCTATTCTGCAACAGTAATGGACATTCTTGTATGGAACAATATGGAAAATCAGGGAAAGGCACCCACTCACCTGTAATGGATTGATGTGTGGTGAATAGACACTAATAACCAAAAACTGTACATATACCAGCTTTCGAGCCCTTGCTCTTATTTTAACAGAAGTACACACAGTCACAAATACAACAACATAGGCAACTAACCCACACTCTCGTAGCCGCTATGAGACTGGTTATTGAGAGCAGTTGCCTGGGCTTATGGTGGTGTGGTGGGCGTTAAGGAAGGGTGCATGAAGCAAGGAGGGAGTGATGGGTTAGTGTGTGAGGCTGGTCTTCCGGAAGATGACTCATCGGCTGCACAAGAGGGTCAAAGGAGTTCAAAGGGTACACGCTCTACTCTCCAAACTCCTTTCATCCTAGTCTGTAGCTGGTGAGTCGTATATTGAAAGACCAGCCTTGCTCTATACCATTAACCCCGCCTTGCCTCACGTCCTTTCCTCTCTCCTCCCACAAAGCTAGTGAGACTACTGTTTTCTGTTGTGTGTGTGTATGAGCTGCACATCAGTCTGCTATAGGTGAGTGGGTGCTTTTCCCCTTATTTTATGTTGTCGCATCCATCCAGATGGAATTTGACTATCGTTTCCACCACTATTTCAAAATGGTCAACCCTTCATTCCGCACTTTCTTTAAACCACTAAATAATTCTTTTTTTGTGTTTGGAATCATTGAAGGATGCTAGGAAAAAAGTTGAAAATAATACATTCTTATTATACAAGAGTGTGTGACATTTACATCATTAAAAACATTTGTTAAGCATACAATATTATGAAAAGGATAGTTTCTACTCACCATATAGCGGAGATGCTGAGTCGCAGATAGGCACAACAAAAAGACTGCCAGAAAATGAGCTTTCAGCCACCGAGGCCTTCATTGGAAATACGCACACACACACAAACTCAAATAACACACACATGACCACAATCTCTGGCTGCTGAGGCCAGACTGCCTCAGTCTGACAGTCTTTTTGCTGTACCTATCTGCGACTCAGCATCTCCGCCATATGGTGAGTAGCATTTATCCTTCTCATAATAATGTTACATTTCATCCTGGATTTTCCACTGTTTAATTACACTGACTGAATAACACTTATTATATTGAAATTGGATAGATAGCACATGTTTTTAGAAAATGTGGAATGCAAGAAAGCAAGTTTTGTCTAAACATACGTTTACTTTGTACTTCTCACTCATGACAAAAGGTGCAATCTTTCTTACATCATTTGAAGGTAACAATGATCTTTCATAATTACACCTGTTGACCTCTACTGGATCTGTGCTAGCTGATCCACTCACTTGCTTGCTCTAGGTCCAATCTAGCAGAGAGTTTGAGCCCATTCAATTCTAAACCACTTCTAGTTCATTTCTGTGTATGCTGCCCTTTTTTTTCCAGTGAGCACCCTTTTCTAGGAAATCAATAAATTTATTATAATTATATCAATCAAAAACAAACTAAAGTATCATCACTTGGATCTAATCCTTATACAATCTCTGGCAATGTTGCTACCTAATAAATGTAAATTTCCAGTAAATGAGTTGTAACTGGAGACAACAGCAGAACACGATGCCATTATGTATTCTCTCTTCTTCGTGAAACCTTTTCACTTCAAATTTTGGCAGCTCACTGATGTAAGTAGGTAGCAAACAGACAACACAAAATAGAGGATATGTCCATTATGTCAAAGGCAATAATGTGTTCTTCAGAATACCAACATTCTTCTTTTTTCTGCTGCTTTTCACTTTGTGGTATCCTGTTCCTTTGGATCGTTTTTACACAGGAAATCCCTAGATTGAATAGGTATACAAATAGATGTATAGTGGGGCAATATCTGTCAAAGTAGGCCTTGCAGATCTGGCCCCTTTGGTATATCCCTTATGAGATGAATCACATTTTCAGATGCTCCAATATATAGTTCATCATCTAATCTGAGTTTTGGATTATTTTCTTACCCACTGTAGATTTCAATTTTGTGCGCAAACTCGTTTTCTCAACATGAAACACACAGTTTATACTCCCATTTATGTGGTTTTTCTTTCATATACTTTCATATACAACTTCACGTAGTGCCTTGCTTTGGTTGCATACATGCTCACGCATCGCAATTTAAAGACTTTTTTATTCTCAAGATCATTTATTTTTTGTAGAATTTTGTGATGATCATGATTATCAGGATTTGGTTGCTTTATATTTTCAATGAAATGCAAAGTGGTCATCAGACACTCAAAATATTCGTGAGTTGCTGTCTGTTTTACTAGCTCAACACCAAGATAACACATTTGCCTATAAATTTATGAATGTCATGAACATTGCAATTAAATGTGTTCCGGTTTTTCTGTGTGCTATAAAGATCAGTTTCATCCCCAGTTTTTGCTATTAATCTGCCAGTGAAAAAAATATTGAAAAAACTGATATGGCACTGACAACTCTACCACTGTTTGGAGCAGTGCGATATTTCTTTTGAATCTAAAAAGATCATTTAGAAATGAAGCACTTCATTTTTACCAAATGATTCGATTTTTCTGTATCCTTGGGCATTTTTCAGAAGCTTGTAATACTTGTGTATCAGCATCAAATTCATTACCACAGCCTCCAAAAAAATATTTGAATTACGTGTAACCCCTCTAACACTCTCAGGCTCGCTATCACTATCTGCAGATTTCAAATCATTTACAGTTCTAATTTGACTGAAGGTCTCTTCCATTTTGTCAATTTGGACGACACTGTCAGACAGACATTCTAGGGCCACAAATGCTTCATAATGTATCACTTTATGTCAGCCATTTTCAAAATACGAAAATGACTTCATTACAACACTTGGATTAGCACAAAAAATTACTATGCAATATTGCACACAACAGGATTTATGCAGTCATGCCAAAGATCCAGACGAATCAGCGGACTAGGTGTACGACATGGAGGTGTATGCGGACAGACATGGATGGGAGGTGGTAAAGCGAAGGACTCCAGTGCAGACAGAAGGGATCGCATGCAAACAGCAATCATTAGCCCTGACCTAGTCCACCTATGCGGCAGATGAACTGCCACCGGTGGAGAAAGGAGACTGTAATTCGGAGGCTCAGGAGAACTATGAATGCGTGCAATGTAGCAGTCGAGCAGTTGTGCACATCGGATCTGCAATGGACTCTGGCCTACGCCAGGACACTGGTCAGTGGACTCTTTCTAAAAGCTCCAGTCACTAGGTGACTGCCACTGTGGTGCAATGGGTCGAGTACACGCAACACTGACGGTGCCGCTGAACCATAAACCAGACTCCCACACTCAAGACGGGATTGAACAAGGTCTTTGTAGAGCTGCAGCAGAGTAGAGCAATCTGCAACACAGTTGGTGTTGCTCATGCAACAGAAGGCACTGAGGTGCTGCCAGCACTTCCGCTTAAGCTGACAAAGGTGAGGGAGCCAAGTCAATAGGGCGTCGAAAACCAGTCCTAAGAATCGATTCATCTCCACTACAGTGTGAGTATTGTCATGAAGACAAAGTTCTGGTTCCGGATGAACGGTACGACGTCGACAGAAGTGCATGACACACTTCGCGACTGAAAACTGGAAGCCGCGGGCGGGAGCCCAATGACTGCGCCTTGTGGATGGCTCCCTGTAGGTGCCACTCACCAACACCAGTACGGGTGGAGCAGTACAAAATGCAGAAGTCGTCTGCATACAAAGAGGGTGAGATGGACGTCCCTACAGCTGCTGCTAGACCGTTAATGGCCACTAAAAATAGTGGTACACTCAATAAAGAGCCCTGTGGAACCCCATTCTCCCGGATATGGGGAAAACTTAGGAAGCAACAACTTGGACATGGAAAGTACAGAGCGACAAGAAATTCTGGATAAAAATAGGGAGTGGGCCTCGGAGACCCGACCTGTATAATCTGGCAAGGCTATGTTGTCGCCAGGTGGTGTCATGTGCTTTGCATAGATAAAAAAAAAAAAAAAGACAGCAACGAGTTGTTGGCGTCTGGAAAAGACTGTTCGGATGGCAGACTTGAGGGACACAAGATTATCAGTGGTAGAACGAACCTGGTGGAAGCCGGTCTGACATGGAGCCAGAAGGCCGTGTGACTCCAGGATCCAACCCAACCGCCGACACACCATACGTTCCAGTAGCAACCTTGGTGAGGCTGATGGGCCGATAGCTATCCACATCATGTGGGTTTTTACCAGGTTTGAGCACTGGAATGATGATGATCTCCCGCCATTGTGATGGAAAGATGCCATCGCACCAGATCCAGTTGAAGATGATGGCACTAGTAGTCAGACGAGAGATGTTTAATCATTAGACTGTGGATCTGATCAGACCCAGGAGCTGTGTCGGGGCAATGTGGAAGTGCGCTGAGCAGCTCTCACTCCGTAAATGGGGCGTTATGGGGTTCACTGTGGCGTATAGTGAACGAGAGGACTTTCTTTTCCATCCGCTGTTTGAAGGTGCGAAAGGGTAGTTCTCCTACGCAGAGGCTCAAGCATAGTGCTCAGCAATCGCACTTGCGTTGGTATATAGCATGCCATTGATGGTAACGCCAGCGACACCTGCTGGGGTCGTACCCAAAATGACATCTGATCGTCCTCACTTGGGAAGGTGACATATGGCACTCCATGGTTGACACTCACCTCACCAACACTCCTGTTTCCATCATTTTATAAGCTGGCATACACAGGCACGTTTAAAGGCTATCAGATGCTCTAGGGAATGGTGCCGCTTATGTTTCTGTAGAACTTGTCAACGCTCTGTAATTGCTTCAGCGACTTACAGCAACCACCAAGGGACTGTCTTTCACTGGGGGGCACCCTAAAGAGCAGAGGATCGCATTTTCTGCCGCAGAAACAATTGTGGTAGTCACCTGTTCAACCATCACATCGATGTTACTGTGTGTGGGAGATTCAGTGGTGACATCAGAGGTGAAAGTTTCCCAGTCCGTCTTGTTTAAAGCCCATCTGGGCAGGCAACCTAGGGCCTGATGCTGGGGCAGTGACAGGAAGATGGGGAAGTGGTCACTACCACACAGGTCGTCTTGTGCTCTCCAGTGGATAGATGGGAGAAGTCCTGGGTTGCAAATTGAGAAATCAATGGCCAAGTAACTACCTAGAGCCACACTGAAATGTGTGGCAGCTCCAGTATTTAAGAGGCAGAGGTCGAACTGAGATAGTAAAGATTTGACATATCTGCCTCGCCCAGTAAGCACGGTGTCACCCCACAAGGGGTTATGGGCGTTAAAATCTCCAAAAAGTAGGAAAGGTTTAGGGATTTGATCAATCAGTGCAGTTAATACATTCAGGGACGCTGCACCATCTGGAGGAAGATATACACTGCAGACAGTTATTTCCTGCATCGTCTCTATTCTGACAGCCACAGCTTCCAGACGGGTTTGAAGGGGCACAGTTTCACTACAGACAAGAGTTTAGAACAGAAACGCAAACTCCACCTGACACACTATAATCTCCACAGTTCCTGTAATATCCCTTATAGTCGTGGACGGCAGGGGTCTGCATTGCCGGGAACCAGGTTTCCTGGAGGCCAATGCAGAAAGCAGGTGTAAAGCTTAACAGTTGCTGTAGCTCAGCCAGGCAGTGGAAAAAAAATACAGCAATTCCACTGGAGGATGACATCTTCATGAGATTGCAAAGGCATGGAACATTCAATGAGGCAGCTTAAGCCTCAGGATCAGTTGCTGCCACCGACTTTTTTGCCTAAGCAGTCGATATCCATTGTGTCTGAGAGCCCAGCGAGATCTAGGTCTTCAGCAGACGCCAGAATCTCCACCCCATCCTCAGACGCAGCACTTGTACGTAGCGCTGGTGTGGGTGCCACTGCAAATTCCTTGTTTTTGGGGGTGGTCTTTTTCGATTTCTTGCACTCTTCCTTGGGTTTCCCTGGCTGGGAGGACTTCACTGGCTCAGTCTCTGGGACTGAGGATGAGCGTGAAGCCCTATGGCCAGCTGCTTTTGGGCTCTTCAACTTTCTCACTACCGGGAAGGGAGTGACCCAAGGGACACCATACTAGCGAGAGGAGCCAAAGAAGCCTTAAGCTTCTCTGGCTCAGAAGTGGGGACTGAAATCCCCAATGGTAGTGGGGGTGTTGCTCCCGAAGTAGGTGGTGCGGGAGCAACAGGGAGGGAAGTACACCCCACCATCAACGGGGCAGGTGTAGTCTCGCAGTTCTGAGAGGTGACAGGAATTCAAGAAAGTGATGGGGCGACAACTTTTCTCATACCGGTGGTGTATGAGGTGAACACAGCAACAGGATGTAGGCGCTCAAATTCCCTCTTAGCCTCAGTGTAGGTCAGTCGGTCCAGGGTCTTGTTTTCCATGATTTTCCTCTCTGTAAAATCCTGCAGTCTGGCGAGCAAGGTGAATGATGCTCTCCACAGTTGACACAGAGTGGAGGCAAGGCACATGGAGTATTGGGATGCAATGGACATCCACAATCTCAACAGGTGTGGCCAGCAGTACGGTGGGAAGACATATGGCCGAACTTCCACCACTTATAGCAACGCACCAGGGGAGGGATATATGGCTTGACGTCACAGCGGTAGACCATCACCTTGACCTTCTCGGGCAACATGGCACCCTCGAAGGCCAAGATGAAGGCACTGGTGGCAACTTGTTTATCCCCCAGACCCTGATGGGACGCGCCAGATGAAATGGACACCTCACTGCTCTAAATTGGCGTGCAGCTCATCATCAAACTGCAAAAGAAGGTCCCTGCAGAATATAATACCCTCGACCATATTTAAGCTCTTATGAGGCATGGTGGTAACAGAAACATCCCCAACTTGCCACAAGCGAGTAATGCCAGTGTCTGGGCAGGGGAAGCTGTTTTTAATCAAAACTGACCCAGAGCATATTTTGGACGAGCCATTCACCTCCCCAAACTTGTCCTCCAAATGCTTCACAAAAAATTGAGGCTTCATAGACATGAAAGATTCCCCGTCAACTCTCGTACATATGAGGTACCGGGGCGAATAAGCTTCACTGCCATCCTCAGCCTGGCATTCCTCCCATGGTGTGGCCAATGAGGGGAATGACTTGGGGTCATATTTCTTAGCCTTGAAATTAGACTTTGCCCACTCAGAGACTGCTGGTGGCGGTCCACCAGCAAGAGATGACGTACTACGCTTCATGGCGTGTCACCCGCCCTGATGCTCCCCACTCCGACCAGGGGCCCTCGCCACAGGCGCCACCCAGCCGCAGCAAAAGCCACCTGGCAGGATGGCCACTGCCAGAGTCCTGATGCTCCAAGCTGATGTGCATCTACTCCTTGGCATACGTGGGGAGGTAACGGCGCAGGCATCAGCAGAACGATCCCTGTGTTGTCAGGGGGCTACGTCATTGTTGGCACAGAACGTGACACTGCATAGTGCATGGTGGAAAACACATCCAGGAAGGTGTCCTGGCCCAAGAGATGGAGAATGGATGGGACGGACACGATGCACTATGTAAGGTGCCTTTCCCAAATTGGTTCACTCTTCGGGAAAATTTTGAAAAATGGAGGTCAAACCTTAGAGGGGACCATCACAAAGGCCGAAACGTGAGAGACTCCCTTTAGTCGCCTCTTACGATAGGCGGGAATACCTCGAGCCTATTCTAACCCCCAGACCCACAGGGGGCCATTCTTTTCAGTTACATTCATAAAGCATCATTGTCCATCTGTAAGGTAGTTTCCAGCATTAAATTTCAAGGACAACAATGAAAAAACGAGATGAAAATATGTAAGCCTACCGTATTTACTCGAATCTAAGCCGCACTCGAATCTAAGCCGCACCTGAAAAATGAGATTCGAAATAAAGGAAAAAAAAAAAAAAAAAAATTCCCAAATATAAGCCGCACCTGAAATTTGAGACTCGATATTCAAGGAGAGAGAAAAGTTTTAGGCCGCACCTCCAAATCGACACAAAGTTGGTCCTTTGTAATATGAGACACAATTTAGGTCGAATGAATGACGATACAGCTACAGTAGTTTGTTTCGAGTCGTAAGCTTAGCAGTTAAGCTTTACCAGGTAGCCATTGCTATGCGTCAGGCGCTCCGTCCGTATTTACACGGATACTCTTCCTTTTTCACGTGCTTCGTCTGGTTTGAATCGATAGCTTATTTTGCTTTGATATGATAAGTGCCGTTTTCTGTGTTATAGGTGTTTACGTCAGTCACTCTAAGCTGAAAATGCATTACTATATTGTGTCATGCATTGTTTGTCGCATTCTGATCGTGCGTGTTTATGGCCTGTCGCTGCTCGCGGCATGGCTTGCTTTTGTGCGCGCTACCGCCGCCTACAATTAAAAAAAAGAGAGGAATTGTCTCATTAGCGAAGCAATGGCAAGAGACTGCTATTTGTAGTTACTTACACTGCTGCTTTCTTTGATAATGATCAACAAGAACCAAATAATAGACTGCGTATGATAGAACATGTTCTGAACGAGAGTTTGGCGAAATTTTTTCTCCGTTTGAAAGTCTTTGCGGCCGCTTCTTTAGTACATCAAATTCTGCACAGAAATTAGTCATCTTCGATTTAAAAATCTAGTCAGTTGCCGTGCTTCATTTCTGACTGTATCACTATTAGGCATAAGAGTAATACGAATATAAACATGACACGATACGTATATTCTTCCGCGTTTGCTGTTGTCTCACTCTAGTTTCGTTGTTTATTAGGCAGACAGGATTTAAATGAGATAGAAACAAACACGAAAGAATACATGACAAAATGTTTATATTCGTATTATTCTTTTGGTGAAGAGAATACTGCATGTGATTCACATTTCATCTGGTTCCTATTAGCAACCATCTCTTCTCACAGGTAGGAAAAAATTCAGAACGTAGAGTTGGCCATATTGACAAAAATCCCAGTCTTGCCAGTCGGACTTTCGTAGTACATTGAAATTCTGCTACATTCGAAGATGAACAATACGGAATTTGTATTTACTTCATTGGATAATGTATGAGAATGCAGTGGTCGAAACTCGGGCGGAGAAAAAAAGCTCGTCTTCCAATTTTTTTTTAAATTTTATTTACTGACGCAGAGGTTTTGGCGCCAGTATTTATCTTTGTGCCTACAAAGGATGCCAGTGTAGCGCTACATATATATGCGACGGCAGAAGTTAATTGTGGCGGCACCTACCAACATTTTTCAGAACTTCCGCTTGCTTTGCACTCTATTCTAAGCCGCAGGCGGTTTTTTGGATTACAAAAACCGGAAAAAAAGTGCGGCTTAGATTCGAGTAAATACGGTAATAATGTTTAAAATTTTCTTAAAAATTGGTGAGGCAACCTGCAATTTCGTTCAGTCAGCTCTGATGTCCTGTACCTGTAGTATATGATTTAAAAAAGTAATTATAGAATTCAAAAATAGAACTGGAAGTTACTGCCAGAATTTCAAAAGAAATTACTTGATTCGATTGACTTTTGTCATTTATTAAACTTATGAAGTTTTTCAGACCACTGTTGTCTTGACTTCATTTATTTCCCCTAATACTTTCTCTAACAAATCCTAAGCCGGCTTCCTGGATGTTGACACACTTACTGAAGCTTACATCTAAATTTTGGTGTCTACTAACACTGATACAGATCACCCCCAATACCAATTCACTGACTTCTGGACAGGTGAATATAAGATTATAAACACAATGTCACATACTGGTGAAGCAGGAATGGGTTTAATAATGAAGAAGAAAATCTGAACGCAGGTACGCTGCTATGAACAGCAAAGTGAACACTAACTAAGACAGATACAAAGCCCACAATTACCACAGCAGTACATGTTTACATGTCAGCTAACTACGCAGATGAAGATATTGAAGAAACGTTGAGCTAAAATAACTATTCAGATAGTTGAGGGAGATGAAAATTTGATTATGAAGGGGACTAGAATTCGATCGTAGGAAAAGGAAGAGAAGGAAAAATAGGTGACTATGGATTGGGAGAAAGGAATGAAAGGGGAAGCTTCCTGGTAGAATTTTTCACAAAGCATAATTTAATCATACGTAACACTTGGTTTACGAATCATGAGAGAAGGTTGTATATGTGGGAGAGACCTGGAGACACAGAAGGCTTCAGATCGATTATATCATGGTAAGAACGAGATTCTGGAACCAGATTTTCAATTTTAAAACATTTCCAGGGGCAGATGCAGACTGACCACAATTTATTGGTTATGACCTGTAGATTACAACTGAAGAAAATGCAACAATGTAGGAAATTAAGGAGGTGGGAACTGTGTAAGTCAAAAGAACTATAACTTCTTGAGAGTTTCAGAGGCATTATTAGGCAATGGTTGACTAGAAGAGGGGAAAGGAATAAATAGGCAGCTTTAGGAGGTAATAGTGAAGGCAGCAAATGAAGCAGGCAAAAGGGAATACAAATGTCTAAAAACTGAGATTGACAGGAAGTGCAAAATGGCTAAGGAGAAATGGCCAGAGGACAAATATAAGGATTTAGAAACTTATTTCACCAGTGGAAAATTAGATACCACTTACAGCAAAATTAAAAAAAGCCTTTGGGGAAAAGAGAAGGATACGTACAAATATCAAGGGCTCAGATGGAATACCAGTAATATGCGAGGAAGGACAATCTGAAAGTGGAAGGAGTACACAGAGAGTCTATACAAGGGAAATGAGTTTGAAAGCAATATTATAGAAATGGAGGATGACATACATGAAGATGAGATGGGAAATGATATACTGTGTGAAGAATTTGACAGAGCAATGAAAGACCAATGTCAAAAGATGGCCTCTGGAGTTTATGACATTCCATCACAAAAACTGATAGCCGAGGGAGACCAAGCTATCACCAAACTCTTCCATCTGGTTGATAAGACGTATGAGGCAAAATACCATCAGACTATGAAGAGTGTAATAATTCCAGTTCCAAACAAAGCAGTTGCTAACAGGTGTGAAAATTACTTAACCATCAGTTTAGTACGTCATTGTTGCAAACTAGAAACATTAATTCTTTACGGAAGAAGATTGGAAAAACTGGTAGGAACAGACCCCTGGGAAGATCAAGCAATACTGACACAATGACTTAGAAGACAGGATAAGGAATTTGAGGATACTGACTGTCCTCTCTTTGAAATCATGAAGGTGGCAGGGGTAAAATACATGGAGTGAAAGGCTATTTACAATTTGTACAGAAACCAGATGGCAGCTATAAGAGTTGAGGGGCATGAAAGGGAAGCAGTGGTTGAGAAGGGAGTGAGACAAGGTTGTAGCTTATCCCTGATGTTATTCAGTCTGTATTTGAGCAAGTAGTAAAGGAAACAAATTAGAAACCATGGAGAAGAAATAAAAAACTTTGAGGCTTGCCAATGACATTGTAATTCTGTCTGGGACAGCAAAGGACCTGGAAGAGCAACTGAACGGAATGGACACTGTCTTGAAAGGAGGATATAAATGAACATCAACAAAAGCAAAATGAGGGCAATGGAATGTAGCTGAATTACATCAGGTGGTGATGAGGGAATAAGATCAGCTAATGAGACATTTAAAGTAGTAGATGAGTTCTGCTATTTGGGGAGCAAAATAACTGATGATGGTCAAAGCAGAGAGGATTTAAAATGTAGAATGGCTATGGTAAGGAAAGCATTTCTGAGAAAGTTAAATTTGGGAACATTGAGAATAGATTTAAGTGTCAGGAAGTCCTTTCTGAAAGTATTTGTATGGATTGTAGCCATGTATGGAAGTGAAACATGGAAAAAAAATAGTTTAGAAAAGAAGAGAATAGAAGCTTTCGAAATGTGGTGCTACAGAAGAATGCTGAAGATTAGATGGATAGATCATGAAACTAATGAGAAGGTACTGAATAGAATTGAGGAGAAGAGGAATTTGTGACATAACTTGACTAGAAGAAGGGGTCAGTTGGTAGGAAATGTTCTGAGGCATCAAGGGATTACCAATTTAGTATTGGAGGGCGGCGTTGAGGGTAAAAATCTTAGAGGGAGTCCAAGAAATGAATACAGTAAGCAGATTCAGAAGTATGTAGGATGGAGCAATTATTTGGAGATGAAGAGGCTTGCACAGGGTAGAGTAGCATGGAAAGCTGCATCAAACCAGAATCTGGATTGAAAACCACAACAACACAAATTTGACACAAAGTCTGTTGGTCTATTTACTTGTTATTAACTTCTGAAATGCTCATAAATACTGATACAGTGATGTTACATTACATAAAAATGAACTTTTGAGTGCAACTGCTAAAGTGCACTCAGTACATTTAAATTATTTCTATTACAAAATGGTAGGAAAAATGATGTGATGAATTTTTCCTATTCTGACCACATGTAGTCTGAAAATAATGGAAGATACAAGTTTACAATTTAAAATGTGGAGAGCATAAAATATTGTCCATTTGATCCAAAGTATCTTACATACTCCTGGTTTCAATTTTAAGAAGCTCTAAATTTGGCAAAAAATGTGTTAGAAATTGCACATTTGTAAGCCTTCCATTGAAAGACTTTTAAAGCCAGATTTTTTCCCCTATTTTGTGCTCAGATTTCATTCAGCTTAGCTTTATTCTACAAGGAACATCCATGGAACCTTCTTCTCAAATTGGAGATGATCAGGTAGAATTCATTCATAAATCTGGTACATACTATGCGAAATGACCCAAAAGTAAAGGAAGCTATGAATGTGGGCAAAGGAGTGCCAGAGGTAAAGTGGGCAAGAGTGGCGTGCACTGCCTCACAACAGCTCACAGGACAACCAAAACAAACTTTTCCTGAAGATTCTCAAAACAAATTCTTCTCCAACCACTTCAGAGCTCTGATGCGTTAAATGCCTTTTATCATCTTTCCGACATTGGAGGGCCTTCAAAAGAGACTGTGTCTTCCTACAAAATATTCTGAACAACATTAACAAGCACTCGTCATGGAGCAACCATTAAATGGTTTGAGATTATAAATGGTGAGATGATAAATTGTGATTTAATGTGAGTACTCTGAGGAGCCTTTAACATTAACTTTCCTGAAAATTAGAAAGTTTCTTTTCTTACTAAAGACTTGCAGAATGACCTTAATAAGAAAACAGTTGTAATACGACTTCATTAAACAATCTCCAGATAGAGTCAAACAGATACACTAAACTCCAGGCAAAGCTTTCCTGGATGGTTTCAGAACTAGATTAAAACTTTTGAAGTTCCATAACAACAACATTTGCTTTTCTAAGAAATTTCTTAGTATGAGTAAACTGCGTAAGTCTTCATGATTAATCAGTAACATGCTTAGTACATATGGAATATTTTATAACCATCTGTAAGTAGTTTGCAGAATTTAGGAATAAAGGTAACAGTGCTACATGTCCCCATTGCTCCTCCACATTTTATTTTCAAATGTCTCTTTAAAATTGGTCCCCGGTGCTCAACCATTGTGTGTGGTTTTCTCTAACTCTCTGGATGATTTTCCTAATTTTGTCTGTTACTCTATACCTTACTTGTAAACCAGTGCTATTTCTGTTGTTTTTGTTGCAGCAGTGCTTTAATCATGGAGGGTGGGGTGAAGGGATGACTTATCTTCATATCTAATTCCAAAAGGCAGTGTTTATTCTTTGCTGTTTCAGTTTCCTCTTATATCATTAAGCAGTCTAAAAAAAGTTATCAGCTACAAAGATTCTGTATGAAACATTACTTACCTTCCATTCCTCCTGAGCATGCAATCCACTGATAGTCTTTATGCATTTCCTCAATAGGATACTCCTCAAAGTAGCATGTGCTACTGACATCTGGATCAGAGAAGCTCACTCGCTTTTTTTGCTGTGTTAAAAGAAAAGACTGTTAGAAAAGCCCATAAAAAAAAAGAAAAATACAAAACAGAAAACCTGCAAAACATTTACCAATTAGTAGAAATAAATTACTTTTATCTTCTAACAAAATACTGGTACCATGTGTTGATGCAATTTTATAGGTTAAAAAATTGCAATAAAGAAGATAATATCAATACTGCACTAAAACATAACTTACGATTACACGTGTGAACAGAATACCTTGATTTCAGACTAATCTCTCTTTTGACCACAGTCAAAACTTTCGAAACGGCACCAAAGTCTCAGTTCAGGCACTGCCCACTGCCAGTCCCAAGTAAGATACACGCTCAGCATTGTCAATTCCAGTCAGCAAGGGTTCACCCAGCAGCCAATACCATATCCTTTATATTACAATGACTTAACATGATTCAGATTCAAGTATTGTAGCACTCCAAAACAACAAAGTTTGTTAGGTGAAACAGGCACAAGAGGGGCTTTGTTGAAGCTGCACGTTTTAGCAATTTTGAATGAGATACAAAAGCCGACTCCAGAATTTTCTTTTGTGTGAGACCACGTGTACAAGATTCGCATGCCACTTTGAAATTTTAGATTCACATATTTTACTGTTTGCATTGCTTCTGCATAATCTTTCATTGACTGTTTTAACATGATCACTGCGGCTGATGCTTATAGGCGTTTCCGTGATCAACACGCCAGTGTGGCTGATGCTTATATGCGTTTCCACGATCAACAAGCCAGTGCAGGTAACACTCATAAGTGGCACGTTCACTAGCTGAGAATTTAGTTTAGTTTGTTTGGCTGTGCACCCGTGTTAGTACAAGCAACCAACGAATTATCACGTAACGTTTTCCTGTCTGCAGTTGTGTGTTTTCATCTTTAGTCGTCTGTGTTGTGCACGGTTTGCAATGGCGGCAAATCAACCAACACTGGGGCTTTCTAACCCAAAAAAAGAGTACGAAGAGTGAACAATGTACTGACAATGAGTTAACTAAGTGTGTTAGAAGACAGTGATGTTGATTTCAGAGGGGACGAACCAGAGGAGGGTGGCTGGAATTTGGAGACTGCAGAAACATACCATAGTGATGACAGTGTGGAAGCAGAATTGTCGAATATGTTGTGCGACAGTTCGGAATCAGACGATTATGAGGAAATTGCCGACGATAAAGAATCTGCACTTGCGTAAGTAAGCAAACCAGGTGCAACTTGGCATGAAGAACCACATGGGATGCAGTATCATCCATTTACAAAAGCACAATGTTTTCAGATAAATCATGCTGGCAGTACGCCAATGGGTTTCTTTAGGCTACTGGTTACATATGACATACTGCAGTTTGTAGTTGATGAAACGAACAGTAACGCACGCAATATATTTGCGAGCAAAAATACGAAAGATAGCTCTAGTATTAGTAATTGGAAACTTGTAAGTATAAGAGAAATACTAGTCTTCCTGGGTATTTCATATGGCTAATGTCAAATATGCCCGATTACAAGACTACTGGAAGACCCGCTGTTCAAAAATAGAGGAATAGCGATGAGTATGGGCAGAGACAGATATTTGCTCATCTTACGCTCACTGCATTTTGCGAAAAATACAGTCAGAAAACCCGAAACCAGATGATCGACTATATAGGGTACGCCCAATATTGAATTATTTTAACAACATAATGTGTTAGATGTATTATTGAGGTAGGGATCTATCTTTAGATGAATCAATGATTCCTTGTAGGGGACGATTGTCATTTACACTATATATAAAGAACAAAAGGAATAAATATGGCATCAAATTGTACATTGTAAATAATCCAGATGGTTTTGTAAGCTGCATGATGCCCATCACATTCCCATGGACAATTTTTTACAACAGCTTTGCTTTACGAGAAATACCGATAAAGATGTGTTATGCACAAAACTGGGGAAAGGATCGGCAAATGGAAGGATAGATGAGAGATCTCTTATATTTCCACAGAATATCCTAATACAATGGGATTTGTGCAGAATGCATGCCAGCAAATAGTCTCGAAACCATTGCCAGTTATCAAATATAATAGTTGTACGTCTGGGAGCGATAGGCAGGACCAGATATTGTCGTATTATTTATGTGAATGAAAGACTATCCGCTGGCCAAAGAAACTATCCTTCCATGTAGTTGACATGCTAATGTTCAACCCGCATTACCTATATAATAAATACTCAGGGCATGAAGTGATGTCATGTGGTTAGAGAATACAAATAATATAGGACGTACTTCCACAAATGGACATTACAAAAGGAGTGCATAACAAATCATAAAGACACACACTTTGTGCAAAAGCGTGACACAACTGAAGAGAAGAAGCAAGTTATGAGGAAGCAATGTATAACGTGTGAGGAATGGGGCAAGTGTACGGATACACCATAGATGTGCATTAACATGTCCAAACAAACCTGTATTCTGTTTGAACTGCTGCACAATTACACATCTGTAATGTAATGGGCTGTCGTATCTTCAGAGGAAGATATGTTCGTGTTTGATATGTAAAGTGTTTGTTTTATTTGATAGCCAAGTAAAATATTGTTACATTGATTGCTCAGAACATGAGGTTCCTGTACAGTATGTGGACTTATTTGTGGTTTGCTATAAAAACATCACCTCTACACCTTGCAAACTTATTTGTTATATGGGATTTGGGTTCCATAGTGCCACACTGCAGATGAGTCCTGTTTCTTTTTCTCTGTATGACATATCTTTTGGTGTTTTCAGACACTAATTCTCTCTCAATGGAGCAGATTTATCACTGTGTTTGAATTGCATTTTCTTTCCAGTTTGCAATAAAATCAATAAATCAGAGGTGTTGCTAGAATTGTTTGCAAATAAATGCATATGATGCTTCTAAGTGCCAGACAGCATGCAGCACTTGTCACATGATTGGCATGCAACTAAAGTATACTTTTATTTCTATATCTAGCACCACCTCTTGTGCAGACGTTATATTCGCTGTCAATATTACGTACGTGCACAACATGAACTTACAGGTTTCGCAAGGGTATTATTTCAGCACTCAACTCACATGTGCTTACAAGTGTCTGCCTAGAGCGTTGGTGGCCTCCACTGGTAACCGCAGCAAATGTGTTAATACCCAAGCGTATTACGATATTTGTGAAATTTCGGACATTTGTGAGAGCCACAATAAACTTTTACTGTTACTGTCAATTGTAGGCTTAAACTTATTTGTGGTATTTTAAAGTTTGAGAACAATAGGCCTATCCTCGTTCAAAACAATCATTCTCCAATTTCACTGTATAATAATGTGAGAAATATGCCATTTTTGAAAATTTTCGGTTGCTTACAAAACTATACAAGTTCTCGGTACGAGTGTTTTGGACACCTGACTTATTTTGTAGCAAATCAGCATTTATGGTTCACAGTTACTGCCAAAGAATAGATCACCCCCTGAATTTCATTGTATATCAATGCAAGGAAATGAGCAGTTTTTGAGAATTTTTAGAAGCTATCACTGTCCTGTGCATAATCTAACTTTTAATTAACTGGCATTTGTGATTTAGTTACTTAGCAGATGTTTCAAGTAATATATTGTATTACATTTATCATAAATTAACTATTTTCACGCTTGCTAATAACTACAATTAACCTCAAAATGTTTCATACAACTAGTAGTTTTTACCATAGGTTTTTGTGTTGTCTTAATACAAACTTCATTTTTGTATTTGCTTCAATTTTTATTGGGAAATACCACCCTTTTTGCTGAACAGATTAAAGGTAACCAGTGGGCTTAATTTAAAATCATCTGTTCACTGTCCTGCAACATGTTGTACCAGCCAAAATGCAGCCCCACTGTGAATGCTGTTCTTGAACACAGAATGTGTTTGCTAGCATTTGTAAGCAGCTGGAAATCACCCTGACTAATGTCGAACAACTGGCAGCTGCTGTGAGTTGTCATGTTGGGAAAGCTCCTGAGAGTCGTGCACCTGTGGTACCAGTACCAAAGGTACCTCAAGTACTACCCACTGCTGTGGATCTTGTTTTCTCTGCAGAAAGTACAGGATCTGTCATTACCTGTTCACTTGACTGCGAATGACATGACATGTCATGTCATGTCATGGAAGATATAGGCGTCCTGTACATGGTGAATGGGGACCATGGACGACTAAAGGTGTTGTACCACCAAGTATGAGGTGCTGTCTTTCACTGAAACTGAAACAGCAGAACTCACTTCACCTGTTTTGGGGAATCCTGTTTAGTCCAGTGTGAAGGACACTCCTGTGAGTATGCAGGCACAATGAATAAAAGAGCTGAAAAGTTCTGCCAGCCACGTGATGACTGTCACTACATTCCTCAATTTTCCACGTCTGCAGGAAAGTAATTTGGACCTGGAGTGTCTCTATATTTCACATTAAAATGGAAACTTTCGGCCTCATCTGCTGTCATGCGCAGTGTAGCAGCAGTGGGGAGTCTGGTGCGTTGCGTGGTACACCCCAGGTGTTACACGCTTCACCCACAGTCCTTGCGGTCGAGACATCTTCGCGGGTACCGGGCGTGGTTGGGCCACCCTCTCTCAAGGGGAGTCGCGGGTTCAACGGCATTCGCGTGGCACAAGGTGCAGGGTCAATGTGGAGGCTGGCCGTGTGGCATCGCCGCTCTGCCTGTGAGTGGACATGTGGCCCCTCCTTCAGCAAGGCCCAAGCAGGCACACTGGGGGAGGGGTTTATTAGTGATTGGGAGTTCCAATGTTAGGTGGGTGATGGAGCCCCTTAGGGAAATAGCAGAAAGGTCGAGGAAGAAGGCCAGTGTTCACTCTGGCTGCTTGCAGGGGGGGGTGGTCATCTGAGTTGTGAAGGAGGCCCTTCCAGCGGCAATAGAGAGCACTGGGTGCACTTGACTGCAAATTGTTGCTCATGTCGGCACCGATGACTCCTGCCGTCTGGGTTCAGAGGTCATCCTCAGTTCGTACAGACGGTTGGCGGAGTTTACGAAGGCGGAAAGCCTCGCTCGTGGGGTGCAACCTGAGCTAACTATTTGTAGTGTTGTTCCCAGAACCTATCACAGTCCTCGGTTTAGAAACGAGTGGAAGGCTTAAACCAGAGGCTCAGACGATTCTGCGAGGATCTGGGGAGCAAATTTCTCGATCTGCGCTATCGGGTGGAGAAATGTAGGGTCCCCCTGAATAGGTCAGGCGTGCACTACACGCAGGAAGCGGATACAAGGGTAGTGGAGTACGTGTGGAGTGCACATGTGGGTTTTTTTAGGTTAGAGAATTCCCTCCCTAGGCCCGACAAGATGCCTCCTGAGACGCGACAAGGTAGTAGTAGGCAAAACGCAACAGGGAATGACAATATTAATGTGGTAATAGTAAACTGCAGGAGCGTCTATAGAAAGGTCCCAGAACTGCTCTCATTAATAAACGGTCACAATGCCCACATAGTACTAGGGACGGAAAGTTGGCTGAAACCAGATGTAAACAGTAATGAAATTCTAAACTTGGATTGGAATGTATACCACAGAGACAGGCTGGACAGTGAAGGGGGAGGTGTGTTTATAGCGATAAAAAGTGCAATAGTATCGAAGGAAATTGACAGAGATCCGAAATGTGAAATAATTTGGGTGAAGGTCACGGTTAAAGCAGGCTCAAACATAGTAATTGGATGTCTCTATAGGCACCCTGGCTCAACAGCTGTTGTGGCAGAACACCTAAAGGAAAATCTGAAAAATATTTCAAGTAGATTTCCCGACCATGTTCTAGTTTTGGGTGGTGATTTTAATTAACCAGGTATAGACTGGGAAACTCAAACGTTTATAACGGGTGGCAAGGACAAAGAATCCATGGAATTTTTTTTAAGTGCATTAGCTGAAAACTACCTTGAGCAGTTAAACAGAGAACCAACTTGTGGCGATAACATATTAAGACTCTCTGGTGATAAACAGACCCGAACTATTTGAAACAATTAATGGAGAACAGGGAATCAGCGACCAAAGCGGCTACAGCATCGGTGATTTCAGCCGTAAATAGAAATATTAAAAAGGGTAGAAAGATTTTTCTGTTTAGCAAAAGTGACAAAAAGCAGATTTCAGAGTACTTGACGGCTCAACACAAAAGTTTCATCTCAAGTACAGATAGTGTTGAGGATCAGTGGACAAAGTTCAAAACCATCGTACAATATGCATTAGACGAGTATGTGCCAAGCAAGATCGCAAGAGATGGAAAACAGCCACCGTGGAACAACAACAGAGTTAGAAAACTGCTACGAAAGCAAAGTGAAATTCACAGCAAACATAAACAAAGCCAAAGCCTTGCAGACAAACAAATATTACACGAAGCGAAATGTAGTGTGAGGAGGGCTATGCGAGAGGCGTTTAATGAATTTGAAAGTAAAGTTCTACGTACTGACTTGGCAGAAAATCCTAAGAAATTTTGGTCTTATGTCAAAGCGGTAGGTGGATCAAAACAAAATGTTCAGACACTCTGTGAACAAAATCTTACTGAAACAGGGGATGACAGACTAAAGGCCAAAATACTAAATGTCTTTTTCCAAAGCTGTTTCACAGAGGAAGACTGCACTGTAGTTCCTTCTCTAGATTGTCGCACAGATGGCAAAATGGTAGATATCGAAATAGATGACAGAGGGATAGCAAAATAATTAAAATCTATCAAAAGAGGAAAGGCCGCTGGACCCAATGGGATACCAGTTCGATATTACACAGAGTACGCGAAGGAACTTGCCCCTCTTCTTGCAGCGGTGTACCGTAGGTCTCTACAAGAGTGTAGCCTTCCAAAAGATTGGAAAAGGGCACAGGTCATTCCCATTTTCAAGGGACGTTGAACAGATGTACAGAACTAAAGACCTATATCTCTAACGTCGATCAGTTGTAGAATTTTGGAACATGTATTATGTTCGAGTATAATGACTTTTCTGGAGACTAAAATCTACTCTGTAGGAATCAGCATGGGTTTCGAAAAAGACGATCATATGAAACCCAACTCCATGAGACTCAGAGGGCCATAGACAGGGTTCCCAGGTAGATGTGTTTCTTGACTTCCGCAAGGCATTTGATACAGTTCCCCACAGTCGTTTAATGAACAAAGTAAGAGCATATGGACTATCAGACCAATTGTGTGATTGGATTGAAGAGTTCCTAGATAACAGAATGCAGCATGTCATTCTCAATGGAGAGAAGTCTTCCGAAGTAAGTGAGATTTCTGGTGTGCCGCAGGAGACTGTCATAGGACTGTTGCTATTCACAATATATATAAATGACGTTGTGGATAACATTGGAAGTTCACTGAATCTTTTTGTGGATGATGCTTTAGCATATCGAGAGGTTGTAACACTGGAAAATTGTACTGAAATGCAGGAGGATCTGCAACGAATTGATGCATGGTGCAGGGAATGGCAATTGAATCTCAATGTAGACAAGTGTAATGTGCTGCGAATACATAGAAATAAAGATCCTTAATCATTTAGCTACAATATAGCAGGTCAGCAACTGGAAGCAGTTGATTCCATAAATTATCTGGGAGTAGGCATTAGGAGTGATTTAAAATGGAATGACCATAGAAAATTAATCGTTGATAAAGCAGATGCCAAACTGAGATTCATTGGAAGAATCCTAAGGAAATGCAGTCCGAAAACAAAGGAAGTAGGTTACATTACACTTGTTCGCCCACTGCTTGAATACTGCTCACCAGTGTGGGATCCATACGGGTGTAATTTCCTGCAAATACATAGAAAGATAGATCCCTTATCATTTAGCTACAAAATAGTAGGTCAGCAACTGGAAGCAGTTAATTCCATAAATTATCTGGGAGTACGCATTAGGAGTGATTTAAAATGAAATGATCATATAAAGTTGATCGTCAGTAAAGCAGATGCCAGACAGATTCATTGGAAGAATCCTAAGGAAATGCAATCCGAAAACAAAGGAAGTAGGTTACAGTACACTTGTTCGCCCATTGCTTGAATACTGCTCAGCGGTGTGGGATCCGTACCTGATAGGGTTAATAGAAGAGATAGAGAAGATCCAACGGAGAGCAGCGCGCTTCGTTACAGGATCATTTAGTAATCGCGAAAGCGTTACGGAGATGATAGATAAACTCCAGTGAAAGACACTATAGGAGAGACGCTCAGTAGCTCGGTACGGGCTTTTGTTAAAGTTTCAAGAACATACCTTCACCGAAGAGTCCAGCAGTATATTGCTCCCTCCTACGTATATCTCGCGAAGAGACCATGAGGATAAAATCAGAGAGATTAGAGCCCACACAGAAGCATACAGACAATCCTTCTTTCCACGAACAACACGAGACTGAAATAGAAGGGAGAACCGATAGAGGTACTCAGGGTACCCTCCGCCACACACCGTCAGGTGGCTTGCGGAGTATGGATGTAGATGTAGATGTAGATGTAGATGTAGACAGAGTTGATAAAGAGAGAGAGAAGATCCAATGGAGAGCAGCGCGCTTCGTTACAGGATCATTTAGTAATCGCGAAAGCGTTATGGAGATGATAGATAAACTCCAGTGGAAGACTCTGCAGGAGAGACGCTCAGTAGCTCGGTACGGGCTTTTGTTGAAGTTTTGAGCACATATCTTCACAGAGGAGTCAGGCAGTATATTGCTCCCTCCTACATATATCTCGCGAAGAGACCATGAGGATAAAATCAGAGAGATTAGAGCCCACACAGAGGCATACCGACAATCTTTCTTTCCACGAACAATACGAGACTGGAATAGAAGGGAGAACTGATAGAGGTAATCAAGGTACCCTCCGCCACACACCGTCAGGTGGCTTGCAGAGTATGGATATGGATATGGATGTGGATGCAGATGTAGATGTAGAACTGGTCAAGTCGTGACATTGGCTTTTCGTACTGATGGGTGAAGGAATTCACTATTGAATATTTCACCAAAATACTCTTGCCAACATCCCAAAATCAGCTTGCTGTTATGCAGCTGCAACTATTCCTATCTTTTACACACCTGTAGTGTTCTATCTCCTGACCTGCCCTACACTTCGCACAGGTCAGTCTGTGATTCTGTCCTCCTCTTTATTTGTTAGCTGGTTGTATAAACACTGCCAGTGATTTACTTTGGTCTCAGCTACTAATCATTTTGGTAACTGCATGATGGCTTTCTAGTTATGCAGGTTCTTTTTCCACAGACCTTACAATCCCTCCCTGGAAATTTGTTCACTTTCTCAAATTTTCCATTGCCTTTGCTTTTCATGCCTTTTTATGAAAACGAAGTAAACACAATACATAGAGCATTATTTCTATTTATATGCAGTGTGAGTAATGTAAAAATTGAAAAAAGTTTCTGCATAGGGGCTCAACCTCACAACACTGATTATTGGTCTGTAATCTTTCCATTGTACCAACTGCTGCCTGGAAACTACGCTAACATAAACAACTCTTGTCTCACCCAACCCTCACTAAAAACAAAATTTTTTTCTACATGCTTAACCATATGGAGGCCCCATTTCTGTCAATTTCATTTTTGGCCAAGCCCTGTATTATACCATAAATTTGGACAAAATTTGTAATGATGGGTAGGCACTATCCCCTTGTAAATTGTCACCAAAATGTCTTAACATAAGGCATCTTGAGCTTCCACTAAAAAATACTCGAGTTGAAGGTCCAACTTTCACACCAATGAACTGAATCATTCTTATTCTCAGCTGTAAACCAACGTCTGGCCTTAGGGAGAACTTTCTCATGTGGATGATTATTTTGCCTGCCGTATAAAATTATGGAATGTACCCCCCACTTGAAGTCACATCACTTGTATGACATAGTGCCCAAGTACTCAAAGGAGGACACATTATTAACTGCATTATCTTGTTTGATTTAACTAGACGATATCATAATTTTGGTCTTGGAAGGGTTAATAGACAGGCTGAACTCTTCACTGTGCTGAACTAGACAGTTTAACATACAGTGAAGAAAGTTGTAACAACATCAAAAAGTTTATGGTGCATCAAATTTTCAAAATGGAGCTGTATTAATTTTGGTGTAATCTGCTATGATGTCTGCATATCTGAAGATGTGAATGACTCATTATAGCGATCCCTCAGTAATTTCTTGTTGAGATTTCTCTGAAAATTGTCTCAGAATAAACTTCAAACAAAAGAAGAGAGATTGCATAGCCTTGCAAAATAAATTCCATGACAGATATTTCCTGAAGTTCTTTGAGCAGTTTACTGTTTTATCGTGAATTTTTTATGACAAATTTATTCTTTGCATCTTTTGATGTTATAATCTATGCCAAAGACAAAGATTTTATTATTTCTCATAATTTACTATGTTGTTTCTGTCAAACACTACTAAGCTGTTTAAACTTTTTACGCAGGGTGAAATAATCTTTATTTCCCTTGAAAGATATCAGTTTCCTTGGATATGTTCGATATCCACATTTCTCGATCTTTTCCATACTTTATTTGTACATCTATGTAGTATTTTGTTTTATATTTTCTTCTTTCATTTGTAAATCCCAAAATTTCAGATGTCATCCTGTGCTGCCTGTTGTTGTTGCTGCTGCTGTCGTATCCAATATAAATTTTCTGGATTTCAATCATATTATCTTTGACGGTGTGTCAGGTGGACTCCACTTCTGCTGGCCCAGTGGCTTCCATTCCACTTTCGAAAGAAAAGTTCAACGACAAAACCAATTTACTCAAAATGATAGCAGTTAATAACAAAGTATAAACCTAACATAGCAGATGACCACCTTAAAAAGAAAGCTACTAAAAGAGTTACTACGCTCTACGCTCTACCCCCCCCCCCCCCCACAAAAAAAAAAAAAAAAAAAAAAAAAAAAAAAAAAAAAAAAAAAAAAAACACAACCAGAACCCACCACCACACAACCACTTCATTCATAGTTTACAATCTATTCGTTCCCCTTTAGAAATTTCTGGTGTTTACAAAATTGTCTGCGATACCTGCTCTTCTTACTACATAGAATAAACTGGACATGCCTTTACAACCAGATAAAAAGAGCACCTGTTAAGAAAAAATGGCACCAGCCCCAAAAATTCGTCCTTTGCCGACCATCTTCTGATTACAGGTCACGCACCTAAAGCTATTTGTGGTAGCAACATTTTGCACACCAATAAGAAAGGGCGTAGATTAGATATTCTAGAAGAATGAGATATTTTTAAACATCTCTCTAAAAATGATAGCCTCATTCTCAATGAACAGCTGCAGCTATGCAATAAAAATTTCTTCTATGGTATAAAGCTGTTACTTGACATTTGACTTCGGGTCTCCTTACGCAGTTTGCCGAAATGTTCTTTCCCATCTAAGTCATTCTCATAATTTTAATTATTAAATGGTTTTTTGGCCATATTCCATGTAATATTGCTTTCTACAAGCTGTCATTCAGCCTTCTCTGTATTTTTCATAATAACGATTTATGTTTTATATTGTGCTTCTAAGCTCCGATGCAGACAAAATGTTACGTTGTCAAACGAATGTTGATTTTCATTATGTACTGAACATTATTCATTATAATTTTATCTGCTTGCACTTGAATGTGAAGTAGCCTAATTGTGCCTACGGCTACTAGATGGCACACTCATTGCAATGCCATGTTCACCTGGCCGCATTTGTTAATGCGGGCACCTCAGTCTGTTGCATCCTGTGGCCGAACAGATATGAGCAGCCCATATTGGCTCGCCTCATTTATGCTATCTTAAATATTTTGTGACTAAAGCTGTTTTGGTGTGTTAATTATTTTATATGTGACATGTAAGTACTGTTTATGTCTTTTACTGTTAATCAGTACTTACACTCTTTATATAAAAATGTCTTATCCTAAACTCTGTGACTATGTTATAGGCCACTTTAATCGTTTTCAATTCTGATAAAGGCACTCCCAATAGTGTCAAAACCAGGTTAATTAAGTCTGAACTGAGGGCTTATTTCTTGCAATTGTAATTTTAATCTTTTTTTTTTGACGACTTTAATTCTTACTTCTGGGTACTCTAGATTTTTAATGATTACTTGGGTAATTAGTTGAGCACTCATTGTAACGTTTCAAAGTGAAGCATTTTAAAACACAAATTCTACCCAAATATATCTATTAATATTAGCACCATGGTATGTTTTCACAAATATCACATTTGTACCGGTAATGTACGAACAATGTGAAATCAGTATGGTTTCTTATAAAACTTTCTTCATTATTGGTAGCTGATGGCTATGTGTACAATAACCTACGAGGGAATCTGAAGAAAGTTCTGGAAACAAATAGATTATTTTCCACAAAAAACTGCACCAGTTTGTCTCCTCTTAAGTTTCTTTCACAAACACCATATTTGCCTATGATGTTACCTATAGCACCAGACCCTAAGTTTTAAATGTCCCATAAGCAGAAAAACTGTCCATGAACCTTTGAACTGTGAAATATATGTAACTTATTTTGCTCAGAGTGAGATGTCCAACACTAAGCATCTAAGGAATAATTCTAATGGAACATTTGAATAGATAGATACAAAAATCACCACTGAAATGATTTGCTACTTTCTTAGAGGAAAGAAAATTTCTCATTGTGAAACACAGACTAAGTACATCACTATAGAATTTACAAACAAGGTAAAGCAAAAGAACATACAGTCACTAGACAAATGACTGTTCAGTGTAATATATTTTTCTGGAGAACTCCATTTAGCAGTGTAAAATTTCTCATTTAACATTTCACTTAGTTCTGTACTCAAAAGTTTGTTGGATTACTGTGCAACACACACACACACACACACACACACACACACACACACACGAGAGAGAGAGGCATAGTGCATACCTTTTTTGGTGACACGTCATCTTTTTGTACTTCTTCATCAGAAACAGATTTTCTCTTAAGACAACCAGACTCAGTCTTTGAATTAGTTTCTGGTAGTTCAACCTCTTTCTGGTCTTTTGAGTATTCTTTGTACCATCTGAAAACATCAGTACCCAAAACTAAGATTTTACTGCATAAATACATCAACATTCATTTGCTTTCCAGATACTTTGAGTAGTTCCACAACAATACTAAACATTGAAGAGGTTCACAAACACTATCTGTAACCAGTACAACCAACAAAAACAAACAACATTTTACAAGGCTGAGTCATTAAGTTTTAATTATCACATCGGGGGAAAAAAAACCTGTTTTGTTTGTTTGCAGGAAGGTATACATCAGCAGCCCTTATAATTTTAAATGCCCGTGCCACACTGCCATAGCACACCACCAGAGAGGACAAAACAAAATAGTGTAGTCCATCAGGTAATATGGTGTCAGTGTGTTGGTTTGTCCCACTTTTAATTCCTTAGTGATAGGGCATATCATCGTTCTTATGGTGAGGGGTGCTGATGAGGGGACACACTGGCAAGTCCTCATCAGCACCCTCCACCAATCAGAATGTAGGTGAGAATCATGCAGGATGCTGGGGATGGGGAACTCGAGAGTCGGGGAGTGTGTGTGTGTGTGTGTGTGTGTGTGTGTGTGTGTGTGTGTGTGGGGGGGGGGGGGGGGGGGGCACGCTACACTCTCCTGGATCCTGCCTCTGGTCGACCAACACACTCTCCACTCCTGCCCTCTGGGGCTTACCCTTTAGATTCCTGGCTGTATGGCCTCTTCAAATGGGCTGGTGCGTTTCCCCAGGCAAACCAAATTACCTGTATGCCCTTTATTTGAATAAATCCGTGTGATTTTACCAGTGAATCTTCTGCATTTTTCAATTCAATACAAATCACATTTACTCAGGGCTCACACTCCTTTGTCATTCTCAGGCCATCATGCACAAAATGGTGTTGCTATCAGGACAGCAGCTACCTTATAGTCGGTTCCTACTTCCAACTGTGTGGTAGTCATGATTGGAATCCTTGACTTGCTACCCAGGCCAGCAAAACAAGACCTGTGGATACGTATTTCATCCAGGCCACTCGGTAGATGCTTTAGTGCCGACTGCTAGCTGTGTGTGCATGTGCTGAGTGTGCACATTAGCTGCATGGTGTTACTGATGGCTGTGAGTCCATGTACAGCCACTCGCTAATTACTTCTCAACATGCTGTCTGTCGCTGTCTCTCTGCTACCCAATGCCGGTCTGGGCTTGGTGCCTCCACCCTCTATTTCTGTAGCAGTGGTGAGGGTTTGGGGGTCATCTCTTTCTCACAGACACTGTTGCTTGCCGAGGGTCCTGCTCCATGACAATGCACTGCCACCTCCAAATCACCGTAATGTGAGTGTCGCTAACTATACTTCACTCACAACCATAGAGTTTCCACATCAGCATAGCAGGACCACAGTTTGGGGATTGTCCTCCTAGAGACCAAGAGTTTTACTTTCCATTTTTTGTAACTGTCATTGTTAAACAGTTGGCCCATCTGATTTGTAAGTGTCTCCAAAACAACCCTCAAGAAAGTGACCCTAAAAGCTGTAGCAACAATCCTGTCAAAGCCTTACAGCCATTGACCAGCAGAGGCAGAAATGAGTGCAGTCCACCATTTTTAAATACAAGGCTGGTGCTCAAACTGTTTCAGAGAAATCCAGAGAAGCTGTTAATACTGCTACTTCACTGTGTGCTATTGTAAACAATTATCCCACAGTTAGCTTTATTCTGAGAAAACTAGGGCAAATGTGAAGACATTTTTTGCAAAATGTGAACACATTTTTGCAAAATGTCACCTTTGTGAGTGGTTAAAAGGGTTTTTATTGAATGTGGTCAAACTTATATTGTCCACGTGTGCCCACATGTCAGGCCTGTCAACATGTTGTGGAATGCTGGAAGATTTGACACCCTGTCTAGAGGATAGCAGTGCGCTATTCAGGTAATTGCAGGAGCAGTCACTACTGTGACAACTTGTCCACGTTCTGGCAGAAGCAGGAGAAGAATTCAACGTTTGATGACAGGATTCATGCGATCTCTTCACACTCATAATTTAAAGAGAGATGTGATGCAAAATGAGTTTTTATTATGAGCAGCAGAGAAGGATGCAACACACATCTTCATTAGAGGATTTGGTCCCCAGAATGGTGGAGAAGTAAAATTAGTGTTTACCTTTTCGCTGCATGAAGCGATCTGCCTAGAAGGGTTACGTGAGGAGAGAGAAAACTATTTCGCACCCTTGCGTAATAGCAAATTGTGGTGTGTGGAAGGTGTGAAGAAACAAGCATCAAAGTGTTCGGCCCAATATTCCCCTATCTGGCAACAGGTAGAACCCTTGGTATGTACTATCTTCAAATGAAACAGAATAGGGAACACTGGCCATAATAACGCGAGGAGGTATGGATTTCATTTGTGAAATGATCGGTAGGGGTAGGGGGTTGGTGTGGGGTGTAGGCATAACCCCATGAAGAACCATCGACCTGTTAGTTTCTGTGTGGAGCAAGCAATGCCAACTATAACTATAAATGGTACCACGCAAGGGGAAACAATCAGGATATTAGTAGATACAGGAGCCCAGATGAGCCTAGTGGTTTTTACTCCCTGAGATGAGTGGAGTGTGAAACGTGTCCATAGTTTGGGTACTGAAATAATTTGGCCGTTAGGAGCTTGTAATGTTGAATCAGAGCTTGATGTAAATAAATATAGTTTTGAAATGGAAGTTGTCACAAAGCAGGATTGCGAGTTTGATGTTATCCTGAAAGTGAGTTTCTGCGCCAGTTCAGGGCGTGATAGATTACCAATCGCTGTCAAATTCGTTGGCGAGGAATTCCTGGGAAAAGCACCATTCCATGAATCTGTGTATTTTGGTGTTGAAGGCAGTCATCTCTGCAACATCAAGCACTGGCACCAACAGAATTCATCAGGTAACAATCAAAACGAGTGACCTTAGTGAAAGTTCATTTCTAGTTTAGCTGCAGGGCCAGAACGAAATTCTAGATTGACTCCAAGAGCATGTTAAGAGAAGCCTTTGTAATGCCAAACTTCAAAATGGAAGAATTAGTGTTCTCGAGTGCCTAGATAATTTGTTTGAGGGAAGTGATGATACCCCAAGGGGTAACACTAGCCAGTATGCAAAGTCTAAGTGGTGGGGAGGTATCACACACAAAAGCAGATGTGTCTGACGTAAGGAAGTAAGACTTTTTATCTGTATAAAAAAATACATTATTACCCCTTGAGAACAGAATCAAGAGAAAAGTCGTCACACCTGACTGAGCCCGAGCAAAGTTTGTTGTATCCAGGTTTTGAAAAAAATTTGCATGCCTATTTGAAGAGAAATTAATTGTCCGCTACTGATGTAGTTCATCACAAAATCCTGACTGGGGATGCCAGGTCAATATTGTGGGACCTATACCAAATCCTGCACTAGCTACAGTTTGTTGTGGAAGAAACAATCCAGCAACAAATCGATAAAGGAATCATTCAGCTGTTTTCCAGCATCTGGGCTTCGCCAACAGTAGTCATATCAATGGCAAGAAGAACTATTGCCTAGTGTAGACAGGAGAGCTGTAAACAAGGTCACTACCTCTGACACTCTGCCCTTGCCACAAATTAATGAAAACCAAAACATATTACAAAACTTCAAATTTGTCACTACCCTAAACAAGAAATCTGGATATCACTAAATTCCAATGGCTGCTGAAGAGTGACCAAAAACAGTCTTTCATTGTACCTTCTGGCTTGTGTAAGTTTCCAAAGAGGCCTATTAGCTTAAGAAATGCCTTCACAACATTTCAGAGATTTGCCGATTTATTATTTTGATAGTTGAAACCCATTACTTACTTGGTTTACTTAGATATCACCTAGTGTTCTCTTGAACTATTGAGGAACACATCAAGCAGTTCAGAATTGTACTGGCAAGATTGAAAATGCACACAGAAGTTTGAAGTCAGAAAAAATGTGTCAAGTCAAGGACTCTGGACAAATTATTAGCTCCTCTGGGGTAAACTTTGCTGTTTGGAGTGAATTATTCTACATGTTATTTGTATGGTAGGCAATTCACAGCGGTAACTGACCACACTGCCTTACTCTGGCCATTAAATCTAAAGCACCCCAGCTGTCATTTGACTTATTGGGCACTGAAACTGACTGAAAATTATTATACTGTATCCCATAAACCAGGTAAATTCCACCGAAAAGCTAACACATTATGTAACAAAGTCTTAATATAAACAGAAGAGATACTCATAGAGGAACTGATAGAGGTGCAGTGAAAGGCTTCTGTTTGCCAGTGATAGGCCATGCTTCCAGATTTTGTGACTGCAGATGACGTATTGTTTGAAAGATCACTCTTGGGAATCGGATAGTAATGCGACACAGAGAGTTAAATACTTTCTTGTTTATTGTGCACATGGAGGATATAGCATACTATACCTCATCACCTTGTGAACTCAACCAAAAGGTTCTGAACAATTTCAAATAGTGGCTTTAGATATAATAGGATCATTGCCACGGTCAAAGCAAGAGAATAAAATTTTTCCGTCTATTACTGATCACTTTCCTCAGTACTTGGTGTTAGTACAGATTGCAGACAGGACTGCAGAAACTGTAGCCAAAGCCTATGTGAATCATCTGGTGTTACCACCCGGAAGTCCTAATGCTATCCTAACGAATCAAGTAATGTCTGCTTTGGTTGTTCTAGTATGTAATCTGTTAAGAATCAAGAAGTCAAGAATAATGCCCTTTCAATCTAAAGCCAATGGTCACATTAAAAGCATCCATAAAAATACTGCTGCAACGTTATCCTGACAAGTGAAGAACAAAACCCATTCCAACAGTGAGCATTGTATTTCATATGCCCAATCTGCTTACGACAGCAGAATTTACAAGTCAACATGGCACACCCTCTACGAGGCAGTACAAGGCCACACCACAAGTTCACCCTTTGAAACAAATAAGCTACGACTGGGTGTAGACTTTAAGAAAGTGAAAAACTGGACACACAGACTCAAAATAAAATGGTGCCAAGAACAATGCAATAATACTGAAGCCACAACTAAACAGTTGCAGAGACGGAATAAACTACCAGTTTTACTTCCACATCAGCCAGGCAACGGGTTTTTGCTGTGAAACCCAGCAATTAAGAAAGGGAAAACAAAGAAGTTGTCTCCACTGTTTGAAGGAACTTACCAGATAAGATTACTGGCATCACCTGTTAATGCAGAGATAAAATTAACAGACTAGCGTGGTAGTTCACTTTGACAGGTTGAAACCCTATTATGCGTAAAATGCACCACCCCCACCTACTGTGACTACGGAATGACCCAGAAGACAGGCCTGTTCTGTTAACAGTGCATGAGAAAGAAAGAATTTTCTGCTTCTTCCACAGCCGACATGTAATGTGCACTAAACACCCTATGAGTCCAGTCACAAGAGTAGGCATTCCTGACAGTTTCCTTCGTCTTAATTCTTCACGCACTGCCATCTGGCTTTGGTCGCCTATGCCAACTGTCCCACTGTGCTGCGCTTGCGCTGTACACTGCAACGCTGCCATTTTCAGTCTCCTGTCTTTCTATTTTTAGTAATGAGTGATATGACCTTATCAAATGTTTTGCTGTGTCCTGCTGTGGGTCAAATGGCTCTGAGCACTATAGGACTTAACATCTATGGTCATCAGTCCCCTGTCCTGCTGTGACCCACTGCCAGTTACAGTATATTACCTGCCTGTGCTTATTTTTATGCCTCGCTGCTGCTGCACCCCATTTCATTATTATGATGGAGGTAGCAGGAATAAAGATCGATAGCCCGTCGAGTCAGTCATAGATAATAAAGATGTTGGTAAGTCCTGGAAAATGTAGTAATACATTTGCCATAACCTTCTGTGCGACCATATTTATTTCATGTTCCATAGATCCAGTTAGTGAGTCAATCACAAGGATATGGAACGTGTCAAATTGTACAGGTTTCAATTTAAACTTACAATAAATTCAAGGGCAATTCAATGCCAAATTGCACAGTTAAGTAAGACATACCATACGTTAAGACACGGCACATGTATCATTTACATCTTTATAATTGACATTTCCTGATTTCTGTCATTCATACCTTATGACTGGCTGTTTCCTCGTGTTAAGGGGAGGAAAATCACTCAGAGATTGGTTGACACGAGTGGTGGCAGTGCCTCGTTTTCCTCTTTCAACTTTGGAGCTGCTTTTGCCTTTTTCCCCATCATGGTAGATTATTAATATTAATCATTAGATTTTGAGCCTCCATGCTCGAGCATTTCATTCCTTATATCCTGGTTCTGTGGAATTCTGAGAACTGCTGTGCCCACCTAGTGTTGACGTTACTGCGCGATGCCGACAGATATTGTCTACACACTTGCACATTACACTCACCATTTTACTAGACACAGGTAGGCACATGAATACATGAAAATTCACTTACATTGTCTACACAAAGTCATAATGGACTGTTCCTATTTTGTAGCCATTTCACATACTTATTGTTTTGTTTGTTTTCCTGTTAATGACCAAAAAGTCCATTTTAATACCTGGAGCCATTCCTCACACAAATATTTGTGCCAATAATAAATCCTTCAAATACACTATACAACACTACACCTACAATTTGTCAAGACAGAGCATACAACGATACACTTCCCGTGATGAACTGATTCACTGATACTACAGAGCCAGTACAAGCTTGCACTAGAACGAGATCACCTCAACTATTATTGCCAAAGGAGGGCTGAATCAAACTTTGTAAACCCTTCTACATACAAATGTATCCTCTTGTGAATTGCACAATGTGTTTATCTACACCTGGCTGTAGACCAGTGTTCTCACCATATCACACAAAGTATAATTAAATCACATCCTAGTTACTGCAAGGATGTATTACTTAATTACCATCATCTCTCTATGTATGAAATACCTTCTGCCCCTGCCAATTTTTACAGATGAAGATTCAAATGTCTTTAATTGTTGGTGAGAATGAGAATCCTTAAAGTTGAAACTGTTAACCCTCCCAAATTGTTCTCACAGGAAAACTAATTGTTTGAATTTAATAATCCCTTCTTGGATCTGCAATGAGTATCTACGCACTTCACTGTAATGGAAGCAAAAGTTATTTCCGAGTAATAGGGCAAACTTTGTTCACATCAATAACTGGTACCCCTGGCGACATATGGTGACTTTGATGCTACCTACTTCCACTCTAACCTCAATTATCTTTTGTGCAGCTGCAGCAATTTAGCCACTTGCTACATAAGTTGTTCCACAGTCACAGCCACCATGCAATTTTAACCAGTAGCATGGATCCTCCTTTATGATTAGTATGTAGTTTTAAGAATATCAGGCATTTGTGTAATCTAAAGCAAATAATAGAGATCTACGAGAAAACTTCAAAACGTGTATACCGTATTTACTCGAATCTAAGCCGCATTTTTTTCCCGGTTTTTGTAATCCAAAAAACCGCCTGCGGCTTAGAATCGAGTGCAAAGCAGGCGGAAGTTCTGAAAAATGTTGGTAGGTGCCGCCACAACTAACTTCTGCCGTCGAATATATGTAGCGCCACACAGGCATCCTTTGTAGGCACAAAGATAAATACTGGCGCCAAAACCTCTGCGTCAGTAAATAAAATTAAAAAAAAAAATAAAAAATAAAAAGAAAAAAAAAATTGGAAGACGAGCTTTTTTTCTCCGCCCGAGTTTCGACCACTGCATTTTCATACATTATCCAACGAAGTAAATACAAATTCCGTATTGTTCATCTTCGAATGTAGCAGAATTTCAATGTACTACGAAAATCCGACTGGCAAGACTGGGATTTTTGTCAATATGGCCAACTCTACGTTCTGAATATTTTCCTACCTGTGAGAAGAGATGGTTCCTAATAGGAACCTGATGAAATGTGAATCACATGCAGTATTCTCTTCACCATAAGAATAATACGAATATAAACATTTTGCCACGTATTCTTTCGTGTTTGCTTCTATCTCATTTAAATCCTGTCTGCCTAATAAACTACGAAACTAGAGTGAGACAACAGCAAGCGCGGAAGAATATACGTATCGTGTCATGTTTATATTTGTATTACTCTTATGCCTAATAGTGATACAGTCAGAAATGAAGCACGGCAACTGACTAGATTTTTAAATCTAAGATGACTAATTTCTGTGCAGAATTTGATGTACTAAAGAAGCGGCCGCAAAGATTTTCAAACTCTCTTTCAGAACATGTTCTATCATACGCAGTCTATTATTTGGTTCTTGTTGATCATTATCAAAGAAAGCAGCAGTGTAAGTAACAACAAATAGCAGTCTCTTGCCATTGTTTCGCTAATGAGACGATTCCTCTCTTTTTTTAATTGTAGGCGGCGGTAGCGCGCACAAAAGCAAGCCATGCCGCGAGCAGCGACAGGCCGTAAACACGCATTATCAGAATGCGACAAACAATGCATGACACAGTATAGTAATGCATTCTCAGCTTAGAGTGACTAACGTAAACACCTATAACATAGAAACGGCACTTATCAGATCAAAGCAAAATAAGCAATCGATTCAAACCAGACGAAGCACATGAAAAAGGAAGGGTATCCGTATAAATACGGACGGAGCGCCTGACGCATAGCAATGGCTACCTGGTAAAGCTTAACTGCTAAGCTTACGACTCGAACCAAACTACTGTAGTTGTATCGTCATTCATTCGACCTAAATTGTGTCTCATATTACAATGGACCAACTTTGTTTCGATTTGGAGGTGCGGCCTAAAACTTTTCTCTCTCCTTGAATTTCGAGTCTCAAATTTCAGGTGCGGCTTAGATTTGGGATTTTTTTTCCCTTTATTTCGAGTCTCATTTTTCAGGTGCGGCTTAGATTCGAGTAAATACGGTATGCACTCCTTAAGAGGCATGCAGATTTTGTGCCTGACGCACATGTGCTTTTAATATTTTACGTAATTTGTTTGCTATTATAAAAGGATGGGGGCAATTTGGTGCTCCGGAAGGGAACCACAGCTATAAACAATCAGGGGTAGAACCTAGAATTTCAAAGGTAGGAAAACAGTTTAGAAAATCTTATGTAACAAGTACAATTATCTTTGTCTTAACCCACCACCAGTAGCCATTAGGCCCTCGATATATTTTTATACGCACTGTAAAACCCTGGAATCATCCTCTTTAACTTAAGATGATCACCAGAATTTAACAATGCCTTTAATCGAAAGAACCTTTGGTTTCCTGGCCCACTCTGAACTGACTGAATGTCACTTGGCCCCTCACTAATGCCTGCCTGTTGGGAGTGGCACAGCCTCGACAACTCTGGCTTATGGAGCACTAGCAGTCTGGCTGGCCCTCCAGGTCTGCGGCTGTGCCACCATACCGCCTAGCCTCCATGCTAGCCTTCTTAGAACAGACTTGTATGGTGAAAGGCACCAATGGAAAAAAAAGAGAAAATTGTAAAATACAGCACTCATTTACTTGGTTTTGTAACAGTCTGCTTTGACATGCATTAATTGTTATGTGCACAATAGCCTTCCATTGGTAATATTAGAAAAGAAGGGGGGCCAGCCCAAGGAAGCACTTCTGATTCTTATTCTGAACACTTGTTTAAAATCCGTAACTCTACTCCTGCGAAAGGGGGAAGAATGAGGAGTGGGCAAACATTTGATGGATTACAGGATAATTTTCTCAAAATTTTATTATTCAGTTTCACAACAGTATGCAGTCCACTGCTGATATGAGTATCTTGTAGTTCATGCATGGTGCCAGTCCATGTTGAAAACGGTGGGAGGGTCCTTGAGAAGTCCAGGTATGAGGAGCAAGATGGAGACGGGGGAGTGGAGGGAAGCATACCACAATAACAACTTTTCTTTGTTCTCAGCTGAGATACATTATCTATAAGTAGTAGTTTAACTGCATTTTGCAAACATTAATGATGTAGCAAAAGAGATTGCTACTTACCGTAAATAAGACAGATCAAGTTGCAGACAGGCACAATTAAAAGAGACTTTAATTGTGTCCGTGTGCAACTTGATGTGTCTTTTTTACAATAAGTAGCGATCTGTCGTTTCTTACGTTGTTGATATTCTTACCTGGAGTTTCCATTGTTTAGTTTTTACTGACAATTTATACTGAGTAAGATTCATATAAAAATACACATTGAAATATTACACATTTCAAAATTTGTGATTTATAAAACGCAATAAAATTAAATTTCGGTGTTAAGCTAAAAATACAAAAGTCCATGAGATTTGATGAAATTCCTGAAATTCCATGGAGACTTTCCCAATTTCTACATGTAAAATGTAATTTCCTAAGAATTCCAGGTTTTTCAGAAGAATCGCCACTCAGGGAGCAGCCACACTATGCTCTCTCAGATCTCGACCTCCGATCGACTTTCACGTTCTCCTCCTCTGCCCTCTCGAGCTTATGCTTTAAATACTTGGCCATACGACCCCTCCAAACGGACTGACGGCTGGGGTTCCCTAAGTGGACCAGATCGCTGTATGCCCTTTATCTGAATATGGGATTTTACCAGAGAACCATTTGCATTTTTCAATTCAACACATCTCAGGTCGTCCCACACATTATATTACAACTGATAATCTATCTGAAAACTATTGTCTAAAGTGATAACGGCTTCTGCATATCACATTTATCTCGTATAAATGTTAATATTTATAAGTGATAGCTCAGATAGCTCACTACAAGAATTTGTCAGTTATTTTTATTACTGTGTCGCATTTTATGTTTTTAGTTCGTGTGCTTTTTAGTGTAAAAGGGCAACATATTTAAGAAGGAATTATCCGAAGATAAAAACAAATTTTGCTGTGCTTTAATTCTATGTTATTTTGTTACATACCTGCAACACACATTATATCCTCCACGCCTCGAAGCTTCTCTCAAATTGGAATGTGCATTATATCAAGTGCTGCAATGCTGTAAAATTCCCTCGGGCAGAGCTAACTATCCACAGAGTTTTAGTGCACATTTATATATTATTTTGCATAGTTGCGAATATTTCCAATTCATTGTTTTAGAAGATGTAGAACTTGTTTCAAGTGAGGCTGATACTACATATAGGATATACATCTTCATTTTATACTATGTGCTTTTTTCCATTTGCAAAATTCAAGTCTGGAACATTTACACTAAAAACTAGGCTTGAAATAGTAGATGCTTAGTGCAAACTGATGTCAGAACTTTTGGAAGAAGAACATTAATAAGGTAGAAGTAACACCAGACTCATCGATAAAAATTCAAATCTTATAAAACATTAACAAAATGCAGTAATGAAATTTCGAGGTGGAAATGTAGTATTGCCAGTACACACATTAAAATACAAAAATCTTTTCCTGGTTTCCAGAACTGTTGGTCCTTTCTAGGCCCTGAGTGGTCCCCCTCTCTCAACCTTCCCAAACCTGCGAGTCCCTCCTAAGCATTGCCAGCCACATTCTCTCTGGTGTTTTGGCAGATATTAGCAATTTTGTTTTTTGCAATGTGCAGCTGGATTCAGCCCAAAAAATATTGCTCATCATGTTTTTCATGTGACACCGTGTCAACAGGAAGTATCTGTTTCCTGTAGCAAACAAAATGATTTTTAAAACAAAATTTTACCTGCCCATTTGATAGAGCAGTCTAGTGTGATATTCATTTATCTACCTGAATTAACAAGGGCAGTAAAATGTAAAGATTAACCGGCACTACAGCAGCCACTGAGCAGTGTTGCTGCATGGCAGCAGCAGTCTGTGTGGGCCAGGGCAGCGCTGTTGCTGCTGGAGTACTGGTTACTCTTCACATTTTACTGTCCTTGTTAATACATACTGAAAATGCACATCGCACTAGACTAATTTGGGATCGTTCTATCGAATGAGTACACACGGGGCATTGCATGAAAGATGTGATGAGTCATATTTGTTTAGGCTGACTCAAGGGATGTGAGATAGGACTGGACATGTCTGAAAGGACAGACATATAGGTAAGGCTTACCGGCCAATGATCTTCAATGCAGATGCAATCACACTACTCAAATCCTTATAGGAATCTGAAGACAGACTGCCACGAGTAATGAGTATAGTGGGCAGAGGCACTACTGATGTAGTGTGTGGACAGTAAGTTGGAAATGTGGGTCTCACGGGGAGCGTGCCAAAGATAAGTCCCTGCAGTTGCACTATCCTCTGTGTCCTCGATGGCTCAGTCGGATAGAGCTTCTGCCATGTAAGCAGGGGGTTCCGGGTTCGAGTCCCAGTCGGGACACACATTTTCAACTGTCCTCATTGATATTTATCAACGCCTGTAAGCAGTTAATGGTCTGGATTTCATTGTAATTTCGTTGTTACCAATAGGTTTGTTCAACACATGAGAATTACAGAGATACCTTGTGAACTCAAATGGGAATCCCTGGAGGGCAGACTTAGTTCTTTTTGCGCAACACTACTGAGAAAATTTCGAGAATGAATATTTGAAGCTGACTGCAAAACTATTCTACTGCTGCCAATGTACATTTCACATTTTATAAGGATCACAATAAGAGAATTCAGGACTCATATGGAGACAATTGCTTTTGCCTCGCTATTGGCATATGGGACAGGAAAGAAAATGGCTAGTAGTGGTGTAACATTAACTCTGCCATGTACCATCTGGTGGCTTGTGGAATATTTATGTAGATTTGCCCAATGAATTGGGAGGGACACACAGTATATATGAGAACAACAAAAATAAAAAAAAACCTACAAAAATTTGCTTCGAAGCATTTTTCCGGTCGAGTTTCACAAAACATTCTCCTTATTAATAGAATACAGGCCTTTGTGGCCAAAGTTGGGGTGCTAGGTATGCCATAACTGTGCACAGAAAGTTATCTGAAGACTTAAAAACAACTTATATTCAATGCAATTTATTTCTGCTAGATGATAACATATGGTATGGTAACAACTTTTACTCACGTTTGTTCCAAGGACGACTCAGTCTGTACCGTGTATTCCATCTTCTGCCTGGCTGACTGAAGATCAGATTCCCCATGCAATTCAACATTTATTTTTGATACCACGCTGCCACTGTCTGCAGGTGATTCAGCTCTCTGCAGCTGCCCTTGCCTTGCTAGTCTGAGGCTTCTGGCAGTTATTCTTTTTGCTATACGAGTCTTGTTTGTATCCACTTGTCTGCAGCACGATGAATATAAGCAACAGTGTGATTTAGATTTTTTTCTCGCTCTAAGAGATCGCCTCATTGCTGATGTACTGACAGGAGGCACATTTGATGAACTATGCGGTTTGTCTGTGGCAACCTTTGACACAACAGTGTTGTCTGCAGTATTCATGACTGGTTCTGAATCTTTTGCACCTACAGGTTTCACTGTGTCTTTACATGGTTCACTATTATGTCCATCTTGAAGTGGTAGAGTGTTGCTATCTTTTATCTCTGAAACAACAGTCCCAAGTGTGTGAAGCATATTTATTTCTTTATCATTTACATTATTAACTTTATGTACAGAAGGAATGGATACATTTGAATGTTCCTCAACACATGCATCTGAGGAGTCATAACTATCTTTAGATTTGTTCTGTTTAACTGTGCTTTCAAATGAGAGACCTAAATCCGTAATTTCATCAATAGGCTCACAGCAACCACTATCTGAAGTCGTCTTCACTAGGCTGACAGAGGTAGTTCCTTTTTCTTCATTTGCTCTGGGGGCTTTTAATTTAACCAACTGTGGTGTATCAGCATTGTTACTTCCAGGTGTTAATAACTGCTGAGATCTTGAATCAGCACTGCTTCTGGTACTCCTTCCATCACTTGCCCTCCGTGTCCATTTTCGTGTCCTCTTGTTGGACAACAATGTGAGATCTTGAGAATCCTCAACAAAATCTTCTGTGTCCAAACAACTCTGCTGCAAGGACTTCTGTTCTTCACTTCCTACAGTACACTTTGACTGTTCATTAAAATTGTTTCCAACATTTGACTTGGCATTAATGTTCGTTAAATGAACATATGGTCCTGACACAAGTTTCAATTTGTCTGACTGCTGTACATCCACAGAATCTGGTAAATGGCCTGATGTTTTATTCACACTGCATCCTGCTTTATCATCTTTTGTAGATTTTATTTCGTGTTCTTCCCCGCACGTAGAGACACTCTGCAATGTGTCGCTACTGTTTAATTTAACAACTTCTTCTGTCTGTGGAAATGAGCCACACACACCTTTACTGTCTATTTCAGTTCTGCAAGTATCATTTGGAACAGTCACAGTATTAAGTGAAAGTAACTCCTCACATGGTTCATTTTCACTCTGAAGTGTTGTGCATTCGTGGATATCTTCTTTGGAAGATGAAGACAAATCACTGTCCGAAGTTCTAAGTAATTCAGTCACACGCTTTTCTTTTCTGTGAGCTTTCCCAAACTGATTATCACAGTCAACACCAGTTTTACTACCCTCACTAACACTCCTTTGTCTTGCTTTACGGGTCTTAATACCATCTGCATTTTGTGGATGTTCCTCTGATACTGAACTTTTATCATTTGCATTAACACTGATGTGTTTTGAAGTCTCAGGTACCACATCACACAAATCTTTAACAGTAGTTTCAGGTTTTGTGCTTGATGATTTTCTAGGCCTGCCACGTAACTTCACGGATTTACTTTTCTCAGTGTTTGAGTCATCCTGTTGGCCTGTGGGAACACTTTCAAATATCAGTTTTTCAGCTGTTTCTTTATCTGTAGATGCCAGCTTCAACTGCACTGAAACTTCATCTTCTGGTTTTACAGTTGTCTTTTTACTGTCTGCGGATTGCTCCAGTTTACTGTTAGATTCTGATTTCACCATTTCAGTGACCCTACGTTTTCGCATTACGTTTTCTGCATCCTGAACTTCTTTTTGGTTTATTTCAACTGATACTTCAACATTCCTTAGTAAAGAGGATGACAGCCCACCAGAGGTGTGGCTTTTCATTTGTTGGTGCTCATGCTGAACAGATTTCTTTGTCTGTGGGACACTTCCCTCAGGGGACAGTCTTGATCTTAATGTATATTTATCAATCTTAGATTGTGTCAAGTCCTTTAGTGGTGATGGCGTAGTACGCTTCGAGGAGTTAATACCAGTGGCTTCACTTGTACTACAATTAAGTTGATTTTTTTCAGAAATAGAAACTGTCTCCAAAACTGTTGATTTGGACAAGCACAAATTTGCTGAAACGTCAGTGGTGTTCTCGTTAACAGCACCACATCCAGGAGACAGATTTTTCTTATCTTTTAACAATCCTCCCTGTAATAGCTTGAACTTAGAACTTTTAGAATTCTTGCCTTTGTTGGTAACCATCCTTTTTAGTGGGTGCAATAATTCTCTCCTGTTTTGTGTTCTCCACTTATTGATATGGCCAACTTTGTTATTTACAGAATTTTTCCCCACATTTCTGATGATCCTTTTCAATGGACGCAATGATTTCCTGCGGTTTGGACTGTTTTCTGGCATCATTGTTCTGACAGAAGAGATGGCTGGTTCACTGTTGTCAGTACGACTGCTAACAGACTTAATAGATGAAGAATTTTCTTTGTCGTCTTTAACAGAATTATTGCTATCAGCAGCTGCATCAACACCGAGTTGATTTTCAGCTATATGTTCAGTGCTGTCTTCAAGGTTTAAGACAGAGCCATCTTCCGAAGCAAGAGTACGTCCTAAACTAACATTCACTTGGCAGTTACGCTCGTGTCCTGCAGGGTCTTTGTACTCTGTGTCAGTTTTATCAATTTTACGAACCTTAGCCTCTGGAGAAACTGCACCAGAAAACTGTTTTCCTTTACAGACTGTATTTTTCGACTCTTCCTTGGGTACTTCAAGAGTTTTCTGAATGAGAGATGACAAGGAATTAGGTTTTGTTACACGTCTCAAGTGTGCAAATGACAGTTGTTTCTCTTCTGGTCTTGCTGGTTTTGACCACGACAGTCGTTCTGGTATACTGATCTGTGAACTAGAGAAATTATGTATTATAAATACTTTATCTTTCTATAGATTTTGAACACAGAAGTGATATCATGCATTAGTCTTGTTATTTTGAATTACATATCTAAATTTATTTAGAAGATTATTAATGCCCATAACAATGCTGCCAATTGTCGAAGTGCCTTAAAATCTTCTCTACCATCTGAGCCAATAATTTTGGTGACATACGTAGAAACTACAACCATATTTTTGTTATCTGCAATGAAATTGGTAATCAAAACATTTTATTTATTTTATTCGAATTTTTATTTGGTACTTAACACTTCCAGAAAAGACTCAAGTATATTTACTACCTAAAAAAAAAAGAAGAAGAAGAAGAAAAAAGAGTAATGCAATGAAATTAATACTTCCTCACTAACAATTAAGTTTGCAGAATGAGTCTTTTAGGCTGCAGCAAAATGTTTCAACCCTTTTTATGTGATTCAAAATTTTCTTTTGCAAAGAAGTTTTACAATACTATACAACTTAGAGCACAGTGAAAGATTTATTCCAGAAACCAATCCTAAGTAGTGGCTATTCTATTCTCACAATACCATCCCTTTCTTACAAAGTGCTAAGTGGTGTGTACAGAAGATGGGTGAAGGGGCAATAAACAATGGAAAAGAGCAGTGTACCACATGATGCTGCAATCAACTTTACTCTGCCATGATCATCTGCTGCAAATACTTCAGGGCAAGTGTCAGACATTTAGCATACATTTTCATGTTAGTTTACGTATGGTGAGTTACTTGGTCATTATAGTGTTCAGTAAGGGTGCATAAAGCAAATGTGACAATTATTACTGTAAGTGACAGAGATAGTTTTCTGAGCATATATATTGTACTAGAGTGAATCCAAAGCAGAAACTTTGGTTCAGCATAGCACTCACCCCAGTGCTGACAGTTAGCTGGATAGGCAACAGCTGGTGTATGAGATGTAGGGAATGAGGGGGGGGGGGGAGGGAGAGAGGGGGGGGGGCAGGAATGGCAGACCAAGGAATGCTTTTGTGCAAAAGTTTTACAAACTGAAGAATCAACTATCTGCACTAGAGACGGAAGATCCAATGACGCTACAGGCAACAGTGTTGAAGATGGAAGACACACACACACACACACACACACACACACACACACACACACACACACACACACACACACACACGGAAATAAGAGTTTGTGAGAAACTACATTGTAGAAGAGAAGAGAGGAGGGGGGCAAAATCAATAAGACAACTGGAAGACCAAACAACTGCATACTGCAGCTACGTGCTTATGAAGCTCTCCCTCTAACACTGAAGACAGAATTAGTCATCTACTTTTAACACATATTTCCCTTGTTGTTTGCAGCCAGACTTTCACCATCACCACAGTGCAGCTACAAGGGGATGCTGAAAAGCAATGCATCCAATTTTTTATGTGAAAACTCAACACATTTTAAGTAAAACAAACACTATTAACATTCCAATCTCTGTTCACCATGTCTACATATTTATTTCTCAACATAGTCACCCTGGCAATGAACACATTTCCCTCAATTAGCAACTAGTTTGTTGATACCATCAGCAGAGAACATTTGACTTTGTTGACAGAGCCACAACCTCACCTCTGCTTTCACAGCTTTGTCACTATCAAAGTGAAGTCCTCAAATGTGTTCTTTAAGTTCTGGGACCAGATGAAAATTGCATGGGGCCAGCTCACGACTTTGGAGGTATGATCAATGGCAGTGAAAAGGCATTGGATTGTTGCAGACATCACAGTGCTCACGTGTGTTCTGGTATTGTCATGTTGGAGAAGAGGGTGCTCCATGCGTGGATTGGTTGGTTTGTTTGAGGTATAAAAGGACCGAACTACAGGGTCATCCGTCCCTTTTTTCCTGACACAAACAAGGCTCAGTCCGCCGCTCGTGGTCTCGCGGTAGCGTTCTCGCTTCCCGAGCACGGGGTCCCGGGTTCGATCCCCGGCGGGGTCAGGGATTTTCACCTGCCTCGAGATGACTGGGTGTTTGTGTTGTCCTCATCATTTCATCATCATCCAGGAAAGTGGCGCAATTGGACTGAGCAAAGATTGGGTAACTGTACGGGCGCTGATAACCACGCTGTTGAGCGCCCCACAAACCAAACATCATCATCATCACAAACAAGGCTCAAGGTAAGACAACACCCAAATTTAGTTTGGGGAAGTAAAGGGGGTTAAAAGGAATGGGAAACCGCAACGAAAGAGAAAACTAAAGAAACGAACAAAAAAAGAGGGAAAATTACACCACATGGAAAAGCAGAGGAAAGTATTAAAACCATAGAGCAAATGGCCTGCGGTGGCTGATCACAAGAATAAAAGAGGATGAGCCAGCCACTCTGCAACACACTAAAATGTCCAGCCCAAAAAGACAAGGCAAGAGGAACACACAGGGGGAAAAGACTAACAACAAGGCAAACAAAATGCAATGAAAGAGCCGTGAGTGAGGGATCATGACTGCACCTTCTGTATAGCTCCCTGCAGCCAGCGCTCAGCCACAACAATGTAAGAGGAGCAGAAGGAAATACAAAAATCGTCAGTATTTAGGAGGGAAGATACTGACAATCCTACTGCTCATGCAAAACCATTTTCGGCAATTAAAAAGGGTGGGACACTGAGAACAGAGATCTGCGGGACCCCATTCTCTTGTATGTTGGGAGCACCGATGCAAACTCTGAAAGTGCAGAGTGATAAAAAGTTCTGTACAAAAATCAGAAGTGGGCCCCAGAGACTCTACTCGTGCAGAGTAGCAAGGATGTCATGTTGCCAAGTGGTATCGTAGGCCTTCGTCAGGTCGAAAAAGACGGCAATCAGGAGTTGACACCAGGAAAAGGCCGATCAAATCCAGGTGCATCAAGTTGTTGTCGGTGGAGCGTCCTTGGCAAAAACCGCCCTGGGACGGAGCCAGAAGGCTCCGAGATGCAATGAGCCAATACAGCTGCCGGCTCACCATATTTTCGAGTAACTTGCACAGAACGTCAGTGGAGATGACAAGACAATAGCTATCAACACCTAATGAGTTCTTATCAGGCTTTAGCATTCGGACGATGATATTTTCCCACCATTGCAAAGGGAATTCGCCATCGCTCCAAGATGTGGTTGAAAACAGATGTTTCAGCATTTGCGAATGGATGAAGTGTGGGCCAGGGCATTTGTCAGGACTGTCGGCAAGGGCATTGAGAAATTCTCACTCACTGAAGGTAGCAATATATGGCTCAGGGTGGCATGGAGCAAAAGAAAGGTGTTGCCATTCCACCCTCTGTTTGAGGAGGTGAAAGGCAAGGTGGTAATTCTCAGACATAGATGAGAGCATAATGCTCAACAGGAAGCTCAGCGATTAAATCTGGTTCGGCCAATACATTCCCATTTGTGGAAATTCCAGGTACACCTGCAAAGGTCTGATGGCCATAAAGCCAGTGGAGCATGGTCCAAACCTGGGAGGGGGAGGTTTGTGTTCCAATGGTGGAGAGATAGCGTTCCCAACACTCCTGCTTCCTTCGCTCGATGAGGAGGCGAACCTGGGCACGGAGCCATTTGAAGGCAATATAGTTCTTTAGGGAGGGATGGCACTTATGACATTTGAGGGCCTGCCTACAGTCTCTAAGGGCCGCAGCTATTTCCGGTAACCACTAAGGCACTGACTTCCGCCGGGGGCAATCGGAGGAAAAAGGGATTGCCAATTCAGCTGCGGCAACAACAATACTAGTGATGGTGTGAATCACTTCATCGATGGTGGCATGCAATGGATATTCAAAGGTAGTAGTGGATGTGAAAGTGTCCCAGTCAGCCTCAGGAAGAGCCCACTCGGGCAAGCATCGAGATGAGGGATGCTGGGGTAGGGACAGGAAGAGTGAAACTGGTCATTACCACACAAGTCGTCATGTACTCTCCAGTGGATAGATGGGAGAAGGCCAGGACTCCAAACCAAGAGATCAATGGCTGAATAGGTGCCATGTGCCACACTGGAATGTGTGGCAGCATGTGCATTAAGAAGGCAAAGGTCAAGTTGAGTTAGTGGGTCCTCAACATCTTTGCCACGGCCAGTAACCTCGGTTCCACTCCACAAAGGGTTATTGGTGTTAAAGTCACTCAAAAGGAGAAATGGTGGGGGGCAGTTGCCAAATGAGTGCAGCCAATACATGGGGCTGTGCATCACCATCTGGAGGGAGGTAGATGTCACAAATGGTAATTTCGTGCTTGTCCTCACCCTGTCAGCCACACTTTCTAAAAGTGTTTGAAGCGGCACAGGTTCGCTACAGATAGAGGTAAGTATGAAGATGCAAACTCCACCTGATGGTCCGTCACAGGCAGGATGGTTTTGTAGTACCCCGATAGCCGCAAAGGGCAGAGATCCGCACTGCGGGAACCCAGGTTTCCTGAAGGACAATGCAAAAAGCAGGTGTAACGCTTAATAGTTGACATAACTCAGCCATCGGTCGAGTACTTGTTCCATCGCCATAGCGGATGAGGCATTGGTAAGACCCAGGTCCTCGGGTGAGCAAAAACCTACCCCTCCTCCTCATAAGCAGAACCAGTACGGAGTGGTGGTTTTACGGCTACCGGAGGGTCCTGTTTCTTACCAGACTACTACTTTGTTTGCTTGCCCTCTCACTGCTCTTTAGAGCTTGCTCGGAGGACTTCTCTGAAATAGCTTCAGGCACTGAGGAAGACCAAGAAGCTCTTCGTCCAACAGCTTGTGGCTGCTGTTCAAATTTGCATTTAGCCTCTTGGTCAGTCAGCCAGACCAGGGTCTTTTATTCCATAAATTTCTGCTTCGCTCCTTTCGAAGTACTGTGCAGTCTCGTGAGCAAGGGTGAGTGGTGCTCTCCACAGCTGACAAGTAGGAGGCAGCCCACAGAGTATTTGGATGTAGTGGGTGCCCACAGTCTCGACATGTGGCAGTGGAACTTCAGCAGGAAGACATGTGCCCGAATTTCAAGTACTTAAAGCAACACATAGGGGAAGGGACATACGGTTTGATGTCATAGTGGTAAATCATCACGTTGATCTTTTCAGGCAACGGATCACCCTAAAAGGCCAAGATGAAGGCACCGGTAGCCATCCTATTATCTTTGTCCCCTGTAGATGCACCACATGAATTGAATACCCAGCCATTCTAAACTGGCATGGAGATGGTCATCAGACTGCAAAAGGAGGTCGCGATGGAAAATAATCCCCTAGACCATGTTGAGGCTTTTATGGGGAGTGACGAAAACAGGAATACCACACAGGTGAGTAATGCCCGGGACTGGTTTGGGGATGCTGTCTGAATTAAGATTGAACCATTTCTCATTTTGGACAGCACTGTCACTTCCCTGAACTTATCCTTGAGGCATTCAACAAAAAATGAGGCTCTGTAGCTAGAAAAGTCCCCATCTGTTCTGCTACAAACTAAATACCAAGGCAAATATGGGTCTTTTATTTCTGTAGCCCTATGCTTCTCCCATGGTGTAGCAAGGCAGGGAAATGATTTAGGGTCATACCTGTCAGCAATGTATTCAATCTTCCCCTTCTTAGAAAGTGCCGATTCCATTCAGTCACCAGCACAAGATGACTTGGTCCACTTCGTTGCGGGTCATCTGCCCTGATGCCACCCACTCCCATCAGGGGCTTTCCACGTGGGCACCATCCAGCCACAGCAAAGGCCACCTGGCAAGACGGCCATTGCCGTGAGACCTGATGCCCATCTTCTTGGGGCATCTATTCTTTCACATACGTGGGGAATTTACAGCTCGGGCATCAGCAGTGCAATCCCTGCATTGCCAGGGGGCTACCACGAAATGGGCACATGAAGGCCCCACCACAACAAACCGGATACTGGGTGCAGAGATATCCGATATTGTCATGGGGGCAAAAGAGGACGGGAGTCAATGGAAGAAGTTGACATACCCCTGAAGGTGTCCTCACCCAAATAGCCGAATTGCAGGTGGAGACGCAAAGACATGACAAGGAAAGGTGCAGGAGATCGTATCTAATGGCGCTATGGATTACTGGTGCACCATGTATGGCGTCCTTCCCCAAATGGCCCGCACTTCTGTAGAATACGGAAAGTGGGAGGTCAAACCATAAAATGTGACCTGAACTTTTAGGGTCAAAAAGTGTGAGACTCCTTTCAATCACCTCTTATGATAGGCAGGAATACCTCGGACCTATTCTAACCCCTGGACCTGCAAGGGGTTCCGTGCGTGGGCAAACTCTCCAAATTTGTGGTTTTGGTTTACTGCGGTCAGTAACTTTATTACAGGACACTGTTTCTCACACACTGACACAATTGGGAGCCCTTTAGGGGCAGAGGGCGGCATATACGTAGACATGATGAAGAATAAAGATGTAGAAAGTTAATAACTTTCATTATATGCAATAAGCTTAAAGGGCTTTCACAGAAAAAATCTGGAGCCATTATTTTTCAGAACATCCCTCTACTGATCACATTTTATCTCACTACTTTTCCTTTTACAATGAAGTTGTATCAAACTTTATCATCCTATCTACAGCAATCTTTGTTGCATTACTATTGTTGATCATCATTATAATCAAATACCATCGTCTTCTACTTGTCCTAGGACTTGTCCTCCTCCTGACCCCCCCCCCCCCCCCTCCAAGTGCTTTATGACAATGAAAGAAAAGGATGTACAAATGTAACACACTACTCACTCATCCTGTGACATTTCAGAAAATGTAGAGCTCTGCGAGTCTTCAGAGAGATCACAGTAAAGTGCTGGAATATCATCCCGTTTCCTTTTTAGACACTCTTTCTGGTGTTTGGTAAGTGGTCTCCTCGGAGAGTGACGAACAGGGAAATCAGTGGCTTGCAAGGACTGAAAAATTAATTGGAAAGAAACTTTTTTTAGAACTGATGGTTAAATTTCCAAAGGCAACTTTGAATTTGCTAGATTAATATTACATGTACAATCTTAAATATTTTCAATGCGATTACGTACAATTTCTCTAAATGCACTCTTATCAGAAATTTGTGGGTGGCATTATAACAAAATAGAAATGATTGTTTACAGCTCATTTTCGAATTGTATTTCTTGCTGCCATATTTTTTGTTCTGGTGATTTATAAGTTTGAAACAGAAACTAATATCATAACGTTATGGCTCTCATACAAAGAAGAAAAACCTTGTGAACCTTTGGCAATCCAACCGTCTACACATATAAGTCATGTTCATCTGAATAATATCAAATGAAATCGTGCAACATCACATGACAAGCAATATTACATGGAAAATCTTTTTCTGTATATACTGCAATTTTAACGTATTTGCATCAGTATGGTCAAATGTGTATAACGTAACTCCAAGAATGCTCCCTGTTATATTGCACTGTGTCCATCTTCCCCCAGCCTTTCTTTTTCCCACATGACATCTTATGACATACGGCATTACTGACATAGCACACTAGAAAAGTGGAAACTATTTTAAGCTACTGTCAATAAAGGACAGCTACTAGCAAACTATAGCTAAATGAGATTCTGTTTCCCTAACTCTGAATGCAAAACAAGTATAAGAAGTTATTTAGTGTGCTTATGTTTATGCCTCAGAGTAGTATGAATAGTACATACGGCTTTAATAAATAACGACAGAGTGAGCTCTTAGCTGCCTTTTCAAATATTTTACTTTTGACATGTCCTGACTTCAAGTGCCACTGGATACCCTGTTTAGTTCTGTGACATGCAGTATCCTTGCCATTAAGTGAATAGTGGCAACAATAAAGTAACAAACAATCATCTACAGAGGTCTACACTGTATGAAGATGGAAGGCAGGCTGTCAATCTGGTAACATTTATACAGGTGGAATGTCTGAGGCCAATAAGCACTAGCATATTGTTTATGACTGGATAACAAAATTGTGACAGTACAACAGCAAGACTGTGGGGAGTCTTACACAACAGGCAATTTATGTTATGATGGTACACAATTATAGATGCTAAAATATGAAACAGTAGGATAAAAAATTGCAATAAACAGCTACATAAACAATATGTATCAGAAATAAAAAAGTTGTGAATGTTTAGTACACACTGACATGCATATAAAATAAACAAAAAGCCCAGGAGGTAAGCATTGAGAGAGATACTGAGGTAACTGAATGGAAATAGTTGAGGACATTAGATACAGTTTAGCTGAAAGTAATTTTTAAGCAGGTTTTGATAATTTAAGCCATCTTCTTCACTCAGTACATTCACAGAACTTGAGCATAGTTAGAGACTGCCGAAATCTGCCTCCATTATTTCCCTGCATTTGGCTAATAAGGAATTAAAACTCAAACCATTAGAAGCTATGGAGATCTACGAATGCCCAACACACAACCTTAGCTTTAAATATAAAAATACTTTGTATGTCAGTCTTAAAATTAACAATCTCAACTATTTACCTATGATTCCTACATCCTTTGTACATTCTATTCATCCACATTGTTTTGTATACATCTCACTTAGATTTTCAATGTATTCTAAATTGCTAAATAACCCTGTTTTACCTTGCATATGTACATTGCTCTGTAGGTTATGAATAACCCTCAATTCGTCTAAACTGTCATCGTCATCATCATCATCATCATCATCTTCAGTACAAAGCCTGGTTTGATGACTATCTCCACTACAGTCTCTCCTGTACACCACTGCATAACTACAATGATCAATATCAATCTGAACCTGCTTTCTGTAGTCAAGCTTTTTGTCTTCATCTACAATTTTATACAACTCAAGTGGCATACGTAATGAGAGGCAGTTCATCAGGATCATAGCCAGGCTGCAACTACACCACAGCTGCCACTGACAAATCCTTTATAGATTCAACCTAATAGCATTGCCATATTGTGACTGGTCTGCATACACTTCCTTCTGGTAAATTAATCCCCTTGTTTACGAAGAATTGAGACATTAATAAATTACTTGTGGAATGTATTTTAAAAGTTTGAATTACATCACAGCTATTAAGTTTTTGTGTAGATGGGCGTAGGGGTAGAGCACACGTGCACCTATTTGAAATTTGATTATCAATTGAAGAGGTCAATGTCTGTATTATTTTGTACGAACTGTCCACCACATTGTATGTTTGGTTTTTCTGCATTATGCATGAAAGAGGTACAGATTGTTTTAAATTTTCAAGTCACTCACTGTGTGGGTGCAATAGAAGGCCAATACATAAACTTGTAAATTACTTCAGCTTACCTTGTGCATGTCTACATTCAAAGGGGCTTGTGCAATCCCAGCACACCAGTTAGAAATATCGACGCAAATATAAGACCAATCGACTAATGCTCTAAATTGTGCTATGGATAAGTTGAATGACTATGCCTTACAACTCTCTTCATCTTTCTCTCTCAGAATCAGCTTTCAGGGTGACGATTATTGAACTATTTGAGATAAAACTGCCATAACTTCTGAACTGTTTGCATTAGTACGTTCAAACTGCATGGTTGGCCACTGTGCATGATGGGAATTAGTTTGTGGAAGCATATTTGGTTTAGTGATGAAGCCCACTTTCATTTGAATGAGATCATGAATAAGCAAAATTGGCACATTTGGGGGGACTGAGATCCAAATCTTGCAACTGAGAAGTCTCTTGACCCTCAACAGGTGACTGTGTGGTGTGCAATGTCCAGTCACAGAATAACAAGTGCAATATTCCTTGATGATACAGTTACTACCAAACAGTGCATGAAGATTTTGGAAGATGATTTCATCCCCATTATCCAAAGTGATCCTGATTTCGACAAGATGTGGTTCATGCAAGACAGGTCTACCCCTTTGAAGCAGGGGAGTGAGGGTTTGATGTCCTGGAGGAGCACATTGGGGACCACATTCTGGCTGTGGGGTATTAAGAGGCCACTGGCATGGGCTTCGAAAGGCTGCCATATTCTCCAGATCTGAACAAATACTACTCCTTTTTGTGGGGCTATATTAAAGTCAAGGTGTACAGCAATAACCCCAAAACCATTGCCGAGTGGAAAACAGCCATTCAGGAAGTCATCGACAGCATCAATGTTCTGACACTTCAGCGGGTCATGCCAAATTTCACTATTCGTCTGTGCCACACTATCGCCTATGACGGCAGGCTTATCAAACATGTCACAACCTGAATCTGAATATCTATAGTGACATTTACATGTTGAATAAAGTGTGTGCACTTCCTAGTTTGTAACTAATTTCAGTTTTCTTTTTTTCCCCTTCATATAGTTCAATGATTGTCACCCTGTATCTAACAGGGTAGTAACACAGCCAGTTTTGCTACCTTACTATGCCCCCAAAGTACTATAGTTGATCCACTGGACAAATAGTAGGGCCCAGGACACTTCAACTACAAATGTGTGTGAATAAACATAAATCAGCTGGGTATCGAGTCTCTTGAGAAATGTGCAAATAGCATGGTAACCAAAGTGGCGAACAGAACTATGTGCCACACCACTTTTGGTTATCGCCTCAGTGTAGAACCATAATATTACTTTAAAAGGGGGTGGGGGTGGGAAATGACTGTCAACAAGAAAAAAGTCTAATAAAGAAAGATAAAACCAAGAGACAAAATATCTGAGCATAAATTATAACACAAGTCAGTGCTAAAAATTATGACTGAAGGGATGGCAAAGGGAAAGAATCTGTGGGGCCCGAGGATTTCATGGAGTTCCATTCAAAGTGAATTGTAGGGATGACTTGGATTGAACTTGTACAGATGAAAATTCTACTGAGATTCTTATGTGAAACAACAGTTAAAGTAATTACCTTTCTCCTCCGTACAGCACATTTTTCTTCTGGTTTAGCAAACTGTGAGTTTCGGTCAGATAATGTCTCCAAACTGGGATCTTCTGAAGATTCCATCTGTGCAGGCACTTCTTTTCTTGGACAAGATTCTACAGACGGTGAAATTTGCTGTTTTGGAATGTTCCTCTCGCAAACTTGCCCAAACAGTGAAAGAGGTTTAGCCTCTGCTGTTTCAGTAACAGAAATGTTTACACTACTCTCACTACGATTGTCTTCTTTGGTGTTACTGTTTTTGACATCAAGATTCTGTTTATGTCCATCGTTGATAGAAAGGTGTTTCCCTGTAATGCTGTCATTTTCTGCTTCCATCAAATGCCCATTGTCAATTCTAGGAACAGATTTGTTGCTCTCTAACTGGTCATCAGATTTGAATGCCGTAACAGATAACTTATGTTGTTTATCATCTAATATTTCATGGCTTTTTCTTAAAGAGAGTTTTGATTTATTGTGCTGTGTGCTTGCAACCAAACACTGAGTGCCACTAGTATCTTTATCAGATTCTGCCTCAATTTGATCACCGCTATTTTCATGATTTTTATGATCATTTCCCCCCTCAAGATCACATTTAGAACTAACATCATCAGCCACATTTTTGCAGTTTTTTTCTTGAACTGACACTTTTGAAGAATTATCTATGTTTCTGCCTTCTTGTTCTGTTCTAGTACCATCTACCAATGTAATTTTTTTGTCCTTTTTACAAACATTTACTTTATTGTAAGCATGTAGTGGTTCCATAGTTTTGTTATCTACAGTAACATTTGTCTTCTCTTCTGTTGTCATTAAACTCCCCCGTCTCGGTCTATCGTTTAAGAAACTTCTAGCAAAAGGATTTTTCGAACGCACTAAGCCTATGGTGTCATCACTACTTTCATTCTGACTGACTGTATCAGTTACTGTTGGTGTCTCATTTACCACAACATGGCCTTCTGGAAAATTATGTTCACGGCAGCTTTGAGAGAATGGCGAAGAGGAATCTTCCTCCCCATCAAGTGTTACTGCTGCTCTGTTTTCTTGAATTTTCACTGAGCTAATTTTTTCTGACAGTTCATTTAAATGAGTTGGATCTACCGATACAGGACTGTAAGTTGCAACAGCCGGTTTATCAGCAAAACTAACTCTTTTCTTGTTGGAACCAGTTTTGTTTTTATTACATTTCAACTTCTCTTCTTTTCTCTTTAAAGAACTGTCCATTTCAACAAACATATTTTCAATTTCATGTTTCAAATTTGGAGTTAAGTCATTACATTTTGGAGGCAAGCCAATCCAGAATTTCAATGTATATCTCAATATTTCAATTGATCCATGTTCTGCTACTGCTTTCAGCATTGTAATAACTGCTGCAGTCAATGATTCGCTCTTGATGTGGCCCCAGTGCCTTTCAATAGAGTGTGAGATCTTCATCCAGCAACAAATGAAATCACGTTCAAGAACTTCATCAGCTCTATTGCAAAAGTTTAGCATTAAGAATGCTATAACATATTTCAACTTTATAACAAATGACAGAAACACAACTTCATTAAGTATAGCTTCACAGACTGTAGTCAGACAGATTCCCAAATTTCTAAGGGATTCACTGCATTTTTCAGTAGAACTATCTTCATACTTAATTACATGATTGTAAAGACTCAGAAGAACATCAATAATCCCCGACATTTGTTCACAAGGTTCATCAAGCAGCTCCATGTGGCAGTCTATATCAGCCAAGCCTGTGAAAAAAAGCCAGAATGACATTAAATGACATCAAGCACAAAAGAAATCAAGTTTCAATAAATTAAAGCCTTATAATTATTACATGATTCGATTACATGGGGCTGGCCAGTACATAGGCCAGAGCAGACAAGGGTTCTCCCGGGGCACACCTATGGCATGAGAAACACGACCCACATCTAAGCCCCATCAACCTCATGAAGGTTACAGAGTAAAGCCTGCCTTCTATCATGGAGATTCATACTAGTAAAAGTGAAAAGTCTAAAAATGTGATGTAAATTAGTTGTACATACAATACTAACATGAGACGAGATAAATATTCAGGACAGTAGAGCTGTGGGGCCAGGTGTGTGTCCCACTGAGCTCATTCGTGAATGATAGCACATTTAATTGGCACAATCACACGCTTACATAGCTGTTATTTCAAAACTGACATGCCGACTTCTAGTCTATCTCATGACACCAACATGGACATATACTGTATAGCACCACATAGTGTAATGAATGAGAACACTGTGAACCGAAGTAAACATAGGTATGTTGTTATTCCATGTACTGCAAATCTTTGATATGATTATGTATGCTGCTATGTTAGTCGCTGTAGCCTAGAATTTTGGTTCTATCTTTTGCAGATCCAAAGATGGGGACAGAACTGCCAAAACCAGCAATCTATATGAATAAATGATTTTAGTGAACTTAACAGATGAAGACCTATTCAGTGTTCGTGTCTTCAACTTCTCTTTTATGCATTCAAAAGGCAGCCGGATAAGAAGGGGAAACAACATTCTTGCAAAGTGGGTCACAAGGTATTCAGCACACACCAATGCATCAGAAGAAATACCCATGAAGAAAGTGACCCAGAACAGTTGTTCATTTCAGCAGCCCAGGAGCCTACAGAGCTTGGCTCACATCTGAGATGTAGAGAGATCCTTTTGTAAGGAGGAGAGTTCTCTGAATTCCTTTTTATTGCCTTTAATTAAACACAGAAAGATCTGTGAAAGGTATCATTTAAAAAGATGCAGAGCCCTTCAACATTCCACTGTGTCACCAAACTATGGTGAAAGAGGCCTGTTGAAAGGTGGGAGTAATTCCAGCAGTGTAGGTGATTGCATCTCCTACAAGTTTTTTGGTACAACCTGGAAGAGAGAGAATACAGGTGACAAATGCTAGTTGGTTCTATTAGGAGCCCAGTGACTTAACAGGTTCATTGGCCAGTGACAAGGAAATGGTAAGGTCACCAGAAAATGGCTGCTTTCAAACAGATCATCATGTAGGGACCATTTTAGTACAGCCATCAGATTGTCAGAAGAGATTGTAAGGTCAACAGCCAAAAAGAGTTGCCATAGGCATCATGGAAGTGCACAGAAATACTGTCATGGAGGGGAGAGAGAGATCAAGATCAGAAAATCTCCTACCACACGATGTGGTACACCTCCTCAGGGAGCAATGTGCATTGAAATCCCCAAGTAGTATTAAAAATGTGCAGGGAGTTGTTGGATTAAGATCATTATCTCAAAATACGTAAGTGACCTGGCTGCAGTTGAATAAATGTTATAAACGGGGATTGCTGGGGTCATCTGCACTCTCATTGCTATTGCTTCGAATGTGGTATGGGGAGGAAGCCACACACTGATGACATCTGTGTGAACTAATCTACAGATCCCTCCAGATGCTCTCTTGGGCCAGTACAGAATGCACAGTAAGCTCAAATTGTTGGAGAATGGTTGTCAGTGAAATGTATTTCCTGGATAGCACTACCAAGCACAGAAGAGGAGGAAGTTAGTTGTAGTTCTGGAGGTTACAGTAATATACATCGCATTTTCAATGAATTGTCCTTGTTAGGTGTGAATGGGCCATGAGGACACATCACACACGAGGATTACTGTGTCACTGGCAGGGGTAGAACAGTATCAACAAGCGTTAAGTTCACAGTACGACAGGTCTGGCACCTCCAGGATCACAGGAGTATTCTCCAAAAATATCTTTTTTTTTTCTTTCACTACTTTTGATTGTCAAGAATCTTATCTGCTGTGGGCAGAGGAACCAAACAGCAGTTGGCAGCCCTTGAACCCAATGTCCACAGCTTCTTCAGCCACTGGCAGGCATGTGTGGCGTACAGATACACGACAGCCACCGTAGCCTTCTAGCTACTACTAGCATTAAGTTAGTTTTACACACACACACACACACACACACACACTCACACACACACACACACACACACACACACACACACACACACACACACACACACACAAAACCATAAAATCAATGGTAGTATGAAAGCAAGTCATGTACTTTTGCTGTTATGCGTCTGTGTGTCACATCAATCACCAGATGAGTGGCTCGCTATCCCAATTTTTAAATACACTTTTTGTTATACTCAAAGTAAGTCGCAGGTAGCACATTTTTGTAATATTCAGGTGAGTTACAGGTAACAAACTACAAAAAATACATGACATGAAAATCTTACTTCAGTCTGATTAAAACTACTTGTTAACTGTTACCCTGCACCTTGGAACTGAATTGTTCTACATAAGTTCACACGCAATATTCAGCAATCTAGGGCTACCTTTGATCGTTCCAAGCCTGACAGCAGCAGTAGTAGCAGTATGTGTAGCTTGTGCAGATACCCTGCTAGCAGTTGGATCGAACCGATTGCAGTTGTGGCACTGTTTAACGAGGAAACCAACAGCTGATCTAATACTTGTAATTTTTATATCTATGGTGCATGCAGTTGAGAATCCAAGTATCAATTTCCCACAGCAGTTCGATTCAACTCTTAAAAAAAATTCTCAAGAAAATCAACTCTGAATTTTTCTGGGGAACTTTAATCCACCAAATAAAGTGATTTTCCTGACGGTTGGTTTGGTTTGTCTGATAGCATCTGAGGAGAGTAATCATGCCATCAATGGATTGATGGTTTGAATTTTGCTATAAACTGTATTTCTTTTCTTTTTTCATTCCAATTCAACGTCTGTATCATTAAATGCAACATTCATAAAAAGTAGGCTCATTAACTCGTATCTAATCAAATTTTTAATGAAAAATGCACAATCTTTTTTCTAATCGGACACTGCTTTAAAAATTCCAGTTGCCATTGCAAATACAGAGTGTTACAAAAAGGTACGGCCAAACTTTCAGGAAACATTCCTCACACACAAAGAAAGAAAATATGTTGTGGACATGTGTCCAGAAACGTTTACTTTCCATGTTAGAGCTCATTTTATTACTTCTCTTCAAATCACATTAATCATGGAATGGAAACACACAGCAACAGAACGTACCAGCGTGACTTCAAACACTTTGTTACAGGAAATGTTCAAAATGTCCTCCGTTAGCGAGGATACATGCATCCACCCTCCATCGCATGGATCCCTGATGCGCTGATGCAGCCCTGGAGAATGGCGTATTGTATCACAGCCGTCCACAATACGAGCACGAAGAGAGTCTACATTTGGTACTGGGGTTAAGTAGACAAGAGCTTTCAAATGCCCCCATAAATGACAGTCAAGAGGGTTGAGGTCAGGAGAGCATGGAGGCCATGGAATTGGTCTGCCTCTACCAATCCATCGGTCACCGAATCCGTTATTGAGAAGCGTACAAACACTTCGACTGAAATGTGCAGGAGTTCCATCGTGCATGAACCACATGTTGTGTCGTACTTGTAGAGGCACATGTTCTAGCAGCACAGGTAGAGTATCCCGTATGAAATCATGATAATGTGCTCCATCGAGCGTAGGTGGAAGAACATGGGGCCCAATCAAGACATCACCAACAATGCCTGCCCAAATGTTCACAGAAAATCTGTGTTGATGACGTGATTGCACAATTGCGTGCGGATTCTCGTCAGCCCACACATGTTGATTGTGAAAATTTACAATTTGATCACGTTGGAATGAAACTAAAATGAGCTCTAACATGGAAATTAAGCGTTTCCGGACACATGTCCACGTAATATTTTCTTTATTTGTGTGCGAGGAATGTTTCCTGAAAGTTTGGCCGTACCTTTTTGTAACACCCTGTTTAAGTTCTTAATTATCATTACCTATAAAAGATTGTTAATTAAGACAATTTAAATTAAAAATACATTGCAAATTTATTAGCAATCTCATGTAAAGTATCGACAATTAAGAATTTTGTCTGCAACGAATACTGCAATTTCGCATGCAATATGTAAAAAATGATTAGACGTGTATTAATAAGCATATACATGATAAATTTTATATTTAAATGATTTAGGTATTCGAATTGAACAAAAAAATATAAAAAAACCATAGAAAGATTCGAACCACTGATTCACTGACTACCCTATTACCATGCTCAGACATTACCTAGAGAGAGCCACATAGCCCGTCCTGAAAGACACCTCAGTTTTATTGAATTAAAGTTTCTATGAAAACTTGAAGTCTATTTTCCTGAGAATTTTTAAAAAATTTATGAAACTTCTTTGCAAGACTGATATTCGAGTTCTGAACTTCAGGTACCATAAATATAAACCAATTACAACAAAAGCCGATTGCTGAGTGGTCTCCTTGCTAGTGGCAAATGATGGATGCTGTATTACATGTCATTTTAATCACACTATAGTACATTTTTAACACTAGATCAAATAGGAACACTGCAGCAGACACTGCCTAACACAGTCTCAGTTTTGTATGCTGCAGCACTACCCCAGTCAAATATGAGGCAGGTGCCGCACTAGACCTCTTTTGCCAGCAGAAGGCAGTTGGCGGGTTGTGATTTTCTTTGGATACTGAAGTGGTCAAATGTAGGGAAAGTTACAAATAACCCAAAGACTTAATTGATTTGGTGAGGGCTAACATTTTTTTATGACACACACTATTGGTTCAAATGGCTCTGAGCACTAGGACTTATCATCTGCTGTCATCAGTCTCCTAGAACTTAAACCTAACTAACCGAAGGACACCACATACATCCATGCCCGAGGCAGGATTCAAACCTGCTACCGTAGTGGATGCACAGTTCCAGACTGAAGCGCCTAGAAGCGCTCAGCCACACCGGCCGGCGACACACACTATATCAAATATAAAAATTATAAATGAAAGCATACTTTAATATACATACCAAATTTAATATTATTTATAAAATATAGTTCAATCAATAGCATTCTTGCAGAAATACTATACCATAATTATTCCTAGACAGATAATACAATATCATTCTGGAGATTTTTTAATAAAATCTCAGATGTCTAATTTTTTCCCCCGCTTATATTTTTGACTAGACCATGAACAAGACACGACTGGAAACAGTCAAGATTTGCAGTAAAATGAGTTTGTGTAATGCTTCAAACTGTTGACAAGATGTGACAAAGCAAGCTGGGAAATTTTTAATTCTCCTCTTGTTTTGCCATTTGCCTCCTTAAATTAGTTTTTTCACCTTGAACTATTTACCATTAACGTACGTGAGTATAATCTGCATTTTCATATGAGAGAGGTTGGGCCTCAGTTTTAAAGAATATAACACCAGATCTAATCTTGTGCTAAGTTTTATGTATGTAATTGATATTCTAATTTATTTTGACTATTCCTAGTAGTATCTTTCATTATAGGGTGAAATCAGTAATTGTTTCGTAAATTAAATTCTATTTATGACTTATAAAAAAATATAAATTCTGTATTAATTATAAATATTTGGAAGATAAAATACTACTAATCTTAAAGTATCTATTTGGCTCTAATCGGAACCATGTTAGCAAAACCAGCTGTTCATTAATTCCAAAGTAATTAACAGTTTTGTCAAAAGTATTGTTTGCATTACTATATTTGTTAATTTTATGATTTAAACAAATAATTCGGCCTATCTCTTACAGTAGAAGAAACTGTTAAAAAACAACCAATTTTTCTATGTATTCAGTTAATTTAATGAGTTAAGTTTTAATTGTAATTTCTGTAAAGTAAACTTTGGAAAGTGTGTAGTTTCGGCCCTTGTTATTGTGAGGATATATAAGGGCCTGATTTTTGGTCACGAGACAGTTAGTCGACGGCAGAGTTTCAGATGAGGAATCTGTGTTGCTTAGAATGACAATGCATCAACATAGTAATGAAATAAGTGTTACACCAATAGAATGTGTGTTAAAGCAATGACAGTGACTGTTCCATCTACATCTACATGATTACTCTGCAATTCACATAAGTGCTTGGCAGAAGGTTCATCGAACCGCAATCATACTATCTCTCTACCATTCCACTCCCGAACAGCGTGCGGGAAAAACGAACACCTAAACCTTTCTGTTCGAGCTCTGATTTATCTTATTTTATTTTGATGATCATTCCTACCTATGTAGGTTGGGCTCAACAAAATATTTTCGCATTCGTGAGAGAAAGTTGGTGTCTGAAATTTCGTAAATAGATCTCGCCGCAACGATAAACATATTTGCTTTAATGACTTCCATCCCAACTCGCGTATCATATCTGCCACACTCTCTCCCCTATTACGTGATAATACAAAACGAGCTGCCCTTTTTTGCACCCTTTCGATGTCCTCCGTCAATCCCACCTGGTAAGGATCCCACACCGCGCAGCAATATTGTAACGGAGGACGAACGAGTGTAGTGTAAGCTGTCTCTTTAGTGGACTTGTTGCATCTTCTAAGTGTCCTGCCAATGAAACGCAACCTTTGGCTCGCCTTCCCTACAATATTATCTATGTGGTCTTTCCAACTGAAGTTGTTCGTAATTTTAACACCCAGGTACTTAGTTGAATTGACAGCCTTGAGAATTGTACTATTTATCGAGTAATCGAATTCCAACGGATTTCTTTTGGAACTCATGTGGATCACCTCACACTTTTCATTATTTAGCATCAACTGACACCTGCCACACCATACAGCAATCTTTTCTAAATCGCTTTGCAACTGATACTGGTCTTCAGATGACCTTACTAGACGGTAAATTACAGCATCATCTGCGAACAACCTAAGAAACTGCTCAGATTGTCACCCAGGTCATTTATATAGACCAGGAACAGCAGAGGTCCCAGGACACTTCCTTGGGGAACACCTAATATCACTTCAGTTTTACTCGATGATTTGCCGTCTATTACTACAAACTGCGACCTTCCTGACAGGAAATCACGAATCCAGTCGCACAACTGAGACGATACCCCATAGGCCCACAGCTTGATTTGAAGTCGCTTGTGAAGAACAGTGTCAAAAGCTTTCCGGAAATCTAGAAATACGGAATCAACTTGAGATCCCATATCGATAGCTGCCATTACTTCATGCGAATAAAGAGCTAGCTGCGTTGCACAAGAACGATGTTTTCTGAAACCATGCTGATTGTGTATCAATAGATCATTCCCTTCGAGGTGATTCATAATGTTTGAATACAGTATATGCTCCAAAACCCTACTGCAAACCGACGTCAATGATATAGGTCTGTAGTTCGATGGATTACTCCTACTACCCTTCTTAAACACTGGTGCGACCTGCGCAATTTTCCAATCTGTAGGTACAGATCTATCGGTGAGCGAGCAGTTGTATAAGATTGCTAAGTAGGGAGCTATTGTATCAGCGTAATCTGAAAGGAACCTAACCACAGTATACAATCTGGACCTGAAGACTTGCCCATATCAAGCGATTTGAGTTGCTTCGCAACCCCTAAGGTATCTACTTCTAAGAAACTCATGCTAGCAGCTGTTCGTGCTTCAAATTCTGGAATATTCCATTCGTCTTCCCTGGTGAAGGAATTTCGGAAAACTGCATTCAATAACTCTGCTTTAGCGGCACAGTCGTTAGCAACAGTACCATCGGCGCTGCGCAGCGAAGGTACTGACTGCGTCTTGCCGCTTGTGTACTTCACATACGACCAGAATTTCTTCAGACTTTCTACCAAATTTCGAGACAATGTTTCGTTGTGGAACCTATTGAAGGCATCTCACATTGAAGTCTGTGCCAAATTTCGCGCGTCTGTAAATTTTAGCCAATCTTCGGGATTTCGCGTTCTTCTGAACTTCGCATGCTTTTTCCGTTGCCTCTGCAACAGCGCTCGGACCTGTTTTGTGTACCACAGGGGATCAGTTCCATCTCTTACCAATTTATGAGGTATGAATCTCTCAATTGCTGTTGGTACTATATCTTTGAATTTGAGCCACATCTCGTCTACATTTGCATAGTCAGTTCGGAAGGAATGGAGATTGTCTCTTAGGAAGGCTTCTAGTGACATACGTACCTGTTTATTCTTCAAGAACTGTACATTATGCGGTTATGTTTTTACTGCTCGTAGATGTTCAACGGTAAACTATTGTAGCAGTATGTGGATGGTTCGCCTGCTAACTATAAATGAGGGTTATCGAAAGTTAAACTGTAGTGCCCTGTCCATATAACTGTGTATTATTAGGGGGTTCTGAACAGTGAAATTAAAGTACTGTGAAATGCAACTGTGCACCTGTCGGCTACATTATTTATAGTAGTCAGTGTCGGAAGCCACAACCCATTTGTCAGCCAGAGTACCAACACAGTACGTCAACACTGAAGACAACAAACGAAGAAGATAAATAAAGCAGGCAGAACTGCTACAAACAACATGGTCTTCAGTGTCATCTGACCTCTCACCAATACAAAGCGTGCACACACCCTTTCGTATGAGTCAAGGCACCAAAGTTGGAAAGGAGGAGGGAAGGAAGGTTACAGTTTAATGCCTATTAAAACTGCAGTATAATAAAAAAAACTCAAGTTCGGCAGGTGCCTAGTGCATTCACTTATCCTTAAACACTAATGCTGGGGCAGGAGAAATGGAGGAAGCAAACTTCACCTCACCAAAGGAAAAAGGAAGCTGGGTTCAACATACTATTGATAGCACAGCACAATTTGGGTTTGGAGGAAGTATGGGGACAGAAATCATCTGCACCTTTTGCACATGAACTATCCTGGCATTTACATTAAGAAATTTAAAACCGAGTAAAACAAAAATCATTTTGGTGAACAAGTATTTGAATCAGCCTTCCTCCTTAAAGCAAGCTCAGTGTTTGTGGAGCTCTGGTTTGTGGAGCACTCAACTGCATGTTTATAACACCCATACAAATTTACAACTGTTTCACTGTCCTCTGTTGCTGCTTTCCCAAATGACGATGAGATGATGAGGACAATACAAACACCTAGTCCCTGGGTGGAGAATTCCTTACCCCCAGTGGGAATTGAACCCGGGACCCCGTGATCGAGAGGCATCAATACTAGCCCCTAGACCACGAGCTGCGGACAATACATGAAATCATCTTTACAACTTTTGTTTGAAGCAGTATTTAGTGCAAACAGAACATTTTACCTACCAGTTTTAGCCGCTCAAAAATTGGAACTATATCAGAAAGTTAACACATGACTAACTATCCAGTGATGCCTAATGCAGCTGAAGAAATAGCATCTGGTGGCAAGTGAGGGTACAGTATGGCCATAGTGTCAAGGTATTTTCTAATGATCTGCAACATCTAAGGTTCATACTTCCTTTGGGAATGGAAACACTGAAAATGATGTTCAGATGTTAAACCACAAACTCTTAAGCTATGACCCCCATTGTTTTCGTTTCTTATATGAGCTGCCTGACTCTTTTCACAAAGTAACTGAAAAAATGTTCCGGTGAACTCTGAAAACTTGGCTGAAACTCAATTGTATAAAGCTGCCTCTAGTGATCACCCAACAGAACTTAATACTCTGTAATTTGTAAAAACACTACCCCACTGTTTAATTACAACATGAAAATAATTTTATCATATGAATGGAGATTTTTCTCAGAATTAAAACTATTCACGGTGTTTATTACGTGAGTAAAGAGTTACTTTTAAGAAATATTTACAACTTGTACAATATTGCTAATGTCCACACATTAAACAGTCACACACTTCCACTCATAAATTCAAAACTGATTCTTGAAAGCATAACCAGAGTGTGACAACAACACATCTCAATTCCAAGGACAATTATTGCACGTGGTCAAAAATATGTTTTTAAGAACAAAGCACTGTAAACCCAATCTATATATTTAAAAAATATTGACAATAAAAGCAAGACCTTTCCTAACAATGTTTGCCAATTTAATGTTAAATGTACTAAACATTTGCTCTAATGCATATTATTTATATTCCCTAATATGTTCAATTAACTCTCCAGTTTTATCCCACTGATTATAATAAAATTATTCTAGAGTGATATCTTCACAACAAACAAAATGACTCACTACAGGTATTGTATATCATCACATACAGCACCCATAAGTATAAACTGTTCCTAGAAGAGCATTCTTCAAGCATTCATTCAGCTCTGAAGCTGCAACCTGGCATCATCAATGGCCACAGTTACACTACACATGATGGTGATGAGGTATGCAACGACCAAAGAGTACATACGTTTTCAAGTGTTAACACTGAATCGGGTTTAGCTATAGAACTGCTATTTCCAGAAGAATGCAAAATCATAAGTGCTGGACAGGAATCTGAACCCCACTGCTCCCAAGTGAGTCGTGCCTTAACCATAGCACACCCTATTCTCTGTAAGTATTGTGTTGAATGGGATTAATTCAGATTCAATTTGAATAATGTAATCTTTTTATAGGTAAGTTTATTTGCCCGCAACTTACACTGCCGTCTTCAGATCACCTGTAAACATAGCCAATTGTGCCACTCTATGTAGTGCACTGTGTGCCATAAGCCAGCAACTCTAACACAGCAGCAATGTCCTATGAGACAACTGCATTTGCTCAGGAACTTTTGTTAAAAGGTAACCATCAAATTCAATTAATTTAGCATGATGACATTTCTGGTATTCATAAAGAAATTCAGTATTACAAGCTCCAACAGTTTATGGTGTTAAAAAAAAAAAAAAGAAAAAAAAAAAGCTATTTATGTGTTGCTCTCATTTGTGTTACCCAAATTTTCTCAACATCAATCATAATAAAAACTACTGTGGGTATCTAGAACAGAGGAAACACTGCACTAAGTACTAACTGTGAACAAGATGACTTGTTACATCTTTCCAGGGCACAGTTTCTCCAAGCACACGAATATACTTTGATATATATAAACCCTGCTGCTGGTTTAGGTCCTTCTTCAGATATACCATCAGCTTTGAACACAGATGAACACACATTTTATTGTTCAACTTATCTTCCTCTGTGCAATGAGTAACAGCACTGGAGAGTATACTTCGCCAAACATCAAAAGGTTTCTGCAACAGAAATAACATTCATTCTGTAGTACTGAAATGACCATTATCACTGTCATTCAAAAGTTCAAAACATTAGGAGGTGTGTGAAACAAAGATATTAACCTTCCTATGTAGTCACAACAAGTGGGACACCTCTACATACAAATAGTTGCATACACATGATACAATACTGACAGCCACTAAATCTAAAGTGCAAACTGAAACAAAATATGCCTGTCACAGTTTATTACTAATTAATGGTAAAATCTAATGTACACAATGAAAAGATACAATGTTCTGGTGACTCATGTAACTCCCTGCAGAAACCTGGAAAGTAGTTTTTAACTAAATTTCAGGAAAACTGGGGCTCTTAAATGGTTTTAGTTAAACTGAATGACGTCAATCAGCATAGTTTCTTACAGCCATAGTTCCTAAAAATACACTGTACTGTGGCAGCATCAGTCTCAAGCAGACCACAGCAGTCAGCCATGGGGTATGTGGGTGAGCCACCTGCATAATTTTGCAGTAGGGCAGTTGTGGCACTGGGTACACCATCCATGTTCACCCCAGAGGCTGACATGAAACTAAAAAAAAAGTATACAATTTTGCAGTATCAACTGCTTTCCTTTGAGAAACTTATTACTTGTTCAGCAAATATTGCACTATTGGCAAACATAAGGGATGCCAAAATACGGAAGTATAGTTCTCGTATCACATTGGTCGCAGTAGGTACTGGGAGATGATGAAGCTTGCACAGGATAGAGTAGCATGGAGAGCTGCATCAAACCAGTCTCAGGACTGAAGACCACGACAACAACATCACACTGGCAAAATTGGATGCCTGATATAACTCAGTCAAGTGGGAGGGGAGATTGGAGGTTCCTGCAAACATCCTCCATTTTCACCAGCTGGCAGACATGGAAAATCTGAAGTGCTGGCTGAGGAACACAGTGATGTAGCCTGACTGGTCTCACATCTGGCAAACTGTGATGGCATAGTTAACCAAGAGTAGTTGATGTTTGAACCCTCAGAGACGAGATATAAGCTTCTGTCAGGAGGCTATCAATAGAGCTTGTGTGGAGGGGTTTCGGCTGTTAATCGTAAACACTGTTCGGGATAGGACCAATGGTGTTGCAAATCCACAAATAGTCATCCATAGGCCAGGTGTGATACAATGAAGACTTTGTGAGAACACAGAAGACCCACACGGTTCATTCCCCAGAGCTGCTGCCGATACATTTAAAGAGTATTAAGTTTCGTCAGGCAATTTGTCTTCAGCAGGCGTACACAATGAAACCGAGTTAATTATCAAAAGAGCTAAAAGCCTGAGTAGCTCAGTGCTGTCAATATGTTAGCTAACCAGAGAAAACTTAGGACGAGGATGTGCAAACCTAGTTCTGGGAAAATGTACACTGCTGTTTGTAGGAGAAGCCTAATACCCAAAATTCAGCCCCATTATTGAATCTACGATGTTACTCCCTGGATTTGGCCAGTCCACTATGGTCAAGATTTGAAAATTTAATGTAAACAATAAAGGCCATGGCTGGAAAGTAGCAAGAATCCAAGTGGCATGTGAGGAATGGATGTAAGAAGACTGGTTGGTTGGTTCTAACTGGGAGGTCATCAATCCTTCAGTCAAAAGACCTTTCATAAGGAATTAGTGATGTCAGGCTACAAAATTGATCGTATTATAAAAGAACATAGGAATGGTAAACGTGAGGCCTTCAAAGAAATACTGATGCCATAGCTGAGTAATAACTTAAGTGCAGATAAAAACACCACAGGCTTGGCCAGTTTTCTTACAAAAGAATGTAGGAGTAGTAAAACCATGGCCTCAAAATCGGGATTGATGCCAGAGCTGAGAAATAATTTTAAATGGAAGTAGAAATACAGAGGTCAGGCCAGTACCTAGGACAAAAGTCTTCCAGGGCTCACCAGGGATGAAAGAAACCTCACCTGCATCTGGCCCCATCAACCTGGTTAAGGGCCAAGACAATTACAGAATGCCTTCTAGCTAGAAGATTTGCAATTGAACAATGATACAGCCAAAAACATAAGGGACATGTCTTGGGATGACCATCATAAAATAAGATGTGAGAAATATTGTATTTACCCGAGTATAAAACGAACCCACTTTTTTGAAGAGTCTTCTTGATAAAAAATTATTTTTAACATAGTCTGACTAATCATAATTACAAACTATTTTAATGATATGAAGTATCTGCCCAAAAAGTTAACATTATACTATACCTACTCTAAATTTATGGCATTTCTTGTCTCTATTTTTATAATACAAGGCGAAATAAAATAAACGAAGAGACATAGATTACATTAATTTGTGGGCCGTTTCCTTTTCTACAGCTTTTGCTTACTAACCCTGACGTCCCATGTATCACTATTTTAAATCATCATCATCATCATCCTCCATCATCATCATCATATCACAGCTGCAAAATTTATATCTTCGTTGTCACATATATTTGACTATTTCTTTTGAACATGTTAGGATTTCTGAGGTCTTGGTTGCCATGGGACCTGAGAAGACAGCCACTTTTGTTCTCATCATACACGTAAGTACAACCCTGGCCTGTATCTAGACTTTTACTGTCTCATGCAGAAATGAATACTACTGTTGAGTATTTGTCCAATTTTAAGGTCCCAACTGCAAATGGATTCAGGCCAGCTGCAGTTAAAGCATTGTACATGTGCCTAAAATGCCAAAGTATGCGGTATAAATTCCCATCAGTGGTAACAAGACATAATTTGCTCCCCGCTCACTGCTCCCCTCCCAGCACTGATCAAGTTACCAGCCAAGCTGGTATCACTTTTCCTCCTCCAAACCCTTCCATAGTGCTGTGTTTGGACAATATGTTGCCATTATCTTCTAGAGTGCAGGTCCTACGTAACTGTAGCAATTAATACATAAATAAAACCTCACAATTACAATTCAGTTCAATGCTCAAACTTACTTCGTCCTGCAATCTACTAACGACTGTTGGTACTATGTACACAACGAGACTTGCAGCTGTAATCTATTCTTGTGACAACAATTACAGTTTCATACGGTTTATTTTGTGTCTTAGACATTTGATTCTGGATTAATTTTTCTATCTTGTTTCATTTGAATGTCACCATAATCTACTAAAGCTGTAATGTTTATACCTGGTATTAATAAGTGAACAGCAACTGAATTTCTCATTTGCAACCCACTTAGTAAATGGTTACAATCTCTCAAAACCAAATAAGATATTGATCTGGGTTCAAAATCAAGTAATTTTTGTTGAAGGACAACATTACCACTTCTTAATGTCACCTTTACTTAAAAAGTAGCATAATGTTTGCAAACAGTATCCACAGATGTACAAGAACTTTTACAGCAAATCTGTTCCAACACATACTGTGTTTCATAAAATTGTCATTTTTTAAGCACACCAATGGATTGTTATAGTTTGTAACAGTATTATGAGAAGGAAAGTTGCCACTCACCATATAGTGGAGATGCTGAGTCACTGATAGGCACAACAGAAAGACGGTCACAAATTAGCTTTTGGCCATATGGCCTTTGTTGCGCGCGCACACACACACACACACACACACACACACACACACACACACACACACACACACACACACGACTGCAGTCTCTGGCGACTGAAGACACACTGTGAGCAGCAGCACCAGTGCATAATGGGAGTGGCAACGGTGGGGGTAAGGAGGAGCCTGGGGTGGGGTGGGGTGGGGAGGGGAGGGGAGGGGATAGCTGAGTGAGGATTGGGGACAGAAGTGCTGCTGAGGAGCATGTAGGGGCAAGGTGGAGAAAGGGTAGGGCAGCTATGTGCAGTCAGGAGGTAAAAGAGAGGGCAGGGGAGAGGTCAGCGGTGGGGGGTAGCGGAAAAGGAGAGAAGTAAAATGACAGGGCACGGTGATGGAATGAGGGCTGTGTAGTGCTGGAATGGGAACAGGGAAGGGGCTGGATGGGTTGAGGGCACAAAGGTTACGGGAATGTAGAATATATTGCAGGCAAAGTTCCCACCTGCAATTCAGAAAAGCAGGTGTTGTTGGGAAGGAACCATATGGCACAGGTTGTGAAGCAATTATTGAAATGAAGGATGTCATGTTGGGCAGCGTGCTCAGCAACAGGATGGTCCACTTGTTCCTTGGTCACAGTTTGTCAGTGGCCATTCATGTGGACAGGCAACTTGTTGGTTGTCATGTCCACATAGAAACCAGCCCAGTGATTGCCGCTGAGCTTTTAGATCACGACTCGTCTCACAGATAGCCCTGCCTTTGATGGGATAGGTGATGTTTGTGACTGGACTGAGGTAGGTGGTGGTGGTGGTGGTGGTGGTGGTGGTGGGAAGATTTACTGGACAGGTCTTGCACCTAGGTATGTTACAGGAATATGAGGCGTGATGTAAGGGACTGGGAGCAGGGATTGTGTAAGCATGGACGAGTATATTGTGTAGGTTCAGTGGATGGTAGAAAACCACTGTGGGAAGGATAGTGGGTGGGACATTTCTGCCCACTATCCTTCCCACCCCTCTAACTAATTTGATGGTAGCACCATGATACTCTTGTAATACCGAGAGGAACAGACACTGAAAACCCATCTGGGCAATTGAAACTTTAGGTCCTCGAAATAGATCGGTACTAATTTGTGATTGTGCACTAACCAATGGGTGCTCTGTGGGAAACCAAGGGGAGCACATTCTATGGGAATTAGTTGGAAAGCCCAACAGAGGGCCTCGAGACACATTCCAACTGGTAATCCCACCCAAAGAAGGGTGTCAAAAGGTTTGACGCTCCTTGTATGCAAAAAGAATTTGGTAAGTTAGATGAAGAAATTGTTGGATGGTGATTGTGTAAGCAAACAAGAGTTGGTGCCATCAGAACTGAAGAAGGAAGATCTCCATTTTCAGCATGGAGCCAGTTACACAATTAGGGTGGAAGGTATCAGTGGCCAGTCTTACTCCACAATAATGGACTGGACCCAACAATTTCAAAGTTGTAGGTGCCTCATGCCATAAAGCTGGCAATCACAGTCTCATCGGGATGACACCACTGGCCAATAAATAAGGAGCAGAACAACATGGTGCGCACCCCAGGAGGTGTGGGCAAGGATGCAGAGGCCATTAAGCTCTCGCTTGCAGCTAGTCTTTAGTTTAATTTGGCGCAGTCATGTCAGCTTGGTATGAAAGAGGGACTGTGAACATTTAACCAATGGGTATGCAAATAGAGCTCTGGGTCAGGGACAGTGCAACATCTGAGTGCTGGACACCCAGTAGGATTCTGGGCCATGATGGACTGTGATACAATGACAGAAATGCAGGACTCTTTCACTGGACAGAACTGGAAGCCATGGGAAAGAATCCATGAGGAAGCCTTTTGGACAGCACCTTGGAGCTGGCATTCAGTCAAGGCTACAGGCTGGGAGCTTCACCAAATCCAAAATTCTTCAACATACAGCACTGAGGTGACCAGCAGCCTGACAGTCACCTGCCCATTGATGGCAATGAGGGAAATGTAACACTCAACGTGGGGCAATGTGGGATGCTGTTCTCTTGGATGTACCGACTTTAAACAACCAGTAGGACAAAAACAGACTAATAAAAATTGGTAGGAACCCCTCTAAAGCCCCACATGTGGAGAAAAACGTAGTGCCAAACAGTGACATATGCCTTATGAAGACTTCTATGTGGTTTCTAAGTTTCTAAAAACTGGACCAGATAGCTGCTTCCAATCTAACCAGATGTTGGTTGTGGACTATCCATCACAAATACACACAGTTCAGGGGAGGAAAGGGCCTTCAATTTGAGAAACTTGCATAATCTTTGGGTTACCATTCTTTCAAGTAATTTTCAGAGCACGTTGGTGAGGATAGCTAATCAGTAGCTGTCTAAGGATATGGGTTTTTGCCTGGCTGAAAGCTTGGGACGAAGATACTATCTCACCATCGCAAAGAGAAAACACCTTCCAGCCAATTAATAGTGAAGACCCTGAGTACACAGATTCATTACATAACAGTTCAGATGTCAGATTATCTAATTATGAATCAAATCAGGACCGGTTTTTTTTTTTTTTTTTTTTTTTTTTTTTTTTTTTTTTTTTTTTTTTTTTTGGGCGCAAAACTGCTATGGTCATTAGCGCCCGGTCTGTGACTTAGGAAACGGTAAAAAAAGGAAAATGGAAAGCAGCAGGAATGAGAATGAAACTCAAAAAATTGGAGAAACTAAAAGCAGAAGGAAAGCTTAAAAATCCACTACAGAAAGGGGTTGGTTGTCCCCAAAAAGAGCTCCAAATGACGGACGTCATCTCACTGGCACTAATAAACTCGAGAACGCGATCAGGCGAGCGCGTATCATCTGCTAAAATGGACGATATATCAGGCGACAGCTGTAGACGGGCGCGTAACGGAGTAAAGGACCGGAGATGTATTGTGTGACAAGTCAAGAGCCTGTAGCAATTCCTCATCAGTGAAAGGTTCATTACATAATTCGGCTAATTCAGGCAAAGGATAGGGTGATGTCTTCAACTTGTCTTTCAGGCACTCGACAGGTAACTGGGTACGAAGAGGATGATGAATGTAGTAGCAAAAAATAACTGATTCATCGGTAGGTGCCCAGAATAGTAGTTTATCTTCGGCAACCCAGAAGACTATGGAACTTGACATGCACCTGGAATGAAGAACCATACTGCTACCAGCATTTCTTCTTACTGCCTTTAATTAGATGGAGAGCCTTATTCTGAAGCAACTTAGAAGCAATGTGGGTGGTCTGTGAGAGGTATCACTTAAGACACTGCAGGAACTCACTGACGATCCCAAACAGCTGTTCCATTGTCTTAGGACCACAATGGCACTGGCCTGTAGCAGGTTTGGCCTGTTGTTGTTGTTGTTGTTGTAGTAGCAGTAAAGAAGAACGGATATTTGGGGGGGGGGGGGGGGGGGGGGGAGATAGCAGTTCCAACAGCAAACACGATTTCTCTCAGCATCATGAATGCAAGGCTGTAAGAAAATGTTTACACTGTTTTGTGAACATGTTTACAAAATTGTAAAGTTCTGAGATTTGGAATCACTGCTACGTGGCTGTTTCTTTTTTAATGAAGTGCATTAGCCCAAACAGAATGCCTTATTTTCAAAAGTCTAGACACAATTTACATTCCTAAAAATATTTTATGTCTTGACACTTAACACCACTTGCAAATGACGGAGCACAAATTCTCTCGGCGATTTCCAGTTCTGAATGATGACCAATGATACCTTAATAAACTGAATGTCTGATCCCAACCCTTGTTTAAATTGAAAACTCCATTCCTGTTTATTAGCTTTTCTGTGATTTTATTTTGACAGCCTCCTTAATTATTCTGTCCCAGTAACTTTACATTTGAAACACTGCACTGGTCTCATTATATTTCACTTCATGATTATATTTGATGCACTGCTCAGCGACAGCTAATTTGCTTCGTTGTGATATTCAGGTGTGTAGCTGACGTTCCTTGCATCTCTACTCGACTGTTCTGATAATCTGCCCCCTTAAGACATTCCACATTTGCAAGTCTTTGCGGGCCTAGATTGTCTTCAACATTACAAATAATCCTTTTTATCTTAGTTTAAGGGATCAAAATATACTGACTCAAGCACCCTTAGGAGTCAACCAATTTTTCTGAATATTGGGCCACAAAAGGTAGAAAAGAGATTTTTGGTGCCTCTTCCTCGATATCACTCAAAAACTGTATGTCAGGTGTTCTTGCTTTATACTGTGTCACCTGTTCAATTTGATGACCCGAATACAAAATCCTTCTGAACACTATTTGTGGGTAATTTAATTCTTCAGGGAGGCTCTCCTTTTCTAAAAGTCTTCTACCTCTATGGACCAGAGTCTTTAGCACAGAATTTCATTATGACTGATGATGATTGCCTAAGCCATAGAGATAGAGGTGAGTATGTGTATCTTTTCTATATACACTGCAACCCAGGGATCTAAACCTATGCTCTACAAACCACAGTCTGATGCATGGCAGTGGGTACATCCCATTGTACCAGTTGTTATGGTTTCTTCCTGTGCCATTCACATACGGAATGCAGGAAGAATGACGTGACTGACTGTTTCTGTGCATGCAGTAATTATTCTAATCTTATCCTCACGATCCCCATGTGAGCGATACGCAGGGGGTTGTGGTATATCCCTAGAATAATCATTTAAGGGGGTAGGACGTCAAATGGGCCGACTTGGAGCAGGTGAGTCACCACAGGACATTTTAATTTCTACTGCCTACACTTTTACAAATAAATTCATAAAACTTTGTCACCATGACCAGGAAGGATTGAGGACTCTCACTCATCGCAGTGGAAGTTCAAAAATGTAGCAAAATACCTTTTTTACATGTGAAATTTCATCATTTTTTCACTTATTACTGGCTGCATTTGTTGCTATAGGTACACTTCTCTTCCTAAGTAAGAGAGATTCTTCGATGAATTTTTCATAGCATACAAACAGTAGTTCCAGGTGTATGAAACTCTAGGATTTTCCGAATCTATTAAAAAACTGTGGAAAAAATTGAGATAATTAACTATAAAACTTGAGTTTTTTTTTCTAAACATGAAGTTTAAAATGTAGCAGTTCATTCATTTCTTCATAAATTAAATAACTTCTAGAGTTTCATACACCTGTAACTATGGTTTGTATGCTGTGCAAAAGTCATCGAAGAATCTCTCTTACTTAGGAAGAAAAGTGTACGTATAGCAACAAATGCAGCCAGTAATAAGTGAAAAAATGATGAAATTTCACATGTAAAAAAAAAGTGTTTTATCAAGTTTTTGAGCTTCCACTGTTAAGCGTATGAATCCTGAATCCTTCCTTGTCATGCTGTTAAAGTTTCATGAATTTATTTGTAAAAGTATTGACAGTGGACATTAAAATGTCCTGTGGTGCCTCTCCTGCTCCAAGTTGGCCCGTTTGACGTCCCACCCCCCTTAACGTCAGTTCTTGAAGCTTTGTCAATAGACTTTTGGCACAGTTTACATCTATCTTCCAGTTCAGTTCCTTCAGTATCTCTCTCACGGATTAAACGGACCAGTCACCATGCGTGCTGCCCTTCTCTGTATATGTGCAATATCCCCTGTTAGTCCTATCTGGTACAGGTCCCACACATTTGAGCAATATTCCACAACCAGTCGCATGAGTGATCTGTAAGCAATCTCCTTTGTAGATTGATTGTCCTTCCCCAGTATTCTTCCAATAAACCAAAGTCTATGACCTGCTTTACCCATGACCGAACCTACGTGATCATTCCATTTCATATCCCGTAACTTGTTACACTCAGTTATTTGTATGAGTTGGCTGATTCCAACTGTAATTCACTGACATTATAGTCATAGGATGCTACTTTTTTTTCCTTTTGTGAAGTGCAAAATATTACATTTTTGAATATTTAAAGTAAGTAGCCAATCTCTCCATCACTTTGAAATCTTATCATAACCTGACTGAATATTTATGCAGCTTCTTTAAGACAGCACTTCAATATAGGTAACTGCATCATCTGCAGAAAGCCTGATTTTGCTATTAACATTGTCTGCGAGGTCATTAATATAAAACATGAACACACTTCCCTGGGGCACACCCGTAGTTACTTCTACATCTGATGATGACACTCCATTCCAGATAATGTGTCCTCCCTACCAAAAAGTCCTCAATCCAATCAAAAATTTCACTTGATATTCCATATGATCATACTTTTGGCAATAAGCACTGGTGTGGTACTCAGTCAATTATTGTTTTTTTTTTTTCTCTCTCTCTCTTTTGAATCAAGAAATACAGCATCAACTCGACTGCCTTTATAAGATGCTTTCAGTATGATGTGAGAAAAGTGCATGTTGGGTTTCACATGATCAATGTTTTCAAAATCTATGTCGGTTGGCACTGAGGAGGCCATTCTGTTCAAGATACCTCATTATGTTTGAGCTCAGAATATATTCTAAGATTCTACAACAAATCAATGTCAAGGACATTGGACTGTAGTTTTGTGAGACACTTCTAATACCCTCTCTGTAGGTGAGTTTGACCTGTGCCTTTTCCAAGAACTGGCCACGGTTTTTCGTTCGAGGGCTCTACAACAGATTATAGTTAGAAGCCGCTAATTCAGTACAGAATCTGACAGGGATTCGATTGGGTCCTGGAGCTTTGTTCAGTTTTAACGATTTCAGATGCTTCTCAACACCAATGGCACTAATACTTACTTCATTCATCTTTTCAGTGATATGAGGATTAAATTGTGCAGTTCTCCTGGGTTTCCCTTTGTAAAGGAACATTCGAAAACGGAATTAAGCATTTCAGCTTTTGCTTTACTAACCTCAATTTTAATTCCTGTCTCATTCACTGGACACTAACTTTGGTGTCACTAACAGTCTTTACATACAACAAGCATTTCTTTGGGTTCTGTGAAAGATCACTTGACAACATTCTGCTATGACGGTCATTAAAGGCATCACGCATTGCTCTTTTGACAGCCAAACACATTTCATTCTGCATCTCTCTATCCATAGCCCTACACTTTCTTTTACACCTATTATGCAGGAGTCTCTTAGCTTAGAAGTTTCTTTACAGTGAATGCATACCACTGAAGTTCCCTCCTGTTATTGACAGTTCTACTGGGTATATAATGCATACCACTGAAGTTCCCTCCTGTTATTGACAGTTCTACTGGGTATGTATCTGTCCACTGCATGGTCAATTTTTCTCTTAAACTTGGGCCAGAGTTCCTCTACATGCAGCACTTGTCAATGTTCAAAGTTTCACAATATATCACAATACAAACGGGTATTGGCACAATCAATGAAAGATTACGTGTAAACGACAGGAGCAGTAAAATATTCGAGTCTAGAACTTTAAATCAGCACACAAGGTTGCACACGTGTTCTCACACAAAGAAAACTAGCTAAGTTGGCTTTTAGATATAAATCAACATGCATATTGCATGGATTTTTCATTAAGGTGATTCTGTACATGTGTCTACACTGGTGTGCTTAAGAGGAACACTGAAGAGTGAATTTATGAAAATGGCAAAAAAAGTAGTTGTCCCTGTTTTTTGAGTCCCATCATGAATTTCATATCATTATCATTGATAGAGTTGTGAATGTTTTAGAAACTCTTAAGTTTTTCCACTCCCTATGGCCACACCACAAACATGTCCTTTATGTAATGACATAGACGTGTTGTTTTCAATTTGCCCGATTCTAGAGCCTTTGCCTCAATTTTTGTTTACTTATGTGCTCCCTCATGTTAACATCACAAATGTTAATACTGACCACTCATAATCAGTTTAAAAAGAAAGCATTTTTTTTAAACAGACATGGGTGTTTAACAGCTGAAGTACAGATGACAAAAAAGCGAAAAACTACATTGTCAGACATTACCTTGCTTCAGATGTTCTTTAGAGCTCATTATGAAAAAGCCTTTACGTGTTATATACTAAATAATTTTATAACAAGAAAGAGCAATACACAAAGGGAAAGACTGTGTATTGTTAGCTTACCTGTTTTTCATCTGTAAGCTTGTCAGCAGCAAGTCTGAAGTAATCTGCTCGTGTAATTGGAAACCCGAGCAGCATCTCAAGTAGCTTATTTCTCAGATCTGGATCCACTTCAAGAAACTTGTCAATGACAGTTGTTAATTTTCTTGCAAGAGAATACCATGTGAAGTACACAGTGAGAGCTTTTGTCTCATCACATTCATATGAGCAAACTTCAAGGCGCCTCATTATGCCAAGGGCAAGATCCAGGGGACACTCTGACGAAAAACCGCACTCTACCAAAACTTCCATCATTCTTTGAAACCTAAATAGAAATATGAAAATGTAATACAACATATTTTTGCTTGTAGTAGGATGCATTGTATGGCAAACTGCTGAACTGAGCAGAAATATAAAGTGTGAGCTACAAATAGTTGTGTTCAGAAACTGTCATTGATACGCTTCATCACTTCACTTCAGCAACGTTGATATGTTATTCCAACATGGATGATTCTGAGTGCCACAGATGTTAAATGATTGTCTTCTGCACCCCCCCCCCCCCCCCACCATGACTCCAATCATGTAATCTTCATTTACACTGGCCTTTCCACCTATAGCTCCCCTCCATTTCTCAACTAGCTACTTTCCTCTGCCCCTTTCACATTTCCATTTTCTCTTCTACATCCTTTCATTGAGATCGACTTATTTATTATGTTTCCAGCATTAGAACCTGATATCTTTAGAGTTTACCCCTCACCTAACAAATAGCAGCATCTCATAACTACTCTGTAATTTGAATCTCCTGCTTTGTTGCTTCTAACCCCTACATGAATCAACTGAAAAACATGCTATTAGCCATACTACAGTACCTGGCTCCACCAATGTTTCTCAGCCCTGGTTGACAAGTTCATTCAATCCACCACATAAAGCTCTCCATCCTACACGAACAGCACTAATCACTTCTTGGAATACTGCAAATCCATCCACACTCTTCTCTAGCCTGGAAACGACCCCCCCCCCCCAGCACTATTAATGTGACCTCACTCTAAACAAATATCCCATATGTACATGGCTTCTTAGCACCATAAAACAAACTCTCCCCACAGCCACCTGAAAGTCTTCCATAAACCTCATTTAAAAACCTCATTAATAGCAGGGGTAAATTACAGGGAATGGAAGGCTATTTTCAACTTGTATAAAACCAGATGGCAGTTATATGCTTTGAGGGGCATGTAAGGGAAGCAGTGGTTGAGAAGGGAGTGAGGCACAGTTGTAGCCTATCCCTGATGTTACTGAATTTGTACACTGAACAAGCAATAAAGTACACCAAAGAAAAATTTGGAGTGGGAACTGAAGTTCAGGGAGAAGAAATAAAAAAAATGAGTTTATTGCCAATGACATCATAATTCTGTCAGAGACAGCGAAGGACTTTGAAGAGCAGCTGAATGGAGTGGACAGTGCCTTAAATAAGGAAGATAAAAGGTGAACATCAACAAAAGCAAAACGAGGATAATGGAATGTGGCCCAATTACGGGAATCAGACTAGAAAACGAGACAATGTAGTTGATGAGTTTTGCTATTTGGACAGCAAATAACTGACGATTGTCGAAGTAGAGAGGATAGACTGGCAATGGCAAGAAAAGCAGTTGTGTAGAAGAGACATTTGTCAACATCAAATACAGCCTTAAGTGTTAGGAAGACTTTTCTGAAGGTATTTGTGTGGAGTGTAGCCATGTATGAAAAATAAACAAAATGATAAACAGTTTGGAGAAGAGAAAAATAGAAGCTTTCGAAATGTGTTGCTACAGAAGAATGATGAAGATTAGATGGGTTGAACCCATAATTAACCAAGAAGTATTGAATAGAACTGGGGAGGCAAGAAATTTGTGGCACAATTTGACCAAATGAAGGTGTCAATTGACAGAACACATTCTGCAACATCAGCGTTCACCAATTTTGTACTGGAGGGAAGGTTGGGGGATAATCTTAGAGGAAGAACACGATATGAATCCGGTAGCAGATTCAGAAATATGTATGTTGCAGTAGTTATTCGGAGATGAAGAGACACACACGGGACAGAGGAGCATGCAGAGCTGCATCAAACAATTCATTGAACTGAAGACTACAACACACGCATATCTAATTGGGTATGCAAGCTTGACAACTATGTGCCAGGGGTAAGGGGCTGCCATAATGTAAGACTGCACTTCACTTCACACTGTGTGTGAGCTTTTGCAGAGAAAAATACCTTGTAAATTCTTCTTAAAGAATGTTTTACCAGTGTACTGTTATTTTTTACCAAAATTGATAGCCATTAGGCAAAATTAAAGTGTACTGTTCCTGAATGGTGCAATACATTTCTCTCTCAAGGCAATGACTCAAGTCTAGTCCTGAAATGAGTTCCTCTCTTGCCCATATTCTATTCTCCCCACCATCTAGTCACCCTGCTCACCACCTTGTCAAGCCATTATTCCTACCCCAGTTTTCATATACCTGCAATCATTCTTGCTGTAAAACCTGCCTTCCACTACACCTACTCCAAAATCAGGAACATGTAAAACCACACAGTTATGAATGGATATAAAGGATCTGAACCAGTATCCAGCATTCAGTTGGTCCACAGGCTCTGTACCTTGACTCCAGGAGCCTTAGTGCTAGTGACACCACATGGGCTATTTGGATCCTCCCACCCAACAGTATGAGAGCATGTTGAAAAGTGATGCCTCCAAATTTCTTATGTGAAAACTCCTAAGTTTTTATATAAAACAAACATTATTAACATTCTACATCTTAATTCTCTATGTCTACACATTTTCAGCCCTCTGCCACTAGGAGACTCCAAATTGTAGCATGTAACAAGGCAATGTGTAATGTAATTACATCGGTATTGAGAAACAGCATGCCACAATAGTTTCGAATCTGAAGAGTTCATCAACATGTGGAGCATCCTCTCATTCAGCATGACAATAGCAGACCGCAAGAGAGCACTGTGACATCTGCAACAATCAGACAACTTGGGTTCACTGTCCATCACTCATCCTCCACACAATCCCAACTCTGTTCCATCTGTTTCCAAAACTTTAACACCTTTGAGGAATTCACTTTGATAGTGATGAAGTGGTACAAGCAGTGATTAGGTTGTGGCTCCATCTCTCATTGGGAGAAATGTGTTGACTTCTAGGGCGAACATGAGAAATAATATGTAGACGTGAAGATTAAAGATTCAGACTGTTAATAATGCTCGTTTTATTTGAGAAGTTTTACTTTTCAGCACGCACTCTTAGTTTTCCTGAACTCTGGAGATGAGACTTTGCTCTTTGACATATCTTAACATCCTCACAACAGGTGTGTCCCTCTCATCTTGGGGTATTCCTTTCTAACCTCCCCCAATTTATCCTCCTCTCCTCCTTGAGAAGGCAATCTCCAAAACTCTGATAAACTTGCGTACTTTGCACAAAAAGTTTTGCCTTCTGATGAAAGTGGTCACAAGCAATCCTGCCTCATCTCAAGTGTAAATATCTTTTCATGAAATATACTACTGTTATTCTCTTTGTCTAAAACTTGTCTCCCTGGTATTTAATTTTTGACTTTGTGGCTGTGAGACTTTCACAGTTTCTTCAAAAACAGTTAATGTAACATGGCAAACTCATGTAAGATCACAGTATAGACCACTAAAACTTAATTCTCCTGTCCATTCCCCATTAACAATAGTAATAATTATAAATTTTATGTGATACAACAGATGCCCTGATGTAAATAAAACAGTGGAATCTCTCCATCTGTTATGTTTTCTGCTCCCATCAATAAACAATTTTTTTTCTACTTTCTATTTTCAATGCAGCTACCTACATGGTACGTGACACTTACATGAAAGTTTCCAATGGTTAACTGAGCTTTCCCACACTTAAATTTGTTATCCACGTTATTATTTTAAATAAAATTTATTTATAACTAATTACAGTTAATACTACTGTCCATCGTGTATGATATTTGGTGAGCTAATCAGCATATTTGTGTAAATTGCCTTAGTCCATTAAAATAATGTTATTTCAATGTCTCAGTAACATATTTCAGTTTTCACAAAACTAACTTACTGTTCCATATCATTGTATTTCCTAAGGGAGATTTTGCCTCTGTGCTTGTTACAGTACAAACTTTGACACCGTACTTTTGTCACCCCAATTTTTACGAATCCAATGAGACACCTCACTAATTAAGAATTTGCATAAACTTTCATTAATAATTACAAACCCAAAAATGGCTGCCATACTCTTACGTAAGGTATCCCCAATGCACATGCATCATATTGTTCTATAAACTTTTCAAGACAATGAAAGTGTAACACATCGTCTTAGCATAAAGTCCATTCAAGATAGAGAAATCTAACCTAGCTATTTTTCCAAAACCTGTAAATTCTGATTCAGCAAATATCTTTACATCATCTTTTTAAGACCGATCCCTCCCCAAAATCGACAGCCTGCCCCTTGACATCACATGAGCAACACGTATGCAGTGAAAGTCTCAAGAGCCTAATCGTCACGGTAACAGCTCTGTGAGAATCTGGACTACGAAATAGCAATTGCAACATGTATGTTTAACTATCCCACATGAAGTCTGATACCTAGAATCAAACATGCAAGATCTATGTAGCTGAAAGTTTGTGACTGGCAAGAGAGTGTGGCAGATATGATACGCGAATTGGGATGGAAGTCATTACAGCAAAGATGTTTTTCGTCGCGGCGAGATATATTTACGAAATTTCAGTCACCAACTTTCTCTTCCGAATGTGAAAATATTTTGTTGAGCCCAACCTACATAGGTAAGAATGATCATCAAAATAAAATAAGATAAATCAGAGCTCGAACAGAAAGGTTTAGGTGTTCGTTTTTCCCGCGCGCTGTTCGGGAGTGGAATGGTAGAGAGATAGTATGATTGTGGTTTGACGAACCCTCTGCCAAGCACTTAAATGTGAATTGCAGAGTAGTCATGTAGACGTAGATGTAGATGTAACTGCTGGACGCGTACGCAGTTCAATCTCAGGTGCACTATGTAACATATAATGTCGCCGGATAATTCTCATGAGTAAAGTTTGTATTTGGAAAGCACACATAAAACAACAAAGTTTAACTATTCCATGAAACTTGTGCATTGTACATTTCAATCATGTTGTTCACTTTCTATAAGAAAAAACGTGCACTGTGCATGTTATGATACATTACCACCACGTCCAGTCTTCAATTCAGTGTGTTAGCTGATTGTGTCACTTCACTCAGAGGGTGTTACCAAGATTATGTTTGGTGACAGAAATATGAAGGTACCTGTCTCTGTGCAGCATGCAAAGCTGACCCGGTCATTTCATAATTTACAGTGCTAATAAAGTGGGAGGAGCTACTTAACTGTAAGAAATATGGAATATATGTCTTTTTCACATTCCTAGAAAACAGTTTCTTAGCTATTTCAGTGAGAGAACGAGCTATGAGGTAATGAGCATTGAAGGATTGAGACTGAGGACAACGTCGGTAGGGGACCATAGCACCACCTCTCTTCAAGAGTTGATGTAGTATGTCCTTCATTAACACATCTCAATACTACTATTTTAAACAGCAAAGTGAAATTGAAAAGTACAGAAATAATGATCTTAGCTACCAATTTAATCTAGGCAAAGGTGTCAGCAACAAGGTTCAATCCAATTCCCAAATGCAACAAAGCAAAATAGATTATTAATTCCCAAGAAATATAAAGGTGAATTCTAGTTGTTGGAAATTTCAATGCCACAATTTTGAACAGACGTGAGAAAGCATGATGAATGCAGTTGCTAATAAAGAGCTTGACACACTGATATACATATGACGTGCATTAGAATGGATAATTAAAATCCGTCTTATCACAAAGGACAGCCACACTGTCTGATGGCAGATTAAAAATTGGAGATAATATCTATTGATATACAAGGGCTGTTCTGAAAGTAATCCCTCGTATTTTTTTGCAGTGACTTTGGATGTCCACACCAGATGTCGTCAGTGTATTGCTAATGCTTGAAGCTCTCTCTTTCATTTGCACGTGGTTCTGTTCTGCAGTAGTTGACACCAGCAGAAGAGTTAAAGAATGGAGTCCGGTATGGACGCACATACAAAACTGCACTTTGTGATTAAATGCCTCAGTGCTGAAGAAACTGCACCGACTGAAATCCATTGATGCTTGCTAAAGGTGTATGGAGGCTATAAAATAGATGTGAGCAAAGTGAGGCAATGGGTATGGCATTTTCAAGGTGGTGAAAAGTGTATGCCTGACAAGCCACACCCAGTCGACCCTCCACAGCCATCACCCCTTGCAATGAAGAGCGCCCTGATCAACTCATCCATTCTGATCGGTGGATAACAACCAGAGAGTTGTGTGCAAAACTGACCGTCAGCTGCAATGTCTCGGAAACAACATTGGCAAAGCTTCGTTATCACAAACTCTGTGCGAGATGGGTCCTGCGTATGCCCACAGAAGAACAAAAAAACTCATGAAATGGAAATTTGCTGGGACCTGCTGGACCAATATGAAGCTGAAGGTGACAGTTTTCTGAACAGCATCGTCACCAGACAAGAGGTGTGCTGTCACCACTATGAGCCGGAATCCAAAAAGACAGTCCATGGAATGCTGACGTGAATTCTCCTCCAAAGAAGAGATCCAAGATACAGCCGTCTGCTGGCAAAATGGTGTACAGTGTCTTCTGGGATAGCCACAGTGCGGTTATTTTGGATGCCCTGGAGCCTGAAGAAACTGTCAATTCAGCAAAGATGACACTAAACTGAAAACTTGAATTTCCAGAGTGAGGCCAGAGAAAGAGACAAACTTTCACCAGCAACATGATAATGCCAGATCCCACACCAGTTTTGCGACCCCCCAACTCATTGCAAAATAGACCGTCTTACTGCATCCACAGTATGGTCCCGATTTAGCGTCTTCAGACTTCCATCTCTCTGGGTCTCTGAAAGGTGGACTACGTGGCGAACATTTTCGAGACTCGGATGCTGTTGTCAAGACTATAGGGGAGTGGTTTTAGCCTCAGCTGATTCAGATTTTTACAAGTGCGCCATGCAGGCTCTGGTTCGTCATTGGCAAAAGTGCATAACAAATGTGGTGACTATGTGGAAAAATGACACACTGTATCTGAAATATAGTTCTATTTAGCTGTGCTGTTGTGATTTATGTACCTCCTGTAGTTTTCATGAATAAATACAGAAGGTTTTTCTTTCGTATGGACCCTCGTATTATTTATATGGATTTATACAGGTATTTGTGCTGTTCACATGCAATATCTAAAGTAGTTATTCACACGACAGTGTGTTGAACCAACAGGAACAATTATGATTATCGTTAAGTTCTTATTCAAATTAAAATTATGAAATTACTCCATATATTAAAAAATGTTCATGTTTAATTAACGTTATTTTATTATGGAATATTCTGTCAGTTCTTGGAGGAACAGATACATTAATAACTTTAACACAACATATTAATGTTCCACATTAATATTAGTTCATTTTAAACTAGCAACCAGTTATTATTCCTCTCACCATTATATAACAAGTTTGTTGTAACTGTCGCACACCAACATTTCGTAGACATCTTTCCCCTACCTTTATTTGGTCTGTTCATCACATTCACCAGTTTGTCTATATGACATAGCAGCCAGTGCCATTACTCACTTGTAGAACTTTCTGTTTTATACACTCACACAGTTTTAATATTTGAATATAATGTAATGTAAGATTCATTTGCTTCACTGGTTCACAGGTGTCGCATTGGATAATGTTGTGGAAGCTGCACAATATTTCAACAAGACAGCTGCTCATCATCTTCAGGTGCTTACTGATGTGTTGCTGCAATCACTCGCCAATATATATGCTAATTCGATAGAAAAATGCATGCCCAAGGGGTGGGGCTATAATGTCATCATAGACAAATCATAGAGCATGGCGATATCCAGTGCCCTCTGTCAGAGAAATAGGCCACGATCTTCGCATTCGCAACGTGGGAAAAGTGCGGCCGCAAATAGTGGCCCAGAGAGCACACACAAGTATAGTTTTGGCACCCAATTTAAGTATGGGACTTTGATTCTCTCTCTGTGTTTACTCATATTTCCTTGCCTGTGGCCGACAGTGTCTTAGTACTGCCCATGCTAGTTCCCCTGCCTTGCTGAGTTGAAATTGCAAAGGTCTATTGATCAGGTCATTAGTTACATGAATTTCAACTGCTTCTCTAATGATGGAGTTCCAGTACATGGAAGCGGACGAAAGGATCTTTGTCTTTCTATAGTTCATGCTGTGTCCTGTGTCAAGACAGTGTTCAGCCACAGCAGGCTTTTCTAGCTGACCCAGTCTGGTGTTATGTCTATGTTCAGTGCATCTCTGGTCTTTTCAGACCTAGGTTGACGTTAATAGAATCCAACATAGATTGCACTTGAACTGGAGGGCAGAAGACATATTTCATTTGATGTTTTGTGACCAGCCTGCTAATCTTAAATGTCACGCCACCAACATATGGTAGAAAAACTATCCTAGTGGAATTCTCCATTTCTATTGGCTGTTCTTGAGCTTTAGTGCATGCAGGTTTAAATGCGTTATGGATCTGTAATCAGAGTACCCGTTTTGTACAAACACAGAGCAAAGATGACTAAACTCTGCTGGTAAGGCCCCTGCATCTGAGATAATTCAAGTCCTATGAACGAAAGTCCATAACACGCCACTGCATTGAGATTGGTGATGGCAGCTGGCAGCTCGGAAATATAGATAAGTGAGATTCGATTTGCAAAACACACTGTGATCGAAGGAACCATCTTCTTTCCTGTGAACCAAGACATCAAGGAACGGGAGGTCTCCATTTCCATGGTGAAGCAAACGCTGGGATGGAGGGAGTTAAGGTGTTCCAGAGATGTACCAAGCATTGCTGCTCCGTGTGACCAAACTACTAAAGTGTTGTCCACATATCTCCAGAAACATTTAGGTATCAACATTGCTTTTTCCTCGAAGTCTTCCCTGAAAAGGTTAGCTACTATGGGAGACAAAGAGCTCCCATGGCAACATCGTCAGTCTGCTCAAAATACTGTTCATTAAATAAAAATGAAGTATAGGTAAGTACAGGTTTGAATAAATATAAAATGTCCTCCTCCAACTTAGTTCCTGTACATTGTAATGAATCCACTGAAGGTACTCGTGTGAACAAAGAGACCACATCAAAACTCACTAATACATCAGGTGGTTCGAGCCACGAAGTGTTCAGTCGTTATATAACGTCCTCTAAGTTTTGAATGTTACGTTCACATTTTCCAAATTGTGGGCTTAGAAGTGAAGCGAGATGTTTTATTATGTATTATGTTGGGGCTCCTAAATCGCTCACAAAGGGACGAAGTGGATCCCCTTCCTAATGGATCTTAGGCAGCCCATAAAGCAGTAGTGGAACTGACGCTTGTACTCTTAAGCTCTTTTTAATATGTTTAGGAAACTGGCCGATTTTAGGAGCATGAATGTCTCCCATTGTACTGCGTCAGTTGGATCCTTACGGAGATTGTGATACGCTGAGTACTGCAGTAAACCCATATTCTTGCCGAAATAAGATGTTGTGGGCAAAAGAATAGTAGCATTTCCTTTGTCAGCATGTACAAATCACTATTTCTGTGTCTTCTCTTAAGGACTGGAGAGCTTTCCTTTCTTCAGTGTTGATGTTCTGTTTCGGTGCGGACATTCTGGTTATGGGCCTACAAAGCTCTCGCCTTCAGTCTCACTCTGAAGTTTCAAGACACATTGCTCAGTGGCACTGATAAAATCCTTGATAGGCAAGGTCTTTGGAGTGGGTGTAAAATTTAGTCCCTTTTCCAACACCGATATCACAGTGTCACTCAGTAGTTTACCTATGAAATTAAACACAGTATGTCTACACGATTAACGGTCTTGTGATGAATAGTGTGTAAGGCGATGGAACTTTGAACTTTGATACGCCATGGCCTGCTATGTGGTCGCTTTCAGACTGGACGAGACAGCAGGCCATGGCACAACGAACTTCCAAGCTCCGTCACCTTACATGCCAGTCATCGCCAGAACGTAAACCACGTATATGTACTGATATCAGTGTTGGAAAAGGGACTAAATTTTCAAGTGAGACTGCTGAAGAAGTAAGAGGCTTGCAGGCCCATAACCAGGATGTCTGCACCAAAGTAGAAAGGCAAGCTCTCCATTCCTTAAGAGAAGACACAGAAATAGTGATTTTTACCTACTAACAAGGGAAACTATACTGCTGTTTTGCCTGCAACATCTTATTTCGGCAAAATGATGGATTTACTACATGACTCAGTGTATTGCCATCTCCATAAGAATCCAACTGACACAGTATGACAGAAGAAAACCGCACTGCTCAAATCCAGCCAGGTTCCTGAACATCTTAAAAAGAGCTCGAGAGTACAAGCATCAGTTCCACCTCGACTTTATAGGCTGCCTACGATCCATAAGGAAGGGGATCCTCTTCACCCCATCGTGAGCTATATGGGAGCCCCAACATGCTACATAGCAAAACATCTCACTTCTATGTCCACTGGTGGGAAAATGTGAACACCACATTCAAAAGTCAGATGTTATACAATGACTGAAGACTTTGCGTTTCGATTCAATGTGGTCTTTTTGTTCACATGAGTATCTTTGGCGAATTAATCATAAATTTCAGAAACTAAGTTGGATAAGGACCTCTTACATCTATTGAACGACGTGCCTACCTTGACTTACTTTTTATTTAATGAACAATACTTTGAGCAGACCGACGGCGTTGCTAGGTGTAGCCCTTTGTCTCCCATAGTAGGTAACCTTTTTTATGGAAGACTTCGAGGAAAAAGCACTTCAGTCACTGGTGTTGAAACCTAAATGTTTCTGAAGATATGTGGACGACACTAGCGTAATTTGGGCACATGGAGCAGCAATGCTTCCTGCATTTCTGAAACACCGTAACTTCCTCCATCCCAGCATTTGCTTCACCACTGAAGTGGTGAAAAATGGAAACCTCCCAGTCCTAGATGTCTTGGTCCGCAGAAAAGAAGATGGTTGCTTCGATCACAGTGTGTTTTGCAAATCAACTCTCACTGACCGATATCAATGAGCTGCCATTTCCCATCTCAACACAGTAGCAAGTTAGGGACTCTCGTTCATAGGGCTAGAATTATCTCGGATGCAGGGAGCTTATCAGCAGAGCTTAGCAATCTTTGCTCAGTGTTTGTACAAAACGGGTACTTTGATTAACAGATTTGTAATCCATTAAAACCTGCATGCACTAAAGCTCAAGAACAGACAGAAGAAAGGGAGAACTGCACTAGGATAGTTTTTCTAGTAAAGGTTAATGACGTGTCATTTAAGATTAGCCGGTTGTTCAAAGAACATCAAATAAAATGTGTCTTCCGCCCCCCAGCACAAGTGCAAACTATGCTGGGTTCTGTTGAAGTCAACCTAGGTCTAAGGAGACCAGGGATCTATAAAATCCCTTACCAATGTGGGGAATCATACACTGGCCAGAAGTGTTGCACTGTTAAGGATAAAAGTACTGAACATATGAAGTCAGACCAGATTGTGTCAGCTAGAAAAGTCTGCTGTGACTGAACACTGTCTTGACACAGCATAAATTAGAGAGAGAGAGACAAAGATCCTTTCATGCACTTCCACGTACTGAGACTCCATCGTTAGAGAAGCAGTCAAAATTAATTTAACTAACAACCTGATCAGTAGATACAGGCAATATGAGCTCAGGAAGGCATGGGAACTGGCATTGGCGGTACCAAGGCACCATCGGCCACAGATGAACAAATACAAGTACACACAGATGGAGAAGCAAAGTGCCATACTTGAAATGGGTGACAACAATACATGTACGGTCGCTGGGCTACTATTTGTGGCCGCACTTTTCCTGCGTTGCGAATGCAAAGACTGTGGCCCATTTCTCTGACAGGGGCAAAGGATATCGCCGTGATCTACAATTCGTCTATGATGACGATATAGCCCCATCGCTTGGGGCCTGCACTTTTCTAGCGAGTTAGTGTATATATTGGCGAGTGTTTGCAGCAACAAGTCAGTAAGCACCTGAAGATGGCAAGTAGCTGTCTCACTGAAATATTGTGCAGCTTCAACATTATCTGACATGACGCTCGTGAACCAATGAAGCAGTTACTACATCAGAGAAGTCTCAAACAGCCCATAAGATTTATCTGTTCAGTGTCACTTTAGGTATTACATCATGCTCATGTTTTATATCAATACAGTCATAAAATGTCACATACCTTTGTACAGCATTCTTTGTGCAACTATGAATTCTCGCTGAGGTCACGTGGACTCCCTGCCGCCGTTGGATAAGCAGCTGCCAGCAGCAAGTCGTATACTCTTAGCTGACTTATTTGTTACATAGTTTAAATCTTAATTTCTTTGCATGTTTTTGGGTACTTGCATTGTTTAATTCATAAATTTCGGGCGTATTATAGTATTTGAGAGTTGTAGCATCGCATTTTAGTACCTGAATAGTGTAAAATCGCATAGTCTCCTTCCGCCGCTGAGCAGTATGTCAGCAGTGCGCGAGTAGCAGCATTACTGCATTTACTAGGCAATCTTTTATTTTAATAACCATTTAAATTTTGTGGCGAATTGTTTGTGCTCTCTGTAGATTAGTTCAGATGTTCTTTGCACAACAGTTTTTAGCACGGATACGGACTGCAACTGCTGTGTTCGGATGCGAGCTGAGTTGGCATCCCTTCGGTCCCAGCATCAAGCAGTGTTGGCTACGGTCACACAGCTTGATGCTGTTGCCAATGGGCATCACTGTGGGGGTCCGGATGGGGTTTTGTCGGGGACGGTCAGCTCGTCCCACGCATACCCCGATCGGACTAGGGCTGTGGCTGCCCGGGATACTGCCCACATTGAGGCTGACACCTCACCCGTGGTAGAGTGAGAGGTCGTCTCGAGGTGTGGCAGGGGGCGAAAGACATTCTGGAGGGCTGAACGGAAGGCCTCTCCAGTTTGTCTGACGAACCGGTTTCAGGCTCTGTCTACTGATCTTCAGCCAGACATGGCTGCTTGTCCTGTTCCAGAGGTTGCCCCTCAGTCTGCAAGATGCGGGCGGTCGCAGAGGGTGGGCTTACTGGTAGTTGGGAGCTCCAACGTCACGCACGTAATGGGGGCCCCTTAGGGATATGGCAGCAAGAGAGGGGAAGAAAACCAATGTGCACTCCGGGTGCATACCGGGGGGAGTCATTCCAGATGTGGAAAGGGTCCTTCCGGATGCCATGAAGGGTACAGGGTGCACCCATCTGCAGGTGGTCGCTCACGTCGGCACCAATGATGTGTGTCGCTATGGATCGAAGGAAATCCTCTCTGGCTTCCGGCGGCTACCGAATTTGGTGAAGACTGCCAGTCTCCCTAGCGGGATGAAAGCAGAGCTCACCATCTGCATCATCGTCGACAGGACTGACTGTGGACCTTTGGTACAGAGCAGAGTGGAGGGTCTGAATCAGAGGCTAAGACGGTTCTGCGACCGTGTGGGGTGCAGATTCCTCGACTTGCACCATAGGGTGGTGGGGTTTCGGGTTCCGCTGGATAAGTCAGGAGTCCACTACACGTAGCAGGCGGCTACACGAGTAGCAGGGGTTGTACATTTTCTCAATATGTTTTGGTCTTAGGTGGAGATTTAACATAAGTGGCTCGAAACAGCACACTCTGGGATGATGATGGCATTGAAACAGAGGATGACACGCGTAAAGCTGAAATACTAAACACCTTTTTCCAAAGCTGTTTCACAGAGGAAGACCGCACTGCAGTTCCTTCTCTAAATCCTCGCACAAACGAAAAAATGGCTGACATCGAAATAAGTGTCCAAGGAATAGAAAAGCAACTGAAATCACTCAACAGAGGAAAGTCCACTGCACCTGACGGGATACCAATTCGATTCTAAACAGAGTACGCGAAAGAACTTGCCCCCCTTCTAACAGCCGTGTACCGCAAGTCTCTAGAGGAACGGAAGGTTCCAAATGATTGGAAAAGAGCACAGGTAGACCCAGTCTTCAAGAAAGGTCATCGAGCAGATGCGCAAAACTATAGACCTATATCTCTGATGTCGATCTGTTGTAGAATTTTAGAACACTTTTTTTTGCTCTCGTATCACGTCGTTTCTGGAAACCCAGAATCTACTCTGTAGGAATCAACGGATTCCGGAAACAGAGATCGTGTGAGACCCAACTCGCTTTACTTTTTCATGAGACCCAGAAAATATTAGATACAGGCTCCCAGGTAGATGCTATTTTTCTTGACTTACGGAAGACGTTCGATACAGTTCCGCACTGTCGCCTGATAAAGTAAGAGCCTACGGAATATTAGACCAGCTGTGTGGCTGGATTGAAGAGTTTTTAGCAAACGGAACACAGCATGTTGTTCTCAATGGAGAGACGTTTACAGACAAAGTAACCTCTGGCGTGCCACAGGGGAGTGTTATGGGACCTTTGCTTTTCACAATATATATAAATGACCTAGTAGATAGTGTCGGAGGTTCCATGCGGCTTTTCGCTGATGATGCTGTAGTATACACAGAAGTTGCAGCATTAGAAAATTGTAGCGAAATGCAGGAAGATCTGCAGCAGATAGGCACTTGGTGCAGGGAGTGGCAACTGACCCTTAACATAGACAAATGCAATGTATTGTGAATACATAGAAAGAAGGATCCTTTATTGTATGATTATGTGATAGCGGAACAAACACTGGTAGCAGTTAGTTCCGCAAAATATCTGGGAGTATGCAGGCGGAACGATTTGAAGTGGAATGATCATATAAAATTAACTGTTGGTAAGGCAGGTACCAGGTTGAGATTCATTGGGAGAGCTCTTAGAAAATGTAGTCCATCAACAAAGGAGGTGGCTTACAAAACACTTGTTCGACCTATACTCGAGTATTGCTCATCAGTGTGGGATCCGTACCAGGTCGGGTTGACAGAGGAGATAGAGAAGATTCAAAGAAGAGCGGCGTGTTTTGTCACAGGGTTATTTGGTAACCGTGATAGCGTTACGGAGATGTTTAGCAAACTCAAGTGGCAGACTGTGCAAGAGAGGTGCTCTGCATCGCGGTGTAGCTTGCTGTCCAGGTTTCGAGAGGGTGCGTTTCTGGATGAGGTTTCGAATATATGCTTCCCCCTACTTATACCTCTCGAGGAGATCACGAATGTAAAATTGGAGAGATTCAAGCACGCAGAGAGGCTTTCCGGCAGTCGTTCTTCCCGCGAACCATACGTGACTGGAACAGGAAAGGGAGGTTACGACAGTGGCACGTAAAGTGCCCTCCGCCACACACAGTTGGGTGGCTTGCGGAGTAGAAATGTAGATGTAGACTACCTGTTCAACATTAAGTTACCTGACAATTGCCTAAGAAGCCAAAAGCCAGTTCATAACGAACTAATAAATATTATTGTGGAACATTAATACACTGTATTCAAGTTATTAAAACATTATTTTACTTAAGCCAGTAACATTTAGCACCATTACAACCCAAACTGAAATATGTTACTGACTAAAAATTTAGAGGCACATTTAAATTGATCACTTACCTGTCACTCTGATCATCTTGTGGTACAACAGGTGGTGTGAGAAGACATTCCACAAGCACTGCAGCAGGGGTTGGTAACATATCATCAGCCATTTTCATGTGCCATAATCTAGATGAAAGGAAGGCAGGAGGAAAACAATTCCTTCCACAGATCACATTTTCAAACACTGGTGACAGTAGTAAAGATGAGAAACTGTCGTCACTACACTGTCTGCTCATGCTGCGCAAGAAGCATAAAAACTCTCTAGTCACTTCTGTTATTTTCGTTTTTTGAGAACTCTCTGATGTGATGAGAGATTTCATATGGTAAACTAATGACTCCCACACAACATTCAGCACTTCCTGTGCTTCTTTGTTTTTCCGGTATGCCACAATCAACACTGCAGAACACGCACAATAGAGGATCAGTGGGTGAAGCCGCAGAAACTGTGCAGGTGATTTAATCACAGCGACAGACAATTTTGGTGATTCAAACTGAAAATCATCTCTGCTCTCTGGTGCAGTAGGACACAAAACTTGTGCTAATCTATCAATGCAACCAGATCGAAAAATGTGGAAGTTTCTCTTCAGGCCAGAAAATGCATGTTTTCCATTGCCAGCAACAGAGCTGTTGCTAACAGAAAGATTGAAATGACTCAGATCAGTCTGATCAGGTATTCCAAAGTTGAATCTGAGAAATGCATTAAGAACTACACTGCAGTCATCACACAAAGGTGCTGCGCAGCAAACAAAGAACCAAAAAACCTCATGTTTCAAACGAATCAACTGTTCATTTTTGGTGTTGCTGATAACTAATGGCTGTAGTAAAAGTTTCAGGTGCTTCTTAATATCTTGACCATTTGAAGCACACAACTTTTCAATTAGGTATTTCCAACATTTGAAAGCTGGAGCTCTGTCACTACGTTTAAATGCTCTTTCTTCCACAGCAAGCATGCTGTTTGTCAACTGACTGTTCTGGTTTGACAGCAACTGATTTGCCAGAAGGTCCACCAGGAGGCACCATACAACTTCCCAGCTTGGTTCCACACGCTCAGGAGATTCAACAAGCTTTATTAGCTTAGGGCAGTAACTGAAAAAGTAAAAATTATTTTATTAATAAGGATATTTATAATGTTTCCATAATAAATTTCTGTAAAATGACATGTAAAAAAATCAACAAACATATCAAAGTATGTTTTTGAATCTTACTAGTTGTTCAGTGGAACACACACACACACACACACACACACACACACACACACACACACACGAGGGAGAGGGATAGGGATAGGGATATTTCCTCCTATGTACAGAAACAAGTCTTATTTCTCATAAAGTATAAAAAGTAGCTTAACATCTTAAGTTCTACCCATGTTGTGCAAATTCACATCTAAGGTAGTAACCACAGACTTGTTACTAACATCGTCATTTAACAGTGAGTGATATTTCTGCTATAGGATTCAGAGATTAAAAAACCATTTTGAGAAAATTCAAGAGCCAATCGGCATAGTAAAACAATAAGGGTGAATGCAAAGTAAACAAGCAATAGAAAGTAACAGAAAGCTGAGAAAGTTGCAATGATGCTGAATAATGTGCAGAGCACACAAGTAGTTTCAAATGTAAACAACATCGCAAAAAGATGCAGAAAAATACAAAGGTGGCTTTCATGAAAAGCATTTGTTGCACAACAGAAAAATACAAGACACTTTGAGGAAGAGTTACATTAGATGTTAAGAAGAAAATATTGACAAAAAAAAGCAACAGATTTAACAGTCCTTTTGTTAGTTCTGAGTTTCTTCCACAGAAAGATGTTCTCTTTTTCCATTCACCTATTTTTCTCATTATCTAAAAACCATTTACTGGTTCATATCAACTTAATTAAGTTCACTGAAACTAGAAAATGGAATAAATAGGGAATGAAACCAATGAAAATGCAATAACGTGAAATGAAGTAAGTGAAAAGTGTTCAGAAATAATGAAACACTGTGTCATGTCTGGGTTTGAACTGGGAACTTTTATACTAATATATATAACATTAATACTATCTAACCACAGCTCCAGGCCTAACTGAAATTTTCATTGTCACTCTTGTTTCCTCCTATTACTTCCAAACATAAGAACTTTTCACGGTGGGTATGAAGGAACAGCACCAGCGGTAGAATGGTTCTGATGGAGAACCAAGTCATCTGGACAAAATTGTCAAATGTACAGCAACACTATTTGTGTTAAATGTTAATACTTCCTACACCAGTAATTTGAAGCTTTACTGTGAAAAGCAGCCTCAGAGACTTAGTGACATATCACATTCACCTTCCCTGATTTTTGGTAGATTAGTCATGCATATTTAAGTGAAGTCTCAAATGCAATTTTTTTTACACCTACCACCAAAGAATCTTACGCAGAAGTCATGATAAGTGACAATTACCTGCGCAGCACCTGATGCACCATTTCTGTTAAAGGCTTTACAGTTTGATGATACTTTGTTAGACGAAGTGTCACGTTTAGCACAGTCCTATGAAGTCACACAAGTAGAGAAGGTTCGGCAGCTAGTGGTGAGGTTGCAGCAGTACACAAATAACAGTGCATGGGTCCCTCGATATGTAAACAGTGGACCTCGCACCACTCCAGGTTGCGATATCCTCTCATTGCACATGGACTGTTTTCAGAAGCATGCCAGAGATGACTCTGTTCTGATGGACAGATTGCACTAGTGCACATGACAGGGTCACCTCTCATCTGTTTGTCAGAAGTCGTTCTGTCTCACGATCATAAGATAAAGTGGACGTTAATATTGTGTGTTCTGCACCATACCCTCAGGGAGGTTCCTCCGATAAACTGCTCATTTCACTGTCAGTGGCTGGCAAGACAGTCGACTTTCAAGTCCATATGGGTGCCACCAAAAGTATCATCAATTTTCAAAGAAATTTACAGCTGTGATCCAGTATTAACTCAGATAGTTTCATAGCGAAACATTCCACTGGAAGGTATTTAATACAGAAGCCACTTACAAAAACATAAACAAGGCTGTAACTTTCTTAGTCCTATACAGTTCTCAAACTGAGAATCTTTTCAGTCTGGATACATTTACTGTTTTGGATCTTCCATAAATGACATAGTAAATCTGCTCTCCAAGAAAGTTTCTTGTCAACAACTAGGTGTGGCCTGCACCGAATTCCCAGATGTTTCTTCTTCTGGTCTGGGAAAAGTGAAGAATTTCGTAACTCATACTTTAAGCAAACCTAGGGCACAGCCTCAATATTTTCTTTCTTTTCTTTTGCCCTGTCAGTTCCACTGTCACTCCATGGTCAGGCCAAGTGAAAATTGAACAGGATGCAGGGATTGGATGCGATAGAACCAATATCACAGAGTCAGTGGGCTACTCCCCTGGTTATCGTCGGGAAACTATCTGGCAAACTCAGACTTTGTTGGAACTTAAAAATCACTCTGAATGCCCGAGCTGAAATTGACGCATACACCACTCCGAAGCATGAGGAACTGTACTCAAAGCTGGTAGGTGAACATTTCTTCTCCAAAATTGAGCTCACTGAGATGTACTTTCAACTCCTGTTAGACAAATGTTCACATAAGACGTTAGTGATCAACACACTGCAGTTTATACAAACATAAGTGATTGGTTTTACGGATATCCAATGCCCCAGCAATTATCCAGAGGTTCCTGGAAAATCTGCTTCGCATCAAGCCAGGCTGTATTAACTATCTGAACGACATTGTTGTCATGGGAACGTCCACACAGTAGCATTTAGTGGACCTGAAGTCACATTTTTTTGTTTTGTTTTGCGTGAGGCAGGGTTAAAAAGCAACATCAGCAAATGTGAATTTTTTCTGCCTTCAGTGGAGTATTTAGGCAGCATCCTATCTCGTGAAGGTCTATTACCAATGCAGAAACACGTCAAAGCAACTGCACCCGTGCCTCAGCTGACAAACCTAAAGCAGCTTCAGACCTTTCTGGAAAAAAGATTTATTACAGAACGATTCATTCAGGCATAAATTCAAATAGCTCATCCTTTACATCAGCTGTGTAAGAAAACAGTGATTTTCACACAGATTGCTGCATGAGAAATGGCGTTCAGGGAGCTCAAACAGTGTCCACTCTTGGCACATTGTTTTGAGATGTTCAAACCCAGAAGCAGATAGTGGTTGTGACGAATGCATCAGACCACAGAGTGGGGAGTTGTCCTCACTGAGAGGCTGAGATTAAGAGCACCCCAAAGCTTAAACTTCAAAAAACCTCACCTCTGCAGAAACAAAATACTGTTGACTGAGAAAGGAGCACTAGCAATTATATTCACTTCAAGAAATTTCATGTTTTCTGTTAGGCAATAAGTTCCACCTGATAATAAATGGACCACAAGCCATTGACCTCTGTGTTCACCCCAACAGCTCATGTCCAGATCATACTGCTCATTGGCTCCAGTGCTGGGCATTTTTCCTCTAAAGATATGCATGCCTATGAAATCTATTTCAGAATCACACCCCACCATGCAAATGTCTACACTCTTTCTCACCTATCCTTGGGGCTAGATTACAAATTCAATCAAGATGAAATTCTTTTCTTCTGCCTCAATGATTAGGCTCAACAAGCCATCAACAATTTTCCCATTACGGGAGCACGCACCACCACAGCCAGAGAGGCAGACATCTTTCTCAAACAAGTTTCCACCTTAATCTTGAGGGAGTGGCAGGAGCAACTGGCCAGACAACAGTCTCCTCCTCTTCAGCATTGCTATAGATGCCGGTACCACTTGCTTCTAGTTAATAGTGTGATCTTTTTAACCACAGACCACACTGCACCATGTGTTGTGACTCAACCAGCCTTATGACAACAGATCCTACAACAGCTGCATCAGAGGCATTGGGGTGTTTCCAGAATGAAACTGCTCACTGGGGGCCACGCTTATTGGTCAGGCATAAACCGGGCAATAGAGAACCTATCCATCAATGCAACAGATGTGCGGGGCAGCAGGAAGTCCCATGTCAGACTTTTTCCCCTTTGCCAGTGCCCACTAAACCTTGACAATGAGTGCATTTTGATTTTGCAGACCTGGTCCTGAATATCACGACTCATTGTCATTGACACTTTTTCCAGGTTTACACACACACACACACACACACACACACACACACACACACACACTGTTAACTGTTGCACAACCCTGGCGGAATACACATTGACAGCGCCATTCAAGAATTTCGCCATCAAGGTAGTAGACTAGTGATCACCAACAATCCACAATTTCAGGTGGTCTTTGAGAATGTGTGTGCTAAGAATGGAGTGAAGTACATCTATTTGCCTCCTTTTCACCCCCAAATTGAAAGGAGAGGCTGAGAAGTTCATTCTGATATTCAAACAGTAAATGAAGAAATACGTCCAAGATGCTTCCATAGAAGACACCCTGACCTTTTTTAAGTTCACATTGGGGAACACAGTATGGTGACATGAGCCTGTCAGCACTCTTACATGGATGTCAACACCGTAACATCATTCTCTCCCGCATTTACTGCTACCCCCCCCCCCTTTTCCCCAAACCCCCGTTCCTTAACCCTTCTCTCCAAATTCCAGCCTGGCACGTGTGTGTGGGCCTGGGGGTTCTGTCGACGAGATTGGTGATTCCCAGCCATCATTCATCAGCAATGAGGTTTTTACAGTTGATACTGGAGAGCTGGCCATCAGCTGGCATCAGGAAGAGCTCCAGTTAGGCAACCTCCCCCCCCCCCCCCCAATCTTTTTCTCACTAACCCTTCCTTCCATAGCAACCCATTTTCCTGTCCTTTGGTGGTAGAAGAAGTCATCCGCAAGCCCACTCCCCCATCCTTCTGCACCTGACACCTCCAGTTCCACTGCAAGTTGTTCCGGGCACTTAGAATTGAGTTACTGCAACCAGGGACTTCCCCGGAGGATGCACCAGAGGAGTGGCTCCTACACATGAGCCCCGAGTGACGTCATGGATGTCACCTACAGTGTCCACTGCCTTACCTGTGTTCCCACTGCTGCCCACCCCTACGACTGTTCGGGCCACTTTCAGCCTTATGTTTGGTTAACCTCAGGCTGGGAGCTCCTGGGGCATGAGCCATCTAGGGGGCTGCAGAAGAGATGGAGGTTGTACACCTTGCTTGGCAGGAGGCCAAGGGGGTTATCAACCCTCCGTTGCCTCCCTCCCCAGGAGGGGAGGGATGTCGTAAACCAACAGTTACAAATACTTTTTACCGTACACCTTGCTCCAGATCTGTACAGTGCACCAGCTGCATGTGCAGCTGCTGTAATGGCACAGCACAGACAGTACTCCATGAGCTGAGCTAAGGCTCATAAGTCACAGACGTATTGATCGACGGCAACATCTGCACCATCTACCTCCAGCATGAGTCTACAATACCAGCAGCAGGACTCAAAACTACTGCCACCAACAGCAGTGTCTAGTCCGACACGAGCCTCCCAGTATCTTACTATGCTGTGTTGTCAATTGTTAATTATTGTGCAGCCTTAAGATTTGGATGTCGTTACACTACTGACTTTGTATCGCTTCCAAGAGGTTTCATGTTATATCGCATTGTGTCAGCGTGTGTTGTATCAAAGAAACGAATTCAAAACTAGTGTGTGTTTTTATTGTGTGCCACAGCATTTTGATAAAGGACAGCCGGGCTTGGTTGTTTTATGCACCTAACATACACAAGGCCGTACTACTCCTATCCACTGTGTATGAGAAATAGGTCACAGAGGTAAAAGGACAGAAATGACATCACAAGTCAAACATATCTTACTAAAATCTCTAAACACATTACAATAATATAGTGTGTCTTTAATAACATCCTACCTCTTCTCTTGGACTGAGCAGAAGCCAAAGTACAAGTCATCTATGTTTGATACAAAAACTTAAGCTATCTCACAGGAATGGTGTTAAAAATGTCAATGTCTCTCAGTGAAATTCCTTCCCACTGATGGTGAGAACAGTTCCTGCAGATGTTTCAATTTCAGTAGGGCATTTCAAAGAAATAAGGGCCATCATTTTACATGTGAAAAGTGTACATACAACTCTCGGTGACAAAAAATACAATAATCTCACTACTGTACTATTGGAATTTATTTAAAGTGATAGTTATAAAATCTATTCCTGCAATTCTTTAACATAAAATATTTAAAAAATTTTATGTAAAATTTCAGGAAAGCTGTAGGACCTCTGTAACTTGCTCCAATATTTCAGTCCAAACTTTGATGAAATTACATTCACCTATTTACATAGACGTTTGTTTCAGGCGCCAAAAGTGTTCAAATTCTGTGTCAACTTAGGGAGTGTCTAGGATGAGATGATCCCCACAATCATCTCCATTTGGTCACTTCATCCAAGAGACAGCAGCCAAGGGCCTGTTCTAATCCCTGGACCTACAGGGGAACAAAGACACATTAAGGAGGTTGATGAAAACGAAACAGGTGGTCTGATAATGCTGTAAAAACAGTGCACCGACAGATGTAAACACAGACAAGTCTACAGGAATTGATGGTATACCTTTAGAATTACTGAACACCAGTGGTAGGAGCAAGAGCTACCTGGTTATTTGATCCAGAATTGGAACCTAGACACAGGGCCTCCAACAGATTTACAAAAGAGCATTTTCACCACACTAACAAATAACAAATGAGCAGTTTAATGCTATACAATGAAGAACCTGACTTATTAATCTTGCAAAGGATGACTGGAATATGCACAAGAATTGACAGGTTCACTGAAGGACACTGCTCAAAGTTCTATTTGGTACACAAAAAAGTGAAAGAAGCAGGATAAAAATTCTGATCCATTCATAACATTTTTGGTCTGGAGGAAAATTTCAACAATTTATGATGTTAGAAGATGCTCAAAATCTCTAGAAGAAAAATGTACAGGTGGAGTGTAGAGAGACAGATGAAAAATGAAAAAAAAAATAATAAAAAAAAATAAAATAAAAAAATAGTGGGAGTAATATAAGTAGAACATAAGAGGGATGAATTGATGTAAACAAGAGTATAAAACAGACTTGAAGCTTTTTGACGCTGTTATTTATTTCATGCTGTAATTTACTTCATGCTGGAGTAGGAACAAAGGACTGGAAACCAAATTTGAGAGCAGGAATTTAAGTGCAAGAGGAACAGATATCAGTACTAATACCCACGGGATATAGGCTATCTGACAAAAGGCAGGAAGACTTATCATAACTATAATGAAGAACATGGGTTATGGATAAACAAAGCTAAAGCAAGTGGCAACAAGCAATAGGTAAGCCAATAAAGTGCTCAACATTCAAATTGGAGAAGAAACAGTAAAAATAGTGAAAGAATTTAGCTACAAAAATCACTTGGTGGTCTAAATGGACAAGATGTCTGAAGTAGATTTGTCCAGGAAAGTTCAGCTTCTCTCTACCACATGTATGCTGGTACCAAAATAGTTACAGATAATTGAGGACAACACTTGCAACTGTTTATCGTAAAACAATAATTTAAGTGAAATCATGTCTGCTGAAAAACAGGAGGAGGAAGAAATGTTTAGTACCCTTGAAGGAAGTCAAAAATTAAGCAGATAATTGAGAAGTCTTACTAATGAGAATGTGTAACGATAAAGATCAATTGAAAACCTGCATCAGATGAAGGGTCAGCGCAGTAACACATTTGCTAAGGCACTGAGGGATAGTTAACACAGAAATCTAAGCAGCAGTGAAAGAGATAACTTTTAAATTCAGACAAGGATTACATTATGCAAAATGTTATCAAACATTCTTGTGTAGTAGGTAAGAAGATGACCACAAGGTGGTAAGATGTACAGGACACCATCACTCTAGTCTTAAGTCTACTCCAGTCTCTGACTGCTGAAGCCAGACTACCATGGTGAGTAGCAATCTATCCTTCCCGTAATACTGTCATTACTGTCTTTGAACATCATTTTTGCTCATCTCTTAACGTATTTATTTCAGTTATCTTCTGTACTACTGTAGCAGATTTATTCTATGTGCAGTCCAAGTTTCATTGAGCTACGTTACTTGACAGTGATACACCACTTTAAAGCTACTTTCATCCTGAAGTTTTACACACCAGTGTTTAATGTAGATGGATTAAAAAATCTACTCACTGGCAGTTGGGAGGACAATACACACAAAAGACTGGGGTGAAATGTGTGAGCTTTCGGAGCCAGTGGCTCCTTCTGACAGTAAGATTGAAGAGAAAGGAAGATGGATGAAGGAAAAGGACTGGTGAGGTTTACGAAAAGGGAAGACTTCTGGGAAAGTCGCCCAAAACCCTGGGTCAGGACAATTTTACAGGAAGAGATGAGAAGGAAAAGACTGATGGTTGATGCCTGTATCAGATGAGATTTGAAACCCAGAGAACTTAGAAAAGAAAATTAATGTAATAAGCAAGAGACAGATAACTGAAAAAAACACCATGAAAGATTGAATAAGAGCAGAAAGCTAACAGCATTGTATTTTGTAGATGGGGGAAGGGCATAGGCCGAAAAATAAGAGAGAATGAAGTAAAGGAATAGTAACTGAAAAGAAATTCTGAGACTACTGAAATTAACATAAATTTAAGTGAGGTGGGTTGTGAGAACCAAGACATGCTGTAAAGCCAGTTCCCAATCATGAAGTTCTGAGAAACTGCTTCACAACTTCATAGGTGGGAATTGGCTTTACAACACGCGATAGTTCTCACCGCTCACTTGGCCTAAATTTACATTAATTTCCATGGTCTCAGCATTTCTTTTCAGTAGCTACTCCTTTTCTCCTCTCCCTTTTACTGATAGCATCAATAAATGTTTCAAAAAATGTCTTAAGGACCAGAGGACTGCTGGATTATACACTCCTGGAAATGGAAAAAAGAACACATTGACACCGGTGTCTCAGACCCACCATACTTGCTCCGGACACTGCGAGAGGGCTGTACAAGCAATGATCACACGCACGGCACAGCGGACACACCAGGAACCGCGGTGTTGGCCGTCGAATGGCGCTAGCTGCGCAGCATTTGTGCACCGCCGCCGTCAGTGTCAGCCAGTTTTCCGTGGCATACGGAGCTCCATTGCAGTCTTTAACACTGGTAGCATGCCGCGACAGCGTGGACGTGAACCGTATGTGCAGTTGACGGACTTTGAGCGAGGGCGTATAGTGGGCATGCGGGAGGCCGGGTGGACGTACCGCCGAATTGCTCAACACGTGGGGCGTGAGGTCTCCACAGTACATCGATGTTGTCGCCAGTGGTCGGCGGAAGGTGCACGTGCCCGTCGACCTGGGACCGGACCGCAGCGACGCACGGATGCACGCCAAGACCGTAGGATCCTACGCAGTGCCGTAGGGGACAGCACCGCCACTTCCCAGCAAATTAGGGACACTGTTGCTCCTGGGGTATCGGTGAGGACCATTCGCAACCGTCTCCATGAAGCTGGGCTACGGTCCCGCACACCATTAGGCCGTCTTCCGCTCACGCCCCAACATCGTGCAGCCCGCCTCCAGTGGTGTCGCGACAGGCGTGAATGGAGGGACGAATGGAGACGTGTCGTCTTCAGCGATGAGAGTCGCTTCTGCCTTGGTGCCAATGATGGTCGTATGCTTGTTTGGCGCCGTGCAGATGAGCGCCACAATCAGGACTGCATACGACCGAGGCACACAGGGCCAACACCCGGCATCATGGTGTGGGGAGCGATCTCCTACACTGGCCGTACACCACTGGTGATCGTCGAGGGGACACTGAATACTGCACGGTACATCCAAACCGTCATCGAACCCATCATTCTACCATTCCTAGACCGGCAAGGGAACTTGCTGTTCCAACAGGACAATGCACGTCCGCATGTATCCCGTGCCACCCAACGTGCTCTAGAAGGTGTAAGTCAACTACCCTGGCCAGCAAGATCTCCGGATCTGTCCCCCATTGAGCATGTTTGGGACTGGATGAAGCGTCGTCTCACGCGGTCTGCACGTCCAGCACGAACGCTGGTCCAACTGAGGCGCCAGGTGGAAATGGCATGGCAAGCCGTTCCACAGGACTACATCCAGCATCTCTACGATCGTCTCCGTGGGAGAATAGCAGCCTGCATTGCTGCGAAAGGTGGATATACACTGTACTAGTGCCGACATTGTGCATGCTCTGTTGCCTGTGTCTATGTGCCTGTGGTTCTGTCAGTGTGATCATGTGATGTATCTGACCCCAGGAATGTGTCAATAAAGTTTCCCCTTCCTGGGACAATGAATTCACGGTGTTCTTATTTCAATTTCCAGGAGTGTAATTCAATTTCAGGACAATACCTTGTAATTCAACCACATACATATTTAATGCAGTTCGACACTTAGGGAAGGAGGAAGCAGAGTCCCATTTCAAATTATGTGAAGTGAAATACTCACAAGAAACACACGTTTTGAAATAAGCAAGAGCCTCATGACCTACAATCTATTGAGAGGGTAAATTTAAGAATAATTTGATATGCACGTGATGCATTTGTATCAATATACAGTATCTGATCAAATGTACACGCCCATTAGTGGACATTGATAAGGGGTGTGTCCACCCTTCACCTTTACGAAGGTTTGAACTCTGCTGGAAGTATCTGAATGTCTGCCGAGGAACGGTAGCCCATTCTTCCTCAAATGCTACAAACAGAGAAGGTAGTGATGTTAGATACTGGGATCTGAGGAGCAGCTGACATTCTAACTCAGTGGTTGTCAAACTGCAGCCCAAATCAAGTATGGTCGGCCCGCCGGTTCTCTGCCGCATTTTAAAATAATATACATCTAGGAACCAACAGCCGGATCTGAAATCATCAGCTAACGTTAAAAAGAGTTTCTTAATAGTGTTTTCCTGCTCAGTAACAAAAATACAACTTGTATCCATTATGTATGTGGAGGGCTGCACTGATGAATTAAGGTTTCCAGAAACTGTAGCAACCAGTTTCCTTTTGTTTTATTCTTCAATTCTTATTTTGCAGCCATAGCTGCCACAGTTGGCAGTCACATGTGTCTAGATTGTTGAAATTAAATTAAGACTGTTGTAATACAATGTAGTAAATAGAAGAAAAATTACACTGAAAACATTTAGTAAACATTTCTGAAAATTTCTCATGTTGAATAATGTATTTAAATATAAGTACAATTACTGATAATCACCCACTCAGACATACAATGCAATAATACTTTATCATGCTATTACAGTGTCACAATTTTGAGGTGCTGAGGGTGGCAGAAATCTGAAACAGTGAACAGTCTGAACCAAGTTTTCTGATGATGCCAACTTTTAATTATCATCACTTGGGGGCTGGAGCCAACTAATCACACTCTCACTATAGTTAGTCTATTGGTGGTTCATAACATACTAAATTATGTAGGTTACCAATTAATAATAAGATTAGAACATATGCAGCCCGAGGTGCCGCCCCACAATGTCAGTATTGGCTCTTGAGCGAAAGAAGTTTGACAACCACAGTTCTAACCCATCCCAAAAGTGTTCCACTGGATTCAGGTCAGGATTCTGAGAAGGCAAGTCAACTTCAGGTATGTTTATGTCCACAACCCACTGCCTTACAGATGATGTTTTATCACAGTCTGCATCGTCATGCTGATACAATCATCATGCCCAAACCATTCCTCTACTGTAAGCAGTACACAATGCCGTAAAACGTGTTCATATTCTTCCCACTTAGCATTTTACTCAAGTACAACAAGGGAACCAAGCTGTAACCACAAAAACACACCCATACTTTATCTGCTATCGTATGTAGCGCCGAGAAGGTGGTGATAATGGTCCCAGATATTCGCCAAACCCTAACGATTCCATCACATTCCCACAGTGTACAGCACGATTCATCACTCCAAATCACTCGTTTCCACTCATCCCCAGTTCAATGGCATCACTCTTTACGCCATCTTAAGCATCACTTATCACTAACTACATAAATGTGTGGCTTATGAAGAGCTGCTCGAACATTGTATCTGATACTTTTAACCCCCTTATACACAGCCACTGTGCTAGCTGGACAACCGGAAGCACTTCCCAACTCATGAGTGATTCTTTCCATTCATTCCATGCGACTTTTTACAACTACATCTGCCATGCTCGATGACCAGTGTCCATCAGTATATGATGTCACCTGGTCTTGGGTTCAGCTGTGATTCTTCTTTCACATTTCCACGTCACAATCACATCATCAACAACTGACACTGGCACCTTTAGAAGGGTTGAAATGTCCCTGATAGATATGTTATTGAGGTGAAAGCCAATGACTAGTCCACGTTCAAAGTCACTGTGTTCTCCCAATCTATCAATTATGTTGTTACGGCTCCTCTACAGATAAACAATACTACCTCTCTCATTTTATGTAGCTGGATCCAGCTCTCATGACATCTAGCGGTTAATTCTGCATTTACCTAAGGGAGCTGGATACTTATGACCAGATAGTGTAGCTACTGCCGGCAGCGATGTTGTACAAGCAAGAGGCAAGGAATTATCATGTCGTCTACAAATGTGGTCACTCAGCCTATTGTACACTTCCCTGATGAGGGCCGCAGATCTTTGGAGGATATCTCCACTGAATACGGGCAGCAGACTTCTTAAAATGTTTTGGCTAGAGATAAACACGAAGTTCACTTCTACGCTAAAATTTTAGTTCTTCCACACAGTCTTACTCAAAGATCTGTTCACACTATAGTGGAGCATGAAAGTCTTTCATTGCTGACCTTGGCGTTTCAGTTTTGTCCCACCACTGGAAACAGGTTGACAGGAAGAAAAGAACTTCTGCGTAAGTTTTAGAAGTTCACACACAGAAACAGTCTCATATGGCATCGGATCCGTAGGAAGACAGGGAGCTGTTTCCTTCCACTCTTTGTTCTTTGAACACTTGTCCTTCTGTAGAGATGGTGTGGCAGAGTGTCATGTGTTTCAGTTCTCTTTTTATTCACTGCTGTTGATTTCCATACTTTCTGCCATGTATCAGTATTCAACTGTCTATTGAGGAGAGAATTATTGTGTGTCCACTGTCTTCTCATATTTACATGCAACTGCTACTGGCTAGCCTCTGTGTTTATTTTAACTGGTTTCTCAAAACTCAATTACAGAAAAAACCTTCAATATATGCCATTGGACCTGCACCGTGATGCTGTCACACTTCCAGATAAATGCACTGCTATTTGTTGAATCTTTATCTCCTGTACTAATCATACCTAGTTCTGGTTGCAATTGACATGCAGTACTCAAGAATCAGACAAAGCTACCTGTCTCATGCATTAATTGCATTTCACTATGAACCTGTATAACATATGCCTTTACTACCGACTAATTTTGTGTGTCCAACATATTTTAAAATTATGAAACTTTTACAGTGAGCAGAAATCATACAGCAAAACACTAATGGATGTTGATGTGCAAGATTTTTATGGAGATGGTCCTTTGCCTGTTCTTGCAACTGTGTGACCACTGTCTGCAGTTTTCCCTGCTTACTCCAATTTTGTAATGCTGAGTTTGCTATATCCAACAGTATCATCCACGAACAGCTTCACTGAGCTTCTGACCTTATCCACCATATCATTGTACACATTGTGAATAGAAATGGTGCTGCAATGCCTCACTGGGGTACACTAAAAGTCACTATCATCTAGTAAAAGACATTTGAGTTCTATCTACTAGGAAATCCTACATCTGATCACAAAGTCAAATATTCCATACTCTCTTACACTGTTCACTGGGTGAAATTATGGAGGTGTATCTAATGTTTTCTGGAATTCAAACAACGTAGCATCAAACTGATATCTGCTGCTTTCTGGGTCTGTCAGGCAAACAGTGTGAACATTTGCGCAAGACCACTGTTTGCAGAATCCCTATTGTCTCCTAGAGAGGAGATAAGCAGTCTCCAAAAATTCTTTACATGTAAGCACAATGTGTGTTCAACAATTCTACAATAGACTGACATCAGAAATATAGGCCTGTAGTTACACACGTCCATACAATGACCCTTCTGCAAAACAGATATAATTTTCACTTTTTTCTAGTCATGTGAAAAGCTCTGTTGCTTCAGCATCCTATAACAGCTTACTGTTACAAGTGGAGCAAGTTCCTTCACAGAAGTAGAAACTTAGAACCATCTTCAAGATATTCTTTGGATTGTTAAAGGCATCTCCATTGCTTCTTGTTACCATCACATTTGCAGGAGTGAAACTTATGATTACAAAACTTTTTGTAAGCATTGTGATTGATGGCTTTGTACAGTGACTTATTTTTTGTACCACTATCATAAAGAAAGTAGCTACTGCCTAAGACTGATGAATTACAGCTGTATACAAAGTTGAAGTAGAACTCAGATAAGCTTCCAACACAGTACCAGCTACCAACTTCATAAGTTCAAGTACTTTTCAAATTATTTTACAGTACATTCTATGTGATGGGATATTACAGGTTTTCTCAGTGTGATTGAGGACTGGTGGTCTTCCAGGTATTCAATCAAATTGTTATATCCATTTTATGTACAATGTGGCTGATCCTGGTATGGTGCATATCAAAAACCATACACACAGCCAGTGTACCATCTGTTGGCCAAAATGGTTAAACCATTTAACATGCCATCAATATGCCAAAGGTTTGTACGATTACACATTGTAGTCCCATTTCTTATGTCCAACTAACAGCACTAAAAGTACCAGACTCGAGTAAATGCATAACTTATGATGGGAGAATAATCCATAGATTTACACAGACACCTGGGCCAGATATCTGGTTGTGGAATTCCTTCCAAACTGCCATACAACTATCAACTAAGCAACATTCAAGTACTTTGCTGTAGCTTGAAACTAAGAAAATATTACCCTTGGGGTTATCAAATAATGGAGTCATGTAAGCAAGATGATATCAGTTGTTCAAATCTTTATCACATATCAAACTACGACTATCACTTGCACTTTACAATAAAATTTCTAAATTTAGACTTTAGAGCAAATGCTGTCACTAAAAAACAAGCAATGGTGATTGGGATAAATACAGGGTATCTAAATCTGTATATCAAAACTAACCCAGAAAAAAGAAAACACAATTCTAAAAGGAATAATACAAATGAACAGTCATTCAGCCAACTTGCGCAAGACATACTAGAAATTACTCTTAGAGGAATGAGTTTGACCTGCTTCTGGCTTATATCGCATATGTTTTTAACAAACAGGTTGATGATGTGACAAAAGAAATTCTTTAACATAAAACCATTTCACAGTCATATCTCATACCACGGTAGAAAAATATTTGAGAGAGATGGAAAGAATACTTTAGCTCTAGTGGAGCATAGCAATTCCCTTTAAAAAAAAAGACGCACCTCATAAGCCTAGCAAGAATTATGATTAGTTGTGGCAGTTTTCCATCTATTGAGGTCCAGTGTCGTTGATTTGAGGTGAGTGGCACTCAACATCAAGGTCATCAGTGCCCTCAACATCAAGGTCAACATCAAGGTCATCAGTGCCCTGACAAAAGATCAGCATGCCAATCTCATGGGTGGGGACGAAGGCTGTCCCCACATATGAAGCAGTTTACAATGTATTAAAGTGTGCCTCCCTTCCCCACCAATTTAGGGATGAGGCTCGACAGTTCACAAACTTTCACCACTCTTATCACTGGAATTAGTATCTGGGAAGAAGTGGGCAGATCTCCATCGAGACTGAGGGCTGCCCTAATATCAGTATATAGGACACCTGTTGCCAAAACATGCTGAACTACAAGTGGCGCGTCACAAACTTCACAGAGTGGTGGATCTTCCCGCTGGAGGAAAAAGCCATGTGTTAATGGACTATGTACGATGAGCAGTCTGGTAAGCAGAACCTCCTTCCAGCGATAAGGCTTACATGAAGTCCGCCACACCTGTGTCGTCGATTTGAGCGACCCAGTTTGTTTTCCGTCACCTGCAACCATTCAGTCTCCCATCGACGGATGACGCGTCTGCCAGAAAATGAGATGATGGCGTGCACCAGGATGGGACACTGATGGACAGCACCATCCCAACATGCTTCCTTGGCGGCTGTGTCGGCCATGTCATTTCCCTGTATCCCGTTGTGGCCAGGTATCCAGCAAAAGATCACCACCTTGCCACAGTGTTGGAGCTGCTGCAAAGAGTTGTGGATGAGCTGAATCAGCTGGTCTACTGGATACATTTGGTGAAGTGCTTGCAGTGCACTAAGGGAGTCTGAACAGACACGAAACCTTGAATAGTGATGTCTGTGAATCCTCTCCAGTGCCATCAGAATGAAATATAATTCCACATCATAATTTTTAAATTGTTCTGGAAGAGGCACTGTAAAAACCCTATCAGGGAAAACAGCAGAACAACCGAGGACATTCTCTTGCTGGGATCTATCTGCATAAACAATGATAAAACTGTGGTACGTACTTAAAACGGATGAAAACAAAGTTGTAAAAACATATTTTGGAGTACAAGTTTTCTTGTATACTGTTTCAAGCTTAAAATCACTTTGGGCCTCTGAAGATACCAAGGCCCATATTCTGGTGCACTGTCCCACTTTGACTGACCAGCGACTAAATCTTGGGTTACCGGACCTTTGCTGCTTATTTTATCTGACAACACCTCATTGCCTGATTTAGTTTTACATTTTATCCGTGAGGGTGGGTTTTATCATTTGATCTAAGTTTTAGCGCATGTCCTTTGTCTCTCTGTGTCCTCCACCCTAGTGCTTTTAGGGTGGAGGCTTCAATATGCTGCAGAGTGGCTGGCTTTTCCTTTTCATTCTAATGGTTGGCCAGCCACTGTAATCTGCTTTCTTGTTTTACTCTCTTCTGTTTCTAGCGTCTCCCTGTTGTTTTCTTATCCTCTTTTATTCCTTTTAGTGTTTGTTGCCTTTCCGTCATTCTTGTGGTTTTTCCTTTCTTTCTGTATTTTGTTTTATGTTTCATGTGTTTTGTTCTCGCACTTGTGGAATTGTCTTATTAGGAACAAGGGACCAATAACCTTTTAGTATGGTCCCTTCCCCCCCTCGTTTAAACAAACCAACCAACCAAGCTCGGTGGACTGGGGCATGCGACAACGCAATTCGCGCATGGAAATGTGCTCTACACGTTTTTAACTGCCACCCTACGCTGTAAAACTGCATTCATTATAAACAGATACATGCAAAGTGTCGTAGAGTTCTTTGGGATAGCAAAAAAGCTAGTTAGATTTCATTCACTAGTTCTTTTAACAGTTCCACACCTTCCTCTGTCGTGTGGGCCAACCTCCAACATCTCTCTGGAACCAAGATTGATTCCCCCATTTCCGGCCTGACAGTAGGTGCCGATGTCACCGTGGATCCTGTTGCTATCTCCAACACCTTGGGCCGCCATTTTGTGGAAGTTTCGAGCTCTTCCCACTATCACCCTGCCTTCATCCATCGGAAATGAGTGGAGGCGGCTCTGGTGATACCCTTCTCTTCCCCAAATCATGGCGCCTTCACTACGAGGGAGCTAGATCATGCTCTCAGTTCATCCCGGTCCTCCGCCCCAGGGCCAGACATTCTCCACGTTCAGATGTTGCAGCACCTCTCGCTTGTGGGTAGGCACTTTCTGCTTAACACATACAGCTGCATCTGGGCTGAGGGCACATTTCCTGGACGCTGGTGTGAAGCCACTGTCATACTCATACCTAAGCCCGGTAGGGACAAAAACCTTTCTTCTAGCTACCGCCCCATCTCTCTTAGCAGCTGCGTTTGCAAGGTGATGGAATGCATGATTCATGCCCAGCTGGTGTGGCGGCTCGAGTCTTGCCATTTACTAATGGATGCGCAGTGTGGATTTCCAGTGCGGCGTTCTGCAGTTGACTATCTCGTTACTTTGTCCACCCATGACATGAATGGTTTTCTGTGGAAATCCCACACTGTGGCCATGTTTTTTCGATTTGGAGAAGGCCTACGACAACTGCTGGAGAACTGGCATCCTTCGTATCCTTTACACGTGGGGCTTCCATCGGCACCTGCCCCGTTTTCCAGAAAACCTTGTTTTCAAGGTGCGTGTAGATTCTGCCTTGTTGGCCACCTTTATTCAGCAAAATGGTGTGCCTCGGGGTTCCGTCGCGAGCGTTATCCTCTTTGCTTTCGCCATTAACCCTATAATGGCCTGTCTATTGCAGTTCTCCACGGTCCTGTCTCACTGTCTTTATCGTCTTCACTCCTGGAGCATTGCCAATGGCTTTCGCTTTTCCACTGACAAAACCATCTGTATGAATTTCTGGTGGCGCAAATGGTTTCTCCCATCATCTCTACATCTTGGGCCTGTTGCCCTTCCATTTATTGACACTACGAAATTCCTGGGGCTCATGCTCTATTGGAAACTCTTGGGCCACACCGACACTGAGGCAGGTCTTTACAGTGCAAGAGGTAACTGTTCGTTGCCCAAGCATGGCCAATGCGAAGCTGGTAGAGGACAACTGATTCCCTGCGAGGGACCCGCATGGAAGACTTCCACACATTTGTAGTCTCCTTAATGACACACAGTTTGTTGTGTGTACTGTTATGCCATTTTGTCTCCCAAAGCCTGAAAACCCTACAGCGTAAGTCAGAATGCTGGTCAGGTTCAGAGATGCCTATCACCAGAAGCGGTTTCTGCGTAGCCTGTTTGGCCAGCCTGTCAGCAAGTTCGTTGCCTGGGATGCCAACATGTCCTGGGGTCCACACAAACACCACTCAATGACGGGACCTGTCCAGGGCATAGGACTCCTGGATGGACGCAAACAAAGGATGGCGGGAGTAGCACTCGTCGAGGAGTCCGTACACGGAAGAAACGATTTCTCAGGGCATGAACGGATATACTGAAGTGCACGAGATATCGGCACCAGCTGTGCAGTGAATACACTGCAGCCATCGGGCAAGAAATACTGTTCAGTATGGCCTCTGTGGACAAAGGCGAAGCGAACATTACCATTACCATCGAGAGGAAGTGACAGCGGAGAGCTGCAGGGTTCACAGAGTCCTTTGAGCCACACGAAAGGTCCAGGCGAAGCTTCGGCCTACAGCCACACCATGAAGATGTACACGAATGGACCTCGAGGAGAAGTCTCGAAGGGAAGGACTCTGGTTCAGACAGAAGCGATCGCACATGAACCGCAATCATTAGCCGTGACCTGGGTCGCCTATGCGGAAGGTGAACCACCGTGGCTGGGAAAAGATGGTAATTAGGATGTTCAGGAGAGCTATGAATGTGTGCAACATACCTGGTGAGCAGTTGTACACATCTGATCTTCAATGGAGGGTCTCCAGGCTCCACCATTACACTTGTCACCGGACTCTTCCTATAAGCTACTCGATAGTCTAACTCCGTAATGGTGCAATGGGTCGAGCAAATGCAATGCTGAGGGCACCGTCGAACCATAAATCACTCTCCCATAGTCAAGGTAGGATTAAACAAAGGCTTTGTAGAGTTGCAGCAATGTGGAGTGATCTGCACCCCAGTTGGTGCTGCTCATGCAGCGTAGGGTACTGAGGTGCTGCCAATACTTCCGTTTAAGGTGATGAAGATGAAGAAGCCAAGTCAAACGAGCATCGAAAGCTAGACCTAAGAATCAATACGTCTCCACTACAGTGAGTGGATCATCATTAAGGTAAAGTGCTGGTTCCAGACGAACGGTATGTCGCCGACAGAAGTGCGTGACACGTCTTCATTGTGGAGAACTACAGGCCATGGGCTACAGCCCATGACTGCACCTTGTTCATGGCTCCCTGTAGGCAACACTCAGCAACACCAGTACTAAAGCAGCAGTACGAAATGCAGAAGTCGTCTGCATACAGAGAAGGTGAGATGGAGGGCCAGACAGCTGCTGCTAGACTGTTAATGACCACTAAAAAGAGACACACACTCAATACAGAGCCCTGCAGGCCTCCATTCTCCTGGATATGGATGCAACTATGGGAGGCACCAACTTGGACATGGAAAGTACGGAGCGACAGGATGTTTTGTATGAAAATCAGAAGCGGGCCCCGGAGACCCAACTCGTACAATGTGGCAAGAATCTGATGTCGTCAGGACATGTAGTATGCTTTACGTAAGTCAATAAAGGCTGTTCGGATGGCAGACTCGATGGACACAATATTATCAGTGGTACAGTGACCCTGGTAGAAGCCGCCCTGACATGGAGCCTGCAGGCCACACGACTCCAGAACACAACCCAACTGCCGACACACCATACTTTCAAGCAGCTTACAAAGAACATTGGTGAGACTGACAAGACGATAGCTATCCACATCATGCTGGTTTTTACCGGGTTTGAGCATTAGAATGATGGTGCTCTCGCGCCATTGTGATGGAAAGACGCCATCGCACCAGATCCGGTTGAAGATGACGAGGATATGTCGCTTGTAGTCAGATGAGAGATAAACAATCATCTGGCTGTGGATCCGATCAGCCCCAGGAGCTGTGTCGGGACAATGTGCAAGGGTACTGAGGAGCTCCAACTCTGTAAATGGGGCGTTATAGGAATCACTGTGGCATGTAGTGAGAGGACTTAACTTCCAGCCGCCATTCGACAGTGCGAAAGGCTGGGGGTAATTCTCCGACGCAGAGGCTCGAGCCAAGTGCTCGGCAATCGCGTTTGTGTTGGTAGATAACATGCCGTTTGTGGTAACACTAGGAACACCTGTTGGGGTCTGGTGCCCGAGAAGACGTTTGATCTTTTCCCAGACTAGGGAAGGTAATGTATGGCACCCAATGATCGAGACATATCTCTCCCAACACTCCTGTTTTCGTCGTCTGATAAGTTGGCAAACGTGTGCACGGAGCCGTTTAAAGGCTACGAGATGCTCCAGGGAAAGGTGCTGCTTATACTGCTATAGAGCTCGCCAAAGCTCCTTAATTGCTTCAGCAACTTCCAGTGACCACCAAGGGACTGCCTTACATGAGGGGTGCACCCTAAAGAGTGAGGGATCGCATTTTCTGCCACAGAAACAATTATTGTTGTCACCTGCTCAACCACCAAATTGATGTTACTGTGTGGGGGAGATTCAACGGTGACAGCAGAGGTGAAAGTTTTCCAGTCTGCCTTGTTTAAAGGGCATATGGGCAGGCATCAGTGGGCCTGACGCCGGAGCAGTGACAGGAAGATGGGGAAGTGGTCTCTACCACACAGGTCATCATGTGCTCTCCAGTGGATAGATGGGAGAAGTCCTGAGCTGCAAATTGATAAATCAATGGCCGAGTAACTACCATGAGACACACTGAAATGTGTGGTGGCCCCAGTATTGAAGAGGCAGAGGTCGAACTGAGACAGTCAAGTTTCAACATCTTTGCGTCGGCCAATAAGCACAGTGCCACCCCACAAGGGGTTATGTGCATTAAAATCTCCCAGAAGTAAGAAAGGTTTATGGAGTTGATCAATGAGTGCAATACATTCAGGGATACTGCACCATCTGGAGTAAGATATACATTGCAGACAGTTATTTCCTGCATGTCCTTATTCTGACAGCCACAGTTTCAAATTGGTTTGAAGGGGGCAGTGTCACTACAGACTGTTTAGGACACAAACGTAAACTCCAGCTGACACTCGATTATAGTCACTACAGTTCCTGTAATATCCCTTATAGGCGCGGAGAGCAGGGGTCCGCATTGCCGGGAACCAGGTTTCCTGGAGGGCAATCCAGATAGCAGGTTTAAAGCTTAACAGTTGCACCCAGGAAGGTATCCTCACCCCAGAGATGGAGAATGAGTGGGACTGAAAGGGACGACGAGAAAGTGGGCTATAAATCTCAATGCCCAATGGACACAAAGCACCATGTAAGGCGCTCTTCCCCAATTGGCTCGCTCTTTGGGGAAATTTTGAAGAACAGATGTCAAACCCTAAAGAGGACCATTACATAAAGGCCGGAACATGTGAAACTCCTTTTAGTCACCTCTTACAACAGACGACGGCCCAATTCTAACACCCAGAGCCACAGGAGGAAGTCCAGCAAGGGACTGGGACACGACGTGGTGAAGAGAAAGTGGGAGGAAATGAAACTTCTGCAGCAGTAAGGATAACGTTTGTGAGATAGTCCACCTGGTCATCACAACTGAGGAAATCTTGTTCTGCAAAGGTCGCCAGGGAGGAGTAAAGCTGCCATTCAGCCTTAGTAAGTTGCCATTAGGGCATGCATGTGGAAAGGGTAGGAGTCAGCAGATAGAGGGCACACAGGAAATGGTCGCTCGAGTAGGTGTAAGAAAGAACGAGCCACTCAAGACAATGGGCAAGATGGGCAGTACAAAAGGATAGATCCAAATGGGAATAGGTGTGTGGTGTGGTAGCCGAGCACGAACCCGCCAAAGAGTGGCGAGCTCCCTGAGGGGTGGGGAGGGGGTGTATGTATGGGGTGTTGCTGGGGTGAGGAGGAAGATGGACTCAGGTTAGAGGTTCTGGGGAGGACCTACGGATTTCAGTAGGGACTGGAGGTTATGTTGGACTTCAAGGATGGGACCACTCTGGCTGAGCTTGTAGGTGGAGGAGTCAGAAGTTAGTTGGAGGCATTCCACCAGGTAGTCACTGCGACTCATCGCAACAGTGCTGGAGCCTTAGTCTCCAGGAAGGATGATTAGGGTCTGGATCAGTTTTCAGGTTGTTTATGGTTGTCTCTCTTCTGTCAAAAGATTAGTGTTCTTAGAAAGGACCTGGGGAAGGATGGTGAGGTCAAGTTGGAGGTAAGGAATTATTGGGAGTGGACTAGGGAATAGTTTGGTGGAAAGGGGGGATGGGGAGTGGCACAGATGGATGGTTGTCTGAACAAGGAAACGCAAGGTTCAATGTTGGGCTTTGGTTGGATATAACGGTGGCCAAGAAGTGTATCCACCAAGGAGAGTAGATCTTTGACAAGTCCGACATGGTTAAATTTGGGGGTAGGGTTGAAGATTGGGCCCTCTGAAAGGACTGAAACTTCTGTGGGGCTGAGGTTTTTGGTGCAGAGATTAACAACAGTGTTTTGGATTTGCTTGGGTTCTAGGTTTTGTGGGGTATTGGGAGGGACTTTTTGAGGATGTGGTAAATTGAATGGTTCAGCTAGGCAAGGTCTGGATGCTACAAGGGATTGACAAGGGGCCCATTGGGAGAAAGATGGGTGTTGATGGATAGTGATCCCTCAAGGTGGGAGTAGAATGTCAACAGATTAGATAATTTATACAGGTGATGTCTGGAATGCTCCTCCAGGTGTTGTACAAGGGGTTCTATTTTGGAGATGATGTGTATGTATTGAGAATTGCGCAGTAACAGTATCTTGCAGAGCAAATATCCTCCTACCACCTCCAAGAATCAGCTACAAAGAAGTGCCCCTTGTCACCCAGTATCACTCTTGGAAGAACAACTGTGCCGTATCCTTTGCCAGGCCTTTGATTATCTGCCATTATGCCCTGAAATGAAGGACATTCTACCCAAGATCCTTCCCACTCCTCTTGAAGTGGTGTTCTGTACCCACCAAACCTACAGAAAATCTTTGTCTATTCCTGTGCTACTCCTATTTCAAACTCCTCGCCACAAGGACCACAGCCCAGTGGCAGACGAAGATTTAAGATGTGGCCAATCTACCCAACCAGCACTTCCTACTCCAGCCCTGTCACAGGCTTATCCCACCCCCATCAAAGACTGTGCCAACTGCAAAAGCAGCCAAATCATATACCAACTCTGCTGCAAACACTGTATGTCTTATGATGGTATGAATACCAACCAGCTGTCCACTAGGATAAATGACGACTGCCAAACTGCTGCCGAGAACAAAGATGACCACCCAGTGGAACAACATGCAGCTGAGCACAACAGGCTCAATTTCAATTGCTGCTTCACACCCTGAGCAATCTGGATCCTTCCCTCCACCACCAGCTTCTGTGAACTATGCAGATGGGAGTTACAACTGCTCTGCTCCCGTTATCATCCTAGCCTCAATCTTGGGTAACCCACTGCCCCAGCACCCCCACCAGTTTCCCCTTCCTCTGTTCTGTCACCCGCTACCAAATCATATTCCCATGTCACCTTCAGTGTGTGCCACTTCCCACCGGCCACAACAATCATGCCATCCCATATACCTGCCACTCCTCCCTTCTGTATTCCTAGCCAGTAAACTGCCTGCCTCCCTTGGAGATGCTAGCCACCCACCCTGTCATCCTCCCTGCCTCCTCTCCCACCTAACACTACCTCCATCACAACCCACCCGTATTTTTGTCACTGTTAGTCTAGCTGGCACCACGTAGGGGCAAGGGGTGTGTGTGTGTGTGTGTGTGTGTGTGTGTGTGTAAACTGTTTCCGACTGAAACTTGCCTTACAATTAAAAATACATTAAATGGCAGCTTTGTGTGTTACAATATATCATTTCTAAGGCTTCATTAACACCTAAAATTAAGCTCTCTACTTTTGTAGGACGTTTCTAATAGCTCAACTGAACCACAGCTTGCCTTTCCCATTCCCCAAAATCTTGCTTGGAACAGACAGAAGTGAAATGTATAATACTCTTGAAAATCATTCACTAATACTACCAGAGAAATGTTTATGGTCACTGCTTGAGTAATTAGTATTTTTTTATTCTTGTCACACTTACTGGGCAGTAATATTTTCCTCTCTCCTCCTCTTAACATCATTAGCTCTGATACCACATGGCTATTGGTTTCTTTCTATATATTAACTGAATCTAATAGCTGTGGTATTTTTGCCAACAGGTAACCTAAGACATTGCTAGAGTTAGTTATTTAAGAAACTGCTCAACGCAATTATTGCCAAGTAGTTTAGTATAATATTACACGAAACTCTGTGCTTGACCCAAATTTAATCAGACAAATCTTCCAGTGCATAGCTGGCAATTGGTGTGTCCCATAATTATCACTGCACTATCAAGAAATGTAGCCACAAACTTCTCAAAGCCTTGCCTCTACAGTTCCTGTCATCATGTGATCCATAAATGAATCCTATCATCTCAGTCTGAACCTACCTTCACCTAAAATATTTCCTATCTGGAATATGTGGGATTATCTTTGACTTATCATTAATTTATTTATATTTAAAATTAGACCACCACATTAAGAACACTTTACTTTTCCAACAGTTTAACAGTAATAAGCATAAACTAATAAAATATTCAAGGTAAATATGCACTTACACCAATGTAATTGAGTGCTGACACAGAACTCTTCAAATTATGAATAAACTGGCATGACAGCACTACCTGGTTTATATCTTTAATAGCAATATTTTAAATTTCGTCAGTGGTCAAACTGTACTATTATATCCCAAAAAATTAATTTAACCCTCATTGACAGTGGCACCAATGAGGTGACCACTAAGGCAATTTTTAGACAAGACGTGATAAATTCCTTGTTCAGCTATTAGAAGTATCATTCCTATAATCATTACAAACTGCTGAAAAAAATACAATACAGTAAATCTTAACAATAAAATGTTAAAAATTAATCCCAAAACATCAAATGCTCAATTGGTGCATTGTGTCAAGTGTTGTTATTCGACAATCTGGAATGTGAAAAGGTTTCCAGCAACACCAACACTACTGACTTACTCATTATGAGCTTGGGAACAACTTGTTGCAAATAATCAAAATTGAGTGGCAATCAATTATTCAGACATTAGATGTGTGTTAAAATATATTATAATGAACAAACAACACACTGACATTCTATTTACTCACAATCAACTTCTGCAAAGCAACATTACCTTCATCAGTTGTAAGATTCATCAATATTCTTCAACTAGTATATGTAGTAAAACAGTTCTTACCATTTACCAAAGAGTTATAAAAGAAACGGAGGAAAATAACTTAATCTGACAGACTAATTTTACAGTTTCACTTACTCTGACTTTATTTGTTTCTTCAGTTCAGGAGAACATATAAAATCCTTCGTCCAGCCACTAGCAGCTAAACATGTCCACATTGAATGCAAACCATGTACTGCAGATTTCTGAATGTCGTCGTCATTATCAAACACAAATGACAACAATATTTCCACCCACTCACTGAGTGTCTCATTATTTACAGGATTCACACCCATATGCTTCACACTGCTAAAAATTCTGAACACCGTCCTTAATGTTTGTTGCCGAAGATCAGTTAGAACACTGTCAGAACTACCCCTCATATTCATGCATTTTAATATTACACCTATGTACTTCGCAAAATTTGGTGCAGTACCCAAGTTTTCCCACATAAAACTTTTATCACAGAGATTCAGGCATTTCATTAGTCTAACCAGCTTATCTGGCAAGCCCTCTTTTCCATCAGAAAACTTATCCTCCGATTTCCTCTCATTGGCTTCTCTGTTACCATTATTAGAAGCAAGCAATTCTGGTTCACCAGTATGTACAACCGCACAGATAATGTTCAGCAAATGTGAGGTCAGTGGAAATGTGTCCTTCAATTTTAAAATGTCAGAGATTGCAGATTCTAGGACATCAAGGACAGCGTTAGAGCATTCATTTGGATAAGTCTCTAAAAACTTGATAACTGCACTCAGAAAACGAGTTAACAGATCTCCATCATTTTTTATGCACCGAAGTGTATCAAACCTGAAAGGAAGAAAAACATTATCAATAATCATTGCAGGCCATAATAAGTAAACAAATATATAAAAACACTAGCTGTTCCCCACAGCTGCACTTGCATATCAGTAATTTTGGTATGATGAATTATAGCATGTAAGTAAGCTATTGCATGCGCAATAATATCAGCTACCTTCACAGGTCTGCCTGTTCAAGTAAGCATAGCTTATAATGTGTGACCCCTCCCTCAACTCATGACAAAGTGACACGCACGGTGTCATTGCCGAGCACTGCATGTGAAGGGGCATGGGCAAAAGCACACATCTATGCATCATACAACATGTTCATTATGCAACATATTTAATAATTGTTTTAACATAGTTTACGTTCACTGAGGCAAAAAAAGTGTTACAGTCTCTACTCCATCCTCTTAGGGGTTGACTTTCTTTTTTAACTTTCTGAAGTAGCCTATGTTCTTCCTCAGGGTTCAAGGTACATCCATAGCAAATTTCATCTAGATTTGATTTTGGTCAGCAGTTTAGTTGTGGAAATGTAACAGAGAGAGTTACTTTTGTATTTATAATATTAGCTTGGATAGTACTGGAAAGTTCTATATGGGACACAAATAACTGAAGGCACTCCCCATGTAGCTGAACCACTGGACAGTGGCAAGAACATAAACAAGACAGAAAACATTGATGAGCTGCCAGATAATGTCCTCCTTCAGAGATAACTGAATACCAAAATCACATGCATAAACACATACATGCATTGCTACAGTATACTACTTCTGTAACCGAAATGAATTGATGGGTTGTATTTAGGTGGAGTGGGTGAGAGGAGCAAGGTGGTAGGGAGTGGAGGGAAGGTCAACAGCTAGGAAGGAGAGAAAGCAAGGGAATGGTATAAAGTTTTCTGACACTGGGGGAGGAAAAACAGCATTGGCAAGGAAATTGTGAAAGGACGGAGTGAGCTGGAGTGGTGGAGAATGAGGTATACAACAGTTGGAGAGGCAGACTGCAATGCAAAAAGTTGAGTTTCGATTGGCAGAGTGAGGAAAGAATCGGGAAGAAACAAGTGGAGGAGGACGTGAGAAATGACTTTCAAAACAGATGTCTGAATGTTTCTTGAGCACTGTTCATCAGCGTGAATCTTAACCAGATAGGACTGATACAGAAGATCAAAGGAAGGACACCACATTCAGTGAGCAGTTTGTTTCCTAACCAGCAGAGCATTAGGAAGACACACATCAAACGGCCAGTGGCAGATCCTACAAGAGAGGTGCTGTAAATCATGGGAAATTTCACTGTTAACATTCCTAGCTCATATGGAGGTTCACAGATTACCTGTATTTTTGCACATCATTTGCAAATGGAGCAGGAAAGGTTGGTTGGTTGGTTTAAAGGCAGGAGAAGGGACAAAACTATGAGGTCATCGGTTCCTTGTTCCTAATAAAGCAATGCCGCAAAGGTGAGAATAAAACAGATGAAACATAACACAAAATGGAAAGAAAGGAAAAGCCACAAGAACGAAGGGAAAGCAATGAACACAAAAAGTAACAAAGAGGACCCGAAAACAACAGAGGCGCTAGAAACAGAAGAGAGTAAAACATGAAAGCAGATTACAGTGGCTGTCCAACCATTAGAATAAGAAGGGAAAGCCAGCCACTCTGCAACACATTAAAACCTCCACCCTAAAAGCACTAGGGTGGAGGACACAGAGACACAAAGGACACGTGCTAAAACTTACATAGAAGTATAAAACCCACTCTCACGGATAAAATGTAAAACTAAAGCTGCTGTGAAGGCACTGCCAGCCAACACCGAAGGCAGGGTGCTGGGAAAGTTAAAAGTCTGCCGCAGAGCGGCTAAAAGTTGGCAGTCCAGCAAGAGGTGGACGACTGTCATTTGGGAGCCACAGCGACACTGAGGCGGGTTCTCGCGACGAAGTAGGTAACCATGCGTTAGCCACGTATAGTAAATGAGTAGCCGGCAGAGAACAACTGAGTCCCTACGAGAGGCCTGCATGGAAGGCTTCCACACACTCATAGCCTCCTTAACGACACACAGTTTGTTGTGCATGTTGTTATCTCATTCTGTCTCCCAAAGCCAGAAAACCCTGTGGTTTAAGACAGAATGTAGGTCAGCTTCGGAGATGCTTATCTCCAGAAGCGGTTTCTGCGTCTCCTGTTTAGCCAGCCTGTCGGCAAGTTCGTAGCCGGGGATTCGAACTTGTCCTGGAGTCCGCACAAACACCACAGAATGGTGGGACTGTTCCACGGCATAGGTGGACTCCTGAATGGATGCTACCAGAGGGTGGCGAGGGTAGCACTGGTCGATAGCTTGTAGGCTGTTCAATGAGTCAGTACACAGGAGAAATGACTCGCCAGGGCATGAGCAGATGTACTCAAGAGCACGAGATATGTCCACCAGCTCTGCAGTGAAAACACTGCAGCAGACTGGCAAGGAGTGCTGCTCAATATGTCCTCCATGAACATATGGGAATCCTACGTGACCATCAGCCATTGAGCCATCAGTGTAAACCACTTCAGAGCCCCGGAACACGTCAAGAATCGAGAGGAAGTCACAGAGGAGAGCGGCGGGGTTAACAGAGTCCTTAGGGCCAGGCAAAATGTCCAGACAAAGCTGCGGCCGAGGCATACACCATGGAGGTGTATGTGAAAGGACCGCAAGTGGAGGTGGTAAACGGAAGGACTCCAGTTCGGAGAGAAGGGACCGCACCTGAACTGCAATCGTTAGCCCCGATCTGGGTTGCCGATAGGGGTGAGGTAATTCGGATGCTCAGGGGAAATATGAATGTGTGCTGTGTAACTGGTGAGGAGTTGCACACGTCTGATCTGCAGTGGAGAGACACTAGCCTCCACCAGGACGCTGGTCACCAGACTCGTCCTAAAAGCTCCTGTCACTAATCGAACCCCACAGTGGTGCACAGTGCCAAGTAAACACAATGCTGAAGGTGCTGCCAAACCATAAACCACACTCCCATAGTCAATTCGGGATTGGACAAGGGCTCTGTAGAGCTGCAGCAGCGTAGAGTGATCTGCACCCCAATTGGTGTTGCTCAGGCAACGGAAGGCATTGAGGTGCTGCCAGCACTTCTGCTTCAGCTGACGAAGATGAGGGAGCCAAGTCAATCGAGTGTCAAAAACAAGACCTAGGAATTGATATGTCTCCACTACAGTGAGTGGATAATCATTAAGGTAAAGTGCGGGTTCCGGATGAATGGTACAAAGCCGACAGAAGTTTATGACACACGACTTTGCAGCTGCAAACTGGAAGCTGTGGGATAAAGCCCATGACTGCGCATTGTGGACGGCTCCCTGGAGGCACCACTCAGCAACAACAGTACTGGAGAAGCAGTATGAAATGCAGAAGTCGTCTAAATTCAGAGAAGGTAAGACAGAGGGCCCTATAGCTGCTGCTAGACCGTTAATGGCCACTAAAAAAAAACACACACTCAATACAGAGCCCTGCAGGACTCCATTCCCCTGGATATGGATAGAACTATGGGTGTCAACAACTTGGACACGGAAAGTACGGAGTGATAGGAAGTTTTGGATAAAAATCAGGAGCAGTCACCCGAGACCCCATTCGTACAATGTGGCAAGGATATGATGACTCCAAGTCGTATCGTCTGCTGTACGTAAGTCAAAAAAGACAACAATCAGGTGTTGCAGTCTGGAAATAGCTGTTCGGATGACAGACTCGATGGACAATATTATCAGTGTTAGAGCGACCCTGGTGGAAGGTGTCCTGACATGGAGCCAGTAGGCCACGTGACAGCAGGACTCAACCCAACCGCCAACACACCATATGTTCCAGCAGTTTACAAAGAACGTTGGTGAGGCTGATAGCCCGATAGCTATCCACATGAAGCTGGTTTTTACCGGGTTTAAGCACTGGAATGATGGTGCTCTCCTGAGATTGTGATGGAAAGACGCCATCGCACTGGACCTGGTTGAAGATGACGAGGATATGTCGCTTGTAGTCAGACGAGAGATGTTTAATCATCGGGCTGTGGATCCGATCAGACCCAGGAGCTGTGTCGGGGCAATGTGCAAGGGCACTGAGGTGTTTCCACTCTGTAAATGGGGCGTTATAGGATTCACTGTGGCATGTAGTGAATGAGAGGACTTAACTTTCAGCCGTCATTTGACAGTGTGAAAGGATGGGGATAATTCTTTGATGCAGAGGATCAAGCCAAGTGCTTGGCAATCGTGTTTGCATTGGTAGATAACATGCCATTTATGGTAACACCTATTGTGGTCTGGTACGCGGAAAGATGTTTGATCTTTGCCCAGACTTAGGAAGGTGAGGTATGGCACCCAATGATCGAGACATATCTCTCCCAACACTCCTGCTTTTGTCATTTGATAAGTTGGGGAACGTGGGCACAGAGCCGTTTAATGGCTATGAGGTGCTCCAGGGAAGTGTGCTGATTATGCCGCTGTACAGCTCACCAACGCTCCTTTATTGCTTCAGAAACTTCTGGTGACCACCAAGGGGACTGCCTTACATGACAGGAGCACCCTAAAGAGTGAGGAATCACGTTTTCTGTTGCAGAAACAGTTGTCACCTGCTCAACCACCACATCAATGTTACTGTGTGGGGGAAATTCAACGGTGACAGCAGAGATGCAGGCTTCCCAGTCAGCCATATGGGCAGGCATCTGTGGGCCTGATGTCGGGGCAGTGACAGGAAGATGGGGAAGTGGTCACTACCACACAGGTCATCATGTGCTCTCCAGTGGATAGATGGGAGAAGTCCTGAGCTGCAAATTGATAAATCAATGGCCGAGTAACTACCATGAGACACACTGAAATGTGTGGCGGCCCCAGTATTGAAGAGGCAGAGGTCGAACTGAGACAGTCAAGTTTCAACATCTTTGCGTCGGCCAATAAGCACAGTGCCACCCCACAAGGGGTTATGTGCATTAAAATCTCCCAGAAGTAAGAAAGGTTTATGGAGTTGATCAATGAGTGCAATACATTCAGGGATACTGCACCATCTGGAGTAAGATATACATTGCAGACAGTTATTTCCTGCATGTCCTTATTCTGACAGCCACAGTTTCAAATTGGTTTGAAGGGCCACAGTGTCACTACAGGCAGTTTAGGACAGAAACGCAAACTACACTTGACACTCTACTATAGCCACTACAGTTCCTGTAATACCCCTTATAGCTGCAGAGGGCAGGGGTGCGCATTGCCGGGAACCAGGTTTCCTGGAGGGCATTGCAGGTAGCAGGTGTAAAGCTTCACAGTTACCGTAGCTCAGCCCGGACCCGCAGGGAGAGCAAGGTTTTTGATGTCTGACCTGACCTCATGAGCATTTTTGGTCCTGGAGAACCTTTCCCAAACCACTGTGAAGATTGAATCTTGGTCTGAATATCATTACTGTAGACCCACATCTCGTCACCAGTTATGATTCTCGTAAGGAACATCTTGTTCGCATTTGCCCAATCCCAAAACTCATCACAGATTGCAAAGGTGAAGGTCTTTCTAGTCTTCCCTCATGAGCCGTGGGACGAATTTGGCAGCAACACAATGCATTCCAAGATGCTGTGTTAGGATTTCACGACATGATCCAACTGAAATACTACATTATTCTGCAATCTCTCGGGCAGTCAGTCTTTGATTGGCATGCACAATTTCATTGACATTCCTGACACGAGTGTCATGTGTAGACTTCGAAGCGCACCCTAAACGATTGTGATCTTTAAATTCCATCAGTCCATTTTTATACCGTGTGAACCATTCAAACCAATGATTAAATCTTAATCGCCCATCACTAAGATTTCTGCATCATTTGGTGTCTCTGTAAAGATTTTCTTGAGTTTCACGTAATATGTAACATAGATGCATTGCTCCTCTAACTCTGGCATCTCGAAAATCACAAACTGTGCCACACAGCACTGAATAACAATTAACAGGCGTACAACGAACTTCCAACACTTACACATTAAACACGGGCGTGTGAATTGATGCCAACCGGATTTTGCTCCAACATGCCATTGGTGCAAAATTGTGTTCCAAACTTTTTTGAACAGACCTCGTATGTGTGACAAATTATACATTTTGGCAATAATTCCAAGGATCTGGAGAATTAGGAAAACCAAGAAATAATTTTCCATTCTGGATTATATGATGATGTGGTCTTCAGTCTAAAGATTGGTTTGATGCAGCTCTCCATGCTACTCGGTCCTGTGCAGTCCTCTTCATCTCCGAGTAACTGCTGCAACCTACGGCCTTCTGAATCTACTTACTGTACTTACCTATTGGTCTCCCACTATGTTTTTCACCCTCCACATATCCCTCCAAAATTAAACTGGTGATCCCTTGATGCCTCAGAATGTGTCCCACCGATCGAACCCTTCTTTTAGTCAGGTTGTACCACAAATTTCTCTTCTCCCCAATTCTATTCAGTACCTCCTTACTAGCTATGTGATCTACCCATCTAATCTTCAGCACTCTTCCGTAGCACCATATTTTGAAAGCTTCTATTCTATTTTTATCCAAACTATTTACTGTCCATGTTTCATTTCTGTAGATGGCTACACTCCATACAAATACTTTCTGAGAAGACTTCATGACACTTAAAACTATACTCAATGTTAACAAATTTCTCGTCTTCAGAAATTGCACTTCTTGCCATTTCCAGTCAACATTTTGTATTCTCCCTACTTCGACCATCATCAGTTATTTTGCTTCCCAAATAACAAAACACATCTATTACTTTAAACGTCTCATTTGCTAATATGATTCCCTCAGGATCATCTGATTTAATTTGACTACAATGCATTAGCAAATTTTCAAGACATAGTCCATTCCATTCAACTGCTGTCCCAAGTCCTTTGCAGTGTGACAGAATTAGTGTCATTGGCAAATATCAAGGTTTTTATTTCTTATCCCTGAACTTTAATGCCTACTCCAAATTTTTATTTTGTTTCCTTTACTGTTTGCTCAATATAGAGGTTGAATGACATTAGGGATAGGCTATAACCCTGTCTCACGCCTTTCTCAACCACTGCTTCCCTTTCATGCCCCTCAACTCTTATAACTGCCATATGGCTTCTGTACAAATTGCAAATAGCCTTTCACTTTCTGTATTTTACCCCTGCCATCTTTGGAAATTTGAAAGAGAATTCCAGTCAACATTATCAAAAGCTTTCTACAAATGCCATAAACTTAAGTTTGCCTTTCCTTAACCTAGCTTCTACGAGAAGTCAGGGTATCAGTACTGCCTCGCTGTGTTCCTACATTTCTCCGGAATCCAAACTGATCGTCCCTGAGGTTGGCTTCTACCAGTTTTTCGATTCTTCTGCAAAGGATTCATATTAGTATCTTGTAACTGCGACTCATTAAACTAATAGTTTGATACTTTTCATATCTGTAAGCATCTGCTTTCTTTGGAATTCGAATTATTATATTCTTCTTGAAGTACAAGGATATTTCGCAATCTCATACATCTTGCTTACCAGATAGAAGAGTTTTGTCATGGCTGGCTCTCCCAAGGCTATCAGCAGCTCTAATGGAATGCTGTCTATCCCAGGGCCTTGTTTCAATGTATGCCTTTCAGTGCTTTGTCAAATTCTTCGTGCAGTATCATATCTCCCTTCTCATCTTCACCCAAGTCTTCCACTTCCATAATATTGCCCTCAATTTAATCCCCCTTGTATAGACACTCTATATACTCTTCCACCTTTCTGCTTTTCCTTCTTTGCTTAGAAATGGTTTTCCATCTGAGCACTTATTCATACAGCTGCTTCTCTTTTCTCGCAAGGTCTCTAATTTTCACGTGGGCAGCACCTATCTTATATCATCTTAAGCATATATTGCTAGTGTGATATATGCTCCCACATCCTAACATTTGTCCTCTAGCCTTTCCTGCTTAGCAATTTTGCACTTCCTCTCAATCTCATTTTAGACACTTTTATTCCCTTTTACCTGCTTCATTTATTACATTGTTATGTTTCTCCCTTTCCTCAATAAAATTCAATATCTCGTGTTATCAAAGAATTTCTACTAACCCTCAACTGTTTACCTACTTCAGCCTCTGCTGTCTTCACTATTTCATCTCTCAAAGCTATCCATTCTTCATCTAATTTATCCCTTTCTTCTCTCCTTGTCAATAGTTCCCTAATGCTCCCTCTGAAACATAAATATATGATACGAAATGCAAAACAGTAACAGAACCAAAGCCAGGTAAGACATGTTGTGAGAAAACCATTCAACATGTACATGACATTTACTGTGAACAATCCCAATAAGCAGAAGCAGCTAAGGGTGCAAAGTTTTAGCTGTTTGTCTGGAGAACCCTCAGGGCACAAAGCACAGAAAGAGGTGCCCTCTCCACATTCATTTGACAGAGTGTAAGTCATAAATCAATATTTTGAAATGTTTACATGTTTATCACTGCTTGGTTCTCATCTTTGGGATAAGTTCTTTAATAGGAAATGGGCTGACAGCCAAAAACCTACATCACACAGTAACAATAAAGTTTGTGAAACAAGGCTAAAAAACTATTTCAATTAGTTAATGCAATTGCTGTATTAGACTGATGTATAGAGTCACTGCATTAACTGGCTGTAAGACTTATTTCAGATTTTGCCCAAAATTTCAATGACATGGTTAAATTCTAATCTAATGGGACAAAATACCAGCTAACTTTATTCATAAAGCCATACAAAATTACAAACGAGACTAATTGGCTAGCTATGCCTGAATCACGATTTGTCCTGTCTACTTCCTATGACTCATTGTGCAAATGAAATTGTAAGTGCACTTTTATCAGTTTCGCTATGGTACATCTATCTGTATCATTTAGTTAACAAGTCACCATGCCATGGTCCATGCTAGGTGGGATTCACAGTACGCACAATTATTAGGAAGCAGTCTGCCCCCAGTAGCTGAATGGTCAGCGTGACAGACTGTCAATCCTAAGGGCCCGGGTTCGATTCCCGGCTGGGTCGGAGATTTTCTCCGCTCAGGGACTGGGTGTTGTGTTGTCCTAATCATCATCATCATTTCATCCCCATTGACACGCAGGTCGCCGAAGTGGCGTCAAATCGAAAGACCTGCACCAGGCAAACGGTCTACCTGACGGGAGGCCCTAGCCACACGACATTTCCATTTCCATTTGGAAGCAACTGAACTGTGGACTGCTTCAGATCCCATTCTACTGCTAAGGATTTAGGCCACACTTTTCTCTGGAGAGGGGGGAAGAGTTAGTTTAAACATAACAGCATTACAAAGCATTATCTTCTGAGCTTGACTCACCTAGCCAGTTACAAGGGGACCTACTGTTTAACATGAACTCTAAGCCACATTGTAACTCGTAATTTTTCATATTGACAAACCCTTGCTATATGTCAAGGAAGTGGTAAGTAACAATAGTCTTAGGAGCAACCAGGGACTGAACTGAAAACCTCTGGATCTACACTATGATTCTTGACCACAGAGCCACACTGTGTCACTGACATTGGTAGTCATCTTTCTTTCATTTCATATGGACAAAATTTGAAGGATGAGGAACCAGGCCCAAGTCTACAACAAATTTAGTAGATTCCTTACAATGGCACTCTGAACACACTGACTCACACCTACTACTACTACTGAGAAAGCTGTGGTGTAACTACTAAGTCAAATGGAAGATATCGAGCTTCCTCTTTTTGCAATTAATAGTCTACATATACGAAAGCACTGCATACCAGAACAATCCTCAAAAGGAACCTTTTTTATGTCCATTATCATACAATAATTTAATGGACATTTCTCATTTCAAGTCCATCATCATAGAATAATCTCAATTACACTTTGCTGTAAGTGCTCCCAGTAATATGGCGTAGCTACATAAGAATTTATTATCCCTTCCTCTTCCACAACACTGATTTTCCAAAAATTGGTCAGTAATCTTGCCATTTTACATGGTGAAATCACACTAGAACAAACTATTTACCCAATACGCAGGGTAGGATGTGGATGGACAAGACAATGGTTTTAGCTTTAAATATGCAAAGAATATTCACAACATGAGGTGCCACTGTTTTACATCATCAGCATTTTGCTATATTAGCAGGTCCTTCACATCTACATCACATGTGATACGTAGCTTCCTTCTTAATGCCGATGTACGGGCTGCTGTCCATCACATCTTCCAGGATCCTCCATCACCCCCTATTTCCTTCCACATACCCCCATAAGACTGTTTTCACAAGCCTCTCCATTCTTAACCCTCAAGCAGGTGTGTAGAGGGAATAGAGTACCCCATGTTTAGTCTTTTGCTAGTGGCAGAGTTAACTGGTTAACTAGCTATTCCTCTATTGTTTTCTCAGCTACCAAATGTTGTTCATTTACCTCTGTTGCTTTTTGTGTGCCTGCTGTTATATAAATCTGTTGGCAGAGCACTACTGGCGTACAAAGTACCCAGCGTCCCTGGTCCTGTAAGTAAATATAGGTTTGGTATGTGCATTCAAAAGTGCATTTATACCAGATCAGCAGTTTGAAAGAACTGATTAGTTTGTTACTTATTCAGGGAAATTACCCCAGAATAAATAGCCAAAATTCTGCAGGAGTAGTAGGATATGTCTGATAGGACAAAACATGAACTGTGCAACACTGGCAATGGGATGTCTGATGAGGAGATGGAAGTAATTCAAGAAAGTAAGCATGACAGTGATACTGTCTGTTACTGAAGGTGAATATATGGAATGTGTTTTTCTTATTGGCAGAGATAACATTACAAAGTGGAGGAAAAGTGATTACTTCAACCAGAGTAAAGTTAGAAATGAGAAAATAGTGAAAGTGTTTTCTGATCCTAGAGGCAGTGCAGATGACCTTAAAAATGAAATTTCTGCTTTTCATAAAACAATAGACAATGATATGATAGGCAATACTGTCATTCCTACATATGTATATATGCAGAAGAAAAGTGGATCATCGAAGTACTATCATGATAGAGACGCAAAGGAGAAATCACAAATTATGCAATCAAGCTATGAAACTCAGACGGAACAGGAATGAAATTCAAAGAGCTTGTATAAGTTACAAGAGATTTCTGTTCTTACTCCAATAAGTGTGATTTGATGACAAGGAAACACAAGCTAAAAGAAGGCAAACAGACAAATTAACTGTCATTTGTCCTTTCTTGCAGCCGTTTGTTCTCAACTGCAGAAAAATCATAAAATCTTGAGCCCAATGTGACTACTGATATTAAATTGGAGGCTTTCTGTGGGCACTGCAGTTGAAATCAAGATCTTCGCGATATAAAACTCAAAAACATTTTTTACAGGTAACTTGGAAGTATACTGAGAAAAACAAGAGGATGGCCCATATCACACCCCAAACAAGCCAAGCGACAGTGATGCGCCTGATTCCTGACATCTGAGGTAGCAACAGAATGTCTTTTTTGATAACTGGCACATCAGTTACCCTTTGGCGACAGCTCTCCTAAAGAAGCAGCTCACTTGTATTGTTGAATTTCAGGCAAGCAAAAATCGAAAATTTGGGTCTTCAATTTTCGGATTCAATCTGCTAAGCACAAGGCATTTATATATTTTATTTTAGGTCATCCATTTGTACCTCTCATTGCTATACAACCAAACTATACCAGACAGCATAGTGATAAAAAGTAATAGAAGCATGCCTTTAATTACCTAACTCTGCTTTCAAAGTTTGAGATAATTTACTTTCTTATGTTATCTATTCAGACAGTTTGGTGCCTTTCATCAACAAGATAAACTGAGTTGTTTAAAAGTACAATGCATACTCTTCTTGGATTCAACAGAGAAACAGGGTGGGGGTAGGAACTGATGTCTTTATGTAAAATCTAGTTTCTCCTTCCTTGTCTAAGCACCTCAGATGTATTACAAGGCAGTTCACTTAGTTTGGGAATGCAAACTTTGGACAGCAGCTCCAATTTACTGAATCCATGATCTCTTCGGGACGAGGCTGCACTAACCAATACACAACATGTTCACTATTATCTCAAATAGCTATCACACCGTACTAATATAAGAAGCCCTTGATACAAAGTGTTGAGACAAGACCCAAAAACTAAGGTTCTGCCACCCTCTAATTCTGTCGCTTCCAACTACCATTTTCCCCCCTCAAAATACCATCAAGAACTTTACAAAACCATTAGAAACAAAAGATTCTGACGTTCAAACTCTAGCTAGTGAATCAGTAACTCTTAAGTGTTGTTAGAAGATTGTAACTACATGGAGAATGCTGTGCAGGCTATTTGGCATATTAATCTTACATCAAGTTTTCTTGGCAACTTAAAATTTCTGCGTGTTTTAACCTCCGCAAGTAACGATACACATACATCTAAGTTTAAAAACAAAGTTTTTTTTTCCCTTTCATGTAACCACGTAACTCCTGAAGCGTCAAGTCATTGCGCTGAAAGTGTAAGAGGGTGACAATTACTTTCGGATCACAACTGGTGATATTTCATATAGCACATTCATAACGAAAACAAAGTTCTAAAACAATTACATTTTTTTTAGTTTTATTTTTCGTACAGAGCAACGGAATTTCTGCAAGAGTGCACACAAACGGAAAGCAGCACGGGCGGTAATTTCAACAAAATTTACTGTAAAGCAATATTTCAACGTATACCGGACTGCTGAGTAGAAAACCCCTAGAGTCACCCAATCTAGTACTTTATCTAACAGTAATTCACTAAAAATTGATGTAAAGGTAAAATAAGAGAAAATGCGTAGGATGCATTCAAATATAACAAAACATCTTGCACTGTCGACTACAAAGTATACCTGCATATCTCTTTAACAGCTTCCACCTTGCTGGATACTGCTGCGTGATCATTCTCCAGCACCAAGAGGTTTCTTTCGTGATTTTCAGTTCCGTCAACCATTTCGTCGTGTCGGAACTTTACTGTTCACACATGTGATTTGCAAACATTCGAAGGCACATCTAAAACAATACAGAATGTGATCAGACGAAATACTAAATATTTTTATTTTGTTTCACTTAATTTTATATTTACATCTGTGAGCGAGAAATGTCACCAAATTCTTCTCCGCAAATGATTTTCTGACAAACTTTATTTCTGTCTTCAACATGTATAAGTATCACGCACGCAATACCGCCATTTCGTTATCATGTCACAACACATACACCTTAACACAACACAAACTCCATCCACAATAAACGCGGGAACAGTGATGATACTTAGCATTATCACTACGGCAGAGGTTTATGAAAAATAACAAAGCAGAGATATTTAGTGAACCACAGAGGTTTACTGTATGTTAAATTTGTACTTAAAATTTCGAAAGTAAATATATACAATTTTATAAACGAAGCTACAAAACATTCATTTCATTGAACGTTAATTATATTTGCATTCACACGGCATCTTGTTCCCACATTTACTAAATATACGTGTTAAGAAATTTGTAACATCTTCCGAATTCAAGCGATTGTCAGATCAATATTAAAATTGTAGCTGACGCAAATAAACCCGTTGACTTTCAACGAAGCACCATTGTTTGAAGATAAAATTAAAAGATGGGAAACAACAGCTCTGAGAATATACTACACCTAAGACATGCAAGGTAACAGCGATATGACGAAATAAGATGCAACATTGCTGCTAAAGGAATGCAGACCTACAGAAAACAAACAGACTGTCGACGTTTATAATGAGTTCAAACAACCAAAGAAACAAGAGAGGACCGTAACAAAACTATTTATTTGCTGTTCTGTAAAATATTGCACCAGGCATAATGCAGCCCCGCTGTGTTTGCTGTTCTTACGCAGGGGATGAGTTGATCGCTATTCGTAAGCAGCTGGAAATTACTCTGACTAATGTCAATGCTGCTGCGAATGCGTTTGTTGGGAGGGCTACCAAGAGCTGTGTACCAGAGGTAGAAAATGTACCTCAAGTACTATCTTCTCTGTGAATACTCTCTTTCCTGCGGGAAATACGAGCGCCATCGTTACTAGGAACCGATGACCCTGTGGTTTGGTTCCTTTGCACCCCAAACCAAATAGTCACCATTACTCGTCCACTTGACAGCTCGCGTTCCATATGTGAGTGGAACGGGAAAAACCTACAGTGGGACGTTCCCTTCGTATTGCACTTCACAGTGATTTGCAGAGTAAGGGTGTAGATGTAGAAAACGACAGAGGGAGGACAGCAGTCAGAACAGGAATAGGTTTTGAAATTCGAAAAGACAGGGCACCGAGATGCAAAGGACCAAAGAGTGCCGAGACATATCTACAGTTACATCTACATATAACTTGGCAAACCACTGTGAAGTGCATGACAGCGTGTACATCCCATGCACATATTGAGTGTGTGGAGAATAATTATTTAAATGCCTCTGTGTGCGTTGCAATTAATCTAATCTGGGCCTAAAGACCCCAGTGTAACTGATAAGTAGTAGGTTGTAGTACATTCCAAGGATCGTCGTTTAATACTGGTTCTTGTCTGTATATGTTCAATATCCCCAATTAGTCCTGTTTTGTACCGAATCCCATACACTTGAGCAATTTTTCAGAATGGATCGCTTGAGCAATTTGTAAGCAATCACTTTTGTAGGCTGATTGCATTTCCCCAGTATTCTACCAATAAATCCAAGACTCACTACCATCTGCTTTACTTACGACTGAACCTGTGTGATAGTTCTATTTCATATTCTTACAAAGTGTTATACCCCGATATTTGTAAGAGTTGGCCAATTGCAACTGTGATTCATTGGTATTATTCTCATAGCATACTACTTTTTTTCGTTGTGAAAAGTGCACAGTTTTACATTTCTGACCATTTAAAGCAAGTTTTCAACATTTGCACCACTTTGAACTCTTATCAAGATCTGAGTAAATATTTAAGCAGCTTCTTTTAGACAGTACTTCGCTATAGATAACTATATCATCTGCAAGAAGTCTGAGGTTGCTATTAATATTGTCAGCAATGTCATTAATATACAACAAGAACAGCAAATGTCCCAACACGCTTCTCTGAGGCACACCCAAAGTTACTTCTCCACCAGACGATGACTCTTCATCCAAGATAGCATGCTGTGTCCTCCTTACCAAAAAATCCTCAATCCAGCCACAAATTTTGCTTGATATCACATATGATCGTACTTTTGACAATAAGTATGGATTTGATACTATCTCCAACACTTTTCGGAAGTCAAGAAACACTGCATTTTCCTGACTGACTTGATCCAAAGCTTTCAGTATGTCCTGAGAGAAAAGTGAGTTGGGTTCGCATTTCATCAGCGACTGCTCCCTGAAGGATAACAAACTACCCTTACTTGTTGGTTAGAAAGAAAATAACACCTAACATCGGCGTTCCAAGAGTAGAGATGAATGACTATCCCTGCTTAACAATGCAACCACCTCTACTGACTGTCACGGTAAGCGATCGTTATACCTGGGTGAATGACGGGTCCTGTTTATACTTTACCTACACATTAGCTGTATAGTCAGTCCCAGAATGTTCGCGACCTGTAATCTACATGCCTTTACCACAGTGCAGCCACTCTAGAGTTGTTTGCCACCTTATGAACTCCTCTACAAAAACAGAAGGCTAATGTGTGGAAGTGAAGGTTAGCGACTACTATAGAATATAACTAAGTTCTGCTAAAAATGAAGTATATTCTTGAGGCGCATTGGCCTCTATAAAACCTTCTTACAGGTTTAAGATACAACACAACTTTCGTATTGCACGACTCAGAATCCCCTATGGTTTCGGCCGTGCAGTTATGCCCTTCTATGTGACGCTTACGTCACTGGTGCAACGTTCTATCCCATTCCAATTTGTCATGAATCTTGTCAAAATTAGGCTAATCCCAGTTACACTCTCAAGAGTATAATGCTTCCTTTGCCAAGTAGGCCTTCTCTGCTCAATGCCACGATTTTCTCCAAAAGCATGATAAGGAAATACAGGGTCCTACCCACTGGGAGCGCCAAAATTCAAACTAGTTGTGGTCGTATCCAGCAGGTTACAATCGACCTCTGTTTGACCATAAAAGAGAAAAATAGCAGTAGGAGAAAGTGCAGCAGCTGACTTACAATGTCCTAAGGCAGCCGTGTTGTTGTGCAGAAAAAGTTTTGCTTAGGGCCGGTTGCTCAGTCTCCTGTTAGCAGCCAGTAAAGGTCTATTCTTGGAATAGCATGAGAAACGCGTTGTACGAACCCAGAATAACTCCTCAGACTGCAGTCAGAGTGCCTCCGAGAACGGTAGTCAGAGGCCATCGCCAGAGGTCACACGATAACATCGGCCAAAAGCATTGTCACAGTGCGTCCGGTCACATTCGTCAGTTTTTGACGGTACCTAGGAGGTTCGATCTGATTAGGTTAGAATCTATGAGTATATTATGTATGAAGTAGGTTGTATTTTAACCTCCAAGGACGGGATCGATGCCACGACACCCCCGCGCTTGGATACGAGTACTGCAGTGCGGCTTTTGCTATTATAAGTTGCGTGGAAATGAGGTGTATCTGTCTCAAAACGAATGTGGTGAGTATTATTTGTCCTCAGTTATTGGAATCACCAAACACGTTTTACGAATATACGACATAAGGGGAAAAACACCTGCCACAAAAGATGAAAACGCTTTAACTTTGTGACGCCACTTTCCTACTCTCACAAGCGATTAGCGTCTGAAGGACTGCTTAGAAACTAAAAGGCCATAATTGACGTTTTTCATTTTAATAGCATTTGTAGACTTAGAGAAAGCTTTTGACAATGTGGACTGGAATACTCTCTTTCAAATTCTGAAGGTGGCAGGGGTAAAATACAGAGAGCGAAAGGCTATTTACAATTTGTACAGAAACCAGATGGCAGTTATAAGAGTCCAGGGACATGAAAGGGAAGCAGCGGTTGGGAAGGGAGTGAGACAGGGTTGTAGCCTCTCCCTGATGTTATTCAATCTGTATATTGAGCGAGCAGTGAAGGAAACAAAAGAAAAATTCGGAGTAGGAATTGAAATCCACGGAGAAGAAATAAAAACTTTGAGGTTCACCGATGACATTGTAATTCTGTCAGAGACAGCAAAGGACTTGGAAGAGCAGTTGAACGGAATGGACAGTGTCTTGAAAGGAGGGTATAAGATGAACATCAACAAAAGCAAAACGAGGATAATGGAATGTAGTCTAGTTAACTCGGGTGATGCTGAGGGAATTAGATTAGGAAATGAGACACTTAAAGTAGTAAAGGAGTTTTGCTATTTGGGGAGCAAAATACTGATGATGGTCGAAGTAGAGAGGATATAAAATGTCGACTGGCAATGGCAAGGAAAGCGTTTCGAAGAAGAGAAATTTGTTAACATCGAGTATAGATTTAAGTGTCAGGAAGTCGTTTCTGAAAGTATTTGTATGGAGTGTAGCCATGTATGGAAGTGAAACATGGACGATAAATAGTTTAGACAAGAAGAAAATAGAAGCTTTCGAAATGTGGTGCTACAGAAGAATGCTGAAGATTAGATGGGTAGATCACATAACTAATGAGGAGGTATTGAATAGGATTGGAGAGAAGAGAAATTTGTGGCACAACTTGACTAGAAGAAGGGATCGGTTGGTAGGACATGTTCTGAGGCATCAAGGGATCACAAATTTAGCATTGGAGGGCAGTGTGGAGGGTAAAAATCGTAGAGGGAGACCAAGAGATGAATACATTAAGCAGATTCAGAAGGATGTAGGTTGCAGTAAGTACTGGGAGATGAAGAAGCTTGTTCAGGATAGAGTAGCATGGAGAGCTGCATCTAACCAGTCTCAGGACTGAAGACCACAACAAAAACGTCATTACCAGAAAGTTTTATTCCACTCTGTTTTCTATTGGGAGTGACCCTTCTTGTAAGCACCACAGCAGTGTCAGAACAAATTTCCGCCTTTTTGTGAAAATATTAGGATCACAGGCCTATTAACGCTTCTGAACAACACCATTGTCTTCCACCTGTCGTTATTCGTTGAAGCCTGTGAACTATTTGTGCTTTCCAGGCTAAGTTTAAGACAGCAAAGTTAGCATTTTTTCTTTTCGTTTTTTAAAAGGGTGATGCTTTCTCTGCTATAGAACATAGCTGTTGTATTTCTCAAATATTAGTATTTTTCATATAAAACTACTCGTATTTATCATAAAATAATAGCTATATATGTATGTTACAAGAGCAGAATAGAAATATAGTTATTGTATATGAATAGTTGTAGCATGTAGAAGGAGGCCCAAAATACAAGATTTTTAAGTTTCCTTGAAAATAAGTTCTTTTCATTAATCTCCTTTATGTCAAATTTTAGCTAGTTGAAGGTAATTTAAATTGAAAAATCTTACATTGTGATTGGGTGTAGTACGCTTTTTCTCAAACAGATGGCTTATTATGATTGTTTACTGGAACAAAAAGACTGAAATTACGACAATACCCCAAGTTCACTCAGCTGATGTATAGCAGAAAATACTGTTCACTGTTATCTCCCACTGGAACAACAACTTTCCATCTTTTAGTGAATGCTTCAGAGCAACAAAATTGTCCACCACCTAGCATTATTTCCTTAAACATGTAAATTATTTGTGACTTACTCAAGCTAAGTTCAACACTGTAAAATTAACTAGATAATCAGTTTTTTTAGAAAGCTATAGGAGATAGCTGTTCTACTTCTCACTTATTAGTATTATCTGCATAACCACATCCATATTTATCATACAGTAATTGTTATCTTTGTGTTATAAGAACATAGATACCCCCTTGTCATTCACCTAACAGGAATCTTTAGTTATTGAATCTACGTAACCATAACAGTGTATCATGTCATTCCTTTCTTTCTTTCTTTCAGGAATGACTCTGTTCCACCAATGATCCAGCTACTATGGACACTCAAATATTTTGCCTCTGGTTATAGTGTTAGGCATATAAGTACCCCACCAATTTAGTAAAGGATTTGCCCTAATATTTTCATTGAATGAGACTGCAGCAATTTTTAGTGTTTTCTTCTACACTCTTGAACTCATTTGCATTATCTTCTAGCCTCCGAGTATACTCAAGCGAATAGTTTTGCGATCTGCAACACTTATAACTCGTTCGAGACGCTATTTCTGAAGACGATGACCATGTAAATATGAAATGACATACGCGAAAATACCTAGAGTGCTCTTTAGTTGTTGCAAACTTAAGTGGACATGAATGCTATTCCATGAATATTCCTGGGACTAAAAAGGCGCTTACAACGAGCATTCCAAGTTAACCTGTGATTAGTTGATTCCCTAGTGAGCTAACCCTGGATACATCCCGAGATTGTACAACCGGCTCCAAGTAAATTACGTTCGCTAAGCCTCTATCATCGTCACAGTCCAAATAAAACTTTAATTCACCGTTCTAAAATTGCACAACCTGCATGCAAGTTACATCACACACTCTGGCTCTGTTGGAGCAAAGTGCAAAACTCATTTATGAGATTAGGGGCTAGTTGTTCAACCTCTGGTCAGCAGTTATTTAAGCTCTGTTCTCGCAATAGCGTGAGAAATGCATTGAACGAACCCAGAATAACCCTAACAAGAGAATAAACCGGTGATAACTGAACTAGGGATTTCTGGCCAGTTAGTGAGCTTGAGAGGTGGCAGAAGCCCCCTCTCATATTTATATCTTACTCTGAGTAATTCGATTTTCCTCTCTAATTGCATGCGGTGAAACGTTGCTATTCCTTAACACACAGACTTCCCACGCAGCGCCTCTCGTCACCCAGGTGGTCCGGTGACAGGCGGGCTCTTCTGATCTTGAAATGGTAAAGCTGATGGGTGTGAGGAAGTCGAGTGAAAGCTTTCCAGACGCCGACATTGTTAGAATAACGGTGGAGACACGCCCGCAGGGGCCTGAAGGAGCAGCTGGGCTAGAGGTTCCGTTACTTTGCAGAAACTTAGCGAAAACACTTTCTGGCGGGCTACCAGTGAGGCGTGGGAATGACTTGTGTACCCAGGCAGTCTTGGCGGGCAAATTCCTGCGTTTTCTGCAAAATCGTAACTGTGATTGGCTTGCTCAGGGCATAGCTCCGTGACGTAGCAAAATCGGCGCAGAAATTGGCGCCAAGAATCTCCATCGGTGGAATGGTAGTGCTTCGGCAATAGAGTGGAATTTTCCGCCGGTTTTCGAGTTGCTGTTTGGAACGTAACCACGCCACTGTCGTGGGGGCGGGAATGTTCTGTATTCGGTTTGTACGGGTGCTCTTGTGGTAGTCGGCTCTCGCCTTTCGGTCGGGGTAGGTTACAAGACTGAGCTCTCACTCCTCTGGACAGCCTGCCTTCCGTTGGCTGTCTAATATACTCTTATTTAATTGTAACTGTTTGACGAAATAGCTGAAGTTTTGACTTCAACGTAACTTTCCGAGTACAGTTGGTAATTGAGCGTTCTGCGTACAAGCGGCCTATCTTGTCTGTCTTGAGCAGTTTTGGCTAAAGTTGACTGTATCGGAGTTACTGTGTGACTTCGCTTGTTAAAATCAATCACTGTACCGTCAGTGATTGTGTGGCGAGCCTTCTTCATCTCACTCAGAGGCGCATTTGTATTGCTAGGAAGTCTTTAGTCTGGAACAACCAGACCAGGACAATTTGTTTCGAGCTATATTCGCGACATTATCATCACCACAACGGGATGTCGAAGCAACCAGCCATCGCCTCCGGTACGCCAAATCGTGTCCTTGCAGTTAAGAAGACAGCTTGGTAATGTACGTCCGCAGCACCAGCAAAGCAGGCAATTTTGCTAGGTGATAATCAGAATTCAGCAGAGCGCGCCTGTTCGTCTTTTCTAACTTTGTTCTGTCTTGGGTGTTCATTGTCTGAGTTCTCACTACTGTAGCAGCAATTAATGTTGGGTTGGCTGTGTGTTTCTCTTAAGATTTGAGTCGCAAGGGATTGGCTCCACATACCACTTCGTCGCAAATGTCACAATCTAGTTTATGGACAACTTCACCTTCACAGCATTTATTTGAGTATCCTATTTGATCCAATTTGATGTATTGTAAATGTTTCATGTGTTTTGTTTATGATTTTGAGTTTAGTCATAATAAATCAAATTGTTATTTTTGACAGAACTTTCATTCTGTTAATCGGTAGAGCAACCCTTTCATTTCTCACTATGTTACTGAAACTTTCCTTTATTTAATTATTGTCTATCAAATTAAATTATTGCAGGTGCCAAACTATTTTCTACTCCACTTGCAGGGTCGATTACAGTCGGTTCGCGTTTCTTCTTATTTATCCATGTGCAACAGCAAAAGTAGGAGTTAGGAAAGATGCTTACATTTGTCAGCACTCGAAAGATGTCCGTCTATACACACTCAAGACAAAAGAGGAAGTTAAGACGACTAAACAATTAACAAAAGAGCGTATCTTGTCGTCTCTTTAGATCACTTTGTTATATTTCTTTGCATTGCATTTCTTTGCATTTCTCGACAGAGAAATTATTGTCTTATGACTACATAAAAAAAATATATTATTCAATTTATGAATCTCTTCTTTATAAATATTGTTTTAAGTCTTTTCGTAATATGGCACTGGGGACGCTATACGTGCACGATCTCAGGACCTTTTTCATCTTCCTATTATTGCTCAGTTCCCTGTGTGTTTACAAAGATGATGGTAGGAAAGAAGAATTGTATGCGAACGTTTTGGTTTGCTCTCTCTGGCGTTTGACTTGAGCAGATCTACTGAATATTGTTGGTCGTTCACAACGAAATGACACTTCCCCTTACCGATGTCAATTTGCGCTTGTTACCTTCTAAAGGTGTCCATGCCGATAAAGCAGTTTACTATTAGCCTTTCAACCACAATAAAAATGCATTGTAAAGAGCATCTATCAATTTGAATAGGAATCCATGCCTACAATTTTACGCCTTTACATTTACCTCCTACTGGTGTTTGGACTTTACAGGTTTGGACTGGAGGCGTCGGTATGTGTCCTCATTTTTGTAATTGATGAAACAGGCCCGATGAAATCATATTCGTGGTAGCTTCAGTGTCCAGTACGATGGGTACCCTTAAACCAAGTTTTTGTACATTGATTGCTGCTTGTGCGGTGTCTTCATATTCATCTACACAATTGTAATATCTTTCTGACAAAAGTCATCTTTCATATCATTACAGTTGTCGTAAATAAACAGCTTTTAACTTCTTCCACGCCCCCACCCTTGTTACTGGTCATCCAACGGGGGCTTATCGAGAACGATTCGAGTTTTCTGAATTATCTTGAGCACTGTCCTCGTTAGAAAGTGCACATTATGCATCTGGTTTCGCCAGTTAGTATCTTGTGTGCCGGCCGCGGTGGCCTAGCGGTTCTGGCACTGCAGTCCGGAACCGCGGGACTGCTAAGGTCGCAGGTTCGAATCCTGCCTCGGGCATGGGTGTGTGTGATGTCCTTAGGTTAGTTAGGTTTAAGTAGTTCTAAGTTCTAGGGGACTTATGACCTAATATGTTGAGTCCCATAGTGCTCAGAGCCATTTGAACCATTTTTGAGTTAGTATCTTGTGTGTCTCTCGATTCGAAATTTAGTTGTCCCTGGCGGCTATTCGAAACGCAATTTTGATCGTACTGATTATAGTCGGGTGGCTGCGGATTATTTTGTCGCCAGGTTGCGTTCTGCCATTGCCATTTGCTGTTCAGGTCATTTGCCCCCCGTCGGCGGCGTATTGTGCGCTTTGTGACTATAATCTCTCTGGCCATTAAATCCTGATCGATTGAAGTTTTGTCCTTGGTTATTTTTACGTCCTCGCGTGAATTTTTTGTCCCTTTCTGTTACCAAATTGGTTTCTGTTGGTATTGCTGCGAGGGGGATATGGCTGCCAACCGCGTTGGTTGTAGAGATGGGGGATCCGCTCTTGAACTAATGCATAGAGTTGAATCTTTCAAAGGAGTGAACAATCAGTGATTCAGAAAAAAAGAACGGTAGCTCCAAACGTTTCCCACGGCAGAGAGAGAGAGAGAGAGAGAGAGAGAGAGAGAGAGAGAGAGACGGAGCATATCAGCAGCGCCTCTGCTGGTCAGAGCACAGTGCACGCCACACAACACAGCCAGTGCCGGCCTCTGCCCTACTTCTACCTTGGCTGCCTGCATTGTGCAGTGCCCCATTGGATTTTGTGTTTCACATATGCCGTGCCGTCTCTGTGCGTCGTCTGCCGCCTGCAGTGTCTGGCGCAGCGTAACTTTGCATCGCACTCTGTCGGCGATCGTTTCAGTCGCACGTCCTGCCCTCTGGGCAGTTGATGCGAGCAACAGGACAGAGAGCCACCTAGCGGATAACATAGGAACTACTTGCAACAACCTGCTCGCAAGGGAACGGACGATTTGTCTCGGAGCAGGTGAGTTCACCGCTCCCCCCCACCCTCGGAACTCGCCCGCTCAACGCTCGCCCCACCGTCTCGACTCTAGCCAGAGCGTTGAGAAAAGCGACTCAGGTGTCACTCTGGTCTCTGCGGTCTCAGCTCACGCAGTAATACAGCTCGCGGCTCGACCTGCTCGACTCAGCGCCTCTGCATCGGAGTTCGTCTCTACTGGATATTGTTCTTCGTAGTAATACCGCTATGTATATTACATTATTATGTTATGTATACATCAATTGTTTTTATTTTATTTTTCTTTGTTTAAACTGATTAGATTAGGTTCCTGACGACTCCTCTTACTATAGGATTTTTATTATGGACACTCGAATTTACGCTTTAATTACGAGCGAACCGATAAACGTATCGCAAAATGTGATACACCAATATTTTCCTTGTTTTATTCTGCGTAAGGCTATATGCAGCACTTTCGTTTTACAGTCAAATTTATATATTTTTTTCTTATTCTGGTACGGATTTTGCGATTTTAGGCGTCTTCGGAAGGAAACGTTCACTTTAAAAATATATGGCTTGCGATGTATTTGTATGAGGTTAATGAAATTTTAATACACTATAGCCAAATATATTGTTAATGTAAATCTCAAGTTACAACATTTTCCGATCACCCAAAAAACCACGATAGTGCAAAATAAATCAATAATCAAAAAATTGTCATATCATGGAAATTTCAATAAACGATACAAAATTCTTACTCATTATCTGTGTTACTTCAAAATAGGATCAAATAAGATCAAAATACAGGTATAGTACTGGAATAAACCAAGTTTAAAGGGCAATGTGCCTTCCATTTATTTTCTATTGTAAATGAGTGGTGAGTCATGAAAAAGAGCTAATTCATTTCAGGGAGTGAACAGTTCTGATCCAATCTCTGAAAAGAACAGTTTTGCCCATCTCTAGTTGGTTGTTGCCATTTCTGCCGTGTTATTCAAGTGTTGTTTGCCTGCGCGCTGTCACTTTGTGGTTGCACAAGTCTTCGTAAATAAGATCAATTAAATCGAGTACTGAGGGGAAATTCGTTATATCGTGCGCAGGAGTGATGATTTATTTCTCACGTATGTTAGCCGGTATTCGGCGTTTCAAAATTTTTAGGAAATGTATTTGTGATATCGGATTTGTCCAGAAACAGGTCTTATTTAGACACTTCCCGAAGTATCTACTGAGTCCTCCATGTTTACTGCCTAACGGCGCTGGGTTAAGAGGGGTAGGACGTCAAATGGGACGACTTGGAGCAGGAAAATAAATTCATAAAACTTTGTCAGATTGACCAGAAAGGATTCAGAATTTACACTTATAGTGGTGGAAGCTCAAAAATATAAGAAAATAATTTATTTTTTTGACATTTGTATTTCACCTTTTTTCACTTATCATTGGCTGCATTTGTTGCTATAGGTATACTTTTCTTCATAAGTAAGGGAGATTCTTCGATGAATTTTGCGCAACATACAAACCATACTTACAGGTGTATGACACTCTAGAATTTTCCAAATCTATTATAAACTGTGGTAAAAATTGAGATAATTAACTATAAAATTTGAGTTTTTTTCTAAACATGAAGTTTAAAATGTAACAGCACACTCATTTTTTCATAAATTAAATAATTTCTAGAGTTTCATACACCTGTAAGTATGGTTTGTATGCTGTGCAAAATTCATAGAAGAATCTCTCTTACTTATGAAGAAAAGTGTACCAATAGCAACAAATGCAGCCAATAGAAGTGAAAAAAGGTGAAATACTTTCACATGTAAAAAATTTATTTTGTTATTTTTTTTAACTTCCACTGCTATGATTGTGAATCCTTAATCCTTCCTGGTCATGCTGACAAAGTTTTATGAATTTATTCGTAAAAGTATAGACAGTGGAAATTAAAATGTTATGTGGTGTCTCTCCTGCTAAGACGGCCCGTTTGACGTCCTACCCCCCTTAAACACTTCGTGCCTCATTCTCTCTTGTACTACGATGGACCATAACGAGTCTAGGAATGCCCTTTCAAACTGTTCCTAGCGTGTGACAGTTTTCCGCCATGTCAGTGGCCCACAGAAAGACGTCACCCTCTGTATAACCTACCACAAAGCGTATCTTCTGAACTTCGGTCCAATTCCTTTGCAAAAGGTTCCGGAAGGCTCATATGAACAAGACTGGGTTTGTTCGCTTACTTTCGGAAGCAAAAATCGAAACTGCATGTGTCGTAATAAGACATCATCCGCGAGTAAAGCGGAAAGGCATGCAACACTGTCCGTTGCCGGCGTAGCATTGTTTTGATGTATCGGATCGTATTCCGAATACTTCTGCTCGACATGATGTAAGTCCGGGATTTTTTCTCCACTGCTTTCCACCTCTGATGCGTTTCAGGTCTTAGTTCTTCCTTCTGTGCCTTCATCGCTTCCTCGCTTACATCTACATAACCCTTGTCTGCTTGGACACCTTCTGCACCAAGCTACTGCCTTCAATTTAGCATACCAGCCTCGACTCTATCCTTTGTTGCCTTAATGTCTTTATCTATCCTTTCATGCTCCTTTGTCATGAACTGAATATTTAAACTTATGTTACCTAGTTACAATGACAGGTCTTGCATTTGTCCAGATAGACCTTTGTACGCTGTTTACAACCTATGAACAGTACCTGCGAGTGTATTTATATTCTGGCACAATTGTGACTGCTCCTGCTACATTTTTGTCTGAGCCTCCTTCACTTTTTCTGCGAACTGTTCTTGTGTCTCGCCTACTGATGACACTTCTTCACTTAAATTATTTAGATCTCGTGACAAATCGGCGAGCAATTGTGTTTTCAGATTTTTCCCCATACTTACAAGTTTATCCGATAATTCATTTGAAAGATCAATCTTGTGGAAAGTCATTGAATGTTTTGTTATGTCGGTTTTGAAAGCATCAAGAGTTTGCATTTGCTGTTCAAGTAATTTCTTTCGTGTATCTGTCTGTTGTATTGTAAAATCATTAAACTTTTCATCAATAGTTTGAGTGTTTGTTTTAGCTCTTCCTTAAACTCGTTCTTGAAATCATTGAAGCTTTGTTTAAATAACTGTCGTAACATTTGCATCGTGATTGGGGTTTCCGGTACGCGCAATGCACCTGTTCAATCACGTTTGCATTAGGCTTAAGTAAGGGTGGGAGGCAAAGAATGATTTCGTACGTCCGCGCTGTCGCGCGTTGAATTTTCACCAAGGGAAAGAAATACTTCCTGGAGAAAATTGTGACCCTGTTTCACCTGCTGTCATCATCGTATCGTTTCGAATGATAATATTATTATCATCTGCGTCCATGTTAATTGAAAAATATAATTGGTCGTCGTAACTGCGACCGACATTTGCAGTTTCGATTTCATTTGTTGACACGTTCATGTCGGCGACAACTTGTGCCTGGGAATCCGGTGATGGACTGGCAACACTTTACTTATCTTGTGTACTCATTTTTTGATAATTTTGCAAAATGACAAAAATAAGTGAATACTTCTGAAAATTGAATATTCTGTTTGTAATAGTGAAGATACCACTACGAAACCAATTCAGTAGTGCCTCGCTAACAGGTATCAAAATACATTGCCCTCGTAACTTAATTGCATGTACACATTTCGCTCCCTAAAATTAATTTTTTGGCCAAATGTCTACGTACTTTACGTGAATACTTCAATTTGGGACTTGCATCAGGAAACGTACAACGGTCACTACTGGCAGAGATGCTACTAAGCGCAGTCACGCACGCATTGGATCGTGAATTTTCCTACCTTTTCGTTGGCTTTTTCGCTCCTTCCGGAACTGATTCTCCAATTGATTATGTTTAATCTGTTGCACATATTATGATTTCCATCCTCGTCACGATAGTATAGTATCCCATTCATGAAACAGAAAGACAACAATTAACATAATGGAAAATTTACCAAATTAAATGATTATTTTAAATTTTTGCAAACGTGCTAGCTCGCTCCCTATGGTGACGTCGTAGTATAGGTCGCTAGATATGGTGATTAGGGAGAGAGATAACGTGAACTGTTCAGAGCTGATGTAGTTATGCTAAAGCATGTTTAGCCGCACCAGAATTTGTAGGTCTAGAGATGCACGCAGGTATGGTTGCGTGCGGGTTAAGAAACGTTGTTGTAGTTCTGGAACATTAATTGAAGATTGATTCCTTTGAGTTTTGGTGTTCGGACTGATATTTACACCGCCTATGTATCGATGTACAACAAGGCCGGCATGGCTGCGTCGGCTATTCTCTCTTCCTGTTGATTTCTTCTCCGAAAGCGTCCATTTAAAAACGCCTAGTCCTCGTTGCTTCGGGATGTGTTGCTCGGCAGGAGAGTGAAAGCTTGCGGCTTCTGCATATTATAACTTTTAATTAACAAATTATCGGGAGAGTGCAATAACATACGTATTTATCACACCAGCTCAAAAGACAGACAGACACAAAGATCTGAGAAATAAACAATTGAGGTCCATAAAAAATTGATGGTCCAGCTTTCAATTTTCTGTCAGCTTACTCAGATATAGTGGTGGGCAGGAAATCGCGTATCTGTTAGAAATCACAGTGACTGAGAAGTCACAGATATCACAGTAGCAACTTTACAGAATCTAACTGCGATTTCAGTCACAGTTAGCAGTCGCAAGTAGTATTTCATATTCAAAGGCGTGAGCCATCTATTGCTCGAATTTAGCACTGCTTTCTGCGATTTCAGTGACAAGTCGCAACTAAGAGTCGCAAGTAGCAACTAAAAAGCGCGGTTAACAGTGGCATCTGTTGGCCAAAGTTTGTACTACGTCCATCTCTTCGATACGGTATCGGGTCTAACTGCGATTTCCGTGACAAATCGCAACTAAGAGTCGCAAGTAGCAACTAGAAAGCGCGGTTAACAGTGCCATCTTTTGGCCAAAGTTCGTACTACGTCCATCTCTGCTATGCGGTATCAAGTCTAACTGCGATTTCCGTGACAAGTCGCAACTAAGAGTCGCAAGTAGCAACTAAAAAGCGCAGTTAGCACTGCCATCTGTTGAGCAAAGTTCATACTACGCTATTCGCTACCGAGTCAAACTGCGATTTCTGTGACAAATCGCAACTAAGAGTCGCAAGTAGCAACTAAAAAGCGCAGTTAACATACTTTTCCTAGTGTCATCTGTTGACCAACGTACGTACTTCGTTATGAGAGCCTTGTGCCTCACGAGTTCGATGTGCTGTGTGTGCATATGAAGGGCTTATTTCAATAGTGGTACAAGTCCACTTTTGTTCATTTTGAGATACAGAGTCGTAAAGTTAAATGAGCGCTGACAAATCTGCATTTGAGATACCAGAAATATTCAAACATATGGCTTCTTGCTAGAGATGAACCTTTATTTATGTTTGTTTGGATCACTAATTTCAGAAGCATTATAAGACAGAAAAGTGGAGGTAATGGACTTGTACCACTATTGAAATAAGCCCTTCATGACGACATGCACATTCAGCATCAGTTATGGTTGGTCAAATACTGCTGTGACTCTGAATGTATTATATTAATAAGAAACAACATTGCCTTTTTCTCCTGAAAATATCAAGTAACGTAACAAATGTGTTTGATTCTGCTTCCAATATGACAGTTTTGGTTAATACTCCACATGCCTACAGGACTTTGTAGTGTTAACACAGCAGAACTCAGACATCTGTATAAGTATAGAGAAATGAAAACAGTCATATGAATGCCTCACTTTTGTTCCGACACAGTTCAAGACTCGGGAAAAAAGTTTTACACCTGGTGTTCTACATGGCAACTTCACACACAAGAACTTTTTGCCGACACTACTACCACCTACATAAGTAAGCTTTTCCTGTGTTACTTTCAAGTAATGCACTTAAGCTATTCCTGATTTAACTGGAAGATCTGTACTTCCCACTTTCATATCAACAGCCTCAAAATGCATATTGTAGACTTCGGGATAAGTTACAGGTCAGTGTCACACCAAGATTGTGGTGAAAGGGGGGGGGGCGGTATGTCACTCTCCAACAAGTGTTTACCAATAAGTAAGTGGCGGAAAATTATGGGTATAGGGCGGCTTAAACATGTGGAAAATGAGATTTTTATTATTCACTCACTGTATTTGACATTTATTATTCCTTTAAAATCGCACAACAACTTCAATAAAACACAGTTTAATCATTCACACATTTATTTCACAATTATTTCACTTTTAAACTGCAAATCCTCTAAGAACTGTCTTGAATCTTCACTAGTCTCTCTCAAAAACAGCCTTGATGTGGATAGATACGTACAGCAACCAGTAATCAGAGTCAGAACTGTGTCTGCAAAAACACAAGGATTATTAAACAATTTTTGCTGTCATTAATTACTAGCAATATAATTGACAGAGTAGATTGCTAATATTTGCTATAATGAATATCACATTTGCAAGAACGACCACACTGAAGTAATTAAGTCCATCGAAACGCTTAGAAACTAACCGCTCGTCTGACGAAAACGGTCTAAAGACGCAGTGGCAATTTCTTCAGATCTGTTGACAATGATATTTTGAGTTATCACTTTACTGAGTGACTGAAATGTAGTTCAGGTACCTGTGAACATAACAATATGTTACAATTCATTTTCTAAATACGAACTATTACGGTACTGTACGTCTACTTACATATTAATTACACTATTAATATTTTCACAGTTGTTTCTTTAATACAAAATTAAAGCCAACGGAAGAAAAAACGTAAAACATACTTGCCAAAGACAGGTTTGTTGAGATGCAATTTTCTGTGTTGACAGATGTAACTTTCTCATACGGTGGTAAGTCGCAGAAATCGCAGGAATCACAGAAATCGCAGAAGTAGCAGAAGTCACAGAAATCGCAGAAGTAGCAGAAATCGCGGAAGTAGCAGAAATCGCAGAAATAGCAGTGGCGGAGGGATACACGACCTATGTTCCTTAACTGCGACTCTTAACTGCGACAAATCACAGTTAAGAATCACAGATACTCAAAAGTAGCATTCACAGAAATCACTGATATCGGAAAATCGCAGTTTAGCCCATCACTACTCAGATATGATCATTCCTACATACGATATCTTTGCCGCACTGGGACGGCGCGAATAAGAATCATTACAAATATTTATTTATATGTGTAGGCCATTTAAAGAACCTACACAATCGTTTTTTGTTATACATACAAGTACCCTACGGACTTCATTAATATTTTCATTGACTGAAACCGCAGAAGTATTCGTGTTTTCTACTACCCTCTCGAGCCCATTTACAGCACCTACCAGCCTCAAAGTATCCTCCAGCGAATAGTCTCGCGATCTGGAACGCTTATCTCTCGTATTGTGCACGCTATTTCTGCAGACAACGACTCAGTAAATACGAAATGACGCACGCGAAAATACTCAGCGTCCTCTTCAGTTGTTGCCAGCTTAACTGGAGGGGAACGCTATTCCGGGAATAACTAACCGGGGAATAAAACGACGTCAGAGAACGCGCACTCCAAGTTAACCCGTTGTTAGCTTATTACTCGGTTAACTATTCTTGGACTTACCCCAAGATTGTAGAAACGGTCCTAGGGTTAGTGGCGCTGACCATTCAGTCCCGTTAGCCACCAGAACTCTCAAGTCCTGGGAATGACGTTCCTACCACCCTTCCCTCTCTCTGTGCCACTATGACGTCAGGTTCATTTTCTGAAATTGAACGTGCTCATGCTTAACTCCTCCTTATTGACACTCTGGCACTCGAATTACGGAATTGCGACTTTACATAAATTTTGCTGCTGCTCCCTGTCTATCTTGATCGTTTACCTACAGAGCTACTTCGTCTTTGCCGGAGGGTGCTAGTGGGATGAGGCCACCTTTCCCAATGTCTAGGGATGTCTGTTTAGATATTCATTTTAGTTTTCGTCCGCCTCTGCCACGTCTGTGTCCCTCCGCCTTCTTGCTCGTGCAATCATGTCGACGCCTGACTCGGCTCACTCTGTAATCATCTGGCACCGCCAACCGTGCGATCCACGCCAGCTCGCCCCATGCTCGATATCAAACTGAGTCCTGATTCGCCCCTCTTAATTAAAATCGATATAACTTCTGTTAAGTTACTCGTACAATGGCCGTATTTGCTTGTACAATAAGCTATTACTGTCATTAACAGATTTAAAATATTACTAAGTTAGAGTGTGGGCATTCGTGCTCACCTCATTGCCGTAATTCACTCCACATCCAATGTGTTTTACTAAATAGTCTTATTTTTCATAAAAAATACCTATATGCTCCCTCTGCACTACTTTGATGACTCTGCTGTAAGGATTATTCTCCTCCAGTCTGTCGCTTCTTCCTTTCCCCTTTTCATACATTTTCACTTCCTTACCAACGACCTAACTTTTTACTACCTACTCCAAATTATTTTTTCTAGATCACAAGTTTTTCTCAAACTAATTTCTTATCTTAAGACTGTCTTCTTTATTTCTTTGTCACTAGGCTCGTATAATGTTAATGTTACGTATTTTACAGATAGTGCCCTCCCACTCAGATTCCACGTTTTTGTTACTTCCTTTTCCTCATAAGCCAACTCTGAGGTTACAAACTTACCCATCTGAGGTCATCGTGTGAGCTACATCACCTCTTACGCTTCTCTTACTGTTTCTTTACCTTGTCACTCCTTTTATATGGTATTCCTTTGCTGCTTATCACGCCTCTTCTCCCTTCCACTCTACTGTTTTCTTTAATTCTACTCAATTTAATTTACTTACTATTTTTCTACGCCTATTTTAAAGTAACACTGGCGCTCGTGGCAGCTCAGTCAATGACACTCCTTTTATATTACCGCAACTTTCCACATTTTCCTCTCTCAAGCTTTAGGCCGGCATCAATGTCAGCAGGTATTTGCGCCTTATACGCCTAAGTCGAGACCTAAGTCGAAACAAGGCCCCGGGAATAGACAACATTCCATTAGAACTACTGACAGCCTTGCGAGAGCCAGTCCTGACAAAACTCTACCATCTGGTGAGCAAAATGTATGAGGCAGACGAAATACACTCAGACTTCAAGAAGAATGTAATAATTCCAATCCCAAAGAAAGTAGGTGTTGACAGATGTGAAAATTACCGAACTATCAGTTTAATAAGTCACGCCTGCAAAATACTATTCTTTATAGACGAATGGAAAAACTGGTAGAAGCCGACCTCGGGGAAGATCAGTTTGGATTCCGTAGAAATGTTGGAACACGTGAGGCAATACTGACCCTACGGCTTATCTTAGAAGCTAGATTAAGAAAAGGCAAACCTACGTTTCTAGCATTTGTAGACTTAGAGAAAGCTTTTGACAATGTTGATTGGAACACTCTCTTTCAAATTCTGAAAGTGGCAGGGGTAAAATACAGGGAGCGAAAGGCTATTTACAATTCGTACAGAAACCAGATGGCAGTTATAAGAGTCGAGGGACATGAAAGGGAAGCAGTGGTTGGGAAGGGAGTGAGACAGGGTTGTAGCCTATTCCTGATGTTATTCAGTCTGTATATTGAGCAAGCAGTAAAGGAAACAAAAGAATAGTTCCGAGTAGGTATTAAAATCCATGGAGAAGAAATAAAAACTTTGAGGTTCGCCGATGACATTGTAATTCTGTCAGAGACAGCAAAGGACTTGGAAGAGCACTTGAACGGAATGGACAGTGTCTTGAAAGGAGGATATAAGATGAACATCAACAAAAGCAAAACGAGCATAATGGAATGTAGTCAAGTTAATTCGGGTGATGCTGAGGGAATTAGATTAGGAAATGAGACACTTAAAGTAGTAAAGGTGTTTTGCTATTTGGGGAGCAAAATAACTGATGATGGTCGAAGTAGAGAGGATATAAAATGTGTACTGGCAATGGCAAGGTAATCGTTTCTGAAGAAGAGAAATTTGTTAAAATCGAGTATAGATTTAAGTGTCAGTAAGTCGTTTCTGAAAGTATTTGTATGGAGTGTAGCCATGTATGGAAGTGAAACATGGACGATAAATAGTTTGGACAAGAAGAGAATAGAAGCTTTCGAAATGTGGTGATACAGAAGAATGCTGAAGGTTAGATGGGTAGATCACATTTTGGCACAACTTGACTAGAAGAAGGGATCGGTTAGTAGGACATGTTTGAGGCATCAAGGGATCACCAGTTTAGTATTGGAGGGCAGCGTGAAGGGTAAAAATCGTAGAGGGAGACCAAGAGATGAATACACTAAGCAGATTCAGAAGGATGTAGGTTGCAGTAGGTACTGGGAGATGAAGAAGCTTGCACAGGATAGAGTAGCATGGAGAGCTGCATCAAACCAGTCTCAGGACTGAAGACCACAACAACAGCAACGCCAATGCAAAGGTATTTCACCTTAGGAAATAGTTTACTTACCACGGATTGTCTTTTATTCGCTATCACAATTATATATCTTGTTACTGACCTCTGCTTCCGTTTCCTGTCATAGTTCAGCAGCATTTTGCGTGTGTTATCTGACCTCAACCTTGTGTGCCTGAAAGATTACTCCTGTTCTTAACCTTTCATTTTAGACTGACACTTGTAGTGCCTCCTTTAACTTCTCCTTCTTGGTCAACTGGCTCTCTACCCCTATCTTCGTGACCTTATCACTAACCTCTGGAATAACCTGCAATAGATAAACCTACCTGTAAGAGACGAATGCCGAGAAACGAAGAATTGCTTCAGACTGCTGAGGTGCACATAGTTGGAAAACTGCTAAATCTCTCCAAGAATGAGACACTCCTCGCGATTGGTTATCGTTCTCTCCACGCACCTCTCTCTTCAAATTTAGTACATTCCTTACTCCAAATACTTCCTTGTGCTGCGATAATTGAGACGATGTGCACTGATATTTGGAGAACTCTCTACCAAAAATGGTCCAAGACACACTGGCAAAAATTTCTAGATTTCTCGAGACACCTTTTTCGATTCATCTTTCGTTTTCACTAATACCAAATCCCCTCGCTTGAACACTCTCGACTGGGCACTTTCACCATATCTTTTCTTCCTGTACGCTGTCTGTCACAATTCCTTTCTCTGGCAAACTTCACTATTTCATCTTCCGCCAGAACTGTACTCACTCGAAAGGCTGTTTCTCCCCCAGTGACGTTCATTGGTTTACGTCCAATCATTATCTCACATGTTGCAAAACATGTTGCTTCATGCTTTACATTGTTCATTACTTTATGAACCGCTCGAAACTACTCGTTAATGTTAAAATAGATTAAAATATATACAATCTATCTTTAAAAGACAAGTATGGTGAAAAAGTTCGCCACTTCACTCTGAATGGATATAGGAACAGAAATATTGTACACTATCTGTTGCGAGTTGTTTTGATAGTCCTCAGCTGAAAGATTGGGAGGAAAACCTTTTGTAAGATTCCATTCCGGTCGTACACAATTGAAAATACGATGGGTTACAGGATGCCGCTGAAACTGCAACAGAACTGGCGGTTTATTTTTGTCTGGATTGTTAACGTCTTCTCATTTGAAGAAATATCATCAGTTGTGGAGAACGGCTACATGTCTCTTGTTGACAGGTTTAACTTTGCTTATTTCTGTTGAAATACGGTCTGAACTGCACACACTTACCTTGCAGTACCTATTGCGACAGAACCGTGAAACAGAGTGTCTTATTAATATCCAATAGGCGACTAGGGTGGTCAATAGCTTTTGGAAAACCTCATTGTGTCGGCTTGCTGTAAAATAAATTTCACGTTTAGTTTCATACTAGCAAATTCTCTTTTCAACGGTTGTCTAAGACTCTTAAAAATTACAGTATCGGATTGAAAAAATGAAATAATAACCACAGCTTCTGCTATATCGTCGTAGATAAAGAAGTTCCCATGTTAACCTTATAGGAAAATACTCTTTGCATACTATCACTTGCCAAAATCTCGTATCGATGTCTCGAATGCTTTAGGAGATATGAGGTATGTTATGAACATTTAATTCCCGTGGGCGTTCGGTCGGAACGTACTACATGAAATACACTTTCTCGAGACTGGGGACAGATACTTTCTCTCAAGTCTAAATAAAAATTCAATATCTCAGCTAAATTACATTCGCAGCAACATATGGTGTAATACGCACCAAACGCGAAGTTATAGCGATCCATATTTTTCATTACAAACTTTTTCAAATTCCGCGCAGCGTTATACTTACATGCGAATATCACATTAAGTACTACCACATCGAAATTTTGGGCACTTCACCGTGAAGATGACATATACAGCTATAAGTAACGTGAAAATCAATTTTGTAACAATTAGTTTATGTTAAATCGTTGAAAGGTGGCTACACTGAGCCACAGCGCCAAAGATCGCGCCAGAGAGTATTGTTCCGCCGCCTCCACTGGCAGTGCTTATTGAGACGTAGCGGCAAGCAGTTCTTACCGAGAAGTTGTGGTGGACACTGCTTGTCGTGAAGTCAGAGTGAGATATTCCATATTTTATGCAGTGGTTTGATGGGAGAGATGGCAGATGTTGTTCTAATGGAGATATTGTAATGGTCAGAGTGCATTTCGTCAATATATATGGAGGTATTTTCTTTTATTCTTTCAGTGACCTGAATAATGTGTCATTACAGGTTCAGTCAACAAAGCATCTGGCGTGTGTTCTTGTATTAGAGTGTAATTCTGGTTTTCTTGCGCAATTATAGTATTTCTAATTTTTTTTATCACGTCAGTATAATTGGTATTTAAAAATTCTTGTCTTGTTGAAGAAGAATCGTGCCAGATGTGCGTTGAGTCATACTTCCACATACAGAACAGTTATACTTGTGCTTTGGTTTCGTAGGTTTTATAGTTGCTGGGGACTTAATTAATCAACTGTGTTAACGAAAATTTTGTTTCATTGTTTGTTGTTATTCAAGCAGTCAGATTACGTACTAAAACTAGTCAGGGCCAGCCGTTTACGAAACAGCGTAATCGGACATACAGCGACAGAAAATTAAAAAGTATTTGCATTGCATTCTTATATTTTATTTTAATTAAGCCTCCATGCATCGTATAGGAAAGACTACAGAGCTAACGGAGCGCGCGGAACATTCTACCCTAATTGCTGGCACTGCTGCACCCTGACTAGCGCGGGCTGTCCAGCGTTCTCTACGTGCACACGGTCTGCCGCGATAGCTGAATGGCCTGCGTGGCGGACTGCCCTCCTAAGGGGCTCGGGTTCGATTCCCGGCTGGGTCGGGGATTTTTCTCCGCTCGGGGATTAGGTGTCGTGTTGCGTTCTTCATCATTTCATCCCCCTCCGGCGCGCAGGTCGCCCAATGTGGCGTCGAATGTAATAAGAGCTGCACCGAGTCGGCCGGACCTGCCCCACAAGGGGCCTCCCGGCCAATGACGCCAAACGCTCATTCCCATTTTTGTGTGCACCCGTAGGCGCGTATGACTGCGCTGGGCTGCTCGACGAGTCGGTACACCAACTACAGCCTTTCTTTCTGCTCTCACACCGTCAAATTTCTGAATAAACACTTTAGGATGCACACTACCTTGTGGAACAAAATTACGAAATTTCCTACAGCAGATAAATCCTACTTCTGCTGAAGAGCTCGATGTAACCTGGCCTGCTCTGCCCTGCAGTGCTCGACGAAACGTGGCCTGCCCTTCCTACTGATTAATTAACAATTTTAAGAAAAATAATTACGATGGGAATCTGCTAGCGCCGCACAAGAGGCTCAACAATAATGAGTTCACTCGGAAGCGCGTCTCAGCTAATTTACGCACAGCGACGCACACTCCAGTCAGTCTTACGATTTTTTGTATATGCAAAATACTGTAACATATAATATTAGACTATTACAGGTTTGGTTCTTCTAGCCTTGAAGTTATTTACCTTCTCTTCTTCGTTGAAGACAATTTTATGACTTCCAGCTTGGGCTGCTTAAATTTCTTGCCTCTCCGATGTATTACAGTTCCGGTAGAGCAGATAGACAGATAAGGTGAAATAAGTAAAGATGAACATAAAGTCCGGGAACACTTTCAATTATTTATTGCACAAGAACTAAAAATTTTACAGATTTCATACATATTACATTTTGAAGAAAAACTCTGTAAGATTTTTTTAAATTTTATTTTACAAACATTCGATATGTGAACCACGAGTGACGCGGCAGACGTCAGTACGGTAATCGAATTCTTGCCATACCCGTCCCAGCGTGGCACCGGCGACTGTGGCAGTCGCTTCCCGTATTCTCTGCCGGAGCTCTGCTACATCACGTGGAGAGGCGGTAGACACACCAGATCTTTAATGTGTCCCCGCAGAAGAAAGTCACACGGAGTGAGATCTGGTGATCGGGGAGGCCATTTTATGAAACAGCTGTCCCCTTCTGCAGCACGGCCGCTATATCGAGCTTCTGCACTATCTCCAATTTGAATGGTTTCTTCGACAGCTTCTGTCGCAGGACTTTCCACACTGTCAGTGGAGCCGTTTCGAGTTCACGGGATGTACGACGCACCGATTTCTTTGGACTCCATATTAATGTCTCTTACGCGCTACGCGTTCACTTCACTCACACTGGGACGTCCGCTTCTCTTTGCCGCGCACAAGCAACCGGTTGTAACGAATTTGTTGTGGCAGTGGTAAATGGCCTTCCTTGTTGGTGGCTTCTTTCCGTATTTGGTTCTATGTGTTGTTGTTGTGGTCTTCAGTCCTGAGACTGGTTTGATGCAGCTCTCCATGCTACTCTATCCTGTGCAAGCTTCTTCATCTCCCAGTACGTACTGCATCCTACATCCTTCTGAATCTGCTTAGTGTATTCATCTCTTGGTCTCCCCCTACGATTTTTACCCTCCACGCTGCCCTCCAATACTAAATTGGTGATCCCTTGATGCCTCAGAACATGTCCTACCAACCGATCCCTTCTTCTGGTCAAGTTGTGCCACAAACTTCTCTTCTCCCCAATCCTATTCAATACTTCCTCATTAGTTACGTGATCTACCCATCTAATCTTCAGCATTCTTCTGTAGCACCACATTTCGAAAGCTTCTATTCTCTTCTCGTCCAAACTATTTATCGTCCATGTTTCGCTTCCATACATGGCTACACTCCATACAAATACTTTCAGAAATGACTTCCTGACACTTAAATCTATACTCGATGTTAACAAATTTCTCTTCTTCAGAAACGCTTTCCTTGCCATTGCCAGTCTACATTTTATATCCTCTCTACTTCGACCATCATCAGTTATTTTGCTCCCCAAATAGCAAAACTCCTTTACTACTTTAAGTGTCTCATTTCCTAATCTAATACCCTCAACATCACCCGACTTAATTCGACTACATTCCATTATCCTCGTTTTGCTTTTGTTGATGTTCACCTTATATCCTCCTTTCAAGACACTGTCCATTCCGTTCAACTGCTCTTCCAAGTCCTTTGCTGTCTCTGACAGAATTACAATGTCATCGGCGAACCTCAAAGTTTTTATTTCTTCTCCATGGATTTTAATACCTACTCCGAATTTTTCTTTTGTTTCCTTTACTGCTTGCTCAATATACAGATTGAATAATGTTTGAATTTGGTTCTATACAGCCGTTGAACAGGTGGAGCACACTTGTTTTTGTCGAACTAAAAATGGTTCAAATGGCTCTAACAAGGGAACCTCCCCATCGCACCCCCCTCATATTTAGTTGTAAGTTGGCACAGTGGATAGGCCTTGAAAAACTGAACACAGATCAATCGAGAAAACAGGAAGAAGTTGTGTTTAACTATGAAAAAATAAGCAAAATATACAAACTGAGTAGTCCATGCGCAAGATAAGCAACATCATGGCTAGTGTGAACACAGGAGCGCCGTGATCCCGTGGTTAGCGTCAGCAGCTGCGGAACGAGAGATCCTTGGTTCAAGTCTTCCCTCGAGTGAAAAGTCTAATTTTTTTATTTTCAGACAATTATCAAATTCCAGGCACTCACACATAATCAAATTCGCTCTCCAATATTCCAGGACATGTTCAGATTTCCTTAGACATATGCAGGATTTGATGGTCTACACACAGAAAAATTTGAAAACGTTAAAAACATGTTCTGACAGAGCACAGGGAAAACTGTGTGACTGTGAAACTGTTGCATTCACTTGTTGCAGTTTATGTGACAAACTCTTATGTTTTCATCACTTTTTTGGGAGTGATTATCACATCCACAAGAAAACCTAAATCGGGCAAGGTAGAAGAATCTTTTTACCCATTCGCCAAGTGTACAAGTTAGGTTGGTCGACAACATATTGCTGTCATGTGACGCACATGCCGTCACCATTGTCGTATAGAATATATCAGACGTGTTTTCCTGTGGAGGAATCGGTTGACCTATATGACCTTGCGATCAAATTTTTTCGGTTCCCATTGGGGAGGTACGTCCATTCGTCTACTAATCGCACGGTTTTGCGGTGCGGTCGCAAAACACAGACGCTAAACTTATTACAGTGAACAGAGACGTCAATGAACGAACGGACAGATCATAACTTTAAAAAAAGGTAAACTTTTCACTCGAAGGAAGACTTGAACCAAGGACCTCTCGTTCAGCAGTTGCTCACGCTAACCACGTGACCACGGCGCTCCTATGTTCACATTAGCCATGATGTTTCCTATCTTGCGCATGGACTACTCAGTTTGTATATTTTGCTTATTTTTTCATAGTTCCACACAACTACTTCCAGTTTTCTCGATTGATCTGTGTTCAGTTTTTCAAGGCCTATCCATTGTGCCAACTTATAACTAAATCTGAGGGGGGGGGGGTGCGATTGGGAGATTCCCTTGTAAGCACTGTGGGACTTAACATCTGAGGTCATCAGTCCCTTAGACTTAGAGCTACTTAAACCTAACTAACCTAGGGACATCATACACATCCATGCCCGAGGCAGGATTCGAACCTGCGACCGTAGCAGCAGCGCGGTTCCGGACTGAAGCGCCTAGAACCGCTCGGCCACAAAGGCCGGCTTTGTCGAACTCCAACACACACAAAGCTCGCTCCGCACCTGAACTCGCCATGTTTGCGAGTAGTGCTGACTATCGGCAAATTACCAAACTACTCTGTGGCGGCATACATGAAAGAAAACTTTCAGAGTTTCTCTTCAAAATGAGATAAATATTATATCCGTACGTTTGGTTCTTGTGCAACAAATAATTGAAAATGTTCCCGTACTTTATGTACACCCTGTATGTAGTGAAGTGGACCTCGTACCATAAGAGTTAATGTATTTCACATTATTAGAGAACTAAACAGATATCCCTATCGCATCTCTACCATGGATGGGGAAAGACAGACAGTTCAAAATCGATGAAACATCCGACATGAGTTCTTACAAACATAAGAAAATTAATGTTATTCATCTTTTCTCGGGATCTCCACAGGCTTGATTGCTGTGGGTACAGCGCGTTTTAATCTTTGCTGTAAACTACTTAGGCGAATGAATAGATAAAAATAGAAAAAAAGTAAAACATATACACTCCTGGAAATGGAAAAAAAAAACACATTGACACCGGTGTGTCAGACCCACCATACTTGCTCCGGACACTGCGAGAGGGCTGTACAAGCAATGATCACACGCACGGCACAGCGAACACACCAGGAACCGCGGTGTTGGCCGTCGAATGGCGCTAGCTGCGCAACATTTGTGCACCGCCGCCGTCAGTGTCAGCCAGTTTGCCGTGGCATACGGAGCTCCATCGCAGTCTTTAACACTGGTAGCATGACGCGACAGCGTGGACGTGAACCGTATGTGCAGTTGACGGACTTTGAGCGAGGGCGTATAGTGGGCATGCGGGAGGCCGGGTGGACGTACCGCCGAATTGCTCAACACGTGGGGCGTGAGGTCTCCACAGTACATCGATGTTGTCGCCAGTGGTCGGCGGAAGGTGCACGTGCCCGTCGACCTGGGACCGGACCGCAGCGACGCACGGATGCACGCCAAGACCGTAGGATCCTACGCAGTGCCGTAGGGGACCGCACCGCCACTTCCCAGCAAATTAGGGACACTGTTGCTCCTGGGGTATCGGCGAGGACCATTGGCAACCGTCTCCATGAAGCTGGGCTACGGTCCCGCACACCGTTAGGCCGTCTTCCGCTCACGCCCCAACATCGTGCAGCCCGCCTCCAGTGGTGTCGCGACAGGCGTGAATGGAGGGACGAATGGAGACGTGTCGTCTTCAGCGATGAGAGTCGCTTCTGCCTTGGTGCCAATGATGGTCGTATGCGTGTTTGGCGCCGTGCAGGTGAGCGCCACAATCAGGACTGCATACGACCGAGGCACACAGGGCCAACACCTGGTATCATGGTGTGGGGAGCGATCTTCTACACTGGCCGTACACCACTGGTGATCGTCGAGGGGACACTGAATAGTGCACGGTACATCCAAACCGTCATCGAACCCATCGTTCTACCATTCCTAGACCGGCAAGGGAACTTGCTGTTCCAACAGGACAATGCACGTCCGCATGTATCCCGTGCCACCCAACGTGCTCTAGAAGGTGTAAGTCAACTACCCTGGCCAGCAAGATCTCCGGATCTGTCCCCCATTGAGCATGTTTGGGACTGGATGAAGCGTCGTCTCACGCGGTCTGCACGTCCAGCACGAACGCTGGTCCAACTGAGGCGCCAGGTGGAAATGGCATGGCAAGCCGTTCCACAGGACTACATCCAGCATCTCTACGATCGTCTCCATGGGAGAATAGCAGCCTGCATTGCTGCGAAAGGTGGATATACACTGTACTAGTGCCGACATTGTGCATGCTCTGTTGCCTGTGTCTATGTGCCTGTGGTTCTGTCAGTGTGATCATGTGATGTATCTGACCCCAGGAATGTGTCAATAAAGTTTCCCCTTCCTGGGACAATGAATTCACGGTGTTCTTATTTCAATTTCCAGGAGTGTATTCATTTAGGTAAACCTGCGTAAGTCCCAGTTCACCCTCTGAACAGCTTAGAAATTTCTCGTTCATTTTTCATCAATCGAGCGTCTACCTGCCAATTACGGACCTCTTGCTCTTTCTCAAACGAGTCGCACTTAGGTCAGCTAGCAACCCAAGCCTGAGTCGTCTCACTGACATGCAACTTAAAACTAGCATCTTGTTCAGATTTTATAATAGCTCTTCATTAGTCATATCATTATTTTATCTTCGTCTCGAAATTTTCCTGTTTCTCCTTCCCCTCGGCGGTAAAGTTTTGATAAACACTAGCAAGACCTTCAATTCTTTAGTAATTTGACCGAACACCTGCTTGTACCCTGCAGCACACTTTTTGCAGACCAGTATCCACTTTATCTACTGTTGTTGTATCTTAGTACCTATTCACTGCTTCAACTGCAACTCGCACTTATCAAATTGCTCCACGATATCCCACTTCACTTCCTTGCACAAATTTGAAACAATTTAACACTAGAGCTGATCTGATCATTACCTTGCTTAATATCTTTACTAATTTCGTCCCAAAACTTCGTTAAAGTTACGGTCAGTAACAGCGAGAAGACATTCTCTTCCCCTGGTATCATGGCAACAATACAATCTACCACTGCCTCTTATTTGCTCTGAGTAGCCTCGACCCCCGCAGGGCTTTGAAACGTCCCCTTTGATAACTTATACACGACTGTGCTTAAACTGACACACAATATTTTTAGCGCAACGCAATCTGACTTTCAGAAATGCCTACAAAAGAATGGCCCTGACTAACATTAACCTATGCGTTTCACAAATCGCTTACCTCACAAAAATCTTGGTTACTCGAACTACTGCAATACAGCGAGCGCCACTACTGCCAGCTAAATAAAAGATTCAAACTACGGAAGGCACTAACTACTGATAGGCATAGTTAGCAAATGAAAGATTTTGGTAGAGAACAAACAATGTATTTACCTTAATAGTGTTGAAAAATCATAATATACATAGCAGTTCATGATATCCAGTATTGCAAATTTCAAAACTCTGCCATCTCTCTCCTCACATCCACCACTGCTGGCGGCTCACCTCCAACTGCGCAACGCTACGCGCTGTTCACATCCAGCTGCCGCTGCCCAACACTACAATGGCAGACAACAATGCAAACTAGCCACAGACTGCACACAGCACAGCCAGTGATTTTCATAAAGAGAGCACTACGTGGCGGCGGCATTACCAATATAAGAACCTAAACAGCCTACTTACATAGCCTACTTACAGCTTGAATCACTCAATTCTAATGTCAATCCTTCTATCTGTTCTCTCTCCATCATCTCCCTACTACTAGACTCTGCTCTACTATCATCAGTAAGTAAAACCATCGTTGAACGCATGTCTGCACTGAAACTCTCGGTACTGCTTAACTCCATCCCTATAATATCAATCTCAGCAACCTCCTCGTCATCGTCCTTGATATTCTCCTCAATGCTAGCTTTCTCTTGCCCCGTCATTCTATTTTATAATCTTACAAAGCTGCTCAACATCTGGTTCGAGACTTCGTGGCTTAACTTTGGATGACTTCTCCGACACACGGTCTTCTGCTGCTTCCGTGCACACCTGCCTCGATGGCTGTTTCAGTGATTCCACACCCGCTCTGTGCCTGCCAGCTGTCGTTGTCTACTTTGTGTGGCGCTTCGGCTCCCGCTGGTAGCTCCCCACGAATCTGACCACCGCTCCTTCTGAAAATGTTCTTGAGGAATGCGCACATCGTATCGGCTACTACGGCAGCCGATTGACCACCTCCATTTCCCCACAACGTGCACATAAACCACAAGTCACTTTACTATCTGCTACCAAACTCCTGAGAAATTGCTCCTTTTCAAGTTCCCTGTTCTGTAAATCAATGTGAAATGTTTGCCACAGAATGCTGTTCATTAAATCGTATGTTCGAAATTCTTCCTGTCACTTCCACGTATGTAATGTGAAAGAATTATTGACTGCACGCCTCTATACGAGCTGTTACTAATCCGTTCTTTCTTTAGACGTACCGATCCCCCTTCCAGGAAGTTTGAGGTGCTCTGTTTCACTGAAACTGAAACAGAGCCAGTAGGACTCACTTCACTTGCTTTGGGGGAATCTACTTTGCCCCTTGTCAAAAGGAGGCAAACGCCAAAGGGCAGGGATCTGTTAATCATGTACGGTGGATAATAGTATCCCCTACAGAAATGGCAACAAGGGACAATAAGGATCATCAGGTGTACCCATCGTGTATGACTGAGGGCCTCATTCAACATTATGTAGAAAACCGCCGTCGAGGGAACAGGGTGCAACCAACTTCAGATTGTGGTGCACGTCGGAACAAATAATGCCTTTCGTCTGGGCTTCAAGGAAATGTTTGGATCATTACAATGACTCGCAGAGAAGTCTGAGAAGTCCAACTTTGCATAAAGAGTTTCAAGAAAGCTCACAATTTGTAGCATTGGCCCTAGAGATAATTGTGGATCCCTGGTTCTAAATCGAGTGGAAGAACTGAATCAGAGACTTCGAGGTGTCTGTGACAAGCCGGGCTGCGACTTCCTGGACTTGCGCCATAGGGTTGAGAACTGTAGGGTACCCCCAAAATGTGTAGGGTGTGCACTACACATTAGAGGCTGCTGGTCAGGCAGCTGACTGTTGTGGGGTGCATACAAGAGTTTTTTTTTAGATTAGGCGACTCTCCATTCAATGTTAATAACGAAAACTGGAAGAGACCCAGAAGTGTAGGGTCCAAAAGAATGCCTCTTACCAGGCAAGAGTATTAAAATCCTGGTAGTTAGCTGTCGAAGCACAATACTAGGTATAGAAAACTAGTTGAAAACTGAAATTGATAACAGTGAGATTTTTGGAGAAAGTTTAAATGTTTTTCGAAAGCGTAGACTAATGGTAGGTGGAGGTGATCGCCGCAATAAAGAAACTAAAATTCACCAAGATTGAGCAGCATATGTTAAAAGGACCCAATTACCATTTTATTCCCATTCCTGACACCGAGTCGTGAATTCTCAAGTGCTTCCTTCGAAGACTTGACTGCAACTCAAGTCATGACTGCAGTCAATTCTTTGAAGGAAGCTCTTGAAAATTCATGACATCCAGAAACATATGGCCCCAATATGCCAATATCGATTTTTTTTAGAGGTGCATATGGGTCCTGAAGATGGCATAATGAATTGCCGAAACTGGTGCCGAAAATAAAATGAAATAACTTCTCAGTTGCATGGTTTTTTGTCGAATTTCATTGTTAAATATTTGACAGTCCGCTGTGCCATGTCCACAATGAATCAATAGAGACGAGGTGAAACCATGTCAAGACGTCGTAGGGTTGGGCGGCCATCCCCCTTCAGATGTCGGACGTTGTGGGCGGGGCAGACTGGTAAAACAGGAGAGGCGGTGAACTGTGGCGGAACTAACATCAGACTTTAGTGCTGGGCAGAGTAAAGGTGGGTGTGAACTCACGGTGCACCGAACACTCCTAACGATGGACAACTACGACTGAAGTGAGCACGTGACCACCGGCACTGGTATTATGCCGATGGGAGAGCGTGAAGCAGTCGTCTTCCACGAAGCAGGTCCCTGACACCTGTACTGTGGGACAGAGACAAGCTGGTGGCAGCACCATTATGCCCTGCAGAACATTCACATGGGCATCCATGAGTCCAGTGGAGCTCGTGCAAGGCACCATGATGTCCAAGGAGTATCATACACTGGTTGCAGACCACGCACATCCTTCATGTTTCCCGAGGGCAGTGGCATTTTTCAACAAGTTAATGCACCATGTCACAGAGCCAGGAGTGTGATGGAGTGGTACAACGAACGAAGTGGCGAGTTCCAACTGATTTGCTGGCCCCCAAACTCGCCGGACCTGAACCCAATCGAACACACAAGGGATGTGATTGAATGTTGCGTTAGAGCTGATCGCCCCCCTCCCCAGAATTTACGGGAATTAGGTGACTTTGTTCAGATTGCTTCTACACCCTGATGCATCGCCACTGTTATATGCCAAAGGTGGACATACTGGCTTTTATGTAGGCAGTTATAATGTTCTGGCTGATCAGAGTATTAGATCTAACAACAACAAATAGACCTGACCTCTCTGAGGATTTCCACAGCGAAATGGTTTCAGTGACTGTGGGGAAGTTGTGGCAACAGTGATTACCAAACTAGAACTAAAACAAGTAGATAAATTTATATATGTACAGTAGATCAGATAAAACAGCAGTAGTGTCATAGTTCATAGAGGAACTTGAAGCTTTCAATGCAGTATTGGAGCATATAGAGGAACAATGGCTTAGATTTAAAAGATTAGTTGACTGCTGGATAGATATGTTTCCACTAGAACAGTTCAGAGCGGGAGGAACCCTCTATGGTAAACAATCACTCTAAAGAAACAGGAACTGCAGCATAATAGGTGTAAAACAAAGTGTAGAGCTGTAGAAAGAGAGATACTGAATGAAACGTGTTTGATTGTCAGGAGAGCAATGTGCGAAAATTTTGAAAGGTCTCTGTTGGATTCCTTTCATGTTAATTTCTTAAATCTGTTGTCATTTACGGCATACATTCCACTTCTAAATTTACTGTGGTGTTTCTGACTCTATCTGGAAGGAGACTGAGCAGTGGAACGTGTTACTTTTACACACAAACAAGAACGATCTGTCACACTACTACACTTTAAAACACAGTTTATATGTAATTCATGTCACACAGTCTCATATGGAACCTACATCCGCTTTCTTTTATCTAGTGTATATGATAAGATACTGTCATCCCCCTTCATTTCTGTGTGAAAGGATGAATCAGCAAATGTATTTCTAGTTGCGTGCTTGATGGTAGCAGACAAGCCTGTCTGATAGACAACAGTAGGACAAACATCGAACAGGTAGCTACGCTTTCTAAAAGCAAAGAGGTTTCTATTCTTGGTATAGTCCTGTCCGTCCCTTGTCATGTTGATATAGGAAGCTGCCGATTGTATCTGTGAGGCACCCTCGGTAGGGGCCCAAGCCAGTCTGTCCGCAGCGAGTGTCTGAAGTGGTAAGATCTCCGGCTAAGAGCGTCTCTGCTAAGTCCATAGGACAATGGATTTCTTAAGTTCAGCCTAACTGAAAATTTAATCACCTTTGTTTCAGGTTTAGATCTAAAAATCTTATGTTATCTTAAATCGCAATGCAGTGTAACTTGAGTGTGAAGTTCAGAATATCTTCCAGTAGTTGCTTTGTCACTACTTTGTGAGCAAAGTGAACCTCATGTTGATGATCTGTAACTCTAACTAAGATTATCAATCTTAAATGCGAATGTGCGTGAGATTATAGCGTCTCGTTTTGACAATATTTTTCAATATAGCAACTTTTATTTATGTTCAACCCACATGGGGTGTACTTTGTGAGACCAGTACCACGTGCTTATATAATTGTTTGACCCATCAGGTTAATAGTATGGCGATAGTAACCAGTTCGAGGTTTTTCTTTTGTAAATTGCGTTTCAATGTAATTTATTTTAATTATCAAAATTATTGTGGAGTTACACTCTTTGTGTAAACCAAGTTGACCACATGAAGCATATGGTGTTATCATCAAAGTAGACTCAGCTATTCTTTTTGAGAAAATTTCACAGACTATTAGTATGTATTTAGTATACCAGTGTGTGGTAATTTCATGACAGACAGGATTGTGCTATGACTGTAACTTCTTTGGGTGAAAATTGAATCGGTTGGTTGTGGTTAATTTCCTCTTGAATATGTTTCAACGTTCTTCGATGGTTATTTTATGAATGCAGTGTTGTATGCAGTCTCCCAATCTTGGCTCCATATTTGATGTGTTCCATAAGATTACAATCTCACATTTTCACAATCCTAAATAAGGCACCAGTTTCGTTATGAATCAAGTTTAATATACTGAAATTTTAACAGAACAATGATCAATATTAAAATAAATGTCCAAATATAAACTGATTTATTTCTTTTTATTTAAATTCCCTTTATATATATATATATATATATAAATATCACCAGTTGTTGTATGATGACTATTAAAAGATTATAATTAATGTTAGTCTGGTTGGCAATTTGGTAAACTAGACTGGATACCTGGTGAAACAGTTGCTCAGTAATGCAAGGATAACTTCCCCAGATAGCTCACACTTTTAACCCACTTTTATTATCTTGAATATCACCACCGCTTTCAGAACAACTTAATGTATCAACTTTACAATTTCTGTGACTACCATAACAGATCTCCCCCCCCCCCATGAACCATGGACCTTGCCGTTGGTGGGGAGGCTTGTGTGCCTCAACAATACAGATAGCTGTACCGTAGGTGCAACCACAACAGAGGGTTATCTGTTGAGAGGCCAGACAAACGTGTGGTTCCTGAAGAGGGGCAGCAGCCTTTTCAGTAGTTGCAGGGGCAACAGTCTGGATGATTGACTGATCTGGCCTTGTAACACTAACCAAAACGGCCTTGCTGTGCTGGTACTGTGAACGGCTGAAAGCAAGGGGAAACTACAGCCGTAATTTTTCCCGAGGGCATGCAGCTTTACTGTATGGTTAAATGATGATGGCGTACTCTTGGATAAAATATTCCGGAGGTAAAATAGTCCCCCATTCGGATCTCTGGGCGGGGACTACTCAAGAGGACGTCGTTATCAGGAGAAAGAAAACTGGCGTTCTACGGATCGGAGCGTGGAATGTCAGATCCCTTAATCGGGCAGGTAGGTTAGAAAATTTAAAAAGGGGAATAGATAGGTTAAAGTTAGATATAGTGGGAATTAGTGAAGTTCGGTGGCAGGAGGAACAAGACTTCTGGTCAGGTGAATACAGAGTTCTAAATACAAAATCAAATAGGAGTAATACAGGAGTAGGTTTAATAATGACTAAAAAAATAGGAGTGCGGGTAAGCTACTACAAACAGCATAGTGAACGCGTTATTGTGGCCGAGATAGACACGAAGCCCACGCCTACTACAGTAGTACAAGTTTATATGCCAACTAGCTCTGCAGATGACGAAGAAATTGAAGAAATGTATGATGAGATAAAAGAAATTATTCAGGTAGTGAAGGGAGACGAAAATTTAATAGTCATGGGTGACTGGAATTCGAGAGTAGGAAAAGGGAGAGAAGGAAATATAGTATGTGAATATGGATTTGGGGTAAGAAATGAAAGAGGAAGCCGTCTGGTAGAATTTTGCACAGAGCATAACTTAATCATAGCTAACACTTGGTTCAAGAATCATAAAAGAAGGTTGTATACATGGAAGAATCCTGGAGATACCGAAAGGTATCAGATAGATTATATAATGGTAAGACAGAGATTTAGGAACCAGGTTTTAAATTGTACGGCATTTCCAGGGGCAGATGTGGACTCTGACCATAATCTACTGGTTATGAACTGTAGATTAAAACTGAAGAAATTGCAAAAAGGTGGGAATTTAAGGAGATGGGACCTGGATAAACTGAAAGAACCAGAGGTTGTACAGAGTTTCAGGGAGAGCATAAGGGAGCAATTGACAGGAATGGGGGAAAGAAATACAGTAGAAGAAGAATGGGTATCTCTGAGGGATGAAGTAGTGAAGACAGCAGAGGATCAAGTAGGTAAGAAGACGAGGGCTAGTAGAAATCGTTGGGTAACAGAAGAAATATTGAATTTAATTGATGAAAGGAGAAAATATAAAAATGCAGTAAATGAAGCAGGCAAAAAGGAATACAAACGTCTCAAAAATGAGATCAACAGGAAGTGCAAAATGGCTAAGCAGGCATGGCTAGAGGACAAATGTAAGTATGTAGAGGCTTATCTCACTAGGGGTAAGATAGATACTGCCTACAGGAAAATTAAAGAGACCTTTGGAGAAAAGAGAATGACTTGTATGAATATCAAGAGCTCAGATGGAAATCCAGTTCTAAGCAAAGAAGGGAAAGCAGAAAGGTGGAAGAAGTATATAGAGGGTCTATATAAAGGCGATGTACTTGAGGACAATATTATGGAAATGGAAGAGGATGTAGATGAAGATGAAATGGGAGATATGATACTGCGTGAAGAGTTTGACAGAGCACTGAAAGACCTGAGTCAAAACAAGGCCCTGGGAGTAGATAACATTCCATTAGGACTACTGACCGCCTTTGGAGAGGCAGTCCTGATAAAACACTACCATCTGGTGAGCAAGATGTATGAGACAGACGAAATACACTCAGACTTCACGAAGAATGTAATAATTCCAATCCCAAAGAAAGCAGGTGTTGACAGATGTGAAAATTACCGAACTATCAGTTTAATAAGTCACAGCTGCAAAATATTAACGCGAATTATTTACAGACGAATGGAAAAACTGGTAGAAGCCGACCTCGGGGAAGATCAATTTGGACTCCATAGAAATGTTGGAACACATGTGACAATACTGACCCTACGACTTATCTTAGAAGAAAGATTAAGGAAAGACAAACCTACGTTTCTAGCATTTGTACAGGGAGCGAAAGGCTATTTACAATTTGTACAGAAACCAGTTATAAGAGTCGAGGAGCACGAAAGGGAAGCAGTGGTTGGGAAGGGAGTGAGACAGGGTTGTAGCCTCTCCCCGATGTTATTCAATCTGTATATTGAGCAAGCAGTAAAGGAATCAAAAGAAAAATTTGGAGTAGGTATTAAAATCCATGGAGAAGAAATAAAAACTTTGAGATTCGCCGATGACATTGTAACTCTGTCAGAGACAGCAAAGGACTTGGAAGAGCAGTTGAACGGAATGGATAGTGTCTTGAAAGGAGGATATAAGATGAACATCAACAAAATCAAAACGAGGATAATGGAATGTAGTCGAATTTAGTCGAGTGATGCTGAGGGAATTAGATTAGGAAATGAGACACTTAAAGTAGTAAAGGAGTATTGCCATTTGGGGAGCAAAATAACTGGTGATTGTTGAAGTAGAGAGGATATAAAATGTAGACTGGCAATGGCAAGGAAAGCGTTTCTGAAGAAGAGAAATTTGTTAACATCGAGTGTAGATTTAAGTGTCAGGAAGTCGTTTCTGAAAGTATTTTTATGGAGTGTAGCCATGTATGGAAGTGAAACATGGACAATAAATAGTTTAGAGAAGAAGAGAATAGAAGCTTTCGAAATGTGGTGCTACAGAAGAATGCTGAAGATAAGGTGGGTAGATCACGTAACTAATGAGGAGGTATTGAATAGGATTGGGGAGAAGAGACGTTTGTGGCACAACTTGACTAGAAGAAGGGATCGGTTGGTAGGACATGTCCTGAGGCATCAAGGGATCACAAATTTAGCATTGGAGGGCAGCGTGGAGGGTAAGAATCGTAGAGGGAGACCAAGAAATGAATACACTAAGCAGGTTCAGAAGGATGTAGGTTGCAGTAGGTACTGGGAGATGAAGAACCTTGTACAGGATAGAGTAGCATGGAGACATGCATCAAACCAGTCTCAGGACTGAAGACCACAACAACAACAACCGTAACAGAATACTGTCAAATGATTTTTCACAAAATTCTAGTTGTATAAAGGCTATTAGAGGCACCAAAGTTAGTGACCAGGTACTAATGGACAAGGCAGAAACTGAAATTGAGAGCTGCAAAGCAAAATCTGAAATACTTTACTCGGTTTTCAAATATTCGTTTTCGAAAAAAAACCAGGAGAATTACTCCAATTTAATCATCATACAACTGAAAAGATAAGTGAAATAAGTGTTAAAAAGTGTGAATACCAGTGGTGTTGAAAAACAGATGAAATTGTTAAAACTGAACAAAGCCCAATACCTCGAAGGAATCCCTATGGGATTCTACACTGAATTTGTGGCTGAGTTAGCCCCTTATCTAACAACAGTCTATTGTAGATCTTTCAAACAAAAAATTGTGCCCAGTAGTTAAAAGAAGGCACAGGTTACACTCATTTACAAGAATGGTGTAGAAAGTGATACACAAAATTACCATCCAGTATCCTTGACATCGATTTGTTGTAGAACCTTAGAACATATTCTCAGGTCAAAAACAATGAGGATCGTCAAGAGATTGACCTCGCCCATGCCAACCACAATGGATTTCGAAAACGTCTCCAACTTGACGATGTGATGAGCACGAATCCGCATGCTCCAGTTTAGTACTACTTTTAATCTGTAATGTACTAGGTGCATTCAAGTTCTCCGATTTTTTTTCTCCGGGCTGGAAAGAGATAGAAACATGTGCATTGTTTTAAAATGAGGCCGCGTTCGTTGTCAATACGTCCCGGAGATGGCAGCACCGTACGGCAGATGGAATTTTACTGCCAGCGGCGAGAATGAGAACTGTTTTAAATACTTAAAATGGCGACGTTTTCCTTACTTGAACAGCGTGCAATCATTCGTTTTCTGAATTTGCGTGGTGTGAAATCAATTGAAATTCATCGACAGTTGAAGGAGACATGTGGTGATGGAGTTACGGATGTGTCGAAAGTGCGTTCGTGGGTGCGACAGTTTAATGAAGGCAGAACATCATGTGACAACAAACCAAAACAACCTCGGGCTCGCACAAGCCGGTCTGACGACATGATCGAGAAAGTGGAGAGAATTGTTTTGGGGGATCGCCGAATGACTGTTGAACAGATCGCCTCCAGAGTTGGCATTTCTGTGGGTTCTGTGCACACAATCCTGCATGACGACCTGAAAATGCGAAAAGTGTCATCCAGGCGGGTGCCACAAATGCTGACGGACGACCACACGGCTGCCCGTGTGGCATGTTGCCGAGCAATGTTGACGCGCAACGACAGCATGAATGGGACATTCTTTTCGTCGGTTGTGACAATGGATGAGACGTGGATGCCATTTTTCAATCCAGAAACAAGGCGCCAGTCAGCTCAATGGAAGCACACAGATTCACCGCCACCAAAAAAATTTCGGGTAACCGCCAGTGCTGAAAAAATGATGGTGTCCATGTTCTGGGACAGCGAGGGCGTAATCCTTACCCATCGCGTTCCAAAGGGCACTACGGTAACAGGTGCATCCTACGAAAATGTTTTGAAGAACGAATTCCCTCCTGCACTGCAACAAAAACGTCCGGGAAGGGCTGTGCGTGTGCTGTTTCACCAAGACAACGCACCCGCACATCGAGCTAACGTTACGCAACAGTTTCTTCGTGATAACTTTGAAGTGATTCCTCATGCTCCCTATTCACCTGACCTGGCTCCTAGTGACTTTTGGCTTTTTCCAACAATGAAAGACACTCTCCGTGGCCGTACAGTCACCAGCCGTGCTGCTATTGCCTCAGCGATTTTCCAGTGGTCAAAACAGACTCCTAAAGAAGCCTTAGCCGCTGCCATGGAATCATGGCGTCAGCGTTGTGAAAAATGTGTACGTCTGCAGGGCGATTACGTCGAGAAGTAACGCCAGTTTCATCCATTTCGGGTGAGTAGTTAATTAGAAAAAAAAATCGGAGGCCTTAGAACTTGAATGCACCTCGTATATAAATCAGAGTAATTGCTTATTGGAGAAGCAAATTGGATAGCTGGACGAGCAACGTAACAGAAATTGTAGCAACATAAATTAAGAGGGGTGAATCAGAATTCGATATGATATGAGGCAAGAGGGGAACCAGCGCTGATTGCGTGGTTGGCAGTGTCAAATGATTACTGAGCGAATTGAGTCGGGCGTCGGCACAAGGGCATGGTGACCTGCACGAGCAAGGAAGCGAATGAACACAGCCACGGTGGATGCGGCTAAAAAGTGAAACACAGTGTTTATATGAGGACAAACTTCCACTTTGAGAAAAGTGGACTGATCCTGGCAGTGTCCTCAGGTAAAGACAAAATACATCCGCCAGTAAACAAGCAGAGAGCAGTGGCAAACATTATATAAAGTCATAATTCGAGTGCTAGGGAGTCAATTAGTACGAGATAAGCATGCACACGTTCAATTTAATGGAAAAAGAGGTGGCTGGCATCACAATGGCACAGAGAGAAGGAAGAGCGGTAAGAGCACCATAGTTAGGACTTGAAGTTCCGGTGGTGAACGGGACGGATGGGCGTCAACTTTTCTAGCCGTAATTTCGTAAATGAGCTTTGCGTTTTGCTCAAACAGAGCTAGAGTGTGTGAATTAGCTTGCAATTTTATAATTGTGAATTAAAGTTTGATTGGGGCCGCGACGATTACAGAGCATAGACGAACGTATTTCACTTGGGAAAACTTATTCTGGACAACAAAATGGTTGCCGCTGGACATGGTAAGCCAGCTGTTGTGGTTCTTCCTGATGCTGTGCTTCTCTTTTCAGGCAAAGCAGCGGTCGATAATAACCTGTTGGTTATGACTGCTACTAATTGGAATTTTGGAATTTTAGCGGAGTAGGGCTGTGTAGTTCCTTGTCGACATTTTGGGGCCGGCCGCTGTGGTCTAGCGGTTCTAGGCGCTTCAGTCCGGAACCACGCGGCTGCTATGGTCGCAGGTTCGAATCCTGACTCGGGTATGGATGTGTGTGATGTCCTTAGGTTAGTTAGGTTTAAGTAGTTCTAAGTCTATGGGACTGATGACCTCAGATGTTAGTGCTTGGAGCCATTTTTTGATCCTCGCATTGTGTAGGGAAGACCCAATACACTCGTCATCGCGCTATTCGGATTATCCTAATTGTGACGAGATTGATTACAAATTTGAACTGGACGGGAAGTTACACGACTGCTGTAAGCGTCACCAAGAGTGGCATAACTGCACAGCTGACATAGTAGTGGATTCTCAGTCACACAGTACAAAAGTTGTGGTGTTTGTAATACTTCGTAAGGTTTTATAGAAGCCAACGCACCTTAAGAATATACTTCATTTTTATCAGAACTTGTTACTTTTTTTAAAAGTGGCAAGCCTTCACTTCCAAGCATTAGTCTTATGCTTTTCTAGAGGACCATCGTTAGGAGTGTTCGATGCACTGTATGGTCAGACACACTTGTACTCTGTCTAGCGTTGTAGCCTGGTGTTAGTTCCGCCACAGTTCACTGCGTGTCCTGTTTTACCAGTCTGCCCAACCTACGACGTCTGACATCTGTAAGGGGGGTGGCCGCACAATTCTACGACGGCTGGACATGGTTTCACCTTGTCCCTGTTGATCCATTGTCGACATGAACCAGCGGATTGTCAAATACTTAATGAAACTGAGAAGTTATTTTATTTTATTTTCACTACCAGTTTCGGCAATTCATTATGCCGTCCACCTCTCAAGAATAATCAATATTGGCGTACTGAGGCCATATGTTTCTGGATGTCGTGAATTCTCAAGAGCTTCCTTCAAAGAACTGACAGCGGTCAAGACTTGAGTTGCAGTCAAGTCTTCGAAGGAAGCACTTGGGAATTCACGACATCCAGAAACATATGACCACTCCCGGGCGTGTTTCGAGAGACACCCTGTATTTTACTGTTCACGTCATTTTCATTTTTCGTTGATGATGTTAATACTCATGTGTACCGTGATGTACTGCGCATTTTTGAACATTTGTGACCGCCGCTAAAAGAACCCGTACACTGAAAACTTAAGTTGTGCTTTCCAGAAATTTTATGGGCAGTATCAACGTTGCCTAATTCTTTTGTATAATCACTGTCTGTGAAAAACAGACAGATTTTCAATAATTTTCGGAATCTTGCACACATATGTTTTTCAGAATTTTCGTGTGCATAACCTATGCCATAGTAAATCGGCATTTGTGATTTAGTTACTGTAGCCCATATTATATATAACATATCTTGAAAATTTAATTTTCCCTTTCAACAGGAGTGTATGTTCTATTACAAGCATTTATAGTAGCAAAAAATTAATGGTACTTTCGAGTTTGTTGTCGACCGTTAAGTCAAAGAAAATAAATGAATCTATATAAATAAAAATTTAACCGTTTGTTCAAAATCGTGTATCTCTGAAATTTTGACACAATGTTGCATTCGAATACTTGCAGTTTTTATATAGGCATAGCTAATGGAGTGTCAAATGAAATAAGAATATATATATATATATATATATATATATATATAGCGCTCCAGTAGGTATATGAAAACACATGCGTATTTGAATGTAACATTGTGGGGCATTTCAAAACGTTTGGTGAAGAATATTTCGTGATTCACAATTTTATACAGATGAACATTTATATCTATATAAATAAAAATGTAAATGTTTGTGTGTTCAAAAATCTTAAACCTCTACAAGGTCTTCACTGATTTTCTTAAAGTTTTGACAGAACCTTGCATTCGAATATGCACCTGCTTTTATATACCTACTAGAGCACCACGTATAATATATAAACATATATGCGCTAATTAGAGGGGAAATCAATAAAAATGTAAATGTTCATTTGCATAAAATCTCAAATCTACTAAACTCCTTCGCTAATGGCCTTAAAATTTTCACACATTGTTGCACTGGAACATGCATGTGTTTTTACATACTAATTTTAATATACATACAGGTATTACTAAGTATGTACGTAATATATAAGGGGGATATGTTAATATCAATAATCCCGAAAAGTCCTTGACCGATTTACTATAAACCTTTACACAATAATCCAATGAACAGTTGGACACACACACACACACACACACACACACACACACACACATATATATATATATATATATATATATATATATATATATATATATATAAACAGGGTGATTATAGTTAACGTTAAACTTCCAAACCGCTGCAGCAATAACACCACTGGTCAGAATGACGTCAAATTGCAACGGAATATTATCGGAGAGTAGCATGGAGAGCTGCATCAAACCAGTCTCAGGACTGAAGACCACAACAACAACAACATTATCGGAGAAGGTGGAAAATGTTGGTAGAAGAAAAACAAATAGTTACAAAATGTAACTACAGAAGGTGCTGTAAATATCATAATTTAATAGTGGTTGACTACAAATGACGAATGAATCATACAAAAATGCCTGATATGTACGTTTGACGCTAAACAAACAGCACTACTCATTGTGCATGGGTGTAAGGATGTGATACTGTTAGTTACGTAAGCCCATCCACCACAGTAAGGTCATATCACATCGGATAGGAAAAATCGGTTTTCCATTGCCCTGAGGCCAAAAACTGCATAAAAGCATCAATAAAATTAGTTTTTAAATGTCCTGAGACCAAAAACCGCATAAAAAGCGCCAATCAAAATCAAATTGGATTATTGATTTCCGTGTGACTGGCGTGAAACATGTTTAATATGCTGTCCACCGTTTTCTGCCCCAGGCTGAAATCAAGAAACCGCATGTTGCAAAACTGATCGAAGTAATTCCGGGGTCACTTTCAGAATGTGTTGCGCAATGCGCGCCTTCAATGCCTTTCAGATAGAAGTCAGAAGTCACACGGATTAAGATCAGGTGGTCGGAACGGCCAGACTGTAGGGAAATGGCGGCTGATAATTCTAGCATTTCCGAAATGGCGCTTCAGCAGCTGCTTAACTGGATCCACGCTCTTGGAGAGCTAAAATGACGTGGTTGCGCAAAAGACACTCATAGCACTTACCAGTGACAGCTCAGGTAAAAGGACCGGAAGCACCTGTCTCTTCGAAAAAAATATTCCATTTGAACTACTGATGGCCTCGGGAGAGCCAGTCATGACAAAACTCTACCATCTGGTGAGCACGATGTATGAGACAGGCGAAATACCCTCAGACTTCAAGAAGAATATTATAATTCCAATCCCAAAGAAAGCAGGTGTTGACAGATGTGAAAATTACCGAACTATCAGTTTAATAAGTCACAGCTGCAAAATACTAACGCGAATTCTTTACAGACGAATGGAAAAACTGGTAGAAGCCGACCTCGGGGAAGATCAGTTTGGATTCCGTAGAAATGTTGGAACACGTGAGGCAATACTGACCTTACGACTTATCTTAGAAGAAAGATTAAGAAAAGGCAAACCTACGTTTCTAGCATTTGTAGACTTAGAGAAAGCTTTTGACAATGTTAACTGGAATACTCTCTTTCAAATTCTGAAGGTGGCAGGGGTAAAATACATGGAGCGAAAGGCTATTTACAGTTTGTACAGAAACCAGATGGCAATTATAAGTGTCGAGGGGCATGAAAGGGAAGCAGTGGTTGGGAAAGGAGTAAGACAGGGTTGTAGCCTCTCCCCGATGTTATTCAATCTGTATATTGAGCAAGCAGTAAAGGAAACAAAAGAAAAATTCGGAGTAGGTATTAAAATTCATGGAGAAGAAGTAAAAACTTTGAGGTTCGCCGATGACATTGTAATTCTGTCAGAGACAGCAAAGGACTTGGAAGAGCAGTTGAACGGAATGGACAGTGTCTTGAAAGGAGGATATAAGATGAACATCAACAAAAGCAAAACGAGGATAATGGAATGTAGTCAAATTAGTCGGGTGATGCTGAGGGAATTAGATTAGGAAATGAGACACTTAAAGTAGTAAAGGAGTTTTGCTATTTAGGGAGTAAAATAACCGATGATGGTCGAAGTAGAGAGGATATAAAATGTACACTGGCAATGGCAAGGAAAGCGTTTCTCAAGAAGAGAAATTTGTTAACATCGAGTATAGATTTAAGTGTCAGGAAGTCGTTTCTGAACGTATTTGTATGGAGTGTAGCCATGTATGGAAGTGAAACATGGACGATAACTAGTTTGGACAAGAAGAGAATAGAAGCTTTCGAAATGTGGTGCTACAGAAGAATGCTGAAGATAAGGTGGGTAGATCACGTAACTAATGAGGAGGTATTGAATAGGATTGGGGAGAAGTTTGTGGCACAACTTGACTAGAAGAAGGGATCGGTTGGTAGGACATGTTTTGAGGCATCAAGGGATCACAAATTTAGCATTGGAGGGCAGCGTGGAGGGTAAGAATCGTAGAGGGAGACCAAGAGATGAATACACTAAGCAGATTCAGAAGAACGTAGGTTGCAGTAGGTACTGGGAGATGAAGAAGCTTGCACAGGATAGAGTAGCATGGAGAGCTGCATCAAACCAGTCTCAGGACTGAAGACCACAACAACAACAACATGGCCCTATGATAAACGATGCCGTAAACCTGCACCACACAGTGACCTTCTCAGTATGAAGTGGTACTGGTTGATTTGCGTGCTAATTTTCCGTTGCCCATATTCGACAATTCTATGTACTGACGTATCCTGTCAGATGGAAGTGAGCTTCGTCTGTCCACAAAATCTTCCACGGCCAATCATTGTTCACTTCCATGCTAGCAAGAAATTCTAAGGCAAAGGTCTCTCTTGCTGGCAGTTCAACAGGAAGCAACTCGTGCACATGGGTAATTTTGAATGGATAGCAAAGAATGATGTTTCGTAGGATATTACACACCGTGCTCTACACGTTTCCACACACACCATTAGCCGTCTCTTCCTGCACTGCTGTGGCCACTGCTTCCCCTGACGTCGAATCAATTCGTTCCCTCCATCTACCAGGTTGCACACCAAAAGAACCCGTATTTTTGAATTTCCGATCATTTTCTCCAGACTCACAGCGCCTTCTTTCAATCCCTTCAGTGTCCGGAACTTCTGCAGAGCGATGTGTGCACAGTCATCATTTTTGTAATACAACTTTACAAGCAGAGCGCGATCCGGCATTGAGACAGTCATGCCGAACATCGTAGACGCGAAAGGAGGAAAAGCCTTGTATCCAGCGTGTTTATGCCACCTTCAATGGGTCGTGTGCATGGCAGGTGTTTTAATTTACGTATTTTGGCACATGGCTGGTTCGAATGGCTCTGAGCACTATGGGGTTTAACATCTGAGGTCATCAGTCCCCTAGAGCTTAGAACTACTTAAACCTAACTAACCTTAAGACATCACACACATCCATGCCCGAGGCAAGAGTTGAACCCGCGACCGTAGCAGTCGTGCGGTTCCGCACTGAAACGCCTAGAACCACTCGGCCACCGCGGCCGGCTTTTGACACATACAGCGCCATCTACTGATCAATTTTCACACTATTTTTTTCTTCTGCCTTACGTTTTCGCCCTTCTCCGATAACATTCCGTTGCAATTTGACGTCATTCTGACCAGTGGTGTTATTTCTACAGCGTTTTGAAAGTTTAACTTTAATGTTAAGCACCCTGTTTATAGGATACTACTGCACAATCTGAATATGAAATAACGATAAACAAGGTTCAAGATCAGAGAGAAAGGGGAAGAGGAGAGGAGCAGAGTAGTGGGAGGAAATGGAGAAAGAAAGTGGAAAGGAGGAGATGAATAGATAGAGGGGGCAGTATAAGATGGAGAGAGATGGGGAGGAGAAGATGGGCATAGAAAGGGGGGAGGATGTGACAGACAGTGAGAGGGGAAAGAGAGGGGGCAAGAGGAGATGGAGAGAGAGGATGGAGGAGAAGATTGACATAGAAAGGGGGAGAAGGTGATAGAGAGAAGGGGGGAGAGACAATGGCAAGACGAGATTGAGAGAGAGGGGGCAGGAGCAGATTGGGAGAGAAAGGAGGAATGGATGGACAGAAAGAGGTGGAGAGAGGGAGCAGCAGGAGATGGAGAGAGATGATGAAGGAGAATATGGACAGAGAGAGGGGGAGGAGGAGACATCAGAGACAGAGGAGAGAAGGAGATCAGGACGTATGTCCAATTTCCAAACATATTAAAACGTGTACTTTCCCTTTTCTTTCTTTTTCATTTGGCCAGATTGAGGCACAACAGTGCATGTCTGGGAACAGTCAGTAAATAAATAAAGTTTCAAAAGATCACTAACATTTATCACAGTTTTTTTTTGTTTCAATAGAAGTTTTGTTGTGCATACTTATTGATTCAGTTCTTAAAGGGAATTCGTAATACTTTTAGCTTAATAGATCCAGAAATTATGTGGGAATCAGGAGGCTTATTTTACAGTTATTTGGTTACTACTCTGTTAAACACTGCACTAGCCACAACGTGGCAACCCTGTGAATGCTGGTCTGGATGAGTTAATTGAGATTTGTAAGCAGCTGGGAATCACAATGACGAGTGTCAAGCGATTGGAAGCAGCTGCGAATGGGAGTGCTGGTAGAGCTCCAGATAGTCACGTACCGGAGATACCAAAGGTACCACTAGTACTGTGGACCCTGTCTTGTCTACAAGAAGTACAGGATCTAGCGCTACTCGTTTACTTGACTGCGGGTGGCATGGCAGTGGTAGGACTAGGTGCCCTGCACAAGATAGAGGGGGAACCAGGGAATCTTTGGGTGTTATATCGATTACCCTGAACAACAAGTTCGAGATGCCGCCTTTCACTGAAGCAGACATTGAGACAGCGAGAGTCACTTCTCGTGCTGGGAAATCTGCTGTGTCCGGCGTCAAGAGAAGGCAAAGACAGAAGTGTAGGGTCTATTAATCGTTGCCAGTTCAAAACGTATTGTGAATAACGGTGTGCTTTAGGAAAATGGCAGTAAGTGATAGGAAGGAAAACTAGATGAACCCAGTGTGTAAGGCTGGGATCTCATTCAATATCTTGAGGAGGCTATTTGAGTATCTATTGAGGGAAAATGTGCAATCAGTTGCAAATTGAGGCACACGTTGGAATAAACGATGCCTGTCGTCTTGGTTCCAAGATCATTTCTGGATCATGCCGGTGACTGGCAGAGAAATTTTACAAGGCCAGACTGTCACACTAAATATCAATGACGCTTACAATTTGCAGCATTCACCACAGAGTTTATTATGGTCCCCTGGTTGTGAATTCAGTGGAAGGATTGAACCGGTGACTTAGAGGATTGTGTGACAAGATAGGCTGCGACTTCCTGGACTTGTACCATAGAGTTCAGAATTCCAGGGTCCCCTTAAATGAGTCAGATGTGCACCACACATCTAAGGCGTGCGTAAGGTGCAAACATGGGTATTTTTGATTGGGTGACTCTCCATCCACTCTAGGTAATCATAGCTGTAGATTACCTGGAGGCATTAGTATAAAATCCAAAGAAATGCCCCCCCCCCCCAAAGACTAGTGTATTAAAATCCTAGTAATTGACTGCCAAAGCATTCACAAGAAATTGCCAGAGTTTGAAGCAGTCTAAAAACTCTATAAAGCTAACGTTATACTAGACACACAACGCTCCTTAAAACCCAAAATTGGTAACAGTGAGATATTTGGAGAAGGTTTAAATGTATATCGAAATACTAAGCTAATGGTAAATGGAGTGGTGTAGACAATAAACTCAAATCTACCGAGATAGAAATTCAAACTGCATGTAAGATTGTCTGAGCAAGATTCAATATCGAGGATGGGCATTAATTTATAATCAGACCTTCTATCTACCATCAGATTCACCTCCAGATGTAACCAAAACCTTCAGAGAAAAACTGTGTTCGCTAGAATGTAAGTTTCCCAAACATATTGGCATACCGAGCAAGATGGCGCAGTGGTTAGCACACTGGACTCGCATTCGGGAGCTAAGCTAAATCGCTTAGTGAAAATGCCAGGACGATTAATTTGAAAGGGCACAGTCTATTTCTTTCACCATCCTTCTTTAAACTGGGCATGGGTTCCGCCTCTGACGACCTTGTTATCATTGGGGCATTAAACACTAATCTTCCTTCCTTCATTCTGTCGTCATTGGAGGAGACTTTAATCATCCAACAATAAACTGGGAAAATTACATTTTTGTAACTGGTGAGCGTGACAAACATTGCAAAATGGTGAATATCAATGAAGGTTGTCACAAATGTACTAAGTGCCGGTCCTTTTATTTTACAGCTTATGACTGTGTTATTTTTAAAGAAATGTGACTCTTCACGTCTCGAGATTAATTACTTCTGAAGCTTGTGCACTCACAAAGTTTTTTGAATTGTCCTTAGAACCAGCAATGCTGTTATCCAGTCCCTTGCTGAATTATTAACACACGTGCAAACACTATCAGTCCCTACTTCTCACATATTGTCCATATACTATGACCAACAGAAACGTGTGCAGTGAAATGGAACTTACAAGTTAATAATATGATGAACTGGTGTCAATTACAATATTATAATATGAGAATACAATTACAAAGGTACAAAATACATCATTAAAAACATAACAATACAGATAATATTTGTAGTACAGGCTTTACAACAGAATAGAAATAAACATATACATCAGTGTTACAGGAATTATGACATGAGTACAAAAATAAAAGATCAGAATCACTTTCGAAACATCAACTTCACACATGAGCATTAAAACAGAACAGAATACATAATGTCTAAACATCTTTACAAAGAAAATACCATATTATTAATGCAAAGTAAATTTGAGGATAACAGTATTCCTCATCATAGTGAATGTAGCTTAGTATTAGAAGAAGAAAAAATTCTATGAAACTACACAGAGACAGGAAGAAAACAAATACATAAGGGTACACAAACACATAGTGGGATAACACAAAAGGAAAGGACAGGGTTTGTTTTACTGCAGTATTTTGCATGGAGATCTCCCTTCGTTCATCATTATTCTCAAAAGTCCTATCTAAGCCTGCTTTCTGTATTCTGTTCACATCCTCTGTCAAAAATAGTTTTTCTCCACTGTACAGTATCCTTTTTTTTCTCAAACCATTTTCATATAGCTTCTCAATACATTTCTTCCAAATCATCATAGTTAGTTTCTTATTTAGTCTACCCCTCTTAAACTAACTTAAATCTACTGAGCTCAGATATATATACCACGGGACGAGGCAATGCAGCATCACATAAAACAATTAATATAAACAGCAATGAAAAAAAAAACGCAGATTTGCAAAGCAAGCAGCATTAAGAAATTAGCAAAGCAATTGTAATATTACAACTAATCTAAGGCAATGTGCAGCAAATAATAAAAATAAATCATTAGTAAAACCGGCTTAACAGAATAATACAAAGTCAAATTCAATAACACTATGCCTGGCAAACAGCAGCAACTTATACCTAAACATGACATAGCTTAAGCAGAAAAAATATTGCAGTAAAAACAACAATGCAGACAAGGGAAATGTCTATTCACATCTTAATGTCTATGTAATTAAAGTGGTGCACCACAACAACTTATTGTAAAAAGAAATATTACCATGTACTTGAAAAGAAAATTATGTGTCCAGTTACTGTTACTAGTCCCTTCTTATTGTTCTTTCCTTTCCAAGTGCTCCTTTTTTAAAGAATGTGGATTACAAAATTATTATTTAATAGATCTTTTGACAGAAAGTGTTCACATTAGCAAATGCATTTTATTTTATAAAAGCAATGCTGCAACACAGCTGGAAACCAGATATCAAGTGAAATAAGCAACTACGAAAAGCAAAGCATAAAAATATCATTCAATAGTCATGTGACATTTCATAAGTTATTAGAAATTCTCTCAACTCTCGTAGAAAGACGCTTGTCGTAATCAGGTGTGCAGATGTAAAAATATTTCTCGTCATTTCATTAGGCATTTCAGTAAATATCATAAATTACGAGCTCCACAGTATGCTTTTAACAAGGAAATGTCAATAGCGAGGATAATGGCCTCCTTTTTTTTTTCTACCTGTGCTTCCGGAAAGGCACACCCTAATGGCTTGTTCTCCAGGTGTCTGACACAGCTGTGTGCCGACGACGCACGTGCAGGTGGTCACTTAACTTTCTTACGGAAATATTTACGACAGCAGTTTCTGCTACAGTGACAGTTTCATATAAAAATTTCACAGGTTGAGAATTTACGTTGCAAATGTGTAGAAACAAAATCCTATGAATATAACAGTGTCCAAAAAAATTTTCGCCGGCATTGTGATACATTCACGCATTTACACACATTTCATAACTCTTAAAGTACGATTCTTGGTTTCCAACATCCTTTTTCACAAGTCAAGAGTCCCTAACTTCTATTCATTATTCATATACATGTAAACACGTAATCACATTCCTCATATATGGTAGCATCATCTTATTGACATAAACATACCTCAACAGCATAATACACATCGTCGTCGTAAAAATAACATCATAACACCTCAGTCAAATCTCAAAAACGTCGTAGCTTTCTGCAATAATTTCAAAACCTAAAAAAAATTCTCTGCTCATTTCAATAGTGTCATCTACCTAAAACGTACTTTAAAAATCATGATCTCATACCAAATACATCATTCAAAGCTCTCATAGTATCACAATGGTACCAAAAAAATATGAACAGTTCACAAAGTACAGACAAAATACAATTTCGTAAGTGTGAAGTGATACAACGGTGTAATTGCGTAAACATGTGTCACTGATGTAGTAAAAATGTTTGTCTCTCTCAGTTAAATGATCAGATAGCTATGTAATTACGTGTTGGAGGAATATGGTACCGATGTGTAAAGTTGTATAAGCAAATACCATATTAGCTATGGTTCCTTGTGCTTGCCAAACACATGGTACACAAAGTAAGCATGTACCCCCCTGCATTAGTAGCATCGTGATAAAATCGTGTAGCTGTCACATTAACTAACCACTGTGCCATCTGGGATCTCCCAGAAAGTACTTTAATTCAGAATGTATTTTCAAGTACACCAAAATGTTGCATTAAAATCTCATTAGCAGTACTGGTAAATGTTCTAAGTACGTGAACCTTATTGTCGTTACGTAATCGTGCAACTAACAAGCAAGAATGTACACACACAATAACACTGTGTCGTCTGTTCACAATAACAATGCATTCGTAATTTCTGTTTGAATAAGTTCTCTTCATTCTTGACTGGATATTTAACTTTAAACATTGTTGCATGGTAACAGTTTCTAAAGCATACTAGTAACGTGAAGTGAAACGTTTTATGGCAAAGACAAAGTTAAAAAGCAGATTATTTTTCAATAAACGGTTTTACATGTGAAATGTGGTGTAACCCTTTGCTCTTCTCAGTATGCAGAGTTTCAACTTTAACGCAATTATCATGTGGTATACGTCGGTAAAGAATACTGGAATTTTTCTCAAGGTTAGCGTCTATGTTATTTTTCCCTGAGCCAGTGGGCGCAGGTGGCTGCCTGCGGTGCGAGTCATTGCCTATTGTCTCTTTGTTGGCGCGCATCGTTATTGGGATTTGGAGACCTAACTTCTACAAATTCACCGTGACGAGAATCCCGCCAGTTCTGACGCAGTTCACGTCTGTTGTTATGATCATATTGTCTGTCGTCATGTCGGTAGATTCCATAGTTTCTTTCTTGTCGGTCACGTGGTGGAGAATTTCTCCCTGAGTCGTAACTGTGTGCTGGACCGTTGCATCTAAAGTTATTCTGTCTCTCTTGATAATAATTGTTTTGGTTCCCATATTGTCTGTTTCTCTGATTGTCTCTGTGATAGTCATTACCGCGGAGAGGTGATCTTTCCCTGTAATTATTACTGCTCTGCCAACGGTTGTCATATGGGTGGTGTCTGTTTTGGTCACGATTTGTGTTGTGAGAATAGCCTTGTCGTGTCCAGTTATTATTTCTGTCATCGCAGAATTGTGACAGATGTGACCTGTAATTGTTTTGTTCCTGTTTTCGCGTTACGCTATTGTCAGTGTCAATTTCTAGTTCTTGTAACAGTCCCTGAAAAGCTTCAATGTCGTCTTTGCAACGTCCTGCTAAAATAATATGTCGTAAATGTTCAAGCAGTTTGATTAAGCAAATGCGGATGAGTTCTGAGGGGCTGTATGGGTTTGACAGGTACTGATTCTTGTGCAACATGTCTTCAAAATATTTCACAAGACTGGAAAATTCAGATTGTTCGAAATGTTTCATCATTATGATGCCATGTTTTACTCGGTCTTGTGTGGCTTGAGACCAATATGCTGAGAGGAACGCATGGTAAAATTCTCCTTCACTGTGACAATCGTGAATGACCGATCGCATTCTTACAGCTGGTTCATTCTCTAAGTAGCCACACATAAATTCTAACCTGTGCTCCAATGACCAGTTAGGAGGGAAACAATGAGAGAATTGATGGAGCCGCGCTTGTGGATGAATGTCGTTGGCAGAATTCTTAAACGTTTTGAATTTACGTGTAGTAATGAACAGCTTATAGTCAAAATCATCGTGTCGGCGAGTAGCATGTCGGTCATTGTTACGTCGTGTCGGCGGTTCGATCTCAAAATTCGGTGCACATTGCCAATTTCTTTCATAACTTCCGAAATGCCCTGTGTTATTATTTTGTGGCTGTTCCGTATTTCTATGTCCCTCTTCCCATATTGGAGCGCGAGTGTCCTCTGAAATACGTAATTCTTGTATTACCTGTGTCAACTGATCTTGTACTTCCCGGATTTCTCTTTTGTACTGTGTATTGATTTGATTTTGATTTTGTTTGAATTTTCATATTTGTTCATACTCTTCTGTGTCAGTGAAGGCTACGAGTCTTGTGTCATACAGATCATCATCTACCTTTGTAGATAAGTTAGTGACCTGATCCGAAAGTTCGGCTACTTTCTCCGATAGTGTACTTATTTCCTCCATGTGTCTTTCTGAACCAATTTTCAGGGTATCTACTGTGTCCTTTAAATTTTCCTGAGTTTTTGCAAGTTGCGTAACCGAATCGGTAGATGCAAGTGAGTCAATTTTAGCTTGCAAGGTCTCATGATTTTCATGAACAATAGTTTGCAGTTCTTTTATGGCTGCTTCGTGATTCTGTAATGCATTTTCATGACGCGAAAAAATAGGTTGGAAATGCTCACAAATTTGTGTTTTTACATCATTACAGATTTTTTGACATTTCGATTCGATGTTATGTAACTCAGTAGTTAAATCTTCACGTGTTTGTTCAAGTGTGGTGTCTAACTTTTGAAGATTTTGTTCCATTGTGTCTAACTTTTTAAGATTTTGTTCCATTGTGTCTAACTTTTGAAGCTTTTGCTGTGTTTGTCTCTGATTTTGTTCCATTGTGTCTAACTTTTGAAGCTTTTGCTGTGTTTGTCTCTGATTTTGTTCCATTGTGTCTAACATTTGAAGATTTTGTCCCAACTGTTGCATTAATTGTAATAACAATGCATTAGTGTCTGGAATCTGTTCCTCTACACTTTTCGGCAGTGCATTTGCACCAGCAACATTCACATTTTGACAAGCAGAAAATGTGTCTTGACTCATTTGAGAGAACAGTAAGGACCCAAAAACCTAAGTCTACAGTATTTGCAATATTGTGTTCTGTCATTTCGGATTCCTGAGGGGAGCTGTTGCCGACCGATCGATCGATAATGCTTCCCTGTTGACTAATTGTTTCACTGTCTACACCATTGTTTGCAGCCCGCTCCATTTCCCTATGTACAATTACCAAATTACTACTTTCAACATTAGTTAATTCATTAAACGGTGGCGCTAACACACTGCTTTCGTCTTCACTGTCATTTCTCAGTTTACTTTGGAGCCTAGTATTATGTTTTTCACACGCCATTATTGTCACAATATTTCACACGACAACACAAAAAAAACACAATTTGAAGAGCAAAAATAAGAGAACACATTAACATAGAACTGAAAATAAATCTAGTTAATTGCAAGCGCAGCTGCGAAATACTTGGTGCAAATCTACATGCATGCCACAACTGTTTTACTGTGCAACAATGAAAAACCACAACTACCAAGGAAATTCTCTCTATAATTACGCGCTAGCATTAAACAAAAGCTACACTAAATACACAAACTACAAGAAAAAATCAGAAGATTCCAGTGAGGTATCCTAGGCTAAGGGTCGACATATGAAACGTCCCCTTAGAAAAATTTATACACGACTGTGCTTAAACTGACACAATATTTTTAGCGCAACGCAATCTGTCTATCAAAGATCCCTGCAAAAGAATGGCCCTGAGTAACATTAAACTATACCTTTCACAAATAACTTACCTCACAAAAATCTTCATTACTCGAACTACTGCAATACAGCGAGCGCCACTACTGCCAGCTAAATAAAAGATTCAAACTACGGAAGGCACTAACTACTGATAGGCATAGTTAGCAAATGAAAGATTTTGATAGAGAACAAACAATGTATTTACCTTAATAATCATAATATATATGCCATCCAGTCTTACAAATTTCCAATCTCCGCCATTTCTCTCCCCACATCCACCACTGCTGGCGGCTCACCTCCTACTGCGCAACGCTACGCGCTGTTCACATCCAGCTGCCGCTGCCCAACACTACAATGGCAGACAACAATGCAAACTAGCTACACACTGCACACAGCACAGCCAGTGATTTTCATACCGAGCGCTACGTAACGTTGCCGATAAGAAAACATAAACAACCTACTTACACATATTATTTCCACAGGGCCAGAACAGCAGTGAGGTCCCATAGCCGATCGTTTGTTGCTTTCAGTTGTTCGGCAAAGGAAAACACAATTGAAATTTAGAAAAAGATAGAGAAATATGGAACTGAAATGAGGGAAGCTTTAAAGTGAAAGACAGGAGAGAACACTGGGCACCTTGATAAAAAGTTAAGAGGGAAACACGGCCAAATGAGGAAAGCAAAGACCCAGCAAGCGGAATTCATTACTAAATGGAATGAGCGAAAGTAAAAGTGAATGTGTAACAAAAGGCGAAGAAACGTGTCGCATGCATGAACTAAGAATTACCCAGATTGAATCAGTTGTGAGTAGTTGCACCGAAAATTACGGCCAGCTCAGCATACGGCTATTCTCAGTACAAAGCGAGGCAAGAACTGTAACAGAAAGAGTGGAGTGTAACTGGATTTAGCGAGAACAGTAATGTGGAAGTCGCCAAGGTCTAGACGGTGTTAATAATGATTGCTAGCACAGTGAGCACCAGTAATGATATCTTGGGTACCCTTGTAAAATAAACTTTACAGAAAGGCGCTGCAAACATCAGAAAGGGGGTGAACAACACAGCAGTAAATGGATTGGGGAAAGCGCAAGATTTCAATAGGGAGTACAACAGATTCCAACCAGGAGGGAGACTGCACTCAGTGGCATTTTTGCGCAGACGTAAAAGAGTGACACCTGAGAAATGGACGGAGGAACTAGTGGCTAACTGGGCAAATTCCTAAAATTTAGACATGTGGGGACATTCACTGCAATATACGTACTGGGAGAGGAATATCTGTGACCTGACTAGAGACTTCAGTTCGTTGTTAGTGTCCATTGTGAACAGTCGTGTGTCTTTTACCCGGGCAAATATTCGCTCAATAAAGTGTAATTCTACCGTACCATGTTGAACCTTTGCAACTTTGAGGTTCGCCGATGACATTGTAATTCTGTCAGAGACAGCAAAGGACTTGGAAGAGCAGTTGAACGGAATGGATGGTGTCTTGAAGGGAGTATATAAGATGAACATCCACAAAAACAAAACGAGGATAATGGAATGTAGTCGAATTAAGTCGGGTGATGTTGAGAGTATTAGATTAGGAAATGAGACACTTAAAGTAGTAAAGGAGTTTTGCTATTTGGGGAGCAAAATAACTGATGATGGTCGAAGTAGAGAAGATATAAAATGTAGACTGGCAATGGCAAGGAAAGCGTTTCTGAAGAAGAGAAATTTGTTAACATCGAGTATAGATTTAAGTGTCAGGAAGTCATTTCTGAAAGTATTTGTATGGAGTGCAGCCATGTATGGAAGTGAAACATGGACGATAAATAGTTTGGACAAGAAGAGAATAGAAGCTTTCGAAATGTGGTGCTACAGAAGAATGCTGAAGATTAGATGGGTAGATCACATAACTAATGAGGAAGTATTGAACAGGATTGGGGAGAAGAGAAGTTTGTGGCACAACTTGACCAGAAGAAGGGATAGGTTTGTAGGACATGTTCTGAGGCATCAAGGGATCACCAATTTAGTATTGGAGGGCAGCATGGAGGGTAAAAATCGTAGGGGGAGACCAAGAGATGAATACACTAAGCAGATTCAGAAGGATGTAGTTTGCAGTGGGTACTGGGAGATGAAGAAGCTTGCACAGGATAGAGTAGCATGGAGAGCTGCATCAAACCAGTCTCAGGACTGAAGACCACAACAACAACATGTTGCACCTCATTTATATAGTACCTGCAACATACTCTACGGCCACACTGGTGACCCCAGCAAATCGCGACGATCTCATACGAGATAATTTTCATGTCGGTACAGTTTCTACGCGATGATAGTTTTGCCTTTTTGTAACCATTGTGTGCTGAAAATCACAGTCCAATCTGACGTTTTCCAGTCTAGATAGTTCAGTGCTTGTCAACCGACTCTTTAGACGTCTACAATAATCAGTCCTGCAAGTGATGTGCTTCGATACTGTGCTTAGACTTACAACGTTAGTGCCGAACAACTGAAAGCAACAAACGATCGGCTATGGGACCTCACTGCTGTTCTGGCCCTGTGGAAATAATATGTGTAAGTAGGTTGTTTATGTTTTCTTATCGGCAACGTTACGTAGCGCTCGGTATGAAAATCACTGGCTGTGCTGTGTGCAGTGTGTAGCTAGTTTGCATTGTTGTCTGCCATTGTAGTGTTGGGCAGCGGCAGCTGGATGTGAACAGCGCGTAGCGTTGCGCAGTAGGAGGTGAGCCGCCAGCAGTGGTGGATGTGGGGAGAGAAATGGCGGAGATTGGAAATTTGTAAGACTGGATGGCATATATATTATGATTATTAAGGTAAATACATTGTTTGTTCTCTATCAAAATCTTTCATTTGCTAACTATGCCTATCAGTAGTTAGTGCCTTCCGTAGTTTGAATCTTTTATTTAGCTGGCAGTAGTGGCGCTCGCTGTATTGCAGTAGTTCGAGTAACCAAGATTTTTGTGAGGTAAGCGATTTGTGAAACGCATAGGTTAATGTTAGTCAGGGCCATTCTTTTGTAGGGATTTCTGAAAGTCAGATTGCGTTGCGCTAAAAATATTGTGTGTCAGTTTAAGGACAGTCTTGTATAATTGTTCAAAGGGGACGTTTCATATGCAACTGCTGAAGTGCAACATTCTGGCTGCTCTGATTCGTATTCATTCGATACAGACACCGCATCTTCCGCACCACACGTTATTTCGTTCGACCCCCGTTTGCTGCCACCGGCTGCCCGGATTTTGAACATGCACGTTGCGTCACCGACACGTCTGGAATGTATTCAGTTTCCCCTGGTTCAGCCTCAAGCCCCGTCTGCGAGTGCAGACAGGTTATATGCAACTGTCGGTTTCACAAATGAACAGTTGCATCAAGTAAATTCCACCGAACACCGAAAACGTGTTCGCATTGTTAACTGCAATACTGGCAGCCGTGTGCTGCAGCATCAGCGACGCCCGGGTCTGCGCAGAACGTTGTTGAGCTTGGTGTGCATAAAGCCCGGTCCAGACGCAACGATCTGTCTGCGCAGACATCGGCGCAGATGTCTGTACATGCAAAAGATCGCTGCAAATGTTGTGTGTTCACACGACACAAACCTCAATCTACTACTCGCCCGCTATCTGTCGGTATAGAAAAGAAATATCAGTGCCAAGTGAGTACGCTCCCCGTAAACGTCAAAAACTTAATTCAGTTATTTTGAAACATAGAAATGGAGGAAGTTCTGTTGTGGTCTGTGTTCGCAACTTGTGTTGCAAAAAACATCCAGACCAACCGCAGGAAACAGAGAAAGCGGTCAAAATGGTGTAGACAGTGGCTGCTAAAGCGAAAGCAGTTTTCTCACGTAAATTTACTGCGAGAGTTGCAGGGCGAACCTAACGACTGGCGAAATTATTTGCGGATGGATGACGGAAATTATAATTCTCTCTTAAAGCTTGTAACCCCTCATATTATGAGAAAAAATACTTGTATAGAGAAGGTCAATTTCTCCTCATGAACGGCTGGCGGTAACATTAAGATTCCTAGCAACAGGAAGGAGCTACAAGGATTTGGAATTTTCAACTGCAATATCGAAACAAGAGTTGAGTGAAATAATACCCGCAATTTTTCAATTAGAGCATTGTATGCTGCTGTCTTTTTGTCTCGGTGACTATATTCTTTACTTTAATCTTCCACAGACATGGGTGGTTTCTATATATTTCAATGAATTCACTTACAAACTCTCGAGAACACTGACGAGTATCAGCCATTTTAATGCCCTGTGCGCACAAATACAAACACTAGACTGAGCAAACAGCTGTTTCGCGCCAGATTTGCGGCGATCTCTTGTCCACACGCTCCAACTTGTCTGCGCAGATGTGGTTTGAACCCACAGATTTGAGAGGTTTCGCTCAAACCTCCAACTCCAACTTCCAGGTTTGCACACACCTGAGATTGGTGCAAATCTTCTGTCCACACGCAACGATCTGTCTGCGCAGATGTGATGTGCGCAGACATTTGCGCAGACAGATCGTTGCGTGTGGACGGGCCTTAAGCCTGCGCAAAACATTGCCTTCAGAGTCGAGCCGCACAACCGCTTCTCACTGCCGACTACCCCGCACGAGTGCAAATTGCTTCTGCCAGCATCATGCAACAACATACGTCATTGCCGCCGCTTCGCACGGTGACCTTCACCCGGTCAGAAAAACCACTGAGCACCGTGTTACCACGCCCCGCGTGAAGCCACGTCAGCCAGTGAGCAGTTCGCTGACATATGCACTTCCGTCTTTTACACTGCAGCGAGTCTTCTCTCACTACTCTCTTCTCTGACTTCACATCTCCAACTGAGCACATGAACATGATATTCTCATCGACTTGGACTCTGACGAATGTCCTGCAGGGCTTCTATCGCCGCTCACCCTACTTTCGAGCACGGCATTTTCAACCACATAACGTGCCTCATCATCTCCGATGAGTAAAATTTTGGCAGACATCAGCCATGACTTCAACTTGCTAGCACTTGACTGCTCACTGGCAACAGAGGAACCTACGGCATTGCACCTCTACTTAGTGATGGATCTTGTATGCAAGTTATACTTCTCCCTGGACATACCACCCCGTACTGCAGTACTTTGAGATGGACCAACGCATCCCAGCACTTTTCTCACTGGCACCTCTACTCCTACCTTGTACATCTTCTGATCGAGACGAACAATACATTCAATGAATTTGCTTCCTCTGCTGACAAGCACTTGGACGTCCATCAACATTATGTGTGTCACTGAATGCACTGTAACAATGACATATCCGCTATCTCTGTTCTGGTGGGTGAGCAGCCCACAGCCTTAACACACAACTGGCATGGTGATGAAAGTGGGAAAAACCACATGGCCCCGGTCCCACCGACTGGTCGTGCCCACAGCCTTAATACACAACTGGCATGACGATGAGAGTGGGAAAAATCACATGGCCACAGTCCCATCGACTAGTCATGCCCACAGCCTTAATACACAACTGGCATGATGATGAGAGTGGGAAAAACCACATGGCCCCAGTCCCATCGACTGGTCATGCCCACAGCCTTTATACACTACTGGTATGATGATGAGAGTGGGAAAAACCACATGGCCACAGTCCCATCGACTGGCCATGCCCACAGCCTTAATACACAACTGGCGTGGTGATGAGAGTGGGAAAAACCACATGGCCCCGGTCCCACCGACTGGTCATGCCCACAGCCTTAATACACAACTGGCGTGGTGATGAGAGTGGGAAAAACCACATGGCCACAGTCCCATCGACTGGTCATGCCCATCCAGCAACCGACCGTCCCACTCCGCCTTCTACCCAGCAATCACACTGTCACCTACCCTGGACAAACAGTGAACTGCAGACATCACTACACCCAGCTCTGTCTCATCACAAGGCTACTCCATCACTGAAACCATCAGGCATGCCCCCCTGGCTGTAAAGCTCACCATTGCCACATCTCTTCCACATGACTCGCTGCCACACAGCACAACTGCCGCCTGCATCGATCTTCACATGACAGTAACGACCTCAACAGCCATAAACACCTGGTTACACATTCAACTAACACACACACACCACAGATTGGATGATGTTCTGCAGCACAATATACAGAACACGTCAAAGAAACTATCAAGCTCAACATAACAACATTTGACTGTGTGATAGCGTCTCTGTCTGTATCAGCTTCAACTGCAGCCTGAAACAGGTTCCTGATTAGCATTCCTGATTCCTGCCTCCTCATGACTCCCCATCCCCCCACCCACCTGCCACGAATGTCCATCATACAAGGTGTGCCCATTGAAGTTTGCATCAGCTACAAACTAGCAGCTCACGTCAATCAAACTGCCCTCAAAGTGACCTTCACTGTCACTTTGATCAGATCAAAGTCTATTTGGCATGTGTGGCCTGCACATGCTGAGATCCTTACCACTGACACCATTCCACCATTTCTTCAGTTGTACCTGGACGCTTCGTACGTCAGCTACAGTGATACCTCTCGTTCATATCTCATAGCACGCCCATTGTGACTTCAAGGAACGCTCCAGCCGTGTCTTGCGAAACTGCCAGCCATGGCATGACCAGTCACGTCTATCTGCACCTACCACTTCCGCGGTCGCTGACTTCACTCTTATCTTCCCTTCCGTGTACCACACTACAGGGAACAGGGGGAAGGGGAGCTCTTTGGGAACATCCACTATACACATTGGAGATGTGCTGGGATTGGAATATTTGTGACTAGATCAGAGACTTCAGTTCATTCTTAGCGTCCATGGTGAACAGTTGTGTGTTTTTTTCTGTGTGTATATTCACTCAATAAAGTGTAAGTCTACCGTACCATTTCGTACCTCATTTATATCGTATTCGCGCCATACTCGACTTCCACAAACAAAATGACTTATCATGAGTTTGAAAAAGCCTTCTTAGAAACAATATTGGGCTCATGAAATGCAAGAAGAAGTCAAGTAGCCGGCCGCGGTGGTCCAGCGGTTCAGGCGCTGCAGTCCGGAACCGCGGGACTGCTACGGTCGCAGGGTCGAATCCTGCCTCGGGCATGGGTGTGTGTGATGTCCTTAGGTTAGTTAGGTTTAAGTAGTTCTAAGTTCTAGGGGACTTATGACCTAATATGTTGAGTCCCATAGTGCTCAGAGCCATTTGAACCAAGTCAAGTATGAACTGAGGTTGTGAGGACATAAAAAGATGGATGGTGCATGCTCGAAAAGTTACTAGAATTAAACAGCTATTTGGAAACGCTAATGGGAGAGAAACCTCAATAAGATGGGTAATGAAAAGACTCCTGACGAGGTATGGGGACACGTCATACAATCTGATGATCATAAAGGAATAGCAACCAAAGGTAATTTTAAAATTCATAGAAGAAATGGCACAACGGGAAGGTCACGATTCTAATAGAAATAGCAAGGACCTGAACTACCAGAATCAGGGACACGCGGCACCAGTAGGCAGCACGAAATGCGGCACAGCAGTCGGTGATGAAAGAGGAGTGCTTATGCAGGCGGGATTTCCAATGTCCCAGCGGTTATAATAAGCACAACATGGGAACAGGCTTTCAACTGCGAGATAAGTAGACACAGCCACGGGTAGATCATGCAAAATACGAAGAGAACAGCACGAAATGGGTCCGGTAGCGACAAGAGATGACACTACACCCTGAGAGAAGAAGACATGTGTATATCCTGCTCTGAAAACAGATAGCAGGAAAACATAAATTTGTTTCAGCTCAGCACCGTTGTGGAACTGATGTTGAAGGGCAAGTTGTGTGATTAAGTTTTATAAAGACAGAAAGACAATACCAAATTGAGATACAAACAGAGATGTGAATTTTAAGAACCTATCAGTAATAGGGATAACACCACAAACAAGGCTGCAGACAATAACGAAAAAAATGAGTAGTGTGTGTACCAACTATCTGTGTCACTTCCTGTATATTGGCGAGTTTGTGCACAGAGATCATTGCCCTAATGTTTTCATCATCCTTATCAAGACCTCATCAGTCTTATCAGTGATGTCATCAGTTTTGCCAATGGGAAGCCATGACCCCTTTCCCCTCTCGCCCTCTTTATTTCTAGGTAACCATAGTGCAGTGTTAAAAAAAGAAAGCGAATGAAAAATCCAAGATGGCGGAAATAGCCCGATTGTTTAATGGAAGATTAAAAAGCCTCTCCTGTCCCCGCGGCTCAATTTGCGCCTAGCCTAAGGGCATCTTGTCACGGTCCGCGCGACTCCCTCCGTTGGAGGTTCGAATCCTCCCTCAGGCATGGCTGTGCGTGTTGTCCTTAGCGTAATATAGTTTAAGTTAGATTCAGTAGTGCGTAATCTTAGAGACCAATGGCCTAAGCAGTTTGGTCCCATAGGACCTTACCACAAATTTCCAAAATTTCCATGAATTAATGAGGTTGTCTTCATACCCGTATGCGTCCATCTGCTCAATACAATTTGAAATGAGACTCGTCCGACCAGGCAACATGTTTTCAGTCACCAACAGTTCAATGTCGTTGCTGAAGGGCCCAGGCGAGGCGTAAAGCTTTGTGTTGTGCAGTCACACGTGGGCTTTCGGCTCCGAATGCCCATATCGATGATGTGTCGTTGAATGTTTCGCACGCTGACACTTGATGGGCCAGCATTGGAATAGGCAGCAATTTGCAGAAGGATTGCACTTCTGGCACGTTGAAGGGTTCTCTTCAGTCGTCGTTGGTCCCATTATTGCAGGATCTTTTTCCGGCCACAGCAATGTTGGAGATTTTATGTTTTACCGGATTCCTGATATTCACGGTACACTCGTGAAATGGTCGCACGGGAAAATCCCCACTTCATCGATACCTCGGAGATGCTGTATCCCATCGCTCATGCGCCGACTATAACACCAAGTTCAAACTCATTTAAATCATGATAACCAGCCATTGTGGCAGCAGTAATCGTTCTAACAACTGCACCAGACACTTCTCTTACATAGGCGTTGCTGACCACAGCGCCGTATTCTACCTGTTTACATATCTCTCTATTGGAATACTTATGCTTATACCAGTTTCTTTGGCGCTTCAGTGTATATCGCAGTAAACAATTGATAAGCAAAATATATAGATTATTATTAGAAGCAGTATACAATGTACTTACATCTCTGCAAAGACAGTGACTGTAATGATAGTGTTGACTCTTCGAGTGCTCAGCATCAACTGAAATTTCCTAGTAAGTTTTCCAGACTTTATAATACGCTCCACTAAATCAGCATGCAGAAATGCGATAATTATGCAAAAACGTGATTAATAGGTATTAGTCAACAAGGGTTTTTCATATCTTGTTTACAGCACATAATTCTCAGAAAGGGGACCCTACTCGAGATATTTCAAGAAACACAATGTTTATTTGCATATATGTGCATTGAAGAGGAAACACCTTCAGCAGATCGCACTGCTCCACAATATAATTTTGCATTGAAAGAAGAACTTGTGGAGAAAGTAATTTTTTAAAGTATGCACGTCATAATTAAAGTGATAGTGCACTTGTGTTAGTAGCAACGGAAGTGAGAGCCATTTCAGCGGTCACTGGGGCCTTGGGAGAGAGATAAGGCTGTCGTCTTCTGTACAGACGTGTTCAGATTATTAGACTAGAGACTTTTTTCCAAAACTTTACATTTATTACACATTTACATTCACGTACAGATTCTATGTGCACATTCAATACTTTAAATGCATGCCTTTGTTCTTAATCAACATTTTTATCCTGTTTGGCATAGTTTTTATTTAATTTTCACACGACATTTTAATATCATTGTCATGGGACCATATTTCCTCTAGTTTGTCCATGAGATCTTGTTTGGTGGTTATTGTAAATTTCATTATCCTCTCTTTCACAACAGCCCATAAATTTTCAACTGGGTTCATATCAGGGCTATTCCCTGGCCAGGGCAACACTTTCTGTTGCTTTTCTTACAAGTCCTTTGAAACACTTTTGGCTTTGTTGCAAGGTGCCGTATCATGCATAAAAATGGCATCTTTATTAGGAAACCACTCATTTATTTGGGGGAAATGTTCTTTTTCAAATCTCTCTTTATATTGTTCTTGCCTCATTGTCCCGTCAACAATTTGTAATGTGTCAGGACCTTTCACTAACATCACACTCCAGACAATAATGGAAGTTGGATGCTTCACACATTGCTGCACACACTCAGCTTTCAACTGTTCTCCAGGTCTGTGACGAACATACTGGCTGCTTTCTTCCATCACGGTGATTACAGATTCATCATTGAAGCACACCTGAAGCATGTGTACAAAATTGCAAGTTAGAAAAATTGGGAATAGTAGCATAGGAGACCTCAACAGTCTCAAAATTCGAATGTGCATTTCTTCAGTCTCAATAAAACATCACAATTTCAAGCCAAAACTCCTAACTTCAGAGATCAGACACACTTAATTTACTATATCATTGCACATACCTTAGCCCAGTCCTCCTTGTCCACTTCTGAAGCTGTTTGGCCCATTGCAGACTTTTGGTTTTCGTGGCAGGTGTGATTTTCTGTTTTTTATTTGGTTGTCATGCCTTTAAACCGCTTTCACACAGCCTCTTCCTCACTGCCACGGGTGAAACTATAACACCCAAATGTTTCAGCTGATGGCTCATGTCTGTAGAAGTAAGTTTATGGTTCATTGTTGCCATGTTTGTAAGTCTTCTAATTGTTTTAGGACTGATCTTTCTTTTGTGTCCACATCTTCCTTTCCTGTTTGGCTTGTATTCACCACCTTTCTGCACTGAAAGTTTGATTCTGCTAAGAGTTTTCTGTGATATTCTCACTCTGTCAGCACTTTCTTGCCGTGTTAACGATTTTCAGCAAGAAGTGCTACCACAGCCGAAACTTTCCGAGGTGAAACATCTTTTTTCTCCCCCATTACCTCACTTTCTTTGCGATCTCCAGGATTTATTCCTATAGCTAAAAACATGCAAGTTCACAAGCTATATAATATCTTGTTAATGTAGCAAGAAGTTGATAGAATAAATAACAAGCTGAAGTACAGCACAGAAACATAAAATATTACTTTAAACACAGTTTCAAAGAACACAGACAACTAACACCAACTCGATTTGGAGGGAAAATGACAAATGTTACCAACTGTAAACTTCAGTGATCTGTAAGTTGCTTGGAAGGGAAATTTCGTGGCATCAATCAAACCATTAAAGCGAATCAATTATTACACTTTTCTCTCCTATTTTTACACCAGAAAACTTGAGAGTATCGAAAATAATCGTTAGTCTAATAATTTGAACACATCTGTAGATTGTTACTTGTCCTTGCTCACTCGTCTTACACTTTACATGTAGATGTAAACATGGCTGTATTATATGACTAATATTTTGAATTATAAAAATATGATCTCTAACCATCTGTCACATAACCCAGCATTTGTTGTTCAATACGAATCAATAAATACGTGGATTGTTTCTGAATCTGTAAAATGAACTATTTTTGGTGGGGGCGGCATCTCTTAGCCGATGGAATGTCTCCATATGCAATATCCGAGTCTTTCATTATAGTATTAGGCTACAATCGAAGCTCGTCTTCAATAGACATTATTTCGTTAACATGCTAATTAGTGTGCAGCCAACAAAGTTTTAACAACTGTAATAAAACCAACTAAAACTGAACTGCATTTTGTGGACAATCGCATCTTTTACACTGGTTATTCGATGCAGTTTATGAATTACAAATGCATATTTCAATAAACAATGAAACTGTAACGTTTCAAACATAAAAACTGCTCCCCTGAAAAACCTATAAAATGGACTTAAGAACTTTTCCATGTAGTCTTCAAATGTAAGTACCAGATATATTGAAACAAATCAGAAAATAATAATTATACTGGAAATGTAGTATTTACGTTCTTCTAGTTGTAGTGCAAATAGTATCACTGTACCTCCTAGTATAATTTTTAATTAAAAAGGTAGAAGCAATCTTTTGAAGTTACAAGAAAATGTTATTTACTGTAAAATACGTTAACATCGTAAATAACCCATAAATTAAGAAAATGTTATTGTTAATAAATATACAAAAAGTTGTTAACAAAAAGAAAAAAAATCATTCTCAATAACCTGTAACTTATTTTTTATCAATGTTGTTATTTGTAGAAGACCCTGACTCTTTCACTACAGAGTACAACTGACTAGGCTCATGTGATTGAATTACAGAGATAGAAAATTATTGTTGACGATCCAGATCTTAATTTCGTATTGTTTACAACAAACTTCAACTCCGCGTTCTCGCTTCCCACGCCCGGGTTCCCGGGTTCGATTCCCGGCGGGGTCAGGGATTTTCTCTGCCTCGTGATGGCTGGGTGTTGTGTGCTGTCCTTCGGTTAGTTAGGTTTAAGTAGTTCTAAGTTCTAGGGGACTTATGACCACAGCAGTTGAGTCCCATAGTGCTCAGAGCCATTTGAACCATTCAACTCCGCCTTGATGCTGAGACCTCAAATGCAGAAGCCTACAAGTAGTTGAGCTATTTATAAGATATGATGGGGAGGGTGGAAGGGAGAGATAGACTCTTATTGACCCACTGTTTTCCCTGCCATTTTATTGTTCTCCCATTGACTGGAAGATAAAGAGAGATGACAGGGGTTTCCTGCCACTTTTATATCACATAACCAGTATCAAGCTACGCCATGACCTTCAATTTAAATAGTCCATTTGTCCAAGGTGTTTGGGAGGTTCCTATAGATGACCTTGATCAGTTCCTGTTTCCCCAGGTGGAGGGGAGAGGGGGTGGTGTTGGATATACGTCGGCCAAGCGTGTAACCTGATATGCCCCTATCTAATCAGTGGTTTTGAGATAAGCCCATTATCTGTGCCTGTATCAGCTTTGCTTTGCTGCTCTAGGCTAGCAAAGATTGTGGGAAGTTTGGCGGCACAACAGTACGCCACAGACATCCTCTGTCCTCATCTCTTACCTCTCATGTGACATTATCATGTTGCAGTTTTTCAACAGAACAATGCTCATCGTGCACCACACATCTGTGTGATGTTAAGATACTCCCACAGTAAGCAAGATCCCCAGATCTGTCTCCAAAATAAGAAGTGTGGGACCATCTCTAATGTCAACTCTCTCCCATAGCCAGTATCCGGGATATCAAGAACTATACTTTGATTAAAATTACTGGATAGTTTACACTTCACGCGTTGCGGCTGGTTTCCTCCAATTAGAGCACTCAGCGTGACGCCCGAACTGTTTGCCGTTGCCAAACTGTTACAACAGTTAGTCAGTTTACTTCCAGCTCCTTGTCTGACATTCTTTCTTGATGTGTGTGAGTCCCAAATCACGGATCTGGCACTTTGATTTCGCATTTCAAATGGTTCAAATGGCTCTGAGCACTATGGGACTTAACTTCTGTGGTCATCAGTCCCCTAGAACTTAGAACTACTTAAACCTAACTAACCTAAGGACATCACACACATCCATGCCCGAGGCAGGATTCGAACCTGCGACCGTAGCAGTCCCGATTTCGCATTTCATCATACATGGTAACCACACCATAAACAACACACACACTTATGATGCAAATGAAATATACACGTTTCTACACAGCACTACATAAACACTACTACATACTTCCCTACAAGAATTGATTCAGTGTCACATGTGTGGTTATCGTAGTCACAGATGTCAGCTTACATTAGATAAGTTTCGCACAACATTGCATGAAACCGAGTTTTTGAAGGTTGCAATTCATCATTGCGACTGGGTGATCACAGTCAAAAATGCTGGGTGTACATAAAGTCCGGGAACACTTTTTCAATTATTTATTGTTCAAGAACTAAACATTATACAGATGTCATACATATTGTATTTTGAAGAGAAACTCTGAAAGTCTTTTTTACAAACATTCGATATGCGAACCACGAGTGACCCAGCAGACGTCAAAATGGTAATCGAATTCTTACCAAACCCGTCCCTGCATGGCATCGTCGACTGTGGCAGTCGCTTCCTGTATTCTCTCCCGGAGCTCTGCTACATTACGTGGTAGAGGTGGTACATTCACCAGATCTTTAATATGTCCCCACAGAAAAAAGTCAATGGACTGAGGTCTGGTGATTGGGGAGGCCAAAACGCTTGTCTTTGTCGTCGTCATTGAGCTTCTGCACTAGCTCCAATTTCAATGGTTTCATAGACAGCTTCTGTCGCAGGACTTTCCACACTGTCATTGGAGCCATTTTGAGTTCACGGGATGCACGATGCACCGATTTCTATGGACTCCTTATGAATGCCTCTCTTACGTGCACCACATTCACTTCATTCACACTGGGACGTCCGCTTCTCTTTGCCGCGCACAAGCAACCCATCGTAACGAATTTGTTGTGCCACTGGTAAACGGCCTTCCTTGTTGGTGGCTTCTTACCGAATTTGGTTCTAAACATCCGCTGAACAGCTGTAGCACACTTGTTTTTGTCGAACTCCAACACACAGAAAGCTCACTCCGCACCTGAATTCACCATGTTTGCGACTAGCACTGACTATCGGCAAATTACCGTACTACGCTGTGGCGGTGTACACGAAAAAAAAACTTTCAGGGTTTCTCTTCAAAATGACATATGTATTATATCTGTACAATGTCTGGTTCTTGTGCAATAAATAACTGAAAGTGTTCCCAGACTTTATAACTGAACTCAGTGTTGTACTTAAGTGCAATGATTGGTGTAATAACCTGCCATGTTCAAAGGTTTTAGGTTCGAATTTCGTTAATTGTTGTGGAATATTTTTATTTTTAAATCTAATCAAAAGAGTGTGCTTATAATTTTTATTCAGTTAATTGGTTTAAATGTATTTTTTTTTATTTCTACACTACTGGCCATTAAAACTGCTACACCAAGAAGAAAAGCAGATGATAAACGGGTATTCGTTGGACAAATATATTATACTAGAACTGACATGTGATTACATTTTCACGCAATTTGGGTGCATAGATCCTGAGAAATCAGTACCCAGAACAACCACCTCTGGCCGTAATAACGGCCTTGATACGCCTGGGCATTGAGTCAAACAGAGCTTGGATGGCTTGTACAGGTGCAGCTGCCCATGCAGCTTCAACACATTACCACAGTTCATCAACAGTAGTGACTGGCGTATTGTGACGAGCCAGTTGTTCGGCCTCCATTGACCAGACGTTTTCAATTGGTGAGAGATCTTGAGAATGTGCTGGCCAGGGCAGCAGTCGAACAATTTCTGTATCCAGAAAGGCCCATACAGGACCTGCAACATGCGGTCATGCATTATCCTGCTGAAACGTACGAGGCCGTTGGGATCCAGCACGGCATTCCATATTACCCTCCTGAACCCACTGATTCCATATGCTGCTAACAGTCATTGGATCTCGACCAACGCGAGCAGCAATCTCGCGATACGATAAACCGCAATCGCGATAGGCTACAATCCAACCTTTATCAAAGTCGGAAACGTGATGGTACGCATTTCTTCTCCTTACACGAGGCGTCACAACACCGTTTCACCACGCAGCGCCGGTCAACTGCTGTTTGTGTATGAGAAATCGGTTGGAAACTTTCCTCAAGTCAGCACGTTGTAGGTGTCGCCACCGGCGCCAACCTCGTGTGAATGCTCTGAAAACCTAATCATTTGCATATCACAGCATCTTCTTCCTGTCGGTTAAATTTCGCACCTGTAGCCCGTCATCTTCGTGGTGCAGCAATTTTAATGGCCAGTAGTGTAATTGTCAGCCATGTCAAATTCGTGATTGGATTGATTTTTTATTTGCTTTTATTTTTCTACTTATCATTCTCTTTTCGTCTGGAATCTGTCTATGCTGTCTTAATCTGCAACCAAGTACCAACGAGGACTGGTCATTGGTTGGTACCGTGGCAGCTCATGTAGCCGGTGAGAGGATAATTTCAAGTAACCAATGACAGTCAGAAATTAAAGTTTACTTTTAGCGCTGACACAGAACTTTTTCTGTCTTGAGTTTGCTTATAGGTATTAGTTTTAACACCTATAAACAAAACGATTGCGATTTTAAATCTGCCGCAAATTGTTGACCACTGCTCTCTCGGATACATTACACTTTATTACATTGTGGTTAGCCTACATGAGTTTAAATTCTGGGCTGCATAAGCGTCTCCTGTCACATTCTATCGTTGGTCATGTAAAATCAGTTGTCGACAGAGCATCTCGCATTTCCGACATACCTTGCAGCGGCCGCTTCCAACATCGCTCTGTGTTACACAGTAACAGCATTTGTGAAGTGACCTGCCATGTTTGTGTGTTACAACCGAGCAGCAGCCAGCACCCAATGTGGCAACACCACAGTAGCAAGTGACAGACGTCAACTATCAAATAATTTTAAATGGCCTATAACTACAACAGTTGTGAGCCAGCCTGTCTCAGGAGTGGATACAACAACAATGACACTCTTCCCAACCGAATGGGTGCATGCATCCAGACAATAGAGGGTGTAACGACATACTGATAAGTAAGCTCAAGTAGTGGGACAACAGTGGCGTCACCCCATTTTGCATTGCTGCCAAATTTATTCAAGATGCCAGATCCAAGATGGTGGCCATAGATGTGGCAGAGTTGCAGTGATATCATGGTGGGAAGCTCAAATTTTGGCGAGAAAATAGGTTAATTGGTCTACCTCCACTAACCTGAATCCACCTCACCCCTCCCCCCTCTCCATACTCACCCCTCCCTCACTTCCCCCACAGGAAATTGTAAGGAAAAGGACTTAGTCTGTGGTGGGCTGCTGGATAAGATGGATGTAAGTCTTTATTTTGTGTGTATTGCACTGTATCTGTAGAATTTTGGAACACGTATTGTGTTCGAGTATAATGACTTTTCTGGAGAGTAGAAATCTACTCTGTAGGAATCAGCATGGGTTTCGAAAAAGACGATCATGTGAAACCCAGCTCGCGCCATTCGTCCAACTCAGTCTCAATGTAGACAAGTGTAATGTGCTGCGAATACACAGAAAGATAGATCCTTTATCATTTAGCTACAAAATAGCAGGTCAGCAACTGGAAGCAGTTAATACCATAAATTATTTGGGAGTACGCATTAGGAGTGATTTAAAATGGAATGATCATATAATGTTGATCGTCGGTAAAGCAGATGCCAGACTGAGATTCATTGGAAGAATCCTAAGGAAATGCAATCCGAAAACAAAGGAAGTAGGTTACAGTACACTTGTTCGCCCACTGCTTGAATACTGCTCAGCAGTGTGGGATCCGTACCAGATAGGGTTGATAGAAGAGATAGAGAAGGTCCAACGGAGAGCAGCGCGCTTCGTTACAGGATCATTTAGTAATCGCGAAAGCGTTACGGAGATGATAGATAAACTCCAGTGGAAGACTCTGCAGGAGAGACGCTCAGTAGCTCGGTACGGGCTTTTGTCAAAGTTTCGAGAACATACCTTCACCGAAGAGTCAAGCAGTATATTGCTCCCTCCTACGTATATCTCGCGAAGAGACCATGAGGATAAAATCAGAGAGATTAGAGCCCACACAGAGGCATACCGACAATCCTTCTTTCCACAAACAATACGAGACTGGAATAGAAGGGAGGACCGATACAGGTACTCAAGGTACCCTCCGCCACACACCGTCAGGTGGCTTGCAGAGTATGGATGTAGATGTAGATGTATAGTTTATTTAAACAATTTGAATTGTCATAGACAGTAGCTCCGTCCAGTGCGTTCACTATGAGGTCTGGAGTCCAACTGACCTAGTCCGCGACACTCCCAGCAGATGGTGCTACCCCCTCCACTCCCATTATGTAATCCAAGATGATGGTTTTGAAAAAATTGCGGGAAATTCGCTCAGTCTCTGATATGCTCCCTAGGAGGACAGATGAAATTGTTTACTGTGTGTACTATGTGTTCAAAGGATGAGATGTCTGTGCTGGAGAAGGGGGAGTTTAACGGGTATATTAGTTGTAACCATGCAGCTGAGGACTTCGTCGATAACCAACTGCACGATGTTTGGAAAGCAATGATATTTGGTGAATTATGAAGAAGATGAATACACTTCATCAAATAATGAAGATGAGCAGGATGGAGATTACAACACACTTGTTAAACCTCCCTGAGACATTTCACATGCTTTTGTTGGAAATACCACATCCTCCCCTTGTCTTTGAGTTGAGATGCTTCGGGAGTCATTAAATCCAGTTGAGGGTGTGTCTCTAAATATGCATTCAAAAAGATCACTGCACAGAAATTTGCTTCAATTTTGTGATGTGTACCACCACACTTGGACACAGACTCTATAAAGATTGCGACACACTTGTGAAACCTCTTCGAAACGCTTCACAAGCCTTTAAGGGAAACAAATCCCGAAAGCGATATCAGCTGCAATATGAGATCCTACACGCAAAAACGACGATATTTGGAAGTCGAAATAAATATCTCTGTAACTTTAAACAGGACTCCCATCCCTTTTCAAGTTTTTGCTGCTTATTTGAATGCACTGCCAGAGAGAGAAAAATTTCCCTTTCTGACAGCTGCTGTGGTGTTCATCACTTTTCTGAAGTGCTGAGTGGGCTTAGTTTGTATTTGCTGCTGGAGTCCGGGACGTTATTTTCCTCACTCCTCGAAGCACACTTGTGTCTAAACACAGATGGGAAAAACAGAACCATTACAAGTTAATGGTCCGGCCGGAGTGGCCGAGCGGTTCTAGGCGCTACAGTCTGGAACCGCGCGAGCGTAACGGTCGCAGGTTCGAATTCTGCCTCGGGCATGGATGTGTGTGATGTCCTTAGGTTAGCTAGGTTTAAGTAGTTCTACGTTCTAGGGGACTGATGACCTCAGAAGAGTTAAGTCCCATAGTGCTCAGAGCCATTTGAACAAGTTCATGACATATTTCGAATTCCACAACAGTTCATGAAAAAACACAAACAGAATTCGAAGCACTACCCTACAAACGAGAAAAATGGCTGCAATTATCAGTGAATTTTCGATGTACTACAACTGCTGGGCTGGAGATGCTCTAGAGCCAGAATGGCGGGTGGGGTGACAGCATCCCGCCTGTCCGAACCAGAGGAGGATAGTCTGCTTGGACTTCTCTGAACACTCGAACAAAGAAGACACCACGTGACTCTCAGACGTCAAGGAACTTTCCATACGTATCTTTCCCCTATCTTGTCCAAACCAGCCTGTGAAGGTTCCTATGCGCCGCACAAAGGATGTCTTGCGACTCTCTGACATCATGGAACTACCTGTGAATGGAGCATTCTAATTGCTTCTTACTGAATTTACCTGCCAAACTGCTGCTGTTGCCGATGTGGGAGCACTTAGTGCTATTTTCTGCAGATGGACAAATTGTGAGACTTTCAGCGACAAAACTATTTTGCACAAATCGAAGAAAAACGTACACTGGTAGTTGGACCCTGCAAAAGTGTTCTACAGATCATGAAATATGGTAACTATCGCCAAAGACCCTTCCTCAGTTACATTGCTCTGTCTTGAATTTTTTGGTGTGAAACCGATCTCCAACTGGGCCATATCACCACACATGATTACCATACCTATGTAGTAAACACAATTCGTATCCTGCATCAGACAAAATTATCACTTCTGCATCTTGCATATAGCTATTGACCACCAGACACTCATACATATACTGTAAAGACCAACAGAGCCAAAAAAAAACATAGCATACATAGTCGCAGTACTAGATATATCCCACGAGGTAGGTCGGTTATCTTGTGCAGCCAACGGTCACGAGGCAACTGCCCACCGCACACGCTGGCCTGATCTGCGATCAGATCGTCCTCCATAGACCGCGGTCACTCTCCGAACTGCTGTACAAAGGCCAGGCTGGTTCCCCAGCACAAAGGCGTAAGTTTCCGGCCCTGACCTGCTTGCTTGCTGCTGTGCCATGCGCGCGATGGTACAGTCCACCAAATTACAACACCCCCCCCCCCCCCGCCCCCGCCGTCCACCGTCCATCACCGGTTCCATCGTCTAGCTCCCCCACAAACTTAAAGTGGCTAAATCTGTGGGGGCGAACTTTTGCGAGCTAGCCTAGTCAGGCCATCACACTGTGTGCTTGGGCCTCCTCAATTGAACTAGTTCCTAAAAAGAATTGTACTTGGCACCTATGTGGCGACTATCGCTACTAAGCACCCATACAGTCATGACAGCTACCTTGTTCCGAAATTGCACGATTTTTCCCACGTCTTGGCTGGGGAAAAATTTTTCAGTGTCGCCGACTGCAAAACAACGTTCCTGCAAATACCGATGGAAGCCAAAGACGTACCAAAAACAGTGATAATCATGTTATTTGGTGTCTTTGAGTTCCTGTAGTTCCTGTATATGGTGTATGGACTAAAACACATTGCACAGACTTGGCAAAGATTGCAGAATGAAATTTTCGCTCTGTAGCGGAGTTTGCACTGATATGAAACTTCCTGGCAGATTAAAACTGTGCGCCGGACCGACACTCGAAGTGAAGAACTTTGCCTTTCGCAGGAAAATGCTCTACCATCTGAGCCACCCAAACACAACGCAGGACCCTTCCCCACAGCTTCAATTCTGTCAGTACCACGTCTCCTACCTCCCAAATTTCAGTCGTGCGGAAGTATTCTACCATCTCAGCTACCCAAGCATGACTCCCAGAGTTTCTATGAAGTTTGGAAGATAGGAGACGAGGTACTGGCAGAACTGAAGCTGTGAAGACGCTTCGTGAGTTGTGCTTCGGTAGCTCAGATGGTAGAGCACTTGCCTGTAAAAGGCAAAGGTCCCGAGTTCGAGTCTCGGTCTGGCATGCAGTTTTAATCTGTCAGGAACTTTCGAGGCAAAGATTTATTGATAGCATACTGTTCAATTTGCCTTTTCTTACTCCTATCTAGATGACATGATAACCTTCTCACAAAACGAACAAGATCATGACAACCACCTGTGTGCAGTCCTGATAAGTCAGCCTGTAACCTCCCCCTCACTTACCGACCTTAATGACAGTGAAAAATGAAACCGCGTGTACCTAATGGGAATTTTGGAAAAGCAATCGTCACCGAAGTTAATCTGTCGGTAAAGAGGGAGGAAAGGGTTACATCTAAATGAAAGGAAAAGTGCTAACGAAACTGGTGGAAATTAATTTTGAAAAGGGGTAAAGTTAATAAAGAAAGTAAATGTGCAGCCGTTACGTTAACAAATAACTAGCGGTAATTAGATATTTGAGATTTGGGGGAAATTACGGTCGCCAGTCCTATGGACAATTACTATAATAACTGAAAAAGAAAGATTATTACACATATAATTAGCACTAGAAGCGTGGCAACTGAAGGTTGACACATGTAGTGTGAAAACTGAAAGTTTGTCAGAAGTAATAAATTTCACTACACCCTGACTTAATTTAGCAAAGGAATTAATAAAACAGGAAAATCGAAAGTTAATTTAGTGACTGAAGTTAATAGTGAGCTTTCTTTCTGAAGCACATCGAAATTCAGTAAAATACGGTTAGTCTTGGACTACCTCAACAATCATTTCAAAAAACTACTTGAATCTACGCAATTTGGAAATAAGAGATTTAACTTTGAACTTGAATTAAATGATTCTGAACAATTAACAATAGTAAAATTTAGTACGTACCAAGCTGAGCTGCAGTCACAGGTAAGCTAAAATACGATAACAAAACTCGCACTCTTAATTTGTGCTTGCGTAATCTGAATATTGTAGCCAGCTAACTGAACTTTGAAATTAAAGCAGTGAAATAGAATTAGCTATATTACTTTAGTGCTGGCGTTTAAATTTCAACGACACTCGGGTTCATTTCGGAAAAGGAAGGGACCCTGCTTGGTAATGCAATTGGGACAATGAGCAACAAAGGTTCATGCTAAGTTGCTGTTATTATAGTTACGAAAATGGTACAGTTTGAAAAGCTGAGGTCTGCCATACAGTTCTAAAACTTTACTTGCTTCCAGTCTTCCTTGATGGTTGATTGAAGGTTTGAAGCCGTCGATCGAGGAGGTGGCGACAGTCACTCATTGTCGGCCGTCGCTGTTGCAGAAGCTGGATGTTGGCGCGCCTTCTTCTCGACACGGTCACCAGACGAAACGGGCTCTTGATGTGCGCTAGTTAATGTTTCTCGTCCGCGACACCATGTCAGAAACTATCATCGCAAGTCGAGCGCAATTACATGCTGCCAAACCCCGAAAGCGCGGCAACTCGCGGGAGCTTCACACAACGCACCTGCTCCACTCGCTACTCCCGCCAGACTCCTTCCCTCAGCCCGCGCTCCACGCGGCAGAGTTAACACTACCAAAGATCCTACACACTTTGATTCTTCACACGACCTATCGACGTAATCGTTCGATAGCAGTTTTCCCTAGGCAAGACCCAGCGTAAAAATACAAATAATATTTACGAAACAAACCAATTATACATCGACATAAATGCATAAATATACAAATAGTAAAACAATTACAATATACAAAGAGACAGAAATGTCATATCTTGAGGTAACAAAGCAAGGAAAAAAAAATAGTACAATAGATGGAAATAGGAGGATATGCATTTCCGGCGTTACACGTGCCCCACATTGTCTGAGGATGTTCGTGTAACGTAAACAGACTCAGAAAATGTCCCAAAAAAGAAACAGCGGAAATGCATATGCTCAAAACATCAAAAAAATTTAGCATTCGTCTAATTAACCATAAACCAATTTTTAGACAATAATAATTGAGTGGAGACACTCCTAATCTTATTCCACTCTGTCATCTTGCACAAAATAAAACAGGTTGACAACATATCAAAATTCATAGAAAACATAGAAAATGGTTTAGCTATTCCAAAATCATTAAAATTCGTAACACTATAAGAAATGGAATACTATTTGCAAAATTGATCAGAGTACATGGTCATAAAAAACAGGTATATCAAAATACGCAAACTAATAATTAATTACATAGAATACACATTTTTATGTAACCTTTCCATAATTAATTTTCTCGTCATGTCCAATTAACGCTAAACAAGAAAATAATATACAGCAGATCGAAAAAAACATAAATATTGACAGCAGAATTCTTTCAGCTGTCCAGGAAGAAAAACAGTTCCGCCTTCCGTACCCGCAAGTACAAAGAATGCCGACAGCGGCACAAGAGCCGACAGCGGCACAGAGCCGACAGCGGCTTCGCCTCGCAAGTATTGTTGCGCCCGCCTGTGCGGCACGCTTGATCTCACCTGCCTGTGTGACGGCATTTCCAGAACGTCCGTTTCACTGAATTCTTTAGGAAAAACTCACTCCCGAGTAATCTCAAGGAGTCCCTTAAAACTATCACAGTGGATAACTCAACACTGTCCATCATCACACGCATGTACTAGCCTGAAACTTAAAACAGCGTCTAAGTACATCGGCAATGACTAATAAAAACACACATTCATGAAATATTACAGAAAGTTACAAAATCATATTTACATTGCTTAATCTACTGTGACTCAGCTGAAAACTTAAACTAGCAGCTTGGATTTTTCAGATGATTACTAATCAGTTACTCTTAAATCATTTAGTCAAAATTAATTACTTATTAATTACAACTTCTCTAATGACCTCTAGGTCAGGCAAAAGCATCGTAACATGGCCTATCCTTAAATCTTACACTCTATATTTACATACTGTACAAATTACCCATTGTGTTGTATTAATCGATCCTAGGTTGGTACAATTTCAAGTCTACAATATTCCGTATACCTAATCGTTTTCCAGAGCTTGGATACTCTAAGCAATAAGCATTTGTGTGAGGTATACCAATGACTTTATATGGTCCATTATAAACAAACTTAAATTTAGAGATTTCATTGTCTATCTCGCTCGATTTCTCATGAGCTTTTACAAGTACTAAGTCTCCGATTGCAAAATTAGCAAAACGCGCTTTTGCGTCATGACGACGTATGCGAGCATCGGCTTTTAGCTTCATTACTTCTCGCAAACGATCTTTTTTCACACCAATACTAATGTCAATCCGTGGAGGGAATTTGATTATCTCTTCCAATTCACTTTCTACACTTTTGTCACTGCCGAAATTCCTCACGTTACGGCAGTTCAAATTCATTCCTACGTAAATGTCATCCGACCAGTTAACAATGTGTATAGGCTGGTATTGCTTATGCACACCGTCTCCTGCCTCGTCAAAACTAACTACTATCGTTTTATCTTGTGACGTACATGTCAAAGTTTTGCTTTCGCAATTAATCACTGCACGGTACTTTAATAGCCAATCTAACCCGATAATTACTTCCGTAGTCAAGTCTGGCACGACGACAAACTCTTGTTCAAATCGTGCCCCACATATCTCGAAGTTGACAAAAATCTGTTTTGTGACCGGTTTACTGGCCTTCCCAGTAGCACCGATAATTTTCACTCCTGCTACTGGCATAACTACGATGCCAGGTCTGTCTTTCAGTAACTCAAATATTTTCCCAGATACAGCACTCAATTCTGCACCGGTGTCAATCAACACGTTTAGTTGTAGGTCGTGCATATTAACCGACACTACTATCTGTCTACACTTGTCCTCGACTGTTTCTTTATTTTCCCACAGTAAATCCTCGTCTATATCCAGGTCATTCCAGAAAAAACCATCCGGCTTTGATCCTAAATCCGGCTTATCTGGCGGCTTTTTCAGCCTCTGTTCACATACAGTTTTAATTTCAACACGTTTGTCCTGAGGCTTAGTCTGTAGCTTCGCCTCCAATACCGAAACCTTTTCCTGTAACTCGTCAACTATTGAGTGTTGCTTTGCTATCAATTCATTAATCGTCACCTTCGTTGATTCCACCTTGGTCAGATTAATCTCATCCGCCAATCTACCTGGAGGAATGTGTCCAGTAGTTTCTGCAATTACTTCCGCTAGATCTGCGCAACCCACACTGCTATCGTCTGACCGTATAATGTCAGCTCTAACCTCATACACGTTGTAATCTATGTGCTTTTCTACCAATCGTGTCCGGCTATCACTAAAATTTTCGCAATCTTTCTCCTTAATACTCTCGCAATGTTTAAACTGGAGGTTTGCGTCGGATGGGTCGGTTACTTCTACCACTGAAACTTTCGGTAAGGTCTGCCGGTTAGGGCCAGAACTTTCCGTTACTACTTCAACATCTAACTCCTGCGGGACGAAACACGACGAATCTTGCTCGTGCTCCCCCTTAACATCAACTATTTCTAGTAAAGTCTGCCGATTAGGGCCAGAACTTTCTATCATTTCACAAACACTATCTTCCTGCGGGACGAGACGCGGAAAATCCTGCACGCGCTCCCCATAAACGCTTCTCCCATACAGGCCCCTATAATCTCTTAGTTCGTCGTATAAGCGACCGAACTGCCTTAACCAGACCTCATCCCTCTCTGCATCCCCTCGCTCGATGACGGACGTTTTATCCGACATCTGATCTTCTCTCAACACTTGTGAATCATTATTAAACTCAATCTCCAGTTCCGCTGTGGGTATTACAGCTGCCACTTTATGATCGATTTCCGGAACACTACTTAAATTGTTCTCACTGACAGCGAATGTATTTTCTACTGCCGTGTATACAGCTGATCTACTACTTGTGGGCGCACTCCTTTCTCCTAACACTGGCACACACTCCCGCCGTTGATTATTCCACACGGAATTTTCATAATGACGATACCTGGTTTTTCTCCTGTTATTGGGCCGCCAAAATTTCTCCACGCCCGCTCGGCCCCTCACCGGCGCGGCTAATGGTTTCCCTGTCTCGTCCCAGCAGATACGCTCCCCGGATGCTGCTGAGGCGGCTGATCACACCCTCTGGCGTTATTACTATACCGCGAAGCCCGTATCACGCTAGTATGATACTGATTTCCGTCATTCCTGTTATTATTTGCATTGTACCGATTGTTATTACGGTCCGAACCATTATTGTTATTGCTGCGGTATGCATTATTCCCATGGTTATCGTTGTTATGGTTGAGGTGGTACCCGTTGTTGTTACCAAGGCCTCTACCACTGTCGCGATTATTGCGCCAATTGTCCTCGTCCTCAACTCTTTCCAGGAAATCATTGATTGTCCTGTAATTGCTTCCTACGTAGCGTTTTGTATCATCTGGAAGCTTCTTGTAGAGTTCCCAGACTATTTCGGATTCCGTGCGGCGATCACGCAAATATTCCAACTTGCGGATCCAGCCCTCACAAAACTCCCTCATCGAACCGCGCGAATTCGCATCGAAAGGCCTCGATACGACAAATTCGCGCCAGACACTTTGCTGTTTTTGCTCTGACCAGTATTCAGCCAGAAACAAATTTTTAAACTCGTCAAAAGTCAGGTTCGTAATGTTGAGGTTTAAGCCCCAACGCTTGGCATCACCAGCCAGCACATCAATAACCGCATTAATTTTTCTCTCATTAGTCCATGATCTGGGTAAAACTCTTTCACAATTTTTAATGAAATCCGTCGCGTGTATACCGCCTTTTTTCAAGGGGTCGAACCGCTCCTCTTTCGTCAACAATTCCGAACTATGTGCACAGATTGGCACATAGCTCTGTTTTTCGTCAAGTTTCTTTTCTAATTCCGACACTCTCGTAATTACTTGGCAAGTGGTTGTCGCAAGCGTTTCCACTTCCCTCTTTTTCTCTTCGCAGGTATTAGACTGCTCCCTCACTTTAGTGTCTACTTCGGACACTAAAGCCTTTAAAGTTTCCACCTTCTGTTGATCCTCTTTTTTCACTAATTGAATTTGTTCCGTCACCTTATTCTCGATGATCGGAGCAACTGCTTCTCCTACACTTTTCTCGATTCTGCTAATTTCGGAATCAAAACGAGTATTTATGCTCGCAATTTCCGCCTGAACGCCTATCATTTCCTGTTTAAGATTACCGATTTCGGTATTAATTACAACAATATCTTCTTTGATTTTATCAACTTTTGTATTAACAACTCCAACATTGTTGTTAACAACATTAATAGCTTTGTTCTGATTGTCTAGCTTTCGTTCAATTCTTTCAGACTGAGCTTCTTGCTTGGCAGACAGAGCTATAATTTCTGCCGATTGACTCTTGATTTCATTAATCAAAACATTCAATAAATCAGTTAAATTCCCGGAGACTACCGGTTTTACTTCCGTAGCTGGTTCCTCTATATATGTTCCCCCGTATTCATCATCAAGGGGTACAGATTTGATTTTCGCTTCCGATTCCGAAACATTTTCTAAAGTTTGGAATTCCATTTCTGCTCTTTGTTGCGTTTCGACGGTCGCGTCTTTCATGCTAGCCGCCTGCCCCTGAACAATGGGAGCCGCGGTGCGCGTTTCCCACTGTTCGACCGATTGTTCCGTATCCAAGTCTACCAAATTTTGGCAATTGTTGCCTTCACTCATTTTAATAATTTTCAATATAAATGCCAAATCTCAAATCTAATTAGGATTCCTCACACTAACATTCTCGCTGACGTATCGACCATTTCGTAACCAGTACTTTGTTACGAGATTTGCACAATGCAAAATTCGTGTCCAGAACAATCTCAAAATTGAAGATTGTCCTGTCACCAGGTCGCCACGTGTAACCTCCCCCTCACTTACCGACCTTAATGACAGTGAAAAATGAAACCGCGTGTACCTAATGGGAATTTTGGAAAAGCAATCGTCACTGAAGTTAATCTGTCGGTAAAGAGGGAGGAAAGGGTTACATCTAAATGAAAGGAAAAGTGCTAACGAAACTGGTGGAAATTAATTTTGAAAAGGGGTAAAGTTAATAAAGAAAGTAAATGTGCAGCCGTTACGTTAACAAATAACTAGCGGTAATTAGATATTTGAGATTTGGGGGAAATTACGGTCGCCAGTCCTATGGACAATTACTATAATAACTGAAAAAGAAAGATTATTACACATATAATTAGCACTAGAAGCGTGGCAACTGAAGGTTGACACATGTAGTGTGAAAACTGAAAGTTTGTCAGAAGTAATAAATTTCACTACACCCTGACTTAATTTAGCAAAGGAATTAATAAAACAGGAAAATCGAAAGTTAATTTAGTGACTGAAGTTAATAGTGAGCTTTCTTTCTGAAGCACATCGAAATTCAGTAAAATACGGTTAGTCTTGGACTACCTCAACAATCATTTCAAAAAACTACTTGAATCTACGCAATTTGGAAATAAGAGATTTAACTTTGAACTTGAATTAAATGATTCTGAACAATTAACAATAGTAAAATTTAGTACGTACCAAGCTGAGCTGCAGTCACAGGTAAGCTAAAATACGATAACAAAACTCGCACTCTTAATTTGTGCTTGCGTAATCTGAATATTGTAGCCAGCTAACTGAACTTTGAAATTAAAGCAGTGAAATAGAATTAGCTATATTACTTTAGTGCTGGCGTTTAAATTTCAACGACACTCGGGTTCATTTCGGAAAAGGAAGGGACCCTGCTTGGTAATGCAATTGGGACAATGAGCAACAAAGGTTCATGCTAAGTTGCTGTTATTATAGTTACGAAAATGGTACAGTTTGAAAAGCTGAGGTCTGCCATACAGTTCTAAAACTTTACTTGCTTCCAGTCTTCCTTGATGGTTGATTGAAGGTTTGAAGCCGTCGATCGAGGAGGTGGCGACAGTCACTCATTGTCGGCCGTCGCTGTTGCAGAAGCTGGATGTTGGCGCGCCTTCTTCTCGACACGGTCACCAGACGAAACGGGCTCTTGATGTGCGCTAGTTAATGTTTCCCGTCCGCGACACCATGTCAGAAACTATCATCGCAAGTCGAGCGCAATTACATGCTGCCAAACCCCGAAAGCGCGGCAACTCGCGGGAGCGTCACACAACGCACCTGCTCCACTCGCTACTCCCGCCAGACTCCTTCCCTCAGCCCGCGCTCCACGCGGCAGAGTTAACACTACCAAAGATCCTAAACACTTTGATTCTTCACACGACCTATCGACGTAATCGTTCGATAGCAGTTTTCCCTAGGCAAGACCCAGCGTAAAAATACAAATAATATTTACGAAACAAACCAATTATACGTCGACATAAATGCATAAATATACAAATAGTAAAACAATTACAATATACAAAGAGACAGAAATGTCATATCTTGAGGTAACAAAGCAAGGAAAAAAAAATAGTACAATAGATGGAAATAGGAGGATATGCATTTCCGGCGTTACAAGCCTCTCACTGGATAGTTGTAAACGATGACAGGTGCTAACTTCGCCACCCCCATGTGACCTTTGTCAGACACCACGTCGGCACATCTGAGGTGCGTCCTACTCTCGAGAAAACTGAGCAGATATGCCTCCTCCTACCTCCCAACAACTACCAAGAGCTGCATAGGTTTTTGGGGGTCATAAATTTCTACAGCAACCAATAGCCACACGCTGCTGAGACTTTGCTACCAGTCACCCAAGTATTGCACAGCAAGAATACGTCTGGTACACAGGGCCTCGATTGGACACTGCAAATGCATGTGGACTTCAATAAAATAGAAGAAAACCTGTTCACGTCATGACCCTCCCTAACCATCGCTGGATACACAACTAATTATTACGTCTGATGTTAGCAATCATGTGATCAGTGCTGCTTTGCAGCAAGAGATCGGTGGGATCACTCAGCCGTTCTGGCATTTGTCACACAAACTTACTGGCACCCAGAAAATACTGTCCACATTTGACTGCGAACTGCTAGTCATATATGAAGCAGTTTATCACTTTCAAGATGATTTTGAGGGGAGACCTCTCACCATATACACAGACCATTGCCCATTGGCAGACGCATTCTGCAACCTGTCAGCTGATTCTGCACCTAGGTGTAACACTTCTGTCTCTAAATGTAGCTGGGTTTTCTCTTTTGATGCTAGTCAATTGTCAGGATGCAAAGGGCATTTGATTCTAAAGCATTATGTCAGGGTGCAAATACTAAATAAATTAATTTTTCTCTCTTAACAGCATGAGGGCAGGGTGAGTTCTTCCTTGGCTCGGGTATGAGGTAGAATGAAACAGCATTTTTACATAAGATAACTTTAATTGAAAGTTTTGTACAACTGTTTCTTACTGGATGTTCTGGTTCGGACAGCGGCAGCTGTGTCGTTTGCGAAGCCTTCTGCTGCGGCAGCGGCGGCGTCTGATTACGCCTGGCAGTGTGTATCTCATATCGCCATCTCGCCCAGTTGACTGGAGACGCGCATCGTGCTGTGGCCCGTTTAATTATTGAGAACGAAGTCGTGCATCGGATGGTGATACCTTGGATGTGGCGTCCCAGTGTTTCTCTTCTCTAAGCGGCCGCGTGTGTCAGTGATGTGCGTCGGCCAGCGGAGCGGCGCGGCGGGGGAAGGCCAGTGTCCCGGACTCGAACAACGGACTCCCGCTTGCCAGACTTCGGCTGCCAGATCTTCATCCCAGCTCACAGGTGGCTGCTGACGTGAGGCCGTCTCCTTCCCGTCCTCACGAGTCACCCGGGTACGTAAAAATCAGACTTCAAATACCTTTTAACTTCTGTCTTATGGCGCCGAGGCTGCTGCTTGCTATTCCATTACAGCGGCGGACTTGGTGCGTCTGTGTATGATGTAGTCTCTTCTTGCATGACAGTCTTCAGCACCGAAACCGACTGAAAACTACTCCTAGTCTCTTCTTGTCGGGCCCGCTGCGTCTCGCATATTTATTCACTTCAGTTCACTGGAGGTGAACGACTTCACGGTCATTGCCTCTTCTGTCACTTTGAAAAGCTTCTTGAAGAATCTTCTTAATGTCGGTCATTGGCTCTTGGAATGTAGGCGAGGGCCTTTGCTCACATGCGACAACTGAGAAACACGTGAGCCGGTCGGGCGATGCCCTGACGGCTGAATCGAAAGCGCCCGCTTATGTGGAACTTGCTGACTTCACGGTCATTGTCTCTTCTGCTCTGCCCACTGTTTGCCAGTATGTAACTCTCTAAACTAAACCAAGTTTTTCATTTATTTTCTAATTTCTACTTCACTTTGATTTCACTAATTTATTTACTTATCTTAAGTACCACTCAACATAGGACATTCCACCACCTAGATTTCTCAGCACAGTTTACACTGACATGCAGTACATTAAAGGTACCAATAATATTGTGGTGGAATATGTTTCTCGTATTGCAGCTGTCTCCACTCAGTTGGACTTCAATAGGATCACAGATACACACGCAACAGATGCTGATATCCAAGCTAATTTAACAAATCAGACACCAGACTTCAATTGCAACAAGGCACGCTACCTTGCGCAACACAACAAGTTTGGTGTGACATTTCGAACAGATGGATCAGATAAGTCGTCCCATAACCGTATCGCAGGACAATTTTTGACCTACTCCACAACCTTGTACATCTGGGCATGTGCCCTACTGTACACCTCATCACAGAACCATTTGTCTGGCCTAACATTAAAGAGGATTATGCCACATAGGCCAGGACATGCATCTGTGCCAGCAGGCACACAGAGCCCCCCCCCCCTTATTAAATTCCCGATTTTAAAGTAGGGCCAGTCCCCAAACTGCATGGTTACCATTACATTCTGTTGACGACCGATAGCGTGACATGATGTGGAGGCCATGCCTTTTTCTGACATATCAGCAGACACAGTCGCGAAAACTTTTGTCAACAGTTGGATTTCCAGATTTGGCTGTTTGGCCTCTTTAATGTCGGTCAAGGGTCTGCAGTTCGAATCTCAATTATTTAACGACTTATGCCACCACCTATGCAGATACCACCAGTCCCACAGAACCGCCTACCACCCCCAGTCCAATGGCCTCAAGAAATTGTGGCTTTGGATGATGAAAGCTACTCCCATGTGACACTCAGAATCGTGGGTGGAGGCTCTTCCATGGGTTCTCCTGGGCATTCACATGGCACATAAAGATAACTTTGACACACCGCTCGCCAGAATACTATACAGCGAACCCCTCACTCTACCTGCTAAATTCATAGAGCATGAAACGGTCCTACAGACCAGAACTTCGAGACTTAGTGGCATGAGAGGGCAAACATATACAAAACATCCGTGTGCCACCCACCTCCCATCACATGACACAACTAATTTTTATTCATGAAGATCTGGCCACATGTTCTCATGTGATGCTTTGTACAGACGCAGTGAACCCCGCCACACAACCGCCATTTACAGGACTATACCGAGTGTTGAAACGTAGGACAAACACTTTTGATATCGAAATTGCTGGAAAAAAAAACCACAGTCTCAGTGAACTGGCTTAAACTTGTGTGGACTTTCGCGAACCAGTCACAACAAACACGCCCTGCCCAACCGCCTCCTATGCACCCATCAGTCAATTTCCAAGTGCTTGTGAATCACCACGATTTTCTGCCTGATGGCATGTCTGTCACTTTATGCAATACTGCCTCGTGATTCCCGCTACCTACACGGACAGGTGGTCGGAAGCAAGAACTGACACAAACATTTTCCTGTCCCACCAGGAGCTGATGCAGCAGAACTCACCTCCCTTTGTACTGCAAATGGTACACTCACTGTCACTAACCCAGCATTCACTGCCAGTGGCTGATGTGGCAGAACTCACCTCCCATTGTACAGCAGACGATACAAGTAGTAAGGCAAAGAGAGAGTGAGTGCATTTTGTTAGTGTGGATTGCCTACATCAGGGGCAGGTATGCACTCAGGGCAAACATATTGTTCTCCTTTGATTGACAGGTCATTAACCTACTGTTCTCCTTTGATTGATGTGTCCTTAACCTATTATTCTGCTAAGAGTATTCTTCCTTTTAATTGACAGGTCCTTAAAGTATTGTTCTACTAAAAGGATTATTCCTTTCGATTTACAGGTCCTTAACCTATTGTTCCCACCCCCCCCCCCTTCCCCAAATCCTTAGGAAACCTGTAACCCACCCTCTCCTCCACACTGCTACGGGTACACTTTCAGGTCTCAGTTATTGGAATAGTCCCTCTCACTTTCATCAGTTTGATTGACTACTTCATTAAATTGATCAATTAATTAACCTCTCCCCATCTGGTAAACCCCTTCCTCCCCTCCCCTCCAGAAAATGGCATGAAGTTGAAGCCATGGTGGGTAAAAAAGATCAACTGGGCCAACTCCACTAACCTAAGAAAATGGCAGGAAAAAAGGTCACTTGGCCTACCTCCGCTAACCGAAGTCGTCCAACCGCCACTTCTTCGATGGAATTGATGGCAAAGGGACTCAGCCTGTGCTGGGCTGCTGGATAGGATGGATGTAAGTCTTTATTTTGCAGCCAGTCTTTATTTAAACAATTTGAGGCAGTAGCTCCATCCAGTATTTTCACCATTAGGTCCGGAGTCCAAATGATCTAGTACACAGTACTGCCACCAGAGGGCACTGTCATCCCTTACATGATGTAATCCATAATGGTGGTCTGAGGGGGAAGGGGAGGGGGAATAGTGGGAAGAGTACTCAGCCTGTGCTGTGCTGGTGAAGAGAGGAGGGAGTGTACTTTTTTTTTTTTGAACAATTTATTTAGGTTACGGATTTCACATAGTTCATATATTACACTGATACAAAACACTCGCCCTGACGTGCTTGGGGTCACACTACATAGACTACAGACCTGCAAACTACTCATATATTTTCGAAATAATGCAGTACACTGATGCACAGACATGCAAACAACTTGTAAACTGTTGAAATAATGCAGTACACAGCACAAAGACCTGCAAACTACTCTTAAATTACCGAAATAATGCAGTACATTGGTTTTCAGAGACGCAAACAACTGGTAAATTACAAAAATAATGCCGTACACAGCATGCAGACACGAAAACAACTCAAAAAGTGCCAAAATAACGCATGTAAAACGCTCTGCAGACACGCTTGCTAATTGTAACCTGTAGAACGAATGCAGTACATAGCCTACAGACCTGCAAACTACTCGTAAATCACCGAAATAATGCAATACACTGATGTACAGACACGCAAACAACTCGTAAATTGCCAAAAACAGTGCATGTGAAAGGCTCTGCAAACACGCTCACAATGCTTAAACAGCCGAAAATAATGCAGTGCACAAACACTCATTGCACATAAAGAACGCTTTTGAACTATCTTCAACCACAACATATCAGAGGGCCCAAAGCATGCATGAGCTGCCGCCGCCGTGAGCCACCGCTGGACAGACGGATGCAGAGGTGCGAGCTATTGATCACAGGACGCTACCGCATGCAGCCAGAAGGTGAAACTCATGTCTGTTTTCGGGTATACAGTTAGACTCTTCGAGTATACAGTTAGACTTCTTCGAGTGTTATACTGACATCACATGTCTATGTAAATAAGAGCCAAGTCACCCTCTAGACGCACATATGTTTACTGTTGCTGGCGCGATGCCTCTCTAGCTGCGGTCCAGCAAAGACTTAATTGCTGAACAACTCACCCTCACAGACGCAGCTAAACGTTTCTCAATGTTATGCTGACGTCACAGGTTCCACTATAGAAATCTGTTGCAATGCTTCCCAGAACAGCACAGGGTGCATTGTTCCTAGTGATCCTAACAGGACATGTGAGACGCCTCTGGCCACACACATGTTTACTGTGACTGACGTCTACCTGCAAGTCCAGCATCAAGTGAGAGATGTTCGCGCAGCGACTCACCATTGCAGGCGCATGCAAAAGGTTCCAAGGTTATACTGACATCACAAGACTATGTAAATAAGAGCCAATTGTACAGTGCCGCAGAAATAGTTAATGGTCGCTTTTGTAGGAGCTTTTGTGATGTCTCAGCTTGTCTGCAAGGAAATTCTTGTCTTAACAGAACCTGCTTACGAAAATAGCCCAGAATAACGCTGAGTGCATTCTTTCTGATGGTCCTAACTTGGCACCCTGTTTATCACATGTTACCCTTCCTGGAAATCGTTAAGGGGACATAGTACGTGGAATTCGTTGAAATTTGACATTTTCTGTTTTTTACTCCATAATGTACTTTAGACTTTCCTGAACTTTTTGGTATATAATACATTAAAATCAGTCAATTGTGAGATGTTCAAATAATATTTTGAATGTTGATATTTGACTGTCAAATTTCGTGGCTACACATATACTGCCACAGTTGAGCAGTCATATCTTGGGAACTACACAGTCTAGAAGGCTGTGAATTTCTTTGTTTTGTGCCTACTGCTACATCTCAGAAGTTGGCATTACGAATAAACAAATTAGTCCTTTGTCTATGATACTAGTTTTCGTTGAAAGTAGTGTGATAATAGGCTATTTTTTGTAGTAAACCAACTTCTATTACTTTTTGTACGTAAATAAAATGACTAAGGGTAAAAGTAGCTTCAAGAAACGCAAATTTGCGGGTAACAGATATGTGAGACCTACATATTCTTCTGAAGTACTTGAAAATCAACTGACGAAAAGCCATGTCATGCTTTGTGTCCACCTCCACCAAACACTTGGTGAAAATAAAGGCAAGTTGAATTTTCTGGCACCCTGCATGAATTTACACATAAACATTATTTTTCTTAGGCAGTAATGGAAGCAACCAAACCTATTTACAGAGATTTAGCAAATCCTGAGGTACTAAAGAAGTGTTTACATGGGAAGACCCTGAACATGAATGAGTCCTTCAATAATGTTGTGTGGAGCTGTGTGCATAAAAATGTATTTGTTGGCCTTATGACTCTAAAGTTGGCAGTGTCTGATGCTGTAATAACTTTTAATGTTGGGAACTATGAAAGACTTAAGGTTCTGCAGAAGTTAGGGGTAAGATTTTGACAGAACACAGCTAAATTACTTTGGGAACTGGATGAGCTTCGTGTACGTGAAGCAGAGTTAGCTCCTCAGCAAATGACAAAAGAAGCAAGAAAGAAAAGGAGGAGGAAAGCACTGGGCACTTGTGACACTGAAGAAGACACAGACTATGGGCCAGGGCAATTCTACTGCATAAAAGATGTAGAAATGTAAGTCTGTATAAGAATTTGTAATAAAAAAGTTTTAAACCTCAATATCTCTCAACTACATTTTTTTGCAGTAAATGACCAATTTTCTAAAAAAGTAATGATGCTAAAGACATGAAATTTTCACAGCATGCCAAGTGTGAGATTCAACACACATGGCACTAGAATAATTAAAATATCCTGAGTTGTTATGCTTTTATGTTCATTTATTTAGAAAATTCTGTCAAAAAATTGAGTGTTTGAAAAACAAAAAAAAACTAACATAGGCCACAATACACATAGTAATAATTCTTGTTCAATGTATCTAGAAAGGTGCATTCAATAATTATGGAAAATTGAAAGGTGGTGTTTTAAAAAGTTTCCAAGGTAATGAGTCACAAAATTCGATAATTTAACATTGGCGGCATTGGACATACAATGTCCCCTACATCTGGCTTTCAACAAACATTTCCAAAATGGAAACGTTCTCACCACTATGTAGAGGCTCCTACATCCCAGCACAAAGGATGTCTTGTGAATGAATGGAGATTTATAATTGGCTCTTACTGAATTTACCCGTCAAATTACTGATGCTGCCAGTGGAGAAGCACTGTCCACCTTTTTCTTTCTGCAGACGAGACTTTCAGCAACAAAACTATTTTGTAAAGATCGCCATATTACAAATTGCACTGACAGTTAAACCCTGCAAAAGTAACCTACATTTCGTCAAATATGGAAATACTCTTGCTCAGCTGTCACTGAGGATGGAAGCTTAAATATTAGAGTGTGAAACCAATCTCGAACCCAGCAGTATATCATCCCATACTGTATCGGTGTAGTAAACATACAATTCGTATCCTGCGCCATACAAAATCGCCCTTTTACATCATGCACATAGCTATCGACCGCCAGACACTCGTACATATACCACGGAGACTGTGGTACAAAGCCTGGGTCGGTTCCCCTCAGCACAAAGGCCTCGACGTTTCTGGTTCCGACCTGCCTGATTTCTTGTTTTCTACACCAATCTCCAGACTCTGGGATTACAAGAACACATGTATTTTGACATGGTTTGTCAGAATATTATACCATTTTCGCGATACACTCGTACATATACCGCGCAGAGTGTTGCACAAAGGCGGGGTCGGTTCCCCTCGGCACAAAGGCCTCAACGTTTCTGGTCCCAACCTGCCTGATTTCTTGTTTTCTACACCAATCTCCAGACTCTGGGATTACGAGAACACAGGTATTTTGTCATGGTTTGCCAGAATTTTATACCATTTAGGCGATACTTCTCGATATCAAGCACATAGAAATATTGTGTGTATAACAGTATTGCTCAGGCAACATAATTCCGAAGATATAGACTGGAAATTATTTCTGTAGAAACCCGAAACTTTAGCGGGGTGGAATGTGCTGTAAACCACGGAGTAACTAGAAACGTATCGCGTCTGTGAAGCCCTGTAACTGAAAACCTGAAAAAAATATAGGAAGCTCATATTTCCACTAGCAAATACCAATGTCGGTGATGTAACACGCGGTTGTATATCCGTCAAACGCAGGCTATGTCACACAACTGATGGATCCTGACAGATCATCGGGAAAAAATGGTCAAATGACATGCAGCAATTTCTCGCTCTCTCTCTCTAGAGAGCATCACCAGTTACAACTCCATCTCAACCAACCACTCCATCCACCCTATGTCTTCCTTTAATGCACATGCAAGTAAGTTTAGAGGCAGATGGTTCCTTGTCTTCCTGAATAGCGTCAAATACAGTAGTCAACTCACATGTATCACTGTTACCTCAATAGACCTTCAGCAGAATGTTGCCTCGACAGAAAAAAGTGATTAATTCCCCAGTTCCCTTCGCTTCCAAGTCGACATTTTCTCTGACTCCTGTTGCTGTCACATACTTGTTCCCATATACAAATTGTTCTGCACCAACCAGACGACGTGCAAGTACTTCCTCAATTTATTCCATCAATTTATATGTATTTTCCGCAGTTCTATCGATTTTTTTGAAGTCAGTTCTGCCTATGCAATCATGACATAACCTCTCGTTCCATGTTCTTTTATTGCTTGTGAATGTAGTACAGCTGCCAACACCTACCGCAAGTGCACTGATCGGGGGGCATAGTCTAGCACTGTACTCGACTGTATCCAGTCGCCTCCACCCCACATATTCCACATTTTCAGACCATCTGCTCTCTTTTCTGTATGTCTGTGTATGTGCATGTGTCACAGGCAGCTCCCAGGACAGATACTCGCAAAGTAGAGTAGGGGCGGTTTAGCTATGATACTGAAATTGGGAAACATGCTGTTGCACAATTGGTCAGTGTTGGAATTATTGTAAAATTGCTAAAATTATTCGCACTATCAACTGTGTTACTTATTATTACAGTACATTGACGGTATCTTTTCCATCCCATCCATACACTGGTATGCTGTTGGTTACCACATAATAATTAACTGACACCGTTTGAGTTGGAAAAAAAGTTTTGGTATAGGGGCAACAACTTCTGGGGATGGATAGCGGCGAAACAGTGATCACATACATGACTGCAACACGAGGAATCAGTCGAAATGAAATTCAGAGCGATCAGCTATTCCATCACTGTGACAGATGAATTTAAATGTAGAGGCAGTTTGGAAACTCCAAAATGCGCCAAAGTCTTCCAGTTTCCTTATGTTGTAACTGTCTTTTATTTAGAATCATCCATTGTGTGTGGCGTGTTATGGTAGCAGCAGTAACAACATGACTTATACCATGCGATGTCTAGGTTTTGGTGAGAAGCAATGGGCCAGAATGTGTTAATGTCAGTTTAGAACCTGTCACAGAACTCGAAGTCGTGGTGGAAAAAACAAAATGTATGGCATTGTACAAAGCGTGTTACATCAGAAAAAAAACAATGTTTCAAACAATGAGACAGGATCACAGGGAGGGTCTCTTCGACTTGTAGTATAGCTTGTGGGATTCGGTCATCCTCCTACAGTGCAGGCGATGCAACTTTACACTAGGCCATGCAATAGGATCAAAAGCTGTATATTTAATAGGATCGTCACATGTGCTCAATGCTGAGTGTATTTTTTTTTCGATATATGGGAGCAGAGAGATGCGGTAAAAATTTTATTGAGTTCTCTATCGGATGAGATTAGTGGAGCTTTTATAGTTCGTAATTTTTCTCTGTTTGTTGGTACGGAATAACGAAGATGGCATGTTGGGCTGATAGACGTGAATGGACCCTGAAGGGCTCGGATCTGCTTCAGACAGCAGTACATGTATGTAGTTTGGGGATGCACCACAATGCAGTAGCAAAATCCTCGTCCTTCCCCCAGTTCCCAAACTGTCTTTTATACTACCTCGTGTTGCAGGAGCAGGCTTCGTTTGCTGCTGACCTTACACACTGTACACCATTGTCAGAGCTACAACAACATGTTCCCATTTCCACGGAATGGTCAAACCATGGTCCTGTCACACTAACTCAAGTGAGTCTGTTTCTACACGGCTTGCAGAAGGTGGTAGATACAGACTTCTTCTCAGTTCCTACTTCAATAGCCGTGTGGTTTAGCCATTCGGTCTGAGCCATCTTGTCACGGTTCACGATGCTCCCTCCCGTCGGTGGTTCGAGTCCTCCCTTGGGCATGGGTGTGTGTGTGTTGTCCTTAGTGTAAGTTAGTTTAAGTTAAATTAAGTTGTGTGTAAACCTGGGGACCAATGACCTCAGCAGTTAGGTCCCATAGTTCTTACCACAAATTTTAAAATTTTTTCTTACTTCATTTGGAACGATCAGATGCGCAAATCTGCAGGAATGGCAGCAGTTGCATGAGGCATAGGGACTATCTAAAATTTTACTATAGCAGGCATTTTCGAAAAAGGTGACTCCTTTCGATGAATTAGAGTACCAGAAATATGAACCACTAGTGGCTGTAATCATTGAAGGATTTCTCCATCGGATACAACGCAGGTATGTGGTTGAATGGAAAGACTTGACTCCATATCATAGACATTTTTTCTACCACTGTGTGTAACACTACAGATCTGAAAAGCCTGTGTACATTTTTTACGACCTCAATCAGCACGCCATCTACTGTTTGCGATCCTTCTCAGTCAACCTTCGCCTGTAACCCAGTGGATATATCGCAGAACCTGTGACATGGCATCGAGACAGTTACAAACAGTGGAGAAATATTTAGCGGCAGCATAAGGGATTTGCAAATACCAGTTTCATACCATGTTCCTTAGCCGAATCACTTTCTAAATTCAGTGATTTTATCACGAGGTTGCATTGTTGGATACATGTGACGGCACTATTGGTCTGATCATATACACTCCAGCGATCACCGTCCATTTTCAGTGATGCGGTATTTGTCTGGAAAAACCCCTTCATTTGGAGGTAATGGCATACCTCGATTTATAAAGCCTGTATAGCTTTTAACATGGATACTTGTGTGCACCTGTAGAACCAAGAACGTTGCGATCGTGTTTTTTTTTAACATATGGTGGTTTGTAAGACGATTATGCCTCATTTTCTAAGACACAGTGGTACCACTCGCAAGAAAAACTTATGAGACATGTCCACCCATAATTGATTTTCGATCAGTATTATTTTGTAATGACAGCACTCAGTTATTGGCCAAGTATTATACTTAGTAGTAGGGGATGTGTGAAAGGTTCGCCTTGAGCATGAGGCTTATAAAGTATGTGTGTGTGTTCTGACATGTGCAAAGGAAATGACCATGTCCTGTCGTAAGGAAAGTATGGATTTGACATGGAATACTGTGACAGCAAAGGGAAGAGTATGTCAAGTCATAAGAATGGTACAGATATGTCTGTTTCCAGAGTCGCAGCTGTCAGCAGGATGTATGTCCGATACTTTGCTCACTGTCAAATGTCGTCCAATTGAGACTGCGATCATAATATTTAATTGTAAGTACCGTGATATAATATATATGTGACAGGTTTCCTAGGATGATTCTGACCAGGTAGTGTGTGCCGCAAAGCGTCAGTGGCATGTGGTGGGAATGATTCACGTTTCTGGCTAACGGTAGGAGCTGTCTGAATGGAGACATCTGTTGAGATGCAGGAATTTAGGTGTCTTAATCATGTCGTCCTCTAGACGGCCGAATAGCGAACTAATACTTAGCATGTGCTGGACAGCTTTTGTTATCGCATGGAAATTTGAGAAGACTCAATATGGAATTGTGTTTGCGCTGGATCATTATTGCCTCCCATGTAAATTGTCCAACTGACTGCTTTTGCACATTTCCCACTTTTATTTAGTTGAGAGACAATCGATTGTGGTGTGCACATATAGCAGTAAAAGACGGCTGGAAGACATGTTTGCTGGTTCTCTAGACATGAGAGACGCCTTAGTTGACTTTGTAAATTACAGGGATGATTTGGAATCTGTTATACTACCAACATCGGTATTCGCGAGTGGAAATATCAGTTTCCTCTATTTTTTTCGAGTGTTCATTTAAAGGTCTTCACAGACGAGATACGTTTCTAGCTACTCAGTGGCTTATAGCAAGCTCCACCTCACTAAAGTTTGGGTTTCTACAGAAATAATTTCCAGTCTATATCTTCACAATTATGTTGCACGAGTGATACTGCTATGCACACGATATTGCTATGTGCTTGATATCGAGAAGTGAAATGGTATAGTATTCTGACAAACTATGTCAAAATACGTGTGTTCTTGTAATCCCAGAGTCTGGAGATTGATGTACAAAACAAGCAGTCAGGCTGGTCGGAACCAGAAACGTTGTGGCCTTTGTGCCGAGAGGAACCGACCCCGCCTTTGTGCAACACTCTGCGCGGTATATGTACGAGTATATCGCGAAAATGGTATAATATTCTGACAAACCATGTCAAAATACATGTGTTCTTGTAATCCCAGAGTCTGGAGATTGGTGTAGAAAACAAGAAATCAGGCAGGTCGGAACCAGAAACGTTGAGGCCTTTGTGCTGAGGGGAACCGACCCAGGCTTTGTACCACAGTCTCCGTGGTATATGTACGAGTGTCTGGCAGTCGATAGCTATGTGCATGATGTAAAAGGGCGATTTCGTATGGCGCAGGGTACGAATTGTATGTTTACTATATCGATACGGTATGGGGTGATAAACTGCTGGGTTGGAGATTGGTTTTACACTCTAATATTTAAGCTTCCATCCTTAGTGACAGCTGAGCAAGAGTCTTTCAGTATTTGACAATATGTAGGTTACTTTTGCAGGGTTTAACTGTCAGTGCAATATGCATTATGGCGATCTTTACAAAATAGTTTTGTCACTGAAAGTCTCGTGTGCAGAAAGAAAAAGGTAGACAGTGCTTCCACACTTATTTACGCTAGGGACGAATTTTCGCTATTAGTTACTGTGTGATAGTTCCTTCGAGTACTTTCCGTATGTGTCTGAGAGTCTTGCGAGAGCAGAAGTCAAATGTATGTGAATTCCTAAGGGACAAAACCGCTAAGTTCATCAGTCCCTATACTTACACACTACTTAAACTAACTTGTACTAAGAACAACACACAAACCCACGCCCAAGGGAGGACTCGAAACTCTAGTGGGAGGGGCCGGGCAGTCCGTGACAGGGGATCTGCAATCGCGCGGCCACTCCGCACGGCTTCAGACGTCAGAAGCGTTTACACACAGCATCGTGAGTGGCTGTGAGAGCTGAGAGGTAACTCTCCGTGAGATTTTTCTGTCACTGTTTTGTGTGTGAAGGAAGAGGTTGCAATGAGAGAGCATTGGGCTGTAGCTGAACTTTAAATACTTTTAGTGGCAAAGAGAAAACCTAAACGACCATATTCGTTTTAGATATAAGACGCTGATTAATCGGTGGGATGATTTTGGAGCATGCCCGAGGGAGGACTCGAACCTCCGCCGGGACCAGCTGCACAGTCCATGACTGCAGCGCCATAGACCACTCGGCTAATCCCATGCGGCCCCCCATGCACTTTCTATTGTGCCAGTTTTCGCTACTACTAACTGTGATTCGCAAAGTATACAAGTCTTCCACTTGTGCATCCCTCGCACTTCTCTCTCAATGTCGCCACAAGCAGCCCCTACTTTCAGCTTGGTGCCCCAAACAATGGCTTGTGTCGCCTGGGACTTAATCTGGCAGTATATTTCCATACTTGATGCTGGCACAGCTGCACTGTTGCCAAATTTATCCAAGATGGCGGCTCGTCTTGGGTGGTTCCTGACCTCCTCTCCCTGGGGTGTAGATGTGGCAATGTCGCAATTAAATCGATATGTGAATTATTTAAATTGATACGCAAATTAATTAAATTCAAAATGGCGGACACTTAAAAATGGCATGAAATTCAAATTTTGGAGCCCTCGTACGCAATACCACCACCAGAGAGCACTGTCAGACTCCTTCTTCTCCTCTCCCCCACTGGTGAATTGGAGAGAAAAAGATTCAATCTGTGTTGAACTGTTAGAGAAGAAAGTACAATCTTTATTTATTTATTCTGGTGGGAAATGTGTTTTGGTGGTGTTATCCTGTTGCTGGTTTGTCCTACAGCTGCCTCCACATTCCACTGCCCCCTGTCCCAACTTTGCTCCGCCCCCAGTCCACACTTACCGCTGCCCCCCACCCCCCCCATCCCATCTCACCCCTTCCTCACTTTTTCCAATTGTGTGTGTGTGTATGTTCTCCTCAAAGTTTGAAGACTGTCCGCTCTGGTCCAGAATACCGCCACGGGAGAGTGCTTAAGACTATCCTACAGTCTCCCCCACTTGTGAATGTGCAGGAAAAAGATTGGAGTGGAAGGTACTAAGGCAGGAAATGTGTTCAATTGACGAGATGTTGGTTTTGGATACAGAGAAGTTTAGAAAGTCTATTATCTATAAACATACAACTGAGGATTGTGTCTATAGCCTCCTGCATGAGAAATGGAAGGAGGTGATAATGGACGAGCATAGAGGAAATACTTTTCGGCAAATATTGGCGATGCAGTGAGATGGACAGAACATTCATTTCATAACTCATAGAGGCTACTGCCTGTGCTGGAGCCTGATAGTGTATGTATCACGCTACAAACGCCTCCCGCTGCACTGCTCTATGCCGTACTTTACAAACACCCTGCAGCCCTGGTGTCCGAAATTTAAATAAATGGCGCTCTCTATATTTCTTGACAGCTTCGTCCTATTCCACTGCACCTGAGAGGTCAAAATGGTGTAACTGCTGAGGAACTTTCACAGTGATACGTGGGAAGAAGGAATAGGGCAGCAAGCTATCACTGAACTGTAGGAACGTTAATACACACTACCACAACTAATGGAAAATGCTTCACTATTCTAATTAAACACGGAAATCTACATCTACATCTACATCCATACTCCGCAAGCCATCTGACGGTGTGTGGCGGAGGGTACCCTGAGTACCTCTATCGGTTCTCCCCTCTACTCCAGTCTCGTATTGTTCGTGGAAAGAAGGATTGTCGGTATGCCTCTGTGTGGGCTCTAATCTCTCTGATTTTATCCTCATGGTCTCTTCGCGAGATATACGTAGGAGGGAGCAATATACTGCTTGACTCTTCGGTGAAGATATGTTCTCGAAACTTCAATAAAAGCCCGTACCGAGCTACTAAGCGTCTCTCCTGCAGAGTCTTCCACTGGAGTTTATCATCTCCGTAACGCTTTCGCGATTACTAAATGATCCTGTAACGAAGCGCGCTGCTCTCCGTTGGATCTTCTCTATCTCTTCTATCAACCCTATCTGGTACCGATCCCACACTGCTGAACAGTATTCAAGCAGTGGGCGAACAAGCGTACTGTAACCTACTTCCTTTGTTTTCGGATTGCATTTCCTTGGAATTCTTCCAATGAATCTCAGTCTGGCATCTGCTTTACCGACGATCAACTTTATATGATCATTCCATTTTAAATCACTCCTAATGCGTACTCCCAGATAATTTATGGAATTAACTGCTTCCAGTTGCTGACATGCTATATTGTAGCTAAATGATAAGCGATCTTTCTTTCTATGTATTCGCAGCACATTACACTTGCCTACATTGAGATTCAGTTGCCATTCCCTGCACCATGCGTCAATTCGCTACAGATCCTCCTGCATTTCAATACAATTTTCCATTGTTACAACCTCTCCATATACCACAGCATCATCCGCAAAAAGGCTCAGTGAACTTCCGATGTTATCCACAAGGTCATTTATGTATATTGTGAACAGCAACGGTCCTACGACACTCCCCTGTGGCACACCTGAAATCACTCTTACTTCAGAAGACTTCTCTCCATTGAGAATGACCTGCTGCGTTCTGTTATCTAGGAACTCTTCAATTGTCGTGAAAAAACCAGCAGTCGTAGACAACGGGTCATAATGCAACACAAGCACTGGGGATTGAGAAAAATCATCCCAGTAACAAAACTGCCGCAAAAACCGACCCCAAAAGATCGCATCAGGAGAGAGTGGCGGCAACTGCACATGTTTTCACTTCGACGTGTGTTCGCGGACTAACCGACTTAGAACCAGTCTGACCTCCCCTCCTTCCACCCCTCATCCCTCCCTCTCCTCATCGTTGATTTGGATACAGGCCTGTTCTATCCTGTCACTGATGGTAAACAAAGAGATCCATCCGATGGCATCGACGTCTGCAGAAATCAGTCACAGATGGCAAAAGACTCAAGAACAGGACGCTTCCTGCAAGCTGTTAAACGTATTTCTCGGAAAGATTGGCACCCCTGGAACATCTGCGTAATACCTGACTATCTGTAAAAGATGAAGAACTGAACAGTCTACAGCAGTGTGCTTTCGAACGTTCTGGATGTGTCGGCGCTGTCTGAAAGTAGTCCTCGGGTAAATAAAATCGGGATCATGTGGGAAAAACATTGAAATAATATATCCCACTTAAATGATATAAACACATATCTTTATACTTGTCATCTCGCCATGCGCTGATCTGTTCACTCTGCCCCCTGAGAGGTGGAAAGCAGTTTCCGCCAGTACATTCGGTTATAAACTGTCATAGCTCGCATTTTTCCACCTCATCATGCAAACCTTACAAATGCATTCTGGTAGAGGTTCAGACGCTCCACTGCACCGAATAACAGCTTCTTATACGTGTCTGTGTGTTCTCGTACAATGTGGAAGCATGAGGTATTCCGCTTGTCTCACAGAATGTCGCTTTTAGGAACATCCACCTAACAAGGGAACCTCCCCATCGCACCCCCCTCAGATTTAGTTACAAGTGGGCATAGTCGATAGGCCTTGAAAAACTGAACACAGATCAATCGAGAAAACAGGAAGAAGTTATGTGTAACTATGAAAAATATAAGCGAAATATACAAACTGAGTAGTCCATAAGCAAGATCGGTAACATCAAGGTTAATGTTAGCTCAGGAGAACCGTGGTCCCGTGGTTAGCGTGAGCAGCTGCGGAACGAGAGATCCTTGGTTCAAGTCTTCCCTCGAGTGAAAAGTTTAATTTTTTTTTCAGACAATTATTATCTGTCCGTCCGTCCGTCCGCTGCGAGGTAACTGCGCCGTAGTATGGGGACGCTACACCTAAACAAACATCGAAACAAAACATATGTTTTGACAGAACACAGGGAAAATTGTGCGACTGTGAAACTGTTGCATTCACTTGTTGCAGTTTATGTGACAAACTCTTATGTTTTCATCACTTTTTTGGGAGTGATTCTCACATCCACAAGAAAACCTAAATCGGGCAAGGTAGAAGAATCTTTTTACCCATTCGCGAAGTTTACAAGTTAGGTGGGTCGACAACATATTGCTGTCATGTGACGCACATGCTGTCACCAGTGTCGTATGGAAAATATCAGACGTGTTTTCCTGTGGAGGAATCGGTTGACCTATGACCTTGCGATCAAATGTTTTCGGTTCCCATTGGAGAGGCACGTCCTTTCGTCTACTAATCGCACGGTTTTGCGGTGCGGTCGCAAAACGCAGACATTAAACTTATTACAGTAAACAGAGACGTCAATGAACGAACGGACAAATCATAACTTTGCAAAAATAAAGACAGAAAACTTTTCACCTGAGGGAAGACTTGAACCAAGGACCTCTCACTCCGCAGTCGCTCACCCTAACCACGGGACCACGGCACTCATTGGCTCATATTGTTCTTGATATTGCCTATACTGCATATGGACTACTCAGTTTGTATATTTTGCTTATTTTTTACATAGGAAATACGGAAGCGTCCGATCCCGCCCGTCTGCTTTGACCCATGACGTCACAAATATGGCGGAAACAAAAACAAGCACACACACTTTCCACAAGAAGCCTAATGACACTAACGGGACAAGCGCGGGAAATGGGGTGTTTTGGGTGGGGGGGGGCAAACTAAATATAAACAAATTTAGACGCCTTGTGTAGCTACAACGTGTAAGTGAAGACAGCCATGCATGAATACCCGTCCACCTCCCCAGGGGTCGTAACCCCTGCAACCCATAGAAGATAAAGATGCTTCAGTAGCTGATTAGTGTTTTTTGTCTTTTTTTAAAAAAAATCTCACGGGATAGAACGAACAGATCAGAAAGATAAATATAATAAACTAAAACAGAAATTGGAGGAAACAGATAATTAAAATAAGTAATAAGTGTTTTTAAATTTAAAAAAAAATCTCACGAGATAGAACGAACAGATTAGAAAAGTAAATACAATAAGATAAAACAGAACTGGAGACAGCCACACTCAAACCAAACTCCGCGCCGTCATGACGTCACACACGACAACACCCTTACGTCACGGGTCAAAGCCGACGCGTGGGATCGGACGCTTCTGTCGACCCCTGTGCCAACTTATAACTAAATCTGAGGGGGGTGCGATGGGGAGGTTCCCTTGTAAGTAAAATGCTTGTTGATAATGCACTAGGTACATATGTGGGTAGCTGAAACATGCTCTGGAAAGAATAATGCTGGTGTTGAAAGAGAGGCATTCTTGCTCTACAAAAAAATGAAATGAGCATATGGCATCGTCGGCCCATAGGCCCATATCCGGGGAAGTTCGGCTGCCAAGTGCGAGTCTTACTTCAGTCGACGCCACAATGGGCGACTTCCGCGCCGGTGATGAGAGTGAAATGATGATGAGGACTATAGAACACCCAGTCCCCGAGCGGAGAAAATCTCCAACCCGGTCGGAAATCGATTCCGGACCCGCTCGCACGGGAGGCAAGCACGTTACCACCAAGCTAAGCCTGCGGCCTCTTGCTCTAGAGACCAGTGGATGAATAGACGGTGGAGGAATTTTACACAGCTCACTTGCTCCTCATGAAGTAACACACTGCCTGTCAGCCTAAAGTGTTGCCATCCTCAATAGCTCAACTGCTGTAATGTCAGCCCATTTATTTAAAAAAATGACTGAATAAACACGAACACTCTTTTGCGGCATGAAGTATTATCATCATGTATTCTCCAGTGTGACTCCTATGCCTGCAACAACAAATTTTGTACCGACAGATCTTACATCGCATTGTGTAAAGGGTGTAGTCTAAACGTTTTAAAACGAATACTGTGATGGCAGTAGTTCAAACAACGGATACAGTACTAAAATTAATAAAATCTCTAGCTAAATGAGTATCAGTTCACTCTCATGATGCGAAGTAATGCTTGATACAATGAATACTGAACTGAGAACATTCAATCTTGCATCGTTGAATACACTACCAAATAAGCACTTGACACCATCCAACAGTCCTTAAACATGTATTCAGCTAGCAAGTTCCACACACTATGGTGAATAGGAGACTTCGCCGAATAAGTAATGCTTGTAGGACCAAACAATAACATGATAACCAACACTGAGTGAACATTACGGGATGGATAGTCATGCTCTTCTTGAGAATGGTACCAGTGCGTCTTATGAGGAGAGAGATATAATCCTAGAAAAACACGATAGCAACTTCTATGTTATGATGTGTGTGCACACCAGCCTTGGTTCTACAGGAAGACGAATCAAAAAAGCAGATGCGAGTATTCCTGTGTCGATTTTCACATTAAAACTATACGTGTTTGGTACCTCACAACGAGGGCTATGATAATTTTAAGGAAAAACACATGGAAGAAGGACCCATATATTTCATCACTTGTTGTTTCATGGAATAACTTTATTGCTTACCAACAATGTTAAAATTACAATTTAAAAACATTGTTAAAAGAATAACAACGCCCACATTTATTTAAAAAACCTGAACAGGCTCAATTTATTAATAACAGACTTCAACAAATTTTATCATTAAGAGCAGGGCTTGAAACTAAAAGTATACAGTCCCCAAATACAAGTAAGAAGTCGCACCAACTAGACATGACTGCAAGCAGGTTTAACAAACTGAGCTCTGTCAGTAAAATGAATTACATTGACTGCCACTAAATGTACTAAAAATTCCTAAACATATGTGACATGTTACACAAGTATATAATGCCCATCCAAAATAGATAAAATAACAACTAATACCACTGATTATGGCTTTTGGAAAGCCCTTGACAATGTGTGAGCCTCAATAAATCCCTTAACAATAAAATACCCAAATAAAATACACAATCCCCCAAAATATGCGCAAAGCTGGGATGGCATACAATTTAAATGCTACTGCCAACTGGTACACACCAGCAGAAACATTGGCAATGACCCTTAAATAAATATGCAACTGCCCGAAATACAAGATAACCTGAGAACTACAGCAGGTGGCTATCACAGCCAACAGGGAACATGCAGGCAAGCTTCACAGTGAGTGGGGTTAACTAACGACTGTGGACGAAAGGAAAGGCTCAACAGGTCACACTGATAAGGAAAAGGCCTTAAAACTTAGTTCACTCCAGAAGAAGCAATAATGGTGCAAGGTTTAAACGAGTAACTAAAGAGCAGGTATGGCGACGAGGAACTTCAGGAATGCAGAATATGTTTTAAACTTTAAGAGCTTAGTGAATTTAATAGGTTAATAGTTCCCAATTCATAGGTAACACCCCGTTGTGGCACACATCAAACAATCAACTTTACTTGAGCCACCATGATGCAGCTGGTAGCAGATTGTAGGCCAACCTGGACGTCGTGCGATGATGAAGTGTCGCCGCAGCAGAAAGAAAGCATGTCTCTGGTCCAGGTCTAGGGCACAGGAATGCGTCATCCGCTGCCAAAGCTACCCCGCCAGCACGCATTAGAAAGGGACAGTAATCTGCACAAATAAGGCTACAGACGAGAACACCTAAGATGTAGGAAATCTTAATGTGGAAGTGACTACATGTACCAGCTACAAGCTTATAACTCCTTAACATTAATTGTAAATTCCACGACGAAATATCAGCAGCTGCTGATGCAATGACTAAGGCATACTCATCTACAAAGAATGCTTTGCCTCTGAGACAGAATATGTTGCAAATTTAATTTTGTCAAGTCAATTTATAATATACTCGCACGTTTGCACAGAATATGGCCTGGAACAACAAATTACCATCAGTTACACTGACCAGTGAAGGATTCCAACCTGGGGTGTTATTGCCTGAAATAAGTACAGGCGGTCTTCGTGGTATCATAAAATTTAAGTTTTCAGAGTAGTCCGGGAACTTGCCGGCCACATTTCACACGATTTTTACTGGTCTTCTCGCAACTCGCTGCTACCAATCCTTAAGTGAGCCGGTAAGGCTTGCCTCCGACCAATTTAACCACTTGTGGCTTCTTGAGGCCTGTACTGGACAGCCGGAGTCCATGAAAAGTAACAACTTGCCAGCTACGTGTCCTCCAGCTAACTGACTGTAAAAAGGGAAACATCTCCTTAGAAAAATTAATGAAATACTGTGCTGATAAAACTCTTACATTATTTGATTTTCAAACAGCTGAGCAGAACTGAACGTACTCAGACATTTCGCTCTTTGCCTATTCTGATCAACACTAAACTGACACACAATATTTTTAGCGCAACGCAATCTGACTTCCAAAAATCCCTACAAAAGAATGGCCCTGGCTAACACTAACCTATACCTTTCACAAATCACTTACCTCACAAAAATCTTCGTTACTCGAACTACTGCAATACAGCGAGCGCCAATACTGCCAGCTAAACAAAAGATTCTAACTACTGAATGCACTAACTACTGATAGGCATACTTAGCAAATGAAAGATTTCGATAGAGAACAAATAATGTATTTACCTTAATAGTGTTCAAAAATCAATATATATATATATATATATATATATAAGTTCATGATACCCAATATTACAAATTTACTCTTTCTGATGGACACACATCCAGATCGTCCGCTCTCAAGATTCTGCCATCTCTCTCCCCACATCCACCACTGCTGGCAGCTCACCTCCAACTGCGCAACGCTACACGCTGTTAACAGCCAACTGCCCAACACTACAATAGTAGATATTCCAACAATGAAAACCAGCCACAGACTGCACACAGCACAGTCAGTGATTTTCACACAGAGTGCTACGTGGCGATACCCACATAAAAACCTAAACAGCTACTTACAAAGGGTCTGCCAAATCAACAACACACGCCTCAACCAAAGGCCCTAGCTTTTGAAAAATGATCAGATCGATATCGGCAACCCAAGTAGTTAGTGGTGCGAGCGGAGTGCCATGCTGCGAAAATTCAAGCCACTACGGCTCAACCTCCCCCCCCCCCCCCTTTCAACGAATTATCCGCCCCCCTGAGAAAAGGTGGGTGGTCAACGAACTGGCTTAATTTTAGTAAGGTGGACTCTGAGGGTCCTGCCCATGGATAAAACCTTGACCAGCAAAGTAACCGGCCCCAGAACCTTAACAATGGAACACAGAGCGATAAAGTGGCAGGAGTGAACTTGCCAAGTCCAACGCCACCTTGCTCGCCCAGCGTAGTTGCTAACAAAGATATTATCACCTAACTTGCCTTGAAAGGGACGTCTACCCTGGTTATAACGATCTGTCTGTCGACAATGGGCTGATTCGATATTGTTTCTAGCCGAATGCCAATTTTCCTTAAGGGTATCTGGAGTTATAGATGCGGGCAGAAGATCATTAATATTCCACGAGTTAGATAGTGGAGAATTGGGGGATACAAAAACATAAGGTCGACAGGAGCAGCTTTTGATGCTTCATGTTGAGCGGAGTTAAACACAAGGCTGAGCCAAGGGAAGTAGTATCCCATTGACTCTGGGACTTATTATGGTATATAATCAAAGCCGACTTAAGATTAAGGATCATAACTTTGGCAAAGGATGCCTGAGGATAATATGGCGTGGTAGTGATGTGCTTAATGGCGTAGCGAAAACAGAACTGTTTACATTGCTCTGACACAAACGCTGGGGTGTTATCGCTCACCAGGGCCTTAGGATGGCCAAGCCAGGAGAAGATGTTGGTCAGGTATCCAGCAGTAATAGCAGTAGTAACCCCTCAGGTAGGAACGAGCCAGGGAAATCGCGAAAACGCGTCAACGACCTCAAGGATATAACAGTTTCCTTTCTTAGTAAAGGGAAGGGGCTCCACAAAATTAATAAAGATTTAATCCATAGGGTACTTTTCGCGCTCGGATTGTAATAACCGCCTTGGTGGGTTGTTATTGGGTTTCACCCTTCTACAAGAGTCACACTCACCAACCAAATGCTGGATATCCCTGTACAATGACGGCCAGGTGAGGTGATCTCGTATCTTTGCCAAGGTCTTGTACAGGCCTGAATACCCAACCACCAACGAACTGTGAAAGTGATGAATGATAGAAGGTACTAACTCAAGAGGCAAGCAAATCCTGAATTCCCCAGGCACATCCACTTGTTTACACAATATACTATTCTTCAAAGAAAACCACAGCGTATCCTTTCTGGACAACAATTGTGTCCTGATCGGTCCTCACAATGGATCCTGGTCCTGCTTAACTTCAAGGTCACCAAATAATTGAGGCACTTCATTCAGAACAGTACAGGCAAGACCATCAGAGCCATGGGCTCGATCTCCCTCAGTGTTATCTGCTCAAACACGCGGCTGAGCCCATTTGCTTCCTGATTGTCAGAGCCTTTAATGTGGTGCACCTTAGAATCAATGCCAAAATCAGGATCGCCCACCTAGCGATTGTATCGGTTTTCATAGGCCTGGTCAGGACCCAACTTAACACCTGATTATCGGTCTCTAAATCGATCTCCCTATGTTCCAGATAGAACTGGAATTTTTCTAGGGCGAAAAGAACGGCCAGTGCCTCACACTCGTACATGGAATAATTAAACTCGCGGCCAGACAGCCTCCTTGACACGAAAGTTGACAGGCGTCTATGACCTTGATCCTCCTGGAGGAGAACTGAAGCAACGCGTCGGTCTGTACAATAAATCTCTTGCCATAGTTGGGCACAGCGAACACTGGGGGATTCGTGATGGCGTTCTTAATGGCTTCAAAGGAACACTGTTGGCTTTCATCCCATATAAAATTTTCTCCCTTACTGCACAGATTATTAAAATTGGGGACGAACCTGCAGAAATAATTGACCATTCCAATAAACCTAGCTACCTCTTTCCTAGTTCCAGGTAGGAAGACCGTTTTAAGTCCTTCATTCGCTCTTTCTCGATACTAATGCCATCCCCAGAAACCAGATGACCCAAAAATGAAACCTGACACCTGTCGAGAATAATCTTGAAGGATTTGTCAGTTAACCTAGCATCATGAAGCTTCTACAGCACCTGTCTCAGATGGCATTGCTGTTCCTCAAATGAACCACTATAAATTACCATGTCATCCAGATTGTTAAATACACAGACGAATGTCAAATCCCCCAAGTTATGATCCAATAAACGAAAGAGAACATCTGCTCCATTGGCCAACCCAAATGGCACGCTACTGAACTCGTAGAGCAGGTATAAGAGGCCATAACGGCTTAGATTTTTTGGTGAAAAAACCACTTAGCCCCAGAGAACCCTGAAAAACAGTTGTGGAGGTTGGGCAAGGGGAATGACTCTAAAACAACCTTTTTATTGAGCAGCCTATAATCCGCAACCGGCCTATGGTCCTGACCCTGAGCCTTGGGGACAAGAAACATGGGCGAGGCGTAAGGAGAAGTAGAAGGCCTGATCACCCCATCCTGCAACATGTTAGCCAACTTATGCCCCAAGGTTTTCATTTTAGGGGACGAAAGTCGATAAGAAGGCTGCTGAACAAGAACATCATCAATCAGATGTGTGTCATATTGGATCATACTAGTCACTCCTAGATTATTAGACAATGCAATTGCCTGGCCTGCTCTGATTGAAGACGAGCCACGTCAAATTTCCCAGTCTCGCAGCTTATAGAATTAGCCATGGTCGGACGACGACAAGAACAGAGGGCTATCTTCTCGCGTGGCGAGAATTTAAAGAAGAAGGCACGACTAGCAAAATCAACGACCAACCCAGTTCTTTAAATACAACTGCAGCCGAGCAAAAAATTAACTTCTAGAGCCTTTACAACCGGGAGAGTAACTGGCCAGGAAAAATTGCAAATGGACAAGCTACTGCGCATCTACCCAATCAGAGGCAATTCTTGCCCTTGGCTACACGGTATCTCCAAATACCACTTACAGTCAAGTAACGAGACAGAACTACCAGAGTCCAAAAATGCACAAAGCTTTTCCTGTCCGACATGGGCACAAACATAAGGTAAGGACGATCTTGCCACAGCATGTATACATGCACACCAAGGGCTGACCTTCGCTGACAAGTATGAACTCTCCCTCCCCCACGGCGCCAACTGTTAGGCCACTCGCGTACGAGACTGTCTTGCAGTCCGCAACGAAAACAACGCCTGCCCGCAAGTGATTCAAATTCACCGAAAGCACCAGTGCCGAACCTATATCTACCCTGCGCTGCTTATCATCAAAGGTGAAGGTCTCAACAGAATTTACTAGTTCTTGCAATTCATCAAAGTTGGTGGGACGGCGAGCAAACACCAAACGTCATCGATCCTCGGCGTGCATGCCCTCTAAGATGCTAGAAATGCTGTCAGACTCGGTAACAGATATATCAAGGGCTAGCACGGCCGTGCATACTCGCTCCACGTATTGGCTCAATATCTCCGACGTAACCTCAGTTTGCAAATAATACTTCCGCTCAAGCTCGTTGTGCATCTTACCCAATGTCCCTTTATCATAAGGCATCGGCATGAGACTCAAACCGCACAAGCAGACACAAGATTTGCTGCACTTGATTTATAATATCAACAAACAATTCTGAAATGCCAGCCAGGAAGCACAGTCTTAGCAAAGTGAAGGCAAACTACCTAGACTTCGGACCTTAGAGCGCTTATCGTCACTGAGTTGATTATGGCTTAAAACTTCCTGCCCCAATCCTACATCCTCGTTTTCGCTTTGCTGCCAGGGATGTCGCCCAAACCTGCCAATTCCTTGCCCGATAAGTCAATTGCTTAACTTTCAGGAATAAAGCGAGAACTTTTCAGTCTCTCGTGATCGTTAAGCACAACATGGCTCAAGTCCAACGAGCAGCTCCCTAAATGCGCCAGATGAATCCTACCAACAGGCCTAGTTGTGGGTTGGCTATCCTCCAGAAAGGAGAGATTTGGCTGTGCCTCATCTAACGCAGCTGAAATGTTATGAAGAGAGGCGCCTACCTCCCTGATAATCTATTCAGAAAGATTAAGATGCTTGTCCAGTGCTGCATGCAATCTGGCCGCCAGTTCCATGACACTACTTTCGGTTGGAAATTGACGGATAATCAGTTTGTATTCCAAGAACTCCATTTTCAGAAGCGAAATTCCGGGACACCTCCTGGAATCTATGATAAGTTACAGCACCGACAACATATAAGTACAATACCTTGAAAAGGAGAAATATATTACCACAACAAATCACAAGAAACAACAAATGACGTCAAAGGGTAGACAACTCTAATCCCCCCTGCCAGACAGAAAGTAACCACACTTTGCTACCAATTAACACGTCACAACGAAGGTCAGGATAATTTTAAGGAAAAACATAACATGCAAGGTGGACCCACGTATATCATCCAATGTTGTTTCATTGAATACACTTTATTGCTTAACAAAAATATTATAATTACAATGTAAAAACATTATTAAAAGAAATGCAACGCTCACGATCATTTAAAAAAAATTGAACGGGCTCAATTCACTAATAACAAACTTTAATAATTAATACCATTTATACCATTAAGATCAGGGCTTGAAACCAGAAGTATACACTCCCCAAAAACAAGTAAGAAGTCACAGCAGGTACAACAAACTGAACTTTATTAGTAAAATGAATTACAATGACTGCCACGAAATATACTAACAATTCCTGAACATGAATGACACATTACACAAATGGATAATGCCCATCCAAAATACAGACAGGATAACAAGTACACTGCTGATTGTGGCTTTTGGAAAGCCCTTAAGAATACATAAGCATTAATAAAATCCCTTAAGTAATAAAATATGCAAATAAAATACACAATCCCCCAAAGTACAAGCAAAGCTGGGAAGGCGTGAAATTTAAATGTCACTCCCAATGTGACTCCGAACTGGTACACACTAGCAGAAACATTGACAATGCCTCTTAAATACACTCCTGGAAATTGAAATAAGAACACCGTGAATTCATTGTCCCAGGAAGGGGAAACTTTATTGACACATTCCTGGGGTCAGATACATCACATGATCACACTGACAGAACCACAGGCACATAGACACAGGCAACAGAGCATGCACAATGTCGGCACTAGTACAGTGTATATCCACCTTTTGCAGCAATGCAGGCTGCTATTCTCCCATGGAGACGATCGTAGAGATGCTGGATGTAGTCCTGTGGAACGGCTTGCCATGCCATTTCCACCTGGCGCCTCAGTTGGACCAGCGTTCGTGCTGGACGTGCAGACCGCGTGAGACGACGCTTCATCCAGTCCCAAACATGCTCAATGGGGGACAGATCCGGAGATCTTGCTGGCCAGGGTAGTTGACTTACACCTTCTAGAGCACGTTGGGTGGCACGGGATACATGCGGACGTGCATTGTCCTGTTGGAACGGCAAGTTCCCTTGCCGGTCTAGGAATGGTAGAACGATGGGTTCGATGACGGTTTGGATGTACCGTGCACTATTCAGTGTCCCCTCGACGATCACCAGTGGTGTACGGCCAGTGTAGGAGATCGCTCCCCACACCATGATGCCGGGTGTTGGCCCTGTGTGCCTCGGTCGTATGCAGTCCTGATTGTGGCGCTCACCTGCACGGCGCCAAACACGCATACGACCATCATTGGCACCAAGGCAGAAGCGACTCTCATCGCTGAAGACGACACGTCTCCATTCGTCCCTCCATTCACGCCTGTCGCGACACCACTGGAGGCGGGCTGCACGATGTTGGGGCGTGAGCGGAAGACGGCCTAACGGTGTGCGGGACCGTAGCCCAGCTTCATGGAGACGGTTGCGAATGGACCTCGCCGATACCCCAGGAGCAACAGTGTCCCTAATTTGCTGGGAAGTGGCGGTGCGGTCCCCTACGGCACTGCGTAGGATCCTACGGTCTTGGCGTGCATCCGTGCGTCGCTGCGGTCCGGTCCCGGGTCGACGGGCACGTGCACCTTCCGCCGACCACTGGCGACAACATCGATGTACTGTGGAGACCTCACGCCCCACGTGTTGAGCAATTCGGCGGTACGTCCACTCTGCCTCCCGCATGCCCACTATACGCCCTCGCTCAAAGTCCGTCAACTGCACATACGGTTCACGTCCACGCTGTCGCGGCATGCTACCAGTGTTAAAGACTGCGATGGAGCTCCGTATGCCACGGCAAACTGGCTGACACTGACGGCGGCGGTGCACAAATGCTGCGCAGCTAGCGCCGCCATTCGACGGCCAACACCGCGGTTCCTGGTGTGTCCGCTGTGCCGTGCGTGTGATCATTGCTTGTACAGCCCTCTCGCAGTGTCCGGAGCAAGTATGGTGGGTCTGACACACCGGTGTCAATGTGTTCTTTTTTCCATTTCCAGGAGTGTAAATATACAACGGCCCAAAATACAAGACAAGCTGAGAACTACAGCAAGTGGCTATCACAGCCAACAGGAGACAAGCAAGCAAGTTTCACAAGGAATGGGAGTAGTTAATGACTGTGGATAAAAGGAAAGGCTCAACAGTTCATATTGATAGGTAAAAGGCCTCAAACGTTAACTCGCTCCAGAAGTAGCAATAAGAGTGCAAGGTACAAACGAAGAGTTAAAGAGCAGATGTAGTGAGGAGAAACTTCGACCTTCCAGAACTTACTTTAAACTTCATGAGCTTATTGAATTTATCAGATAGGGCAGATTAATGGTTCTTGATTAATCAGTGACGCTCCGCCGTGGCACGCATCAAACGATCAACTTTACTTAACTTTAGGCATCATGATGCAGCTGGTAGAGGCATCAGATTGTGGGCCAACCCGGAGGTCGTGCGACGAGAGAATTGCCGCCGCAACAGAAAGAAAACACGTCTCTGCTCTGGGCCCAGGAACAGGAATGTGCCGTCCACTGCCAAAGCTACCCTGCCAACAAACATCAGAAGGGAACAGTAAACTGCGCAAATAAGGCTACATATGAGAACACCTAAGATGTAGGAAAGCTTAACTTATCGTGACATTGACTACACATACAAGTTACAAGCTTAACACTCCTTCAAATTATGAGTACTTGAAAATTCTACAACGAAATATCAGCGCCTGCTGATGCAATGACTAAGGTATACTCATACACAAAGGGTGCCTTGCCTCCAACACAGATTAATTAAAGCCGACACGGATCAGATGTATTATAAACCGTGGTTGTAAGTATAGTATTGAAGTGCGGTATTGCTTCCTATGATTCATTAAAAAAATACGGCCTTCCCCTACCAGCTACAAATGTTGCTTTGCGCGTTGGTTGTGATCACATTAATAGCATATTAACCACCTGGTGAGAAGCGCAGAATCATGTTGCCAGAAGGCAGGACGCCATATGGTGTAAGGTCGTAACAAAGTCATCCATATTACCAAATTTATAAAGGGATGACACGTCCACAGGGTTGTAGGTGATGGAGTATGATTCTCGACAGAGAATCATTACGTGATATATTAGGTATCACTCAAAAAATGCAGCACTAGCTTGGACACTAGATTGACGTCGTTAGAAATGCACAAATTCCTACTACTGATACCATGGCTTTGTAGTAGAAGAAATGTTGTCTGCGAGTTCGGGTCATGTCTTTCCATTCAACCACGCGCTTGGGATGGAGATGTTTTTTAATGATTACCACCTGAAATGGCGACTGATATCCATGGCACACTCGTCCATATTTGTAAATGAGATGCCCTTCTTTGAACCTTTTCGAGCCTATCTGCTAAAGATCTCTTCAGTCTCACAAGCTGCGACATCGTGGGATCTCTTCAGTGTCTCTGCGTCTTGTACCTGTTCTTCAATCTATGACGCACCCTCCCTGTAACATTGTCTAGGTGATTGTGTAACGTTCTTTATAAATGGTTTTTTGTTTTTGTTTGCCAATGAATACGAAATGCATAATATTTGTGTCATACAAATTTACTGTGTGATGTATTGTTGAGCAAATAACTTAATCTGCAAAACCAATACACAATTTTCATAATGAAATCAATCCCTCTGAAATTTACACAATCACGTGAGCACTGAGTTCTATGGCCCTGTGCAATAAACTGAAAAAATTCCCTTTGCAAATAAACAATGATATGAATTTTCCTTAGCTCTAGAGTCACAACGGATGTAATACTGGTATTCTGTTCTCTCCGCAGTAAAATAGCTTCATACAAACCATATCAGTAGATTGGTTGACAAATAAATAACCTTGCAAATGTTCAATGAAATTAGTGGATATTGGCTCAGCGCAGTGCAATGCTGCCTGCGTTGAAGCTTTTACAAACAATAACACTTTTCTGATTCAGCAACATTAATATTTTTCTGACTACGATTTAAAAATTATTTCTTGAAAACAAATATTGATTGAGTTCAAATAATCACGACAGGGAAGAGGATGAGGTGCTGATAAGGGGACATCTTAAGACCAAATGCTTCAGTTTGAAAAATTGTATACAAAATAAAGTTTCTCCTTCACAAAATCTGGTATGAAACATTTTAGAATAACATCAAAATCAGTGAACTTTTCAACTGTTCTATGTCACTTACTGTCGTAATGAAAAACACTTGGATTGTTACATAACAAAAAGTCTGACATCGTTTGACAAAACGGATTCCAAAATTTAACTTCTCTGTACCAGGATTACAAAATTCACAAACGTATTACAAATCGGGTATACCCAATCAACCTGTACATTAAATGTGATGGAAAAGACTTGGTTCCTACATTCAAGGGTCAGCACTGTAAAAATTAGCGAAATTTACATTGCGTTGCTGCATACTTTAAATATACACAATTTCATTACCTTACAAATTTGTTCTTGTTGCTTTACCTTTGAGTTACAGCATAAGTCCATTACTCTTCTATATTTGCCATGGGCAATGCTCAGTATTTGTTAACGATCAGTACCACTTCAATTCCTGATAATCTTACAGCCTCACAAATTAATAACACACTTAACACTTCTATAGAAATAACTACTGCCTAACATTTACTGACTCTATGTAAGTATAAACAATATCATTCGTCCATAGACCAACAACTAAATTCTCCCAGTTAGCCACTAGCTTTAAGTCTTAAGCCCGGTCCACACGCAAAGATCTGTCTGCGCAGACATCGGCGCAGATGTCTGTACATGCAAAAGATCGCTGCAAATGTGGTGTGTTCACACGACACAAACCCCAATCTACTACTCGCCCGCCATCTGTCGGTGTACAAAAGAAATATCAGTGGCAAGCGACTGCACTCCCCGTAAACGTCAAAAATTTAATTCAGTTATTTTGAAATATAGAAATGGAGGAAGTTCTGTTGTGGTCTGTGTTCGCAACTTGTGTTGCAAAAAACATTCAGACCAACCGCAGGAAACAGAGAAAGCGGTCAAAATGGTGTAGACAGTGGCTGCTAGAGCGAAAGCAGTTTTCTCACGTAAATTTACTGCGAGATTTGAAGAGCGAACCTTAAGAAAGCCAAGCAGATCAAAATACCATAACGTTGGCTGGTGTACTTGATCTACTCCTACTTCAGATCTTCTAGATTTCTGAACTTTGGATAACTCTTTTCGGTAAACAGTTCGCAAAGAATTTTTTTTTTAATTCTGTTTGCCGAGGCGTCAACTGCTCGCAATTTTTCAATTAGAGCATTGTATGGTGCTGTCTTTTTGTCTCTGTCACTATATTCTTTACTTTTAATCTTCCACAAACATGGGTGGTTTCTATATATTTCAATGAATTCACTGACAAACTCTCGAGAACACTGGCGAGTAACAGCCATTTTAATGCCCTGTGCGCACAAATACAAACACTAGACTGAGCAAACAGCTGTTTCGCCCCAGATTTGCGGCGATCTCCTGTCCACACGCTCCAACTTGTCTGCGCAGATGCGGTTTGAACCCACAGATTTGAGAGGTTTCGCTCAAACCTCCAACTCCAAAAAAAAAATGGCTCTGAGCACTATGGGACTCAACATCTTAGGTCATAAGTCCCCTAGAACTTAGAACTACTTAAACCTAACTAACCTAAGGACATCACGCACACCCATGCCCGAGGCAGGACTCGAACCTGCGACCGTAGCAGTCCCGCGGTTCCGGACTGCAGCGCCAGAACCGCTAGACCACCGCGGCCGGCCCTCCAACTCCAACTTCCAGGTTTGCACACACCTCAGGCTGGTGCAAATCTTCTGTCCACACGCAACGATCTGTCTGCGCAGATGTGATGTGCGCAGACATTTGCGCAGACAGATCGTTGTGTGTGGACGGGCCTTTACATCCTATCTATGACAGAGTGCAACGGCAACTGCTACTGCGCTCCGCACACCCCTACTTACAATCGATTCCGCCACTCAGGCAACATCTTTGGTTCAGTGGTATCAAAAATACAATCTCTTCTACATATGACAATCGATTCAGGTCATTTTTCATGAATTATATTACAAAATCTGGCTCCCCGTACAAGTAGACCCCTCCCAATTGTTCTAATTTAATTTACACATTGACCAGAAGTTGGGGTGCACTTCATTTACTTCCTTCTGTGTCTCGTAGAGAAACAGAGCGAGCTGAGTTAATTTGACTGGACCATGTGTTAACCACTCGATGGAAATGAGAGCATGTTGTCGTAGATGCGCCGATCATGTACATTGTGTAAGACCACCGTTAAATGGTGCTGCCTCAGGCAATAGAAGAACACAGTGTGAGCGGTTATGGTGAATTTGGAAGAGGCTGTTGATATACTTTCCGGGATGTGAGGTCGTGGTCCAAGAACTTTTCTGCTCCTTACGTTTCGTCCAGGACTGCGCTGGACTTCCTCAGAGGCGCTGCTCCGTTGAGTCTTGCCGACTGACTGGTCGGGTGTCTGAGAGCGACTTATATATTGTGAGAAAGGGGGGCGTGGTTCAGGTGACACGTGATGAGCAATGGTAATCCATAGCAAAGATAAGGTTGACTATCGATTACCACCTTGTCAAAGATAAAAATTGTTAGCAATTTTGTAGAGCCACTGTCCATATATCGCTAAGTTTCATAGCCTCCTCTTTCCTATTAAAATTATCGTGATGTTTATAAATTTCGATAGCTTCTCTATGAAGCCGTGGATAGTAATTTAACGTTGTAGATAAAACTTCGGCATCCGAAAACTTCACTTGGTGGTTGCCTGGTTGAAGAGAATGTTCCGCTACAGCTGACTTTTCTATTTTTCCAAGTCGACAAAGACTTTTATGCTCTTTCAGTTGCGTGTTTACGCTTCTTTTGGTGGTACCAATGTAAACTTTACCACAGGTACATGGAATTTTATACACGCCACATGTCGACAGGGGAGGGCGTCTATCCTTCACAGATCGTAGTACTTGACTTATTTTCTTTGTTGGTTTAAAGATCGGTTTTATGTCATGTTTTCGTAAAATCTTACCGATCCGATCTGTTACTTTTTTAATAAAAGGGAGAACTACTGTATTTTTCTGTCGTTGTGGTTCATTCTTATCTTTTGGGTTTCTGTTCCTTGGACGCAAAATTCTATTTATCTCTTTTCTTGAGTAACCGTTCTTTTCAAAAGCCTGCTTCAGATGTTTCACTTCAGCATCCAAATGTTCAGGTGTACATATCCGTTCCGCTCGAAAAAGACTTTTTATAACACCTCTTTTTTGTTGAGGATGGTGATTAGAATTTTTATGTAAATATCTGTCCGTATGTGTTGCCTTCCGAAAAACTTTATATTCCAAGCTTCTATCGGGCCGTCTCATAACTAAGACATCCAAGAAAGCTATTCTGTTTTCCTTTTCTATTTCCATGGTAAACTGTATTTTTGGGTGAATTTTATTTAGATAATGAAAGAAATCGTCCAAGGCCCTTCTGCCATGGGACCAAACCACAAATGTGTCATCTATATATCGATACCAACGAGATGGTTTGTTATTGGCTTTGTCTAGGGCTGATTGTTCAAATTTCTCCATATAAAGATTGGCTTCATTCTACAATCGAATTTGGAAGACTTCGCGTCATACGGAAGCTGGTAGAAGGACGAGGAACGTTTTCAAACTACAGGTACTGTCCTGCAAAGGAGATGACCTCTACATTGTGCAACAGCACCACGTCAAACTAAATTTGCCTTTAAAAGGACGCAGTATCACGGGACAACTAAATGGTGGGGGATGGGGGAGCGGTAGGATTCTGATATTCTGATCACGTGCACATGATGTTCTGCCGACACCTAAACCGTTTGTGAAGAGGTCAGGGCACAGGGACTGGCATTGCGTGCACTCCTCAGATGGGAGCAGAGTAGTGATGGCGAGAGCTGGAAACGCGTTATACACCCAGGAACACTGTAGTTCTTGTAGAGGAACTCTTGTTATGATAGGGTATTCGCCACGACTTAAATCTCGTCAGGCATGGACAGTATATGTTGCATCATCGATTTCCGGTAGAGGTGGTGAAGGAATGGAATGATTTACCGGAAAAATTTCCTACCAACCCTGTGGACACGTTGTAGAGCGTGCACCACCGTACCGCTCTGCTTTTGGCCATCAGTTCTAAGCTTGTAGGTAGTGATGTAAACATTTAGCAACCTGAAGGCATCACCGTCAGGCATGGGATATATGCTCGTGTCTAACACCTACTCGATGATATGGACACCGAAGGAAACTTGCACTGTATTCTCATTCCAATGCCGTAACTAACGTTTCGCGAAAATTAGCTCCCAATCAGGGCAGCACAAGCCTCTGTAAACTGCATATACGGGATTCAGATTATACGAATTTGATGGTTAACTAGTGCTCCTCAAACGACAGTTAATTACATGGGTAATGATTGATATGTGTGTGTGTGTGTGTGTGTGTGTGTGTATGTGTGTGTGTGTGTGTATGTGTATGTGTGTGTTGATGGATGTCTAAAATGCACTGAAAAGTGTTAAAGCGCAGTTTACTAACTTCGACTGGAACGCGCACACACATTGACTGTAATCATCTGGCTCTATCAGCCGGCCGGAGTGGCCGGCCGGTTGTAGGCACTACAGTCTGGAACCGCGCGACCGCTACGGTCGCAGGTTCGAATCCTCCCTCGGGCATGGATGTGTGTGATGTCCTTAGGTTAGTTAGGTTTAAGTAGTTCTAAGTTCTAGGGGACTGATGACCTCAGAAGTTTAGTCACATAGTGCTCAGAGCCATTTGAACCAAAAGCCATCTGACTCTATCATTATAACAACGTGGCGCTGTACTTCTAGCGAAACAGGAAGAGCGAACTTATTCAGACTAAGAATAGTGACATCTCCTAAGTTGGAGAGTCATCCAATGTTATGATGGATAGTTGCTATAGTTTCAGCTACCTGTTTTGGATACGTTTCTGACGGTAAACACGCAGTTAAATTCTCTCTCTGGTCACAAAGCAGATCAGTAGGTGAAGTAAACTTTCTGCTACCACAAAAACTCTATTACAACCCAAATACAGACAAGTACAGGGAGGGAAATGATTCTGTTGTCATATCAGGCAAGCAGTAGACGCGGCCAGCAGCGGATGCGATTCTGGGCGGGCGATACAAAGGCGACTATTCATTCTGGCCAGCTGTGGAGAATCGCAGGTGGACGTCTCTACCATGACCTGACGCCAGAGTAAAACGCCGCGTACTTCGAACGAGGCAGCGGTCTCCTTGTCGGTGGACTAGCACTGCGGTGAGCTGTTTGCTCTGTACTTGTGAGCCCCAGCTACGAAGGTAAGTCAATTAATATCCTCATAGTAGTTATAAAATTTTATTGTAACCAAATAGGAAACTTATAAGAACATCATTTTTCGACATAGTCTCCTTGCGTTTCGACGCACTTGGTCCATCGTTATACAAGCTTCCTAATGCCCTAATAAAACAAGGTTCTCGGTTGAGATGCGAGCCAGGAATGCAGCACTTCTTTCACTGCTTCGTCCGAGGCAAAGCTACGGCCCCTTAATGCCTGTTTGAGTAGACCAAACAAGTGATAGTCAGAAGTGGCAACATCGGGACTATACGGAGAATAATCCAGTACTTCAGATTTGAGTATCTGGAGCGTTTCAGCAATTTGGGCAGCAATATACGGACTGGCATTGTCGTGCAACAACACAACACCTCTTGACAGCAATCCTCGGCGTTTGCTTCGAATTGCAGGATTTAGCCTGGCAGTAAGCATCTCACTGTAATGTGCACTGTTTATTTTTTAGCCCTTTCCCCATAATGTTCCAGTACTGGACTTTGTGCGTCCCAAAAAACCGTAAGCATCAGTTTTCCTGCGGATGGTTGGGTTTTAAACTTTTTCTTACACGGCGAATTTCAATGTTTCCATTCCATACTCTGCCGTTTACTCTCCGGCTCGTAATGATGGATCCATGTTTCGTCACCAGTAATGATCCTGTCTAATAAGTTCTCCCCTTCGTTACCATAGCGATCGATTTTTTTTTTCAGATGTCCAAGCGCATTTGTTTATGTAACTGTGTGAGTTGTTTTGGGACCAATCTCGCACAAACTTTATGAAACCCAATTCTATTGTGGATGATTTCGTTGGCAGTACCGTAACTAATTTGCAGACGATGTGCCACTTCGTCAATAGTTAATCGTCTGTCTAAGAGTCATTTCACGTGAAGGCTCAATGGTTTCTTGATTTGTGGCGGTAAACGGTCGTCCGGTTCCTTCATCGTGCGTAACACTTGTGCGACCATTTCGGATTTTTTCAATCCATTCGCAGACACTCCGTTGTGGCAAAATACTGTTCCCATACTGTACCGAAAGTCTTCGTTGAATTTCGGCCCCTGATACGCCTTCTTTGGTGCAAATAAAGACAGCGGAGCAGCCATGGTTAACAGCACGGCAGCGATAACGAAACTTACCTAGCAGCTTGAAAATTGAAAATATGGAACAACAAATAAAGAAAGCATGCGTCATCAACGTAAAACGACAGTACTACCAAAATAAACAAAAACGTAACTAAATTGCGGATAATACTTGACTTACCCTCGTACATAGAGAGATAGCGGCCGTTCTAACAGTTGGGAGACTACAAATGAAATGCTTTCTGTCAGCCATCTGCTTTGAAAGTGACGCGCAGTATTTCTCTTGTAGTAGCAACATTCTCCAGTGGTCTGCAGTTGACGCCGTGCTGTGTGTGTGTGTGTGTGTGTGTGTGCGTCGTTAAGAATGGATTGCTTCCCATAGTACACACACACACACACGCACGCACATTAGCTGCATCTGCGAGTTGTAAGCGGCCCTAACCTCTCCGCTTATATACCTATTTTCAGCCCCAGCGAAATAATCTGCTAAAAGGAATTCACTGCAGAAACTCTGCATTGAGATTTCTGCATGCGGAAGTAAAAAAAAAAAAAAAAAAAAAAAAAAGGTAAGCACACTACATCGCTGGTGGATTATGCAATTTTCGCTGTTGATCAACATTATTCTCATTGTTTCTGTAAACTGCCGCTTCAATGAAGTGGTTATGAAGCGCTCCTCAATTACAAAAAGCTCTCACGCTGAAGTAAGTAAGAGAGACTGCAGCAGCGCCGAACTGCAGATTCCCGCTCTACATGTTGGCAACCCGATCGCACGCTTTTCTTTTGATGGAATTCATCGGTTGCGTCATCGAAATAAGAATCCATTCTGCAAATCTTGCTTTTAAACCACCTTGCTGTCTGTAATTATTCCACTGAATCGGCAGGAGGCAGAACATCATCTAGTATAGATTCAACACTCGTAACCATTTAGTGTTTTCACTCCAGGCTTAGTGAATAAGCTCTGTTGTGCCTGTATCTCCCCCCCCCCCCCCTCCCTCCTTCTGAGCGGATTTCCCCTCCTACTCCCCCTCCATCTCTTGTGCCTTCTTTCAGTGTCTCTGCGCTCCCTCCTGCCCTGTCTTCCCTTTTCCTCTCCCGCCCCATGTATCTCCTGCCTCTTCGTGAACCCACGGTTGCCCTTCCTCTCTTCATCCCGCCGCTTCCCCAGCTGCCCCATGCTCTCCCCTCCTTTTCCATCCTCTCTGACCTTTCCCTCGGCAGGTCCCACCTGGTAGTTTTATTCTTCGTCGTGTGTGCTCCAAGTGGGTTTTAAGTGTATTGTTTCGCAGTGTTTTTAATACTGTGGCCAACTTTTAACCTGTGCATGCGCATCCAGTGTCTTCTCTGTGTTTTAAGAATCGCCAACTGTGTTTTTTAACTTTCTGGTAACTTTTTTAACTGTCCCCAATGAACGTCTACGTGTCAGTGTATTTTTACCTCCATTTTCTCCCCTTACTCTGTTTTATGTTCCCCTTTTTATCTCCTTATGTATGTATTATTTTATCCTTGTTTTAGTTGTCATGTCACTCGGCTGAAGAGCGGCGAATTGTGCTGCTGACAGCCCTCCCCTGCCCATATGGAGCAGGGGAATGAAATTACAATAAAGAAAAAAAAATATTGTGCCTGTAATTTGAAGACATTGTGTGTGGTTCGTGCATCTCCTTTTCCGGCACACTTTGATGACGAGGTAGCACCCTTTCGTATATTTATAGGGGAAGGGGTGAATGAGCAGGATGGAATATCAAATGAGAACACTACAGAGTTCCCTGCAGGTAAGTGACCTAGCTGTAGCAGCTTCTGATAGTGGCTATAATTGTAACTAATGAGGTGTGATGTAATGCAAAGTTTCGTTATTATCCGTAGGCCTGACTGAGGTTTTAGAGATTCGCCTATACAACAGCTGTCATGATCCCTTTTATTTAATATCACATTTCCCATGGAAACCAGGGTTTATACTAACCCCCCCCCCCCCCCCCACGCCGCCGTTCAACCCCCTAACCAGCCTGTGTTTGTGGTAGGGTAAATGTTTGGAAACAAATGTTCATCTGGATGATGTGACACCTATACACAGCCAGAGAGTGTGATTCATTCGACCAGGTGATGTGTTATCATTGGTACACACGAATCTCTATATAGCAGTGAACTACTGCAATCGGTACTGAGTATATCGTCGTGAGCATGAAGTGCTTGTTGACTGTGGAGCTACATATTCAACATCATCCCTGATAAATGTTCTCAGAAACACTATCACTTAACTCTATCTTCAGACCCACCACCTATTTTGGTTTTGTAGGAAGGATAAGTCCTGTCCTCAACATCACGTGTTGACTCATGAACGTCTAAAACTGTTCGCTTACTAGGAGCTTCATCGTTCTTACATTGGTGTGGTAGCAGCAATCATTCGACCAGTTTAGAGATGCTCCTTCCAGACAGCGAGCTATAACAGTCCACATAGTTTCTTATTTATGTGAATTTCTCCATTTCCAGCCTGTAATAAACTAGAATAATTATAAATTCGTCTCTGCTCCGCTTTTATAGTATGGTTTCACAGGATTCCAGCGGTAGTAGAGAGCCTAACTTCTGACGTTCGGATCGCTTCAAATCCTTCATTCACAGCACACACAGCAGACATCTGTGCTCCACAGCACATGGCTACGTCTTGGAGATAGGTGTACTAGTCATAGTTTGTGGACGTGATGGATATATACTATCTGCTGTGACTCTAGATATGCTAGGAAATCGATCACAGACACAGGGGTTGTGTTGTGGTGGTATAATCTATATGTGTATTGTGAATTCTAAAGATCCTTGATATCGTATTGGCTTAGGATAATGAAAACATTGAGATAAGAATGTGATGTTTCTGATTTCGGTCACTCGATATTTCTAAGATTGTTGTTTGATGACACATGCCACAGGTTAGCGATCAATTCAGAAGCACTACAGATGATGTGCAGTGAGTTTATTGCATGACATGTACTTTGAAGTACAGCCTCCAGAAAAGATATAAAACGTTTTCAACACATCCTCCATCTCAGCTCAGCAGACATACAATGCTGATTAGATTTCTATTATTTACTTACGTTATTACTAACCATCCAACGTAATGCAAATGACACACCATTCACAATGCTAGAACTGGTGAATGATGAACATGGAATCACAGCTGAAAGCTCCGACGAAGTTTTTACATCTCTCTGGACAAACACAGTTGTGGTCATGACACGTACTTCCCTTAGATCATCTACGCTACATATACGCCCTCTCTCACACAGTAATTGTCAAGCATGCGTTCAGAATCGGTGTCAGCAGTTCGTTATTTAGGAACGCGAATGTAGAATATCCATTGCATACAGACACATTCGAGATTTGAACGCTAAGTCGTCATTACGAGTGCTCATCCACAAACGATAATCAGTTATGTGTTTCTGCAGTGAAAGGTTCTGTAGTAGCTCTGTAGCTCGTGGGATCGACCTTAGTTTCTCAGCTTGCGGCAGCATTCTGATCTCATAATCTTTTGATAGTTCATGGTATTATTCATTAGCTATCATTGATTTCTGCCTTTGCGTTTTTAAGCAGTGCTGAACGATCCCTTACGTAAACTGTGTTTTGCGTTATACATAAGGCATTTCAGCCGGTTCTCTCTGTCATCCCATTTTGCGAGTAGGAAAGATATGACTATAAGTTACTCTACACTCTACACGTCATAACACACACACACACACACACACACACACACACACAGAGAGAGAGAGAGAGAGAGAGAGAGAGAGAGAGAGAACACCCCACAGATTGGTGAGGCTCTAAAAAAATTGGATTATGGATATCATGACGAGCACGCTTCCATCGCAATGCATTCGATGTCCCAAGCAACATCATCATCATGAAGTCTGTTCGTCAAGTTTCTATGTTTATTCTCCTTGTGCAGACGATGTAAAAGCTGCATCAGTACGTTATTAAACAGATCCTTATTCTGATTCTAAGTCAGTGGCATGAGCACCTGTACGTTTCTATGTAAGAAAGAGATTGTACGATCTAGCGTTACTCTGCTAAAATCATAGCAATTACAATAGAACCATAGTCAGTGCAATTGTGTCACGTGTTTGAATTTGTGCGTGTGTGTGTAATCCGTAGAGCTACACTACGTGATCAAAAGTATACGGACAACTGGATCAAAATTACTTACAAGTTCGTGGCGCCCGCCATCCGTAATACTGGAATTCAGTAAGATGTTGGCCCACCCTTAGCCTTGATGACAGCTTCTACTCTCGCAGGCATACGTTCAATCAGGTGCTGAAAGGTTTCTTGGGGAATGGCGGCCAATTCTTCACGGAGTGCTGCACTGAGGAGAGGTATCGATGTCGGTCGGTGAAGCCTGGCACGGAGTCGGCGCTCCAAAACATCCCAAATGTGTTCTATAGGATTCAGGGCAGGACTCTGTGCAGGCCAGTCCATTGCGGGGATGTTATTGTCGTGTAACCACTCAGCCACAGGCCGTGCATTATGAACATGTGCTCGATCGTGTTGAAAGATGCAGTCGCCATCACCGATTTCCTCTTCAACATAGGGAAGCAAAAAGGTGCTTAAAACATCAATGTAGACCTGTGCTGTGATAGTGCCACGCAAAACAACAAGGGGTGCAAGCCCCCTCCATGAAAAACACGACCACGCCACAACACCACCGCCTCCGAATTTTACTGTTGGCACTACACATGCTGGCAGATGACGTTCACCGGGCACTCGCCGTACCCATACACTGCCATCGGATCGCCACATTGTCTAACATCATTCGTCACTCCGCACAACGTTTTTTCACTGTTCAACAGTCCAATGTTTACTCTCCTTACACCAAGCGAGGCGTCGTTTGACATTTACCGGAGTGGTGTGTGGCTAATGAGCAGCTGCTCGACCATGAAATCCAAGTTTTCTCACCTGCCGTCTAACTCTCGTAGTACTTGCAGTGGATCCTGGTGTAGTCTGGAAATTCTGTGTGATGGTCTGCATAGATGTCTGCCTGTTACACATTACGACCCTCTTCGACTGTTGGTGGCGTCTGTCAGTCAACAGACGAGGTCACCCTGTATGCTTTTGTGCTATACATGTCCCTTCACGTTTCCGCTTCACTATACCATCAGAAACAGTGGACCGAGGAATGTTTAGGAGTGTGGAAATCTCGTGTACAGACGTATGACGCAAGTGACACCTACTCACCTGACCACATTTGAAGTCCATGAGTCCTGTAGAGAGCCCCTCTCCAGTCTCTCAGGACGTCTAATGACCACTGAGGTCGCTGATATGGAGTACCTGGTAGTACGTGGCAGCACAATGCACCTAATGGGGAAAACGTATGTTTTTGGGAATTTCCGGATATTTTTGATTACATAGTGTAATTTCAGGTTATTATTATTTGCCGTGGAGGCGCCGCAATCGCAGTCGTACCTCCTCCCCAAGGAGCATGAGGAGGCTTCGGATGTCACAGAAGAAGAAGAAGAAGATAACATCGAAATTATCTACGAATTAATCAATATGCAATAAAGATCTCTTTATTAACATGAAAAGATGTTCTTATGTGTCACTCTCTATTGATGGATTTCTTACATTCCCACTGCACCTCAGATTTCTAGCAGATGATGCTGTTACCTACGGTGAAGTACAGTCTGAACGAAGCTGTTTATGAATATTCAGTTAGACCTTTAGAATGCTTTAAGATTTCATCATACATGTTGGAGACTTTGTTTGTCGAACAGACCTTTTAAAACCACCGAATGTATATACCTAAGATCGTTCTACAATTTATCTTCTGAAGGTGAGTAATACTAGCTTCGATGGAACTGATCATGACGTCTTTCTGCTTATAACTCCTAAAATTCGAATACGTCATACATTTTTAGCCGAATGTTGAAGAAGACGTTAGTTTTAATGGCTCTGAGCACTGTGGGACTTAACACCTGAGGTCATCAGTCCCCTAGAACTTAGAACTACTTAAACCTCACTAACCTAAGGACATCACACACATCCATGCACGAGGCAGGATTCGAACCTGCGACCGTAGTGTCGCGCGGTTCCACACTGAAGCGCCGAGACCCGCTCGGCCACAGCGGCCGGCCAGTTTTAATTGATTATTGGGAACTGGTAGTATGAAAAACCTAGATATTCTACTTTAAAAAAAAGACAAGCAGGACCTGTAGTGGTTTATAAAAGAAAGTACGTATAGTTTCAATCGGTTACATAAAAAATGTATACTGGTAGCTGAATTAATGGTGGACTTCGGAGTTACTCGGCCGGATATTGAAATCGTCTCATCTGTCCGCATTAGTTCCTATAGAATCAGGACTTTTTTATGATTATGGTTTTAGGGGGCAAAACTGCTACGGTCATAAGCGCCCATTCTGTGGCTTAGTGAGGGGTGAAAAACCGGAATTTAAATCAGCAGCAATGGGAGCGAAACTCAAGAACGAGGGAAACTAAATACGGAAGGAAATCTTAGAAAAAGTTTCAAATGACCGATATCATCTCCCTGACTCTGATAAACTCAAGGACGCGATCCGCTAAGCGCGTGTCATCTGCTAAAAGGGAAGGTATATCAGGCGACAGCTGTAAACGGGAGCGTAGCGGATTAAAATAGAGCACTGAAGTAAAAAGGTGTCTCACCGTCCACGGTTGAGAGCGGTGGGGACAAAACGGGGGAGGATCGCCACTTAAAAGATGTTGATGGCTAAAAATACAGTGCCCAATCCGGAGTCTAGTTAAAATTACCTCCTCCCGACGACGAGGCCGGGGGGAAGAGGTCCAAGCACAGACAAGAGGTTTTATGTCCCGTAATTTACTATCGGGAAGTGCAGACCAATGAGTGTGCTATAAAAGAGCAACACGACGGCATAAAATGCTCTGGAGGTGGGCAAAGGGAACCATGCGAAGAGCGGGCCGAGAGAGACTGCAGCCTTTGCCGCTTTATCGGCTGCCTCGTTTCCGCGCATGCCAACATGCCCTAGGAGCCACAGGAATGCCACAGACACGTCCCCCAAGTGGAGCGTATGGAAGCACTCTTGAATCCGGTGGACCAGAAGGTGGACGGGATAAAGAGCTTGGAGGTTGAGAAGAGTTCTGAGCGAATCCGAGCATATAATATACTGTATCCGCTTATGGCGACGGATGTATTGGACAGCCTGGAGAACAGCGTAAAGCTCCGCAGTAAAAACCGAACGCTGGTCGGGAAGCCGAAATCTAATAGGGGTGCCGCTATCAATATAGGCAGTCCCAACACCATCGGAGGTGTTTGAGCCGTCAGAGTGAATAAATGTGGCATCATCCATTTGTGCGCAGAGAGCGGCAAATGCCTGACGATAAACTATAGGGGGAGGGGAGGGGGGCTACTATCCTTGGGAAGCTGGCAAAGGTCACGGAGAAGGCAGGTGTGGGGGCGAAGCCAAGGTGGCGCCTTACAGAGTGAAGACTGGGAGCCTAACTTCTAATGCACTTGCAACTATTGTTGCTGGAAACATCGTCTTTCCAGCTGCGTCACGGTTCCCCTACACAGTGCTGATGTCTGTAAGGTGTGTAACACCATAGCCTAGACACTACAAACCTTTTGTTGATTCATTTTGCTTTCTGTTTTGTTCAACATTCCACCGCTGAGCTTCTGTAACTATTCCGTGATTAATTCGGTACTGCATAAAAATGTGTACTTTTTTCATTGTAGAAACTTTGATGTCCTTGTTTAATCATATGTAATGTATTGTCTTTATTATTTAAATTCTTTGCCTCATTTAGAGGGGACAAAACTTGCTGTATATAATTGTAGTTTCTGTGTGAATAATTTTTTGTAGAAATACCAATGTGTGTAAGTGATCTATTTTATTTAATATGTTTGGTTGCTGCTATGTAATTGCTGATCCTCACTTAGGGTTCTTTGTTGTTTTGTATGTGAAAGGTGGTGTGGTTCCCCTCGGGAACGGAACTGTGTAGCGCGCGCAAAAGGTGGTTGGCATGGACAGAAAGGTGGAACAAAGAGTCAGTCGGAGACGAGCTACTGAACCGCTAACGGCTCACGTAAAGGTTGTGATTTGTGTTGGTGCCGAGAGGGGCTTTTAGTGACGTTTTAATACGCGTTAAATCCCCGGATAAATGGAGTAATATGCTGGCAATACTCTGAAATTAATATCTATCTTCGCCACCGAGAAATGACAGAGTCCAGCTTGTCTATCTGCACCTCCATCCAACAACATGCACTCGCCACCACATTGCACAATCACTGAAAAGGGAACAGGAAATAGTATAATTGTACAGTGAAAGATCAGCTCATTGGACATTTCAGTGTGCTCAAATACAAGGTAATTTATACCTGAACTCTTGTATCTATCCTGATTTTTTATCCTCAGTCACTTATCCAATCAGGGTCCTTCCCATGTTAAAGTGCTTACCGAGTAACCTAACTGAAAGAATATCAAAGCCCAGTGTGTTATATTAAAAGAGCTCTTTAAAACATTAAAAGTTTTGGTTAAAATTAATGTGGACACAGAATGTGCCATGGTAACTGTTCGTTGAAGTAAATTTTGCAATCAAAGTTGATGCTTAAAAATCTATGAGCTTTCAAAGAATTATCGAAAATACAGAAGCAGGTAAATTCAATTAGGGATTAATACAATTTGCTGTTATTTCAAAGCTACTTACTTATACTGAGACTACAAAATTTTGTTCAGTAAATGAATAGTACAGCTTGTTGTCCACTGTACTTACTTATACTGAGAATACAAAATTTTATTCAGTAAATGAATAATAGAGAGGATATAAAATGTAGACTGGCAATGGCAAGGAAAGGGTTTCTGAAGAAGAGAAATTTGTTAACATCGAGTATAGATTTAAGTGTCAGGAAGTCGTTTCTGAAAGTGTTTGTGTGGAGTGTAGCCATGCATGGAAGTGAAATGTGGACGATAAATAGTTTGGACAAGAAGAGAATAGAAGCTTTCGAAATGTGGTGCTACAGAAGAATGCCGAAGATTAGATAGGTAGATCATATAACTAATGAGGAGGTATTGAATAGGATTGGGGAGAAGAGAAGTTTGTGGCACAACTTGACTAGAAGAAGGGATCGGTTGGTAGGACATGTTCTGAGACATCAAGGGATCACCAATTTAGTGTTGGAGGGCAGTCTGGAGGGTAAAAATCGTAGAGGGAGACCAAGAGATGAATGCACTAAGCAGATTCAGAAGGATGTAGATTGCAGTAAGTACTGGTAGATGAAGAAGCTTGCACAGGATAGAGTAGCATGGAGAGCTGCATTAAACCAGTCTCAGGACTGAAAACCACAACAACAACAACAAATGAATAATACAGCTTGTTGTCCACTGTACTTACTTATACTGAGACTACAAAATTTTGTTCAGTAAATGAATAATACAGCTTGTTGTCCACTGTACCAGGTGAGTCAATGCCTGATGTTTTATTTTAACTTGTGTCTTACTGCAGTAACAGGTCAAATTACTGATGAAAGTTTCATGGTTATGTTTGCTAAAATAAGGATCCCACGTTTACAGGAAAGTGCATATCATTAGTGTAATAGGTCCTACAGTTTGTTTATCGTGCTCACTAGTAGCAAACATCTGATAGATAGATCATTTGTTATAATTGCAGTAACTGCTTTCAGTCATAGATCAGTGAGAAATTGTTTGTCAGTGCATTTAATTAAATTTTATTCTAAGTAGAAAGGTATTTAGCTGAGAGAGACTTAACCTATGTCCAATTTATGATTCTATGGTGAATATTAATAGTAATATTGTTGAGACCATCCTGTTTGACTAAGCACTGAAGACGATAGTGTGTTTCAGTATCTGTTGTACTTAGGCAAATAGTTTGTTCTGCTCTGAATATCAGCTCCAACCTTAACGTTAACTATGCTTGTACTAGAGTTCATTGCACTCTCGTGTGGCAAAGTATAGGTTGTGTTTGTCCATTAAAGTTACGCATATTAATTTTCTTGAATAGGAATGTTACTCATTCTTATGCCTAATTAGGCTGGCGACCGTTTTCTTTATCATTTGTACAGTGTGGATAGGTAAATTTTGTTTGTTACCGTTTAAACATTTACGTAATTCTGACTTTCCCTTCCGATAAGCCACTTCCGTTAGGTACATCACGGTCAACATAACAAAATTCCTTCCAGAGGGTAACACTGCCTTGCTTCTTTATTCTACAATTGCTTTGACTAATAATTTCGTGATACAATTTGCCTCCAGTTCTGAGGTTATGTTATAACAGTAGCGGACGGTAGTGTTATAGGTGGTAGCTAAGACTGGTCTCCGAATAAGTAATTATTGATCACATACATAAAATGATCAGGATTACCGTGGTGAATTACGACAAAATACGGAATTTCAACAGCAGTTAAGACCCTTACCAAGTTCGTTTACTGACTGTCCGCTACAATTATCGCAAGAGCTACCTCCACAGAAGTCTAGTCTTTACTAACAGTCCAGTGCTTACATACGCATAGTTCCGAAGAAATATTAGACATAGCAGAAGTCATTCGTTAGTAAGTCGTGTGTCATAGTGACAAACGAATCATTGCTAGGAAGTTGGTCAGCAGCCTTTCAAAAAACACTGATTGATCATAGCTCTTTTCACTTTTTAGAAAGAAACAGTGTATGAGTCTGTCTTGTGATATATCGATGACCACAGTTTCTGCATATCTATCTGAGAACGGTTTTATTTTTCTTCTCCTAGTACAGCTGCCCATGCAGCTTCAACACGATACCACAGTTCATCAACAGTACTGACTGGCGTATTGTGACGAGCCAGTTGCTCGGCCACCATTGACCAGATGTTTTCAATTGGTGAGAGATCAGGAGAATGTGCTGGCCAGGGCAGCAGTCGAACATTTTCTGTATCCAGAAAGACCAGTACAGGACCTGCAACTTGCGGTCGTGCATTATCATACTGAAATGTAGGGTTTCACTGGGATCGAATGAAGGGTAGGGCCACGGGTCGTAACACATCTGAAATGTAACGTCCACTGTTCAAAGTGCCGTCAATGCGAACAAGATGTGACCGAGACGTGTAACCAATGGCACCCCATACCATCACGCCGGGTGATACGCCAGTGTGGCGATGACGAATATACGCTTCCAATGTGCGTTCACCAGGATGTCGCCAAACACGGATGCGACCATCACGATGCTGTAAACAGAACTTGGTTTCAACCGAAAAAATGACGTTTTGCCATTCGTGCACCCAGGTTCGTCGTTGAGTGCTCCATCGCAGGCGCTCCTGTCTGTGATGCAGCGTCAAGGGTAACCGCAGCCACGGTCTCCGAGCTGATAGACCATGCTGCTGCAAACGTCGTCGAACTGTACGTGCAGACTGTTGTTGTCTTGCAAACGTCCCCATCTGTTGACTCAGGGATCGGGACGTGGCTGCACGATCCGTTACAGCCATGCGGATAAGATGCCAGTCATCTCGACTGCTAGTAATACGAGGCCGTTGGGATCCAGCACGGCGTTCCGTATTACCCTCCTGAACCCACCGATTCCATATTCTGCTAACAGTCATTGGATCTCGACCAACGCGAGCAGAAATGTCGCGATACGATAAACCGCAATCGCGATAGGCTACAATCCGACCTTTATCAAAGTCGGAAACGTGATCGTAGGCATTTCTCCTCCTTACACGAGGCATCACAACAACGTTTCTCCAGGCAACGCCGGTCAACTGCTGCTTGTGTATGAGAAATCGGTGGGAGACTTTCCTCATGTCAGCACGTTTTAGGTGCCGCCACCGGCGCCAACCTTGTGTGATTGCTCTGCAAAGCTAATCATTTACATATCACAGAATCTTCTTCCTTTCGGTTAAATTTCGTGTCTGTAGCACGTCATGTTCGTGGTGTAGCAATTTTAATGGCCAGTAGTGTGTGAGAGGCGGATTCGTAGTAGAATCCAATATCTGCTGATATTATCGTAATGAGAACAAGTATGGAGTGTTTTTTACTACTAAATAATTTTTTTGCTAAGAAGACTGAAGCCAGCAACCTCTAGTTCCCCCTACCCCCGTATTTACATGTTTACGCTATTGGTTGTTCATTTCGAGTATGCCCTGTGTACAATAAGACCATGCCTGGGTTTTATAGGGGCATGTCATTACAAAAACTACTGGTTTATCAGGTGAAGATGTGGCTAGTTGCGGAGTTACGTTAAACCAAGATGGCCGGATTTCTGTAAGTTTTTGAAGTATAGACCTATTACCAGATAACAGTAAAATGTTTCAAGGATATTGAATTCTTCATTTTATAAAAGGAGGTGATGTCGATACAGACTATAAAACTTGCAGTGTTCACTGCTACAGATTAATGTGAACCTCCAGAGTGGATAACAGCTGGAAGTTAGGTAATATTACCCATGAGTGAAACTGGTTATTAGATAATCGATTTTAATAGAGTTGAGTTACCCAGACATCATACACACAAACAGAGGCGAGGTCAGGCATTCTACAGTGATGACGTCTGCAAAGCGCTCTCTCCTTGGAAGAAATGCATTCATCATCAAAGTTAGTACGTTGAGAAAATAAATATATGCACATGGGAAACATGTTGAATATAATAACGTTTGTTTTATTCAAAAACTTTTAAGAATTTCACTTAACTCACATACATTCTTTTACGAGAAATGGCTTTCTGTTTGTTATACAAAGCTAAATACATATTCATAACTACTTATACACTCCTGGAAATGGAAAAAAGAACACATTGACACCGGTGTGTCAGACCCACCATACTTGCTCCGGACACTGCGAGAGGGCTGTACAAGCAATGATCACACGCACGGCACAGCGGACACACCAGGAACCGCGGTGTTGGCCGTCGAATGGCGCTAGCTGCGCAGCATTTGTGCACCGCCGCCGTCAGTGTCAGCCAGTTTGCCGTGGCATACGGAGCTCCATCGCAGTCTTTAACACTGGTAGCATGCCGCGACAGCGTGGACGTGAACCGTATGTGCAGTTGACGGACTTTGAGCGAGGGCGTATAGTGGGCATGCGGGAGGCCGGGTGGACGTACCGCCGAATTGCTCAACACGTGGGGCGTGAGGTCTCCACAGTACATCGATGTTGTCGCCAGTGGTCGGCGGAAGGTGCACGTGCCCGTCGACCTGGGACCGGACCGCAGCGACGCACGGATGCACGCCAAGACCGTAGGATCCTACGCAGTGCCGTAGGGGACCGCACCGCCATTTCCCAGCAAATTAGGGACACTGTTGGTCCTGGGGAATCGGCGAGGACCATTCGCAACCGTCTCCATGAAGCTGGGCTACGGTCCCGCACACCGTTAGGCCGTCTTCCGCTCACGCCCCAACATCGTGCAGCCCGCCTCCAGTGGTGTCGCGACAAGCGTGAATGGAGGGACGAATGGAGACGTGTCGTCTTCAGCGATGAGAGTCGCTTCTGCCATGGTGCCAATGATGGTCGTATGCGTGTTTGGCGCCGTGCAGGTGAGCGCCACAATCAGGACTGCATACAACCAAGGCACACAGGGCCAACACCCGGCATCATGGTGTGGGGAGCGATCTCCTACACTGGCCGTACACCACTGGTGATCGTCGAGGGGACACTGAATAGTGCACGGTACATCCAAACCGTCATCGAACCCATCGTTCTACCATTCCTAGACCGGCAAGGGAACTTGCTGTTCCAACAGGACAATGCACGTCCGCATGTATCCCGTGCCACCCAACGTGCTCTAGAAGGTGTAAGTCAACTACCCTGGCCAGCACGATCTCCGGATATGTCCCCCATTGAGCATGTTTGGGACTGGATGAAGCGTCGTCTCACGCGGTCTGCACGTCCAGCACGAACGCTGGTCCAACTGAGGCGCCAGGTGGAAATGGCATGGCAAGCCGTTCCACAGGACTACATCCAGCATCTCTACGATCGTCTCCATGGGAGAATAGCAGCCTGCATTGCTGCGAAAGGTGGATATACACTGTACTAGTGCCGACATTGTGGATGCTCTGTTGCCTGTGTCTATGTGCCTGTGGTTCTGTCAGTGTGATCATGTGATGTATCTGACCCCAGGAATGTGTCAATAAAGTTTCCCCTTCCTGGGACAATGAATTCACGGTGTTCTTATTTCAATTTCCAGGAGTGTACATACAAGGTAGCGATACTTCCTGCACCAAATGAGTGAATGAGTTTAACGTTATTATTATTATTATTATTATTATTATTTCACTCTGCATTCTACCATTTTTAATAAATGAATTGCTATATCTGACGCTGTGACATAGCAACAGTTGAACTGTTAAGCATACGGTATGTGCGTTGTATGCAATATTTGCTCCAGCGTTGCGTGGTAGATAATGTTCGATGTAGAGTAATGGTCATCGACATTTGCATTAAATACGACCGCACTTGACGATAAACATAAGAGAGGACATGCACAAGATCCGTGAAGCGACCCCAGTTAGGTGGGCTAGTGATGCCCTGGCCCCCTGTCTGAGGCCACCCGCAACTTGCAGCGCTTACAGGTGAGCGGCTGTTACACACCCACGCTACAAGGGCCCGACGGACCAGCATATTCTGCGGAACTGATGGCCCTCACTCGCAGCGCCATTCACACCGAACCTGGATCCCTCAGACCCAGCGTTCACACTTGCGACTGACCAGGTCACACGCAACCTGGCCCAACCAGCGCGCAACATAATCGGACAAGCTAGTACAGCCGAAGTCAAATGGGCCATCATGCATACCACCGCTAGGAAGGCCCCTGGTCACTATGGCATTCAAAACCGTGTCCCCCAGGAGTTCACGGACAAAGCAGTAGCCTACCTCACACACATCACGAATGCCATAAACACCAACACTTCCCCGCCTTTTAGAAGATAGCCAAGGTCCTGATGTTCAGGAAGCCGGGGAGAGACCACTCCCTCCCACAAAATTACCGACCCATCAGTCTGCTGAGCGCACTCAGCAAGATCGTTGAGAAAGTGCTACTAGAACGACTCACCAGGCACTGTATCACGAACGACAGCCTGACACCAGAGGAATTCGGGTTCAGGAATCACCACTCAACAACACAACAACTCATCCACGGATACAACACAAACAAAGCAACTGGTGCGGTGTTCCTGGACATCGAAAAGGCTTTCGACCGTCTATGGCACAACGGCCTTATACGCAAACTCAGCGAGGAAGGGTTCCCCGACGGGCTCGTACGTCTCATACACTCATATCTCACGGACAGGAGTTTCAACACCTACGTGCAGGGCATACAATCGACACGACATGGTATCCAGGCAGGAGTACCCCAAGGAAGCATCCTAGGGCCCTTACTGTTTAACCTCCAAATTAATGACCTTACAGCTGCATGCAACACGACGGTGGCAATCTATGCGGATGACACTGCCATCCTTGCGCAAGATTGGAAGCCGTCTAACATTAACTCACGACTACAGACTGCACTCAGAGCGGCAGAGCCTTGGCTTGTGAAATGGCGTGTTAGAGCAAACGTCGACAAGTGCGAGGCCGTTCTGTTCACTAGAAGACCGAAACTACTGCGCAAACATCAACACTGCAATCCAAGAACACTACATGCACGCCTAATACGTTTTCGCGAGAAGGTCAAATACCTCGGCGTCTGGCTGGACCGGAAACTACTCTGGGGGGGCCGCATTCAACACGTGACCAACAAAGCAAACGCGAGGCTCAAACAACTCTACCCTATGCTTAACAGACGTAGCACACTGAATAGGAGGGTGTCTAGGTCCATGTTCATGACACTTATTCGACCTCTGATGACGTACTCAGGCCCTGTCTGGGGATACGCTGCGCCTACACGCCTGCGCCGTCTGCAGCTCATACAGAACAAAGTACTCAGAATCATAAGCAACGCTCCGCTCTACACACGCACCGCGGACCTTCACCGAGAATATCGGCTAGATACCATCTTGCAGGTATTCCAAAAACACATGACTGTACAGAAACACGAGACACTCGCGCAACCCGTTTATCCTTTCTCTGAGTAACTACGACCACAACCATAGATGGAAACATAATAGATCAAAGACACTGTTGGCAAGGAACTATACATCTATGGTCCATAGCACGCTAACACAACAGCACTTGCGAGCCCCTGCAACACAGCTACTACTGGTAACCCCAGATGCTCGACCCGCCGGAAAACAGGCAATCGCAGGGAAACCGTACTGTACGCAGCACGCAAACCAGCCGCACACACCCCCTACACTGCGAGCTTATCTGTCACCGATCGCCCACTAATGTATGACGACCTTGAACTTTTACAGGGACGCAGCAACTGCAGCAAGCCCCACAACGAGCTTCCGCAACGACAAAGGTAACGATGCACGATCCTCGCACTAACATAACCACACCTTGCATGCACTGTCGCAGATAGAAAGCCGCTACTGCCCTTACTACCCGTCCTACTGTCGCAGAGGTTTTTTTCCCTTGGCGCTTGCCGTGGCACTTTTTTTCCTCTGCCCTTACAACCGCTACCCTTCGATCGCTTTCGTCCACTTTCTATCTCCTGATGGACCATGTTAATGAGTAATCTTACCCAGACGCATGGATAACATCACAGCCCGCATGCTGTGACTCCTGATTCAAAAACTAACGCGTTATACGGAGGTGACAGTAGAACTTTTGGTTTGGTCACCACGCTGGCGTGGGCGTGGAGGGGCCCCATCCTTATTTTAAACAAAGGGGCGAAGCTGCAGTTCCGCATTTTCCGCACCATCTTCCGGCTTAAGCCACGCAAGTACCTCACGCCCAAGTGTTTTCCCAAGGGCCCTTCTGTCTTGGAGCAATGATGTGCGGCAGAAAGGTTGAGACGGTATTTGGCGGAGTTTTAACTGCAGTTTACGAGACGGAGCTGACAGTCTCCTTTGTTTCTGACAAGCAGAGACGTGTCGACTTGTACTGGGAAACCTTTTGTGAGCATGTCTCGTCTTTAAAATTAATCCTTGTGTTTTAGCCAAAACTGCGAGTTCCCGCACATCCAATGGGTAACTCCATACTTTTAGACTCTTCATAGAAGTAGTCTGACAATGAGAAAATAGAACAGTTCCAGGGAAGCCTTTGTTGGTGAGAGCAGATGTTCAGAATAATTTCCTAGGAAGACCTTTGAATCCACTGCTGCTGTTAGGGTGAGATGGTTTCTTTTTAAACTGTACCTTTCTTGGCAAGTCAGAGTCCTGGAATTTTTCTGATCCAGCTGCAAGGATGCCTTTGAAGAATGGAAACACTGTTCTTTGCATGTGTTCTCCGTTATCTTTTTTCCAGGAAGCCGACGCTGCTGTTAGGGTAGACAGTTTCTGCTTAAGCTACCCCTTTGTCAGTAAGCCACAGTCCTAGAATTTTTCTGCTGCATCTGAAAGGATGCCTTTGAAGCAATGTTGTTAGGCTATGTTCACCATTATTTTTTCTAAGGGACCTTTGAATACCTCCTCCACCATATGGGTGAGGCAGCTCAGAACACCGCCATCCTATTGGTTTCTGGTATTCGCTTAGAACCATTTAGCTCCTCAACAGTCAAAGGAAGCACCTAACATGATAGAGCATCGTTAGGACAAGAACCTTTTACTTCTCAACCATCAAGGAAACCACCGACATCCCGGGTTCGATTCCCGGCGGGGTCAGGGATTTTCTCTGCCTCGTGATGTCTGGGTGTTGTGTGCTGTCCTTAGGTTAGTTAGGTTTAAGTAGTTCTAAGTTCAAGGGGACTTATGACCACAGCAGTTGAGTCCCATAGTGCTCAGAGCCATTACATCATTAATTAAACCACCGACATACTAGAGCTTTGTTTGGACATAAAAGTACGCTGCCACTCCTCTGCATTCACTTCCAACCACTCCCGCCCCCCCTCGCGTAGGCACCAGATGCCGTATATCCCGCAGCCTACTCGACTCGCTGCACGTGCGGGTATTCTACAGCCTCATTAGTGCCCACGACAGGGGTCTGGACACTGTCACCATTTGACTGTGGCTGGGTAGTTACCGAACTCACTGTGCAATCACATCACTGGCATGCTGTCACGGGCCCCTGCAGCCCACCAGTACACCAAAACGATGGCCTATAGCTGCAGTGTGCGGACAGGAGGGGGTTACACGCTCTTAGCATTCCGCAGACACCACATAACGCGTGTGTCCAGTAGGAGCGCAGCAGTAATAGCGCGCCGCTCATCTGCTCAGAGTTCATAGCGGAGGGCGCATGTATGTACTATTCGAATTGCGGAACGGGTTAGGCGGTATTTGCTGTTTGTTATAAACATCAATGAGCGATGTTTTTGTGTCATACAAGGACTTGTAATTAGGACATGTAGTCGGCAATACATGCATCCCCCACACCAACAGCCGAGCTTTTCTCTCAAAATAAACAAATAAAAGAGACTGTACCTTATGTGTTCACTATCCACTTGTTCAGCACAGACTGAAGCTACCTCACAAGTGAGGAAGGGAGGGGATGGTGGAGAGAAGTGGAGAGGGGGGAGGGGAGGACCAACAACGACCTCTGGTGATGATATTGTTAACTATAGTTCCAAACTTTTAAATTAGCATCAATATTTGAATTTCCCGACACTTTTTGAAATCCAATCACTTTGAATTTAATTAATTTACATAGTTCATTTAATTAATTTGCATATCAATCTGATTAAATATTTAATTAGTTTTATACCAATTAGATTGCAATATGACTACATCTACCACCCACCAGGAGGGGGAGGGAGTGGCCGCCATTTTGGATAGATTTGGCAACAATGTAGACTACCAGCACAAAGTTTGGTACTCTACTACCAGCCCTGCATATATCCCAGTAGATCAGAAAGTTCCACTTGACAACCATACAGCAAAGTAATCTCATCCTTACGAGCTATTAGTTGCCAAAATCTCGTTTCCATAACTCGAACTGTTTATGAGATATGAGGGATGTTATGATAATTTCATTCTCTTTCTCTCTCTCTCTCTCTCTCTCTCACACACACACACACACACGAAGGGAAGGGAACATTTTCTGTATACTAGAGCTACATTTCTTATGGAGCAGTGTCTGGTCTAATACGCATCAAATGCAAATCCACAGTAACTCCTGTTTTTCGTTGCACACTACTTGAATTTCTTTCAGTTATGTACCTAATCCCTAAATACACATGTGATCAAAAGTATCCGGACACCTCAAAAAAAAATACGTTTCTCATATTAGGTACGTTGTGCTGCCACCTACTGCCAGGTTCCCCATAACAGCGACCTCAGTAGTCATTAGACATCGTGAGAGACCAGAATGGGGCGCTCCACGCAACTCACAAACTTCGAACGTGTTCAGGTGATTGGGTGTCACGTGTGTCATACACCTGTATTTGAGATTTCCACAATCCTAAACATCCCTAGGTCCACTGTTTCTGATGTGATAGTGAAGTGGAAACGTGAAGGTACACGTACAGCACAAAAGCGTACATGCTGGCCTCGTCTGTTGACTGACAGAGACCGCCGACAGTTGAAGAGGGTCGTAATGTGTAAAAGGCACACATCTATCCAGACCATCACACAGGAATTCCAAACTGCGTCAGAATCCATTGCAAGTACTATTACAGTTAGGCGGAAGGTGAGGAAGCTTGGATTTCATTGTCGAACGGCTGCTAATAAACCACACATCACGGCGCTAAATGATTGAACAGTGGAAAAACGTTTTTTGAAGTGACGAATCACGTTTCACAATGTGGCGATCCGAAGACAGGGTGTGGGTATGGCGAATGTCCGGTAAATGTCATCTACCAGCGTGTGTAGTGCCAACAGTAAAACTCGGAGGCGGTGGTGTTATGGTGTGGTCGTGTTTTTCATGGAGGGGGCTTCGCACCCATTGTTGTTTTGCGTTGCACTATCACAGCACAGGCGTACATTGATGTTTTAAACACCTTCTTGCTTCCCACTGTTGAAGAGCAATTTGGAGATGGCGGTTGCAACTTTCAACACGATCGAGTACCTGTTCAAAATGCATAGTCTGTGGCACAGTGGCTACACGACAATAAGATCCCTGTAATGGACTGGCGTGCACAGAGTCCTGACCTGAATCCTATAGAACACCTTCGGGATGTTTTGGAACGCCGACTTCGTGCCAGGCCTCACCGTCCGACATCAATACCTCTCCTCAGTGCAGCACTCCGCGAAGAATGGGCTGCCATTCCCCAAGAAACCATTCAGCACCTGATTGAACGTATGCCTGCGACAGTGGAAACTGAATTCCAGTATTACCGATGGAGGGCGCCACGAACTTGTAAGTCATTTCCAGCCAGGTATCCAAACACTTTTGATCACAATAATTATGACCATTAACGAAATAATAGGTAGTTCATCACGATGCTGATATATAAGGCTATAAATAACGAAAGAATCAAAAATTCTTACCCAGTAGTTTCTTTAAAATCGTATGAGAACTATGGCAGAGAGATGGAAGAGCACGAAATTTGTACTCGCATTAGGAATGGGAAGTACTGACCAGTTAAAAGCCGAGACGGGTTCTGAATAACCGGTATTTTTCGATATTTGTTTGGTATCGGTTATAAGTATTTTTATTTGCTACTAATAACCGAGTAAAAAGACCGAAATATCAGATGGCCATTGCAGCATTGCTAAAAATTTTCATATTTAAATATACCTTTTTTTTAAAAAAGAGGAATAATTTTATCAAATTTGTATTGGTTTCAAATATTGTGTTGCTATAGAAAAAGTGAAAAAATAGTTTGGACAAGAAAAGAATAGAAGCTTTCGAAATGTGGTGCTACAGAAGAATGCTGAAGATTAGATGGGTAGATCACATAACTAATGAGGAGGTATTGAATAGAATTGGGGAGAAGAGGAGTTTGTGACACAACTTGATAAGAAGAAGGGACCGGTTTGTAGGACATGTTCTGAGGCATCAGGGATCACAAATTTAGCATTGGAGGGCAGTGTGGAGGGTAAAAATCGTAGAGGGAGACCAAGAGATGAATACACTAAGCAGATTCAGAAGGATGTAGGTTGCAGTAAATACTGGGAGATGAAGAAGCTTGCACAGGATAGAGTAGCATGGAGAGCTGCATCAAACCAGTCTCAGGACTGAAGACCACAACAACAACATACAAAAAGGGAAAATAACAATAACAATGCCGACAGAAACTTGTAACAAATACATGGCATAAGATTTGGTACAGCTTTGTTGTGACAATAACGTCTCTTTACATATGCGTGTACGTGCAATGTGGAAGACTTCTCTCACATACTCTGTATAGTTATGTGTCGCTGTCTTCGCAGGACATCTGTTGTATTGCAGAGTGGCACCAACCCTAGTGTCGAAATATTTTTACAGAGTAACGAGGCAATAAATACCGTGCTTCATCTGCTTTAAAAGATTGCTATGAAACAATAAAGAAGAAGGAAATTATGTTAACGGTAATAAATTGAAAACTTACCTATTCATTCATAGTACACAATAACAATGGAAAGTAGCTGACCTGCTGCCTCTGCATGTATCTACATAACATGACTTTATGTGTTTTTAGTCTTGGAAAAGGACAAATCAACACGAAAAACAGAATCCTTCAATCTCAGTTTTCTCTTTTTAGCATTGCCTACTCGTAATTCTCAAATAATGGTATGATACCCAATTACACGATTTTTGAATAGAGATTCAAAAAATTAGAACTGAAACGTCCCCTTAGAAAAATTTGTGCTGATAAACCCCTTACGTTATTTGATTTTCAAACAGCTGAGCAAAACTGACCGTAGTCAGTCATTTCTCTCTTTACTTATTCTGATCATCACTAAACTGACAGACAATATTTTTAGCGCAACGCAATCTGACTTTCAATAATCCCTACAAAAGAATGGCCCTGACTAACAATAACCTATACCTTTCATGAATCACTTACCTCACAAAAATCTTCGTTACTCGAACTACTGCAATACAGCGAGCGCCAACACTGCCAGCTAAATAAAAGATTCTAACTACTGAAGTCACTAACTACTGATAGGCATAGTTAGCAAATGAAAGACTTTGATAGAGAACAAACAATGTATTTACCTTAATAGTGTTCAAAAGTCTATATATATATATATATATATATATATATATATATATATATATATATATATATATATATATATCAGTTCATGACATCCAGTCTTCCAAATTTACTCTCTCTGATGGACACACGTCCAGATCATCCGCTCTCAAAACTCCGCCATCTCTCTCCCCACATCCACCACTGCTGGCGGCTCACCTCCAACTGCGCAACGCTACGCGCTGTTCACATCCAACTGCCCAACCCTACAATAGCGAATATTACAACAATGCCACCCAGCCACAGACTGCACACAGCACAGCCAGTGATTTTCATACAGAGCGCTACGTGGCGTTACCAGTATAAAAACCTAAACAGCCTACTTACAGAACGAATAGATTATTAGCGATTTTTTGTAGTATTCAGCCACTTCTCACTTTTCGAGAAAAGGAGTGAACTGTGGGAGAGCTAAGTTTGCTTTTATTTCCCTATTTAATTAAAATTTTATTCTATGTATCTCGAAACTGAGAGAGGTAAAATTTTTCAATGTTTATTGAATCTCTACTTTTTTTTATAGAAAATAATAGGAATAAAAATGCCGAAAATCGGTTACTTCAGAAGCCAGTTATTTTGAGCGATTTTGACAGTCAGGTTTTACTGGCATGGGAAAAACGTATAGAACCGAAAACCGGTTGTTTCAGTGATAAACGCCATGCCATATTCAAACGAATGTTCATCTTTACGAAACGGGCGAATACTCAACAGTTTCTCAGCACAAAGCCATCAGAGGCTCGTACTCACGGCCACCACTGGCAGTTTCCCTCAAGAACTGAATACATCGAGTGACTGCAACAGAATGATGATAACTAGACTTGGCCATTGTTTCTATGTTTCGATACAGTGTATCGATACGTGGAACTGTTTCAGTGTTTCGGAACAGCTGTGGTTCTCTGTTTCGAAACAGTGGTGTTTCATTCCGCCCTTGTCTCGGATAACCGGACCAGATTCGATCTCGAGCCAGACACAGAAACTGTATCGTTGTTTCAAAATAAGGCTGTTTCTGTCCACCTGTGCTTGGAACGGACTAATTGTATAGAAACAGTGATGTTTCATTCCGCTCTGTGTCGGACGAGATTCAGGCTCGGCACAGGTACTGAAACACAACACACCACTTCGTGAAACACTTTCAAGAATGTCGAAATCTTTTTGACAAGCAATAGCATGAAGCTTAAGATATCCGAAAATAAAGCTTCGTTTCTAGCTGACTGTCCTATTCCGAAATGGTGTAACATCTGCATTATAAACACTAACCAAACAATAAAACAACGCATACTATTCACATTCAAAATAATAAATATGTGAAAATCATTCAGTTAAATTACACTTTTTTATAACATACGCTTCTCTGTTCAGGTACAGTGATCATATTAAGAAACGCAAGTAAGCCTACAACATTTTGAATAAAAAAAGGCGTAGAGTGACAGTTATTAGACATATACATAAATTTGATGTTTGTATAATTGCAAGCAATCTGTTTGACATATCTCTCATAGTGTAATGGTGAACGGGAAGCATGGTGAATTTATAGTAACGGTTCGAAACACCTTGAAAGCCAAAATTTTTTTCTGTTATATTTTGTTATTTATTCGAATTATTTGGCATTATTTGTGAGTCTATAGTCACTGTGCTTATTATCCACAATGATTCCCTTTGTGTGCATGGAAATTAGCAGGATGGGTATATTACCCATACTAACGGAATGTGGGAGGGAATCCCAGTAGCATATCCGTTGTTTCTGCAGTTTGCTCCCACCTCCAGTTCTGTTCGTGGTGGTTCTTCTGTCTTCAGCTATGGCTGTCCTCAGCCAATTGAAATGTATGAAAGTCACACGACAAGAAAGCAGCGCATTTGCTGCATGAAATACGAAACTGCCAAGACGCCTAAGTGATAGTTTCATACTTTCTGCGGTATGATTAACGCTCTCGCACCTCATTTGTGTTTATATGGACATACTTATACAGTAGACATTCAAGATGATAAAATTTGCAGGTTTATTAAATTACAGAACACAAACTGTTTCACTGTTTCGAAACAGCGTATCGAAACATTACATTGTACTGTTTCATTTGTTTCGAAACAGTTACGTGTTTCAGTTTGCCCATCTCTAATGATAACTGAGCTAACAGTCCTGTTTTTATTCGCTCGGTGTAACAGCACAGGGCAGTATCGATTTGAAACCTCTAGTGCACTCAGTTCCGTGGAGAAAAAGCTCGGTCTCGCAATACTTCTTCTTCACTTCACATATTAGGCAAATTGCCTGTTACAGTATTCCATCTCTTGTACGGTCATCCTACACGTCTTCTTCCAGTGCAATTATAACTGAGAGCGTATACCAAGAATCTTTCTCCACCGATATGATCTACATGCTCGTTTCATGTTGTCCTGTTTTCCTTTATTAATCTCTCCTAAATCTCTCCTTATATCTTCATTTCTTTTTCTATCTTCCCCTGTACATTCTTTCACTCTTCTTAGAAATTTCATTTCTGGAGTGTATTGTACTTTATCGGCATCTTGTCGTTACCCATGCTTCAGTTCCGTAAGTGGGGGTCAATACTCTACTGTTTTATAAAACTTCAGCTGGTTTTCTTTCTGCAAACTTTTTACGATGCTTCCACATATGGTAGTAAATTTATTTAATTTTTGATCTACGTCATGGTTATATTCGTAAGTGATGCCGCATCATAGATATTTAAAATGTTTTACTTGCTCCAAGATTTTATTAATCAAGACTATTTTATATCTTACTGATAGTCTGCCCTGCAATGCCATCACTTTCGTTTTATCTACCCATAATGTTCGGTTGTAGTCTGAGGCTAACTGCTGCAACTTATAGAGTTTCATTTGAAGGTTATCTTGATTCTCTGTAATCAGAGTTAGGCCATCTGCATATAAAATTACATTTAGTCTAGTGCCAAAATCTAAAAAACTTTATTTACGTTCAACATTTTCAATTTGATTTTATCTTCCTATCTATATATGTATACATATATATTCAAGAGTGTTGGAGAAATACAACATCCTTGTCGTATCCCTTTGCTGCAACTTATAGAGTTCCATTTGAAGGTTATCTTGATTCTCTGTAATCAGAGTTAGGCCATCTGCATATAAAATTACATTTAGTCTAGTGCCAAAATCTAAAAAACTTTATTTACGTTCAACATTTTCATTTTGATTTTATCTTCCTATCTATATATGTATACATATATATTCAAGAGTGTTGGAGAAATACAACATCCTTGTCGTATCCCTTTGCTGCAACTTATAGAGTTCCATTTGAAGGTTATCTTGATTCTCTGTAATCAGAGTTAGGCCATCTGCATATAAAATTACATTTAGTCTAGTGCCAAAATCTAAAAAACTTTATTTACATTCATATTTTCAATTTGATTTTATCTTCCTATCTATATAAGTATACATATATATTCAAGAGTGTTGGAGAAATACAACATCCTTGTTGTATCCCTTTGTTTCTTTGAGTCATCAGACTTCTGTCTTCTGACTGGTCTGATACAGCCCACCACAAATTCCTCTGCCGTGCTGGATTAGCCGAGAGGTCTGAAGGCGCTGCAGTCATCGACTGTGCGGCTTGTCCCGGCGGAGGTTCGAGTCCTCCCTCAGGCATGAGTGTGTGTGTTTGTCGTAAGTATAATTTAGGTTAAGTAGTGTGTAAGCTTAGGGACTGATAACCTTAGCAATTAAGTCCCGTAAGATTTCACACACATTGAAAGGTGGCTACACTGAGTCACAGCACCAGAGATTGCGCCGAAGAGTATTATTCCGCCGCGTCTACTGGCGCAGTAGTTGTTCAGAGAATGTCAAGGGCAGTAGTAGTTCAGAGGTTGCCGTGGGCAGTACTTGTTGAGAGAATGTCGGGAGCAGTACTAGTTGAGAGCATATCGTGTGCAGTTGTTGTTCTGTTGGACGAGACAGCAGATGCTGTTCAGTTGGTGTAATGTATAGATGGAAGTTGTTGCAATGATCACAGTGTATTTTTCGTCAATATATATGAACAAAAAAAATTTTATTTCAAATTTCGTAAATAACAATGCCTCTTGGTCACAGGTTCAGTTTAACAAAGCATCTGGCTCGTGTTCATGTATTAGACTTGTAATTCTGGTTTCTATGTGCAATTATAGTATTTCTGGTTTTTTTAGTTAGTTCATTGTAAATGGTGTTTAAAATATCTTGTCGTATTGAGGAAGAACTGTGCCAGATACATGTACGTTGAGTCACACTACCACACACATAACAGTTACACGTGTGCTTTGTTGTTTCGTAGCCTTTATAGTTGCTGGGGACTTAATTAATCAATTGTGTTAACGGAAATTTTTTTTCATTCTTTATTGTTATTTTATGCAGTCAGATTGCGTACTAATACTAGTCAGGGCCAACCTGTTACGACACTTCATAACCGGACACACAGCTACTAAAAGAATTGCATTCTCATTTTTATAAATAAGCCCCCATGCACGTGGTGACCGCTGCTTCGGATCGACCCTTGGAATCTTCTGATAGTAAAACTAACAGACAGTAGGACTGTTGTAGTAATTTGTAGTTTAGTGATTGTAGTCTATATTGCACGTATAGATTTTGTAATTGAACATCTGTAGTTGTCTTGTCATTCTTCTAATGGTATTTTTGCAGAATTTAGTTTTTGATGTCTCGTATACGGGTTTGACAATTTCGTGCAATTATGAAGATTTCAATTGTTCGTTAATCGTGTTTGTCGGGAAGCATTTCGTGTGAATGGTATTGTTGGTGATAAAGTGTTACATTGTGTGTAATTTTCGTATAGTGACGAGTTTTGCATGTTTTGTAAATGATTACGCGATCGATGAAAAAGGCAAAAATGATGGATAGTCAGAATGACGAAATTGTTAACATGGCGAACTCGCCAACACAGGCGAACAGTATGATGAATAATGAAGTAGAAAACAATTTAATAAGCCGGGAAAATAGTCCGGAACCAGTTCAAAATGTTTCACCATCAAAAAATTTTCAGAATACGAGATTAACGACAGAAGATTCTGGAATAGTATCGAACACAGATAACTTTACGGCTACGCCGAAGGAATTTAGTTTTACGGGGAATGTTAGGGGCGAAAAGAATTTCGATCCAGTTAATATGGAGCAGTTGATGAGTGCAATATTAAATTTGGGATCACAAATAGGAACAATCAAAACTGATATGTGAACATTGGCAACACGGTTAGACTCACAAATAGGAACAATTAAAACTGATATGGGAACAATGGAAACACGGTTAGACGCACAAATAGGGACATGTTTCAAAAACATGAAAGATGAATTAAAGAAAGAAATTAGAGAAGAAGTACAACCGATTTTGAATGCTCACAATAATAGATTAATTTCAATAGAAATTAGACAAAAGGAACAGGATAGAGAACAGGAAGAAAGAGATCGCGTGATAGTACAAAAAATTTCAGAGTTAAATTTACAACGTGTACATGATAAGGAAGAAATATTTGAAAGAATTGAGGAATCCGTACCAAATGAAAGAATAAATAACCTAACACAACAATATGAGCAGTTAACTACTAAATGTGTCAATACTGAAACCCGAGTCGCGACACTTACGGAAGACGTAAATAAACAGAAAGAACAAATACGTGACTTATCAGAAAGAGTTGAGGAGATTTCAGATAAATTGACAAGTCTTAGTTTAAATGGGGACAGAGATTCTGATGATACAGCTCCAGTACCAGAACATAAATAAACATGTTGAAAATCAGGGAAAATTTAATGAACGCGTTAAAAGGGAATTTGAGGCGTTATGAAAGCAAGTCAAACAAATTGAAAGCGAAATAGTAGGAAAAGACAGTAGAAGACAGTAGAAGAAATTTAGAATCACGGATAGCAGCGGGTTTTTAAGAAAATAATTTATTTCATTTACGAGATGCAACAAGAGAGCGCCAGGCGCGCGAACTTGACAATAATCGACATTCGGACTGGGACAGACGCGATAGGTCTTTGTCGCCACGAGGCAAAAACTTTGACTATAAACACTTTTTAACTGTTCGGAAATTTAAGATCTTTCGCAATTCTAAGAATGACATACATCCATGTTCATGGTTAGATCAATTTATGTTCGCACTTCCACCAAACTGGCCACTAAGTCACAAACTGGAATTTATGTGTGGCTATTTAAGTCCTCAGGGGATTCACTACGCTAAGTGAATATGTGCTGTAGCGTGCACAGGGCCCCGAGCTGTAGTGGTGCTATTTCCCTTTTAGTTTTCTGCACTGCTGCCTACTCTTTTACTATTCTTTGTATCTATCAAAGCAGCTCTTAAACTATCAATCTATCTAGAAAAGGAGTCAGTAAAGAATAACTGGATATGACTATTTTACCCAAAAGTGATTTCGGAAATTACCGTTTGGAATTACTGTATATTCAGCACCATTCATTCGTGGTTTAAACGAAATTTTACCTGTTTATCTTCGTGACAATATTACTTCATATGTTGACGATATTCTTATTGCTAAACGTTCTTGGAGTGAGCATAACAAATTTTTGGATTCATTATTACGTATTTTTGCAACAGTTGGCATTACAGTGAACTTAGAAAAATCTGAATTTGGTCGTTCTCAGGTGAAATTTCTTGGTCATATTATTTCTACAGAAGGTATTCTTCCTGATCCAGAGAAACTAGACGCTATTCGTAATTATGCTGTTCCTACCATAAAACGTGATGTGCGTAGTTTCCTTGGTGTCTGTAATTTTCTTAGACGCTTTGTTAGATTGGACAATTTGGCCACACCTCGTTTATGTGAACTATATGGAAAGAATTCTAATTGGAGTTGGGATGAGGAAGCTCAATCAGAATTTGAACAACTTCGTGTTGCTTTAGTTGCTTCTCCACTTCTTTCACCTCCGGATTTATCTAAAGATTTTTGTTTGGCGACGGACTCATCATACAAAGGCCTAGGTGCACACTTATTTCAAGAGATAGAAGAAAACGGTGTTGTAGTACAGAAAACTACTGCATTTAGAAGTCGTGTTCTCTCTAAATCAGAAAAGAATTATTCGATTACGGCACTTGAAGCTTTGGCTGTCGTTTGGGCTTTCACAAAATTTCGCATCTTTTTGTATGGCAGGCATACTAAGGTTTACACCGATCATCGAGCTCGGGAATTTCTTATGTCAACAAAATTAACACATGAAAGATCGTCACGATGGGCGCTGTATCTACGGGAATTTGATTTTAATATTGTTTACATACAGGGTTCTTCAAATATTATTGCTGATGCTTAATCACGTGCACCTATTGGTTTAAAACAAAGTGCTGAGGAGGACTACAAAGAAAACAATTATTCTTTGATGTATATTCAAGGTGTTGCGTTTGAAAATTTTATTTCGTCTTCGCACCGTGACATCGCTGAGGAGCAAAACAAGGATCCAATCTGGAAGGACATTAAGGAGAAGTGGAGGAGAAAGGAAAGCGCAGCGATTAGACAGTATTATTTAGTTCGCAATGATATTCTTTTTAAACGAAATTCGGTTGACAACTCTGTTTGGTTAGTTTGCATTCCTGATGAGTGAGTTAATAAATTGATTTGGTATACACATTTCAGTTATGCACACTTTGGTCCCAGAAAATGCTTTCATAAATTACGAGAAAATTGCTACTTCAGTAATATGGAAAAACGTATTCGATCTATTCTTGCCAAATGCAAATTATGTCAAAAGGCTAAGCCGCCAACTACACTCCTGGAAATTGAAATAAGAACACCGTGAATTCATTGTCCCAGGAAGGGGAAACTTTATTGACACATTTCTGGGGTCAGATACATCACATGATCACACTGACAGAACCACAGGCACATAGACACAGGCAACAGAGCATGCACAATGTCGGCACTAGTACAGTGTATATCCACCTTTCGCAGCAATGCAGGCTGCTATTCTCCCATGGAGACGATCGTAGAGATGCTCGATGTAGTCCTGTGGAACGGCTTGCCATGCCATTTCCACCTGGCGCCTCAGTTGGACCAGCGTTCGTGCTGGACGTGCAGACCGCGTGAGACGACGCTTCATCCAGTCCCAAACATGCTCAATGGGGGACAGATCCGGAGATCTTGCTGGCCAGGGTAGTTGACTTACACCTTCTAGAGCACGTTGGGTGGCACGGCATACATGCGGACGTGCATTGTCCTGTTGGAACAGCAAGTTACCTTGCCGGTCTAGGAATTGTAGAACGATGGGTTCGATGACGGTTTGGATGTACTGTGCACTATTCAGTGTCCCCTTGACGATCACCATTGGTGTACGACCAGTGTAGGAGATCGCTCCCCACACCATGATGCCGGGTGTTGGCCCTGTGTGCCTCGGTCGTATGCAGTCCTGATTGTGGCGCTCACCTGCACGGCGCCAAACACGCATACCACCATCATTGGCACCAAGGCAGAAGCGACTCTCATCGCTGAAGACGACACGTCTCCATTCGTCCCTCCATTCACGCCTGTCGCGACACCACTGGAGGCGGGCTGCACGATGTTGGGGCGTGAGCGGAAGACGGCCTAACGGTGTGCGGGACCGTAGCCCAGCTTCATGGAGACGGTTGCGAATGGTCCTCGCCGATACCCTAGAAGCAACAGTGACCCTAATTTGCTGGGAAGTGGCGGTGCGGTCCCCTACGGCACTGCGTAGGATCCTACGGTCTTGGCGTGCATCCGTGCGTCGCTGCGGCCCGGTCCCAGGTCGACGGGCACGTGCACCTTCCACCGACCACTGGCGACAACATCGATGTACTCCACAGTACATCGATGTTGTCGCCAGTGGTCGGTGGAAGGTGCACACGCCCCACGTGTTGAGCAATTCGGCGGTACGTCCACCCGGCCTCCCGCATGCCCACTATACGCCCTCGCTCAAAGTCCGTCAACTGCACATACGGTTCACGTCCACGCTGTCGCGGCATGCTACCAGTGTTAAAGACTGCGATGGAGCTCCGTATGTCACGGCAAACTGGCTGACACTGACGGCGGCGGTGCACAAATGCTGCGCAGCTAGCGCCATTCGACGGCCAACACCGCGGTTTCTGGTGTGTCCGCTGTGCCGTGCGTGTGATCATTGCTTGTACAGCCCTCTCGCAGTGTCCGGAGCAAGTATGGTGGGTCTGACACACCGGTGTCAATGTGTTCTTTTTTCCATTTCCAGGAGTGTATTTCTCACAGAACATCGTTGTTTCCTATCATTCCAGCGAAATTAAGGGAGATGGCTGCAGTCGATTTGTTCGGTCCAGTGGTTCGTTCAACTAATGGTTTTGCGTATATTTTGGTAGCAGTGGAATTGACATCAAAATATGTGTGTTTTACACCTTTACGCAAAGCAACAGCTCGTTCAGTATCTAATGCTTTCATCAAACATTTTATTAAAGAAGTGGGTCATGTTGATAAGGTTATATCAGATAATGGATCACAGTTTCGCTCTAAAATTTGGCTTCGTACTTTATGGCGTCGTAAGATTAAACCAATCCTCATTTCACTTTTTCACCCTCAATCTAACGCTTCAGAGAGATGGATGAAGGAAATCAATAAATTGTGTCGTCTTTATTGTCATCAGAATCACAGAACGTGGGATCAGTATCTTCATATTTTTCAAAACATTCTGAATGAACTCCCTAATGATTCAACTTCTTTACCGCCTATACTGATATTAAAAAATAAAGCGCCGACAAATCGCATTTCTGAAATCGTTCCTTTTCCGCCTACACGGAAACTGCGGCATTCGGAAGTTGTCAACCTGGCTCTACAAAATATTGCATCTGCGGCTGCTAGAAGAGAGAAATCAGCTAAACGTCCTGCTCCTTTAAAAACCTTGTCAGTTGGTCAAAAGGTGTTAATTAAGTCTCATCGTTTGTCTCACAGAGGAAAAGGCTTGTGTCGCAAATTTTTTCTGCTTTATAACGGTCCATATAGAGTTCGCAAAATTATTCATGATAACACTGTCGAAGTAGAAACTCTTAAATCTCGACTCTCTAAGGGAATACATCATACATCGAACGTTAAAATTTTTGTGGAATGACATACTTTTTGAGAAATTAACAGTTATACGTAAACACGCAGAAAATATAAGGATACCGCGCCGTGTTCTGGCGGTGGCACATACTCAAAGCAACAGTCAAGTCTGCGCGCCGCACAAGGCAGTCGTTGACCGCAAACAATTACTTCCTACGTCACGCGTACCTACAGCTGATCGAGTGCTCAGTGCGAATGCACTGACAGCCGTAAACAAATACACAGTCTAATTTCTCCGATTAAATTCAGTATAAAGCTATAGTGACTTGATAAATTGTGTTATTAACGTTCAGTTCTTCTCAGGATACAGTTGTATAAAATATTTAAGAACTTCAGGTAAATTCTGTGTGTGTCCGACGTTAAGAGGACTTGCTATCGAGAAAATTTCAGGAAGAATGTAATTTCGAAGAAGAAAGTAATAAACTTAAAAGGTAACTATTAATTGAGTTTATTTTTCAGGTAGCATATTTCTACTTAGATGTACTTTATACGTAATTTGCTGCTCACGATTACGTGATTTATACTTTGAGTTAACTGATTTTGACAATGATTGATTAATGAACAGGGTTGTTACTTATGTGTATTATGCATGACTTGGCTGCTCTGCTTTTTCACTGATGTCATATTTTTTTTTATTATGCACCTGCTGTGCTTATTTATTTAAATTATAATTGTCACCTGATTAGTTGTGCTGATATGGTTATGTATGTAAGTCATACTTTGTGATTTATCTGCTTGCACCTTCATGTTTGCTTATTAAGATTACATATGAACATTTATTTGCTTATGCTGATATGATGATAATGACCTGTTTATTATGTAAGATATACATTTGCTGCTTTGCGTATGGATTGCATATTTACACATTTTTGTTTTGTTGTCGTAACTACTCTAATTTGGTATATAGAAATGCTGATACACGGTGTACGAACATGGAGTTTAGGTCACATTATGGTATTAATTATAGATTGTTCGCTTGGCAGAGCCTCGTTGTAGGGATTGTGCTACATCCACTTGTTGACATTCTGTTCTCTACTGCTATATTTACTCGCTATTGCATGTTTGCTTACGCTCAGTGCTTTATATTTTAAGATAAGAAAATGAACTGCTATAATTCTACGAACGACATTGGTATAAGAAAGATTCATTGAAGTCACATGAGCTGGAGGTTTTATGGAAGCTGTATAAATTTATGCTAATAGAAAGGAAGCTAACGACATGAAATACCAATACTAGGTTTAGACCATTGACAGTTATTACTCTGCATTCTTCGTGAGCAATTGAAATAGCAAGTGACACTTGACACAAGAATTACTCCACATGTTTGCTTCTGTTTTGCCATGATTCTTGAAGTGGTGTACACACTGTGAAATATTACGATCATTCACACTCCGTACTCGTACTTACTTACTGAAAGTTATTCAAACTAAAGGCTGTTAGAGGTCATGTATGCATTTCTTTTATTTAATGATGGACAAGGTAACCAAAATGTATTTTATAATTCATAAAGAGTAGAAGATTTGGGTCAGGTGGATTACACAGAGGTTGTGTGTGGACATTGTGTCTTCGGATTGTATGGGGTGATGAATTGAAGTTTGCACTAGGATTTTATCTGTACTTGTTCGAGGAGACTGACTAGAGGAAAGAGTTGTTATGGAAGTGAAATGATATTGGTGATAAGGTTTATATGTATCGACGTATTGAAGAGGTATTATTGAGGTTCGAGATTGTGTGAAGTTGATGATTATTGGGGTTTTGGTGGACAAGAGGTAAGGTAAATGGTATTGATGATAAGGTTTATATGTATCGATGTAAGGGGTATTATTGGAGTATTGAGATTATGTGATGCTGATGATTATTGGAGTTTTGGCGGATAAGATGTAAAGTAAGTGAGAAGCATATTTTTTTTGGTTTATATGGAACAACGAGGATGAAGATGGCAGACTAGAACACTCAAGTAGAAGGAAGATTGTCTACACACACACTTTGTTAAATCAATAAGCAGTATATACTTTTTTTTGGAGAGAGGAAGTATTTGCATATCTTGGCACACTGAGAGTTGTTCAGCAACCGTACATTTTGATTTGGCTTGGCAAACATTGGCCTTGACATGATGACTATGACGTTGACTAACTATTATTGACTGTTATACACTGTTACCACTACTACTTGATACACATGTTGAACGTCAAATTTTGACAGACTTGCATTTACACAGTTAACACTATTCAGTTACACAGTAGTACTTAATATGTGGATGAAAGATGAGTGAGTGTGTTTTGTGTGTTTTCCTTTCCTAATCCCAAATAATTGGTACCGACCTATCTCCTAAATATTGTTTTACTTGTTTGTTGTGGCTTGCACTGACACCCATAAATATTATAGGTTTACTGATATTTGTGTATTTGTAATAGTTAATATGACAATTATCTGATATCATTTGTGTGTTTATTATAATTTGTATGTTTAGTGTAAGAGCATTGATAATAATTTTGTAAAAGCAATTGTGTGTGCATTCAAACTGTTGTACATGCTTGTACCTGTTCAACATTACTGGGCGCCACTTGGAAAGGATTAATTACTGCTGAGGAACTGTTTAATTAGCGATAGTGAATATTATGGACTGTTACCTGCACTTGTTCAACATTGGTGGATGCCACTTGGAAATGTTTAATTACTGCTGATGAACTCTGATGAACTGTTTAATTAGTGATAGTGAATATTATGGACTGTTACTTGCACTGTTCAACAATGCTGGGTGCCACTGATGGAACTGCTACTACTGAGATAATGTCACTTGTTGGTGTCTGCGCCTGCTCGCCATTGCTGGGTGCCACTGTTGGAGCTGTTTAAATACTGCTGATGAAATGTTATGAGACTGCTATTTGCACCTGTTGACCATTGCTGGGTGCCACTGTTGGAACTGTCAACTACCCTGAGGAGTGTTACTTGTTCATTGAACTATTGAAAAGATTTTATGTGAATATTTGTATAAACTGATTTTTTTTGTATTTACTGTTTATGAAATGTTATGAGACTCTTACCTGCACTTATTCGTCATTGCTGGTGCCATTGATTGAATGATACTTGTGTAAACTATTATATAAAATCACATGTATGCAAGCATTTGTATTCCTCACTGTATTTTATACATTAGGTTATTGAAGGGTCAATGCAAAGCCAAAATTTATTTAGTTATGTGATATTTACTTACTAACATTATATTTTATTTTTGTCTGTATTTTTTTTTTGGACGAATTTGGTGGTATTTTCACCAGCAATGCTGTGGAGAAGGGGCATATGAAAGGTGGCTACACTGAGTCACAGCGCCAGAGATTGCGCCAAAGAGTGTTATTCCGCCGCATCCACTGGCGCAGTAGTTGTTCAGAGAATGTCGAGGGCAGTATTAGTTCAGAGGTTGCCGTGGGCAGTACTTGTTGAGAGAAGGTCGAGAGCAGTATTAGTTGAGAGCATGTCGTGTGCAATTGTTGTTCTGTTGGGCGAGTCAGCAGATGCTGTTCGGTTGGTGTAATGCATAGATGGAAGATGTTGCAATGATCACAGTGTATTTTTCGTCAATATATATGAAGGTAACAAAAAAATTTTTATTTCAAATTGCCTAAATAACAATGCCTCTTGGTCACAGGTTGAGTCAGCAAAGCATCTGGCTCGTGTTCATGTATTAGACCTGCAATTCTGGTTTCAATGTGTAATTATAGTATTTCTGGTTTTTCAATTAGTTCATTGTAAATGGTGTTTAAAATATCTTGTCGTATTGAGGAAGAACTGTGCCAGATACATGTACGTTGAGTCACACTACCACACACAGAACAGTTACACTTGTGCTTTGTTGTTTCGTAGCTTTTATATTTGCTGGGGATTTAATTAATCAATTGTGTTAACGGAAATTATCTTTCATTCTTTATTGTTATTTTATACAGTCAGATTGCGTACTAATACTAGTCAGGGCCAACCTGTTACGACACTTTGTAACTGGACACACAGCTACTAAAATTATTTTTATTGCATTTTAATAATTAAGCCCCCATGCAACATTCACGAATTTCTCTCTTGTGCCAACCTCTTCATCCCAGATTAGCACTTGCAACCTCCGTACTCAATTATTTGCTAGAAGTATTCAAATCTTTGTCTTCCTCTACAGTTTTTGTTTTCTACAGCTACCTCTAGTACTATGGAAGTCATTCCCTGATGTTTTAACAGACGTCCTATCATCTGGCCCTTCTCCTTGTCAGTGTTTTCCACATACTCTTTTCCTCTCCGATTCTGCACAGAACATCTTCATTCCCCACCTTATCAGTTCATCTAATTTTCGACATTCCTCTGTAGCAGCACAACTTAAATGCTTCGATTCTCCTCTGTTCCAGTTTTTCTACAGTCCATGTTTCACTACCGAACAATGCTGTTCTCCAGACATACAATCTCAAAAATTTCTTTCTCAAATTAAGGGCTATATTTAACACTAGTAGACTTCTCTTGGACAGGAATGTCCTTTTTGCCATGCTAGTCTGCTTTTGATGTTCTCCTTGCACCATCTGTCACTGGTTATTTTGCTGCTTAGGTAGTAGAATTCCTTAACTTCATCTACTTCATGACCATCCTGATGTTTAATTTCTCGCTGTTCTCGTTTCTGCTACTTCACATTGCTTTCGTCTTTCTTCGATTTATTTTCATTCCATATTCATTAATCATTAGACTGTTCATTCCATTCAGCAGATCATGTAATTCTTCTTCACTTTCACTCAGGATAGCAATGTCATCAGTGAATCACGTCACTGATATCTCTCCACCTTGAATTGTAATTTCACTCCTGAATTTTTCTTTTATTTCCATAATTCTTCGATGTACAGATTAAACGGTAGAGGCTAAAGATTACATCACTGTCTTACACCCTTTGTAATCCGAGCACTACGTTCTTGATCTTCCACTCTTATTATTCCGTCTTGACTCTTGTACATGTTGTATGTTACTCGTCTCTCCCTATAGCATACCCCTATTTTTCTCAGAATTTCGAACGTCTTGCACCATTTTACAGAGTCGAAAGCTTTTTCCATGTCAACAAACCCTATGAATGTGTCTTTATTTTTGTTTAGTCTTGCTTCCATTATCAACTGAAATGTCAAAATAGCTTCTGTAGTGCTTTACCTTTCCTAAAGCCAAACTGATAATCATCTAAAACATCCTTAACTTTCTTTTCCATTCTTCTTTATACTATTATTGTAAGCAACTTGGATGCATGAGCTGTTAAGCCGATTGCACGACAATACTATTCTTACAGTCTTCGGAATTGTGTGATGTCAGATGGTATGTCGCCAGACTCATAAATTCTACACACCAACACCAATAGTCGTTTTTTACCACGTCCCCCAATGATTTTAAATATTATGGTGGAATGTTATCCATCCCATCCACCTTATTTGTTCTTAAGTCCTCCAAAGCTCTCTTAAATTCTGATTCTAGTACTGGATCCCCTCTCTCTTCTATATTGTCTCCTATTTCTTCTATCACATCAGATAAATCTTCCCCTCTCAGAGGCCTTCGGTGTAATATTTCCATATAGTTGCTCTCCCCTCTGCATTTAACAGTGGAATTCCCGTTCCACTCTTAATGTCACCACTCTTGCTTTTAATTTCATGAAAGTTGTTTGGACTTCCCTATATGGTGAGTCAGTCCTTCCGATAATCATTTCTTTTTCACTTTCTCCACATTTTTCATGCAGCCATTTCATCTTAGCTTCCCTGCATTTCCTATTTACTTCATTTCTCAGCGACTTGTATTTCTGTATTCCTGAATTTCCCTGAACATTTTTCTACTTCCTTCTTTTATCGATCAACTAAAGTATTTGTATGCGTTCATTGGCTTTGTTGTTATATTTCCCGTGTCTGTGAGCCATGATATTCCATAGCACTTCTCTAGTCACGTTATCGAATGCTTTCTCAAAATCCCCCAAAAGCAAGATGGGTTTCCATAATGAACTATCTTCTCTTTTCTATAACTTGTTGCAATGTAAAACCACTGTCAGCAGGTCATCCTCCTTTTGTAAACCATGATTATTCTTGTGATAGTAGGTTATCCGTGATACTTGAGTTACGAACTATGGCTGGTAAAGCTCAGATATGGCAGTCCTACCACCAGTCTTACCTGCAGTGAGCCGGTACCCCATTCAGGAACTCAACAAACGTACTTGAAGGACTCAACCTAGCCTCAGAAACTATCGCAATACTATATTTCAAAAATCGCCTCCATTTGTGATTCTATTTCCTTCCTACTTTCTTCTATAACAGATTATTGTTTAGATTAAATACTGTTTATACTGTAAACTCCCCATTATGTTTTTCTGTATGAAATTTAGACCAAATTTACCCCTCACCCTATAAAAAATCTACATACTACCAGAGGTATGTACCAACAAACTGCTATCCAACTTGAACTCGTATGCTAACCTTTGATTAAACGGAGCCTAATTTGAATTAATCTGTAAGTAGTCTGAATACGACTTGAGTTTATATTAAATGCGCAACTGAAGAAATACAATTATCTGGCTTTAACCAAATTTCCACTTACCTCGCGTCTTGACTTCTCAAAAGCACAACAGCAAGCAGGCAGTGGCTAAGCTAGATTTCTATTTCTAAATAAATATTCCAACTGTTGCATACCACATAGCGCAATCTGGTAATGCATAACAGTGGAAGGGGAGAGTAATTATTCTTATGAAATGGTATTCCAAGACTACGATTTTAGAAAGAAGTATATATTCAGAAAGACAGAGTAATATTTCACCTGATGTTCACACTTAACATTGGTCTGAACAATACTATGCTTAAAAAATTAAACAATGATTTGAAAACGGTTAACAGCGAATTTCTGTGAAAATCAAACAGCTTAATCAGTTGATATCTTAACGCTTGATTCAAGGAAGTGGGCTGGTCTTTCTCTCAGTTCTGAGCAAGTTAAATAGCTGAAAATAATTGTTCTAAAAAATTAGTGCACAGTGCTGCGGTCTTTCCTGAAACTTCTTCTCTTTACAAATAATAACATTATTCAAAATTTATATCCTCTTAACTTTCTGGTATATACATCATCTTCAGTCTTGCTGTCCTTTACAATAAATCTTTCATCATCTAACAGATAAAAATCATAAGTCAACTCAGCACTGTTGAATACGTCCATCACCTACCACACTTCAGCTAAGAACGTATCAGTCTGCACAGAGGCAAAGCCTGTGCCACAAAAAGACCAAAGATTGTTTGACAACAATGTAACTTGCTCCCTCTGACGCGCACATCGATAACACAGAAAAATCAAAATGACATGATCACCTTAAAATATGTATTCTGTATTCAAACAAATGCAGATTCGACAATTTTTCATATGGAACTGTAAGTCGTCTCTGCCCACTGAACTGGTCACATTCTCTCTATTGCTTGAAATCATATTAATTTTCCCAAAACTGGTAGCTAATCATTACTAATTTATAACAGAAATGGTAGTGAAATTTCTAGGTTCTAAATTACATCACAAGGATAGATAACGTATGACTTTTAGTTTATTCTAGGCCATATCCCACATTTACTAATAGGAAAATATTGAATTTCACGCAACAGAAATTTCAGTGTGACGTTATTGTCCTATAATACAATTATCATCTACATTTCAATCTTGTAGCTTTAAAACCCCGCACTTCTAAAATTATCGAAAAACATCGATTGTTACGGATACACTGTTTTATTCCCTAACGTTAAGGTACTTTTACGTATTTCTGAACAGTTTTAGTTACACATTGTGTGATTTTAATTATCCTGAGCAATCTTATGCTCCTAGCATGAGCCGGCACTTCGCGCGCTACGCACAGTAGAATAAATAGGGTGGGGGGGGGGGGGAGGGGAAAATTACTCTCTCTTACCACTGGTGTTTCCCTACGCTTTTCTTGAGCGATCACAATCAGGTGCTTTCCTGCAAGGTCGACGGTTTCGTATGTCTGACAACGAACCCCTTGCGTGTAAGATTGCAAGTTCAATCTTTAGTAAGACTCGTTTGAAAGTGTTGTGTTAACAATTGTGACGTGAAAAAATCAGCATATGTCTCAGGAGGGCGACAGAAAGTGAGTGTCCGGGAGGTGGAGAGAGCAACCTTCTATGGGATGTATGTATTACTCTTCACAAAATGGACGTCGTCGACATTTAAGAAATGCTCAAAACAAACCTTTAACATGCGGCATGAACACCGAATGAAAAATGGTACTCCACTATGATGAGTGTACGACACCTGAGGATGGGCTTATAGCAGTCCGAAACCGGTCGTGTGAAGATAAAGTAATTTACAACTGAAGCGGTATTTTCAACCTCTGCTCCAGTAGAAATTACTTGATGCTTCCTAAAAGAGGAATGATTATCAAATTGGCTTTTAATATCTGGTTGGAGAGCACTAAAAACTTTTGTACCAGAGAACTGCACACCCTTTTGCACCATAATCATGTTTTTAGAATCTTTGTGTAAATTGTGTTTCCTCCAGGTATCATATCCATGGTATTCACTGTTTCTTTTATAAAACTCAGTATTTTTGGTGAAGAAACTCATAAGAGAAAACATGTACTGGGAAGTAACACCAAGAATTTTTAGTTTCAGGAAAAAGTTTCTACAACTACATCTAGAGTCTATGCCGCTCATTTCTCTTACAACACGGTTTTTGAGCCAAGAGAATTTTCTCTGCTAGTGTTTGGTCCCTTCAAAATATAATACCGTATGTTGTAAGAGAATGGAAATATCCATAGTATGCTACTTTCATTGTGCCTATATTTCCGCCCTTGGAGAGAAAGCATAGGGCAAAAATCGATGAACTGAGTCTCTTCTGAAGATTATTATGTAATGAGACTAGTTTACTCTGGAGTCAACTATGACACCTAAAAACCTCGTTGTTACAACTCTTTCTATTAACTCTGTGCCACTCTTCACATTTAACCCATCCTCAGTTTTAGCAGTTGCAATGCAGTGAATATAGTTAGTCTTATTAAAGTTCAACGAGAGTCCATTGATGCTAAACCATTTCATTAAATCAATAAGAATATTATTAACAGATCTTGGAGATCTTCACATGTATGCCCATCGGTCATAATATTAGGATCATCTGCAAAAATGGTGAAAACGCACTGTAGCTTTGTACATTCAGGCAAGTCATATATATGAGTAAAAGTAAAGGACCAAGAATGGATCCTTGGGGCATTCCACATTTAATGGTTCTCCAGTTAGCTGAAACCAGGCCACTACGAATCTCATCAGTACTATCTATGACTGCTTTTTGCTTCCTATCTTTGATTTATAATTCTAACCACTTATTTGCTACACCACCTATTCCTAATATGTCTGCTTTCTGTAATAGAATTTGGTGGTTCCCAGTGTCAAAGGCTTTTGACAAGTCATAAAATAATTCATTAACTGAATCCAGAACTTTATTTGTGAAAGCATAGATTGCTTGTTCGGTTGACAGACTCTTTCGGAAGCCAAACCGACTTTTGCTGCAAATGTTATATTCAACTAGATGTTCCAAAATTCTCGTATACAGAAGCTTTTCCAGAATGTTTGAAACAGCTATTAGAAGGGAAATTGACCTGTAATTTGTGATTTCAGTTTTGCCACCTTTCTTGAAAAGTGTTTTTACAACAGCATATTTGAGTCTTTCACGGTTCCTTGTTTTAAAATGACTTGAAAATGTGGCTAACTACATCACTAATAGAAGCACAGCTCTGTTTTAGTGAATTCTTAGGGATATTATCTACCCCAGTGGAGTATGTATTCTTGAGAGAGGTGATTGTTCTTTTAATTTAAGATGCTGTGAGAGGTTTACTATGAATTTTGGCTGTATGTTTGGTACAGCCTTTTGCATATGACTCAGAACTTCGTTAACCCTTGCAGCCTAGTTGTTCTGAAACTGACAAGAAGTGGTTGTTGAAAATATTGGGTATGTTTTCACGATCGTGTACTAGATTTCCTTCACGTTTAATTTTGAGTTGCATAATAACCATACTGGGAACAAAGTATTTGTGAGAGAGTCTTAATGCGGTGTATTGTTGAGACTACACGTTTTCTTAAAACACACGTATAAATACGAAACAAATCAGGAATGGCATTTTAGATTCAAAGGTAGCGGCTCCTTCTCACGCTCATCGTTGGTGGGAGAAGGAAAATGCAGTCACGAAGTTAATGCATTTTTAACTTTTGTAGCATGGCGTTTTCCCCTTTGTCACATATTAGTAAAAGTTGTCACGTAATGCCAATAACTGATGACAAAGTGTACAGCACTTCCCACGTTGTTTTCGAGACAGATACGGCGTATCTACAAACATTCGGTATCTTTTCAATAACAAACGTCGCACTGGAGCACACGTCTCCAAGCGCAGTTGCATCTTGGTATACGTCCCGTCCTTGGAGGTTAAAATCTAACCTACTTCGTACTCAGAATAGACTCTAATCGAACCTAACCTTCTCGATCCCGTCAAAAGCCGACGAATGAGATCGGACGCACAGTGATCAAGCTGTCGGCCAATTTATCGGGAACTACGTTTCTAGCATTTGTAGACTTAGAGAAAGCTTTTGACAATGTTTACTGGAATACTCTCTTTCAAATTCTAAAGGTGGCAGGGGTAAAATACAGGGAGCGAAAGGCTATTTATAATTTGTACAGAAACCAGATGGCAGTTATAAGTGTCGAGGGACATGAAAGGGAAGCAGTTGTTGGGAAGGGAGTAAGACAGGGTTGTAGTCTCTCCCCGATGTTATTCAATCTGTATATTGAGCAAGCAGTAAAGGAAACAAAAGAAAAATTCGGAGCAGGTATTAAAATCCATGGAGAAGAAATAAAAACTTTGAGGTTCGCCGATGACATTGTAATTCTGTCAGAGACAGCAAAGGACTTGGAAGAGCAGTTAAATGGAATGGATAACGTCTTGAAAGGAGGATATAAGATGAACATCAACAAAAGCAAAACGAGGATAATGGAATGCAGTCGAATTAAGAAGGGTGATGCTGAGGGAATTAGATTAGGAAATGAGACACTTAAAGTAGCAAAGGAGTTTTGCTATTTGGGGAGCAAAATAACTGATGATGGTCGAAGTAGAGAGGATATAAAATGTAGACTGGCAATGGCAAGGAAAGTGTTTCTGAAGAAGAGAAATTTGTTAACATCGAGTATAGATTTAAGTGTCAGGAAGTCATTTCTGAAAGTATTTGTATGGAGTGTAGCCACGTATGGAAGTGAAACATGGACGATAAATAGTTTGGACAAGAAGAGAATAGAAGCTTTCGAAATGTGGTGCTACAGAAGAATGCTGAAGATTAGATGGGTAGATCACATAACTAATGAGGAAGTATTGAATAGGATTGGGGAGAAGAGAAGTTTGTGGCACAACTTGACCAGAAGAAGGGATCGGTTGGTAGGACATGTTCTGAGGCATAAAGGGATCACCAGTTTAGTATTGGAGGGCAGCGTGCAGGGTAAAAGTCGTAGAGGGAGACCAAGAGATGAATATACTAAACAGATTCAGAAGGATGTAGGTTGCAGTAAGTACTGGAAGATGAAGAAGGTTGCACAGGATAGAGTAGCATGGAGAGCTGCATCAAACCAGTCTCAGGACTGAAGACCACAACAACAAACATATGGCGACGGCTATGTCGATCGTTGTCTGTGCCACTATGAAGGCAGCCTGAGAAGTTGTAATGTCTCTTGCAGCTGTCTCTCCGCGATATTTTCAGAATTTTTTTATAAATTATATAACTCACTACATATCTCGAAATATCACTTCTTATCTTACCGATTCCTGAACTTTAATATACGATGATTATCAATGCAAAGTAGTTTCAAGCCCTATTATTCCTTGGAGCGTGCATTTACTCCACGGAATAGCTTCGCTGCTATCTATGTTTTCTCTTGCCGATTAGCCGTGAAAGAAGGAAGATGTATATGTATGTATTGTTGAGCTAGTCGCCATCTTGATGAGATTCTGTATGAGAAGGAATTTAATACATGAACTAAACTAAACTAAAGTAAGTGTGTTCGCGTATTTTTTAACTGATTATTATTGACAGCGTCTGCTTACTACGCTGTGTTGCACGGGATCAGTGGGGAACGCCTGATTTACACTGGACGAACCTGCCGTTTTGCATGCTCAAGATATCCAGCTTATTACTTTCAATAAATAGACTAACAAGGTCTTACCAGCATATCTCCGGTCTTCCCCATGTGATCACCGAAAGTTAATAATTATTACAAATGTTTTCAGGAGATCGACTGACAATTTTCGTCGCACCGAGACTTCGAAATTGTTTCACTGCCTTATGGAATTTAAGTTAAGCTCAATTTAATCAGGATAGAACAGTATTGAACTTGTGAGTGTGATAAGCCTGCTTTGTGAATGAAAATTCCCTTAAATACGCATGTTTTTTGCTATCCTGATCAGTGAAGCTAAATCAGGCCGGTGTGAGAGAGGTTTTTAAATTTTAGATCCCACAAAAAATATTAAAAAGTTCAACTACACTGCGTAGCCTCATGCTGTGCTCATCATTGGATACCACCGGTCCCGCCCCAGTTGTCAGTAACAGTCAAGATTGTGGTTGCATGTTAGACAATACGTGGGGCGTCGAATGAAGCAAACATTATTGGCCTTTTCGAGCTCGCACTCCAGGGGTTCCATGCAAGATTGGCAATCTTGTTTGCGTTAGGGTGAATGGGTGACGACGATAAAACCCGATCCATACTGCCTTGCCTTTCTTTCGTGTCTGTGAACTGAATGATTTTCAGGCCGTGCTGGTATATTTACTTCCGGTACTGAAACGATGAAGCAAGTTTTTCACTCCCACTCCAAGTTGCCGGGAAGCTCTTTATAAAGCTCTGTGTTCAGCCACCGAAAGTCTCGAAACTTGGGGCCCACACTGTAATTCAGCTATCGTCAGCAACGTAGGCAGTCAAGTTGTTAATATTTACAACTGTGAGCTGGCCACCTGGACCGCGTTTCCTCCTAGTCAAACTTGACTTTCGAAGTATAATACGCTGTAAAACTTTTCACTACATACCTGCTGCAAAACTTTCTAGATTTCTGTGGCGGATGTCTCGAAAATATAGTAAACTTTTATATCTACATAAGATTAATTGTGAATTTTTCTTACGCAACCACGTATTTGATGCCCTGTGTTACACGAATGTGCGCAGGCCAAGCTACGCGGCTTCTGTGCTAGATTCGATTCATGTGGCGATATTTTAGAAGCTATACATCAAACCATTACCAGCGTATCTTAAAGTGTAAGTGCACGTAATATATCACGGTCATCATGAAGTTTGCACTACATAATGTTTCTACTACGACCTCATAATGTAATTTTTCAAAGGGGCACGAAAATACTCATTTTATCACTTTTCTCTTTTTTATTGTGGTAGAAGTATTTGAAAGAAACAAGAATATATGAAAAGAAAATGAAACGGTTAAGTATCCCAATGCTGCTGATACGTGTCTCAAGAAGTCTGTTAATACAATGACACGTTATGAATCCCTGAAAGAGTGAACGCCTTAAAGTGCTCGTCAGCTTTCACATTTTACTAGCGCCGCCGAATAGAATGGTTCATGACGACAAAACAGCTTCACAAAGACGGTGTGCAGAAGCTGCGCGTCAGTTACTGAAATAACGGCCAGTTCTCCACAGAAATCTAGCATGACGTGTTTTTTTTTTTTTTTTTTTTTTTTTTTTTTTATATAGTAACACCGGACTTGGAACAAATTTAACATATACTTAATCGATTGGGAATACAGAGTTGCACGTGCAACCTGCGATACCTAGTCGTACGAGTATTAACCTCTGTTCAGCAGTCAAGCTCTATAAGGCCCACTAGATAATTTGTGTTCTCATGCTTAGATCATTACTCAGAATTCGCAATACTAACGTAGGCAGAATTCCTGTGGTCTCTGAAAGTTTTTCGTTTATTTCACGGCAATCTTCTTCAAGTTCATCTACATTTCTCATGTCTTTCACTTTATACTTTCGTTGATGTTTCCGACCTTCCTGGTCCAAGATTAACATATCGCCACCCTGAGAACGATGATAGGAGAGAAGAAGTGTACTAAAAGTTACTGCGAGCCGCCACAAACTTCAAATAAAGCACTGTGACTCAGATTTTTATCATTTGAAGTTTTGAGCTTAATATAAAACCTGTAGCAATTCTGGACGTATGGGATGTCGCATTGTCCTGCTGCAATTGCCCAAGTCCGTCGGAAAGCACAATGGACATGAATGGATGTAGGTGATAAGACAGGATGCTTACGTAGCGTCACCTGTCAGAGTCCCATATCACCCCCACACCATTACAGAGCCTCGACGACCTTGTATAGTCCCCTGTTGATACTCAGGGTCCATGGATTCATGAGGTTCTCTCCATACCCGTACTCTTCCATCCGCTCGAGACTCGTCCGACCAGGCAACATGTTTCAAGCCATCAACAGTCCAATGTCGGTGTTGACGGGCCCAGGCGAGGCGTAAAGCTTTGTAATTTTGCATTTACTAATTAGAGGGTAAAGAAATTTAGAAGTTTTAGTTTGGAAGATCCTCAGGAATCTCTTTCTGTGTAAAATTTGTGTACTCTCAGCATTGATTATGAACGAGCAAATGTACTGTACTGTTGTGCTGAACTGCCGTTAAATGAGGTTTCGATTTTGCAAATCAGTAATTTATTAATGAACATGTACTAGGTTAAGTACTGATAACCGGAAGTCTAATTTTCCAGCGGATCGCGCTTAGTTGAAACTCTAGCGCGATCCTCCGCTGGCTCGAACAACGGCTAAGTCCCGTTCAAGGTCATCCACGTTGACTCAGTTGTTGGAGTGCTACCAACACAGCTATGCATGAAGACCTACCCACCTCCCCGGGAGTCAGTACTCCCGCACCCATCAAAGAATGGTCATTAATAATTACTAATTACATAAGAGTAAATGATAAGAAATTTTAAGGGTCTTAGTTATATACTTTTAAAAAAATCTCATGAGAAAGATAAGGATGGTTTGCAAGTTTGAAATGAAAGCTATTATAAACAACTAATAGAAACATAATTAAATAAGATAAATTAATATTAAAGTTGATGAGAAATATCCACAGAGTACCCCGGAGAACGTCCCTGAGAAACCCCGAGAGCATCCCAGAGTGCCCCAGAGAGCTACAACACCAAGAAGAATCGCTTCTCGGCTTTTGGCAAGATCAATGTGTAGTTTTAGTAATTATTTAAATATGTAAATATTTTTTCGTTTGGCTTCATACGGTGTTGTGGACGCAGTGGGAAATGCTCTGATTTAACAGTATTGTTCACAGAAGAGCCAAAGAAACTGGTACACCTGCCTAATATCGTGTAGGGCCCCCCGAGCACGCAGAAGTGCCGCAACGCGACGTGCCATGGACTAGACTAACGTCTGAAGTAGTACTGAAGGGCTCTCCATAAATCCGTAAGAGTACGAGGGGGTGGAGATCCCTTCTCAACACTACGTTGCAAGGCATCCCAGATACGCTCAATAATGTCCATGTCTGGGGAGTTTGGTGACCAGCGGAAGTGTTTTAACTCAGAAGAGTGTTCCTGTAGCCACGCTGTAGCAATTCTGGACGTGTGGGATGTCGCATTGTCCTGCTGCAATTGCCCAAGTCCGTCGGAAACCACAATGGACGTGAATGGATGCAGGTGATAAGACAGGATGCTTACGTAGCGTCACCTGTCAGAGTCGTATCTACACCTATCAGGGGTCCCATATCACCCCCACACCATTACAGAGCCTCGACGACCTTGTACAGTCCCCTGTTGATACTCAGGGTCCATGGATTCATGACGTTGTCCCCATACCCGTACTCTTCCATCCGCTCGAGACTCGTCCGACCAGGCAACATGTTTCAAGCCGTCAACAGTCCAATGTCGGTGTTGACGGGCCCTGACGAGGCGTAAAGCTTTGTATCGTGCAGCCATCAAGGGTACACGGGTGGGCCTTCAGCTGCGAAAGAGCACACCGATGATGTTTCGTTGAATGGTTCGCACTTGTTGATGGCCCAGCATTGAAATCTGCAGCAATTTGTGGAAGGGTTGCACTTCTGTCACGTTGAAAGACTCTCTTCAGCCGTCGTTGACCCTGTTCTTGCAGGATCTTTTTCCGGCCGCAGCGATGACGGAGATTTGATTTTTTACCGGATTCCTGATATTCACGGTACACTCCTGAAATGGTCGTGCGGGAAAATCCCTACTTCGTCGCTACCTCGGAGATCATGTGTTCCATCGATCGTGCGCCGACTATGACACCACGTCCAGTCTCACGTAAATCTTGATAACCTGCCATTGCAACAGCAGTAACCGATCTAACAACTGCGCCAGACACTTGTGTTACGTAGGCGTTGCCGACCGCAGCAACGTATGGTACACGTCTCTGTATTTGAATAAGCATACCCACACTAGGTTCTTTGGTTCTTCAGTGTATGAAAAAACAATGTCAACTGTATATTAACGATACTGAGTCGTTTGAGATATTTTACTCTAAAAGGTTGGTTGGAGACCAGGCGGCGAGGTCATCGGTCTCACCGGGTTAGGGAAAGACGGGGAAGGAAATCGTCCCTGCCCTTTGAAAGGAACCATCCCGGAATTTGCCTGGAGCGATTTAGGGAAATTAAAGAAAACCTAAATCGGGATGGCCGGACGCGGGATTGAACCGTCGTCCTCCCGAATGCGAGTCCAGTGACTCTAAAAGGTTTATTGTACTTAAATACAGCAGTCTGCTTGTTACACTCAAATCCTTTCTTCTCGTTCTACATCTGTCTACATCTACATGGACACTCTGCAAATAAAAAAAATGGTTCAAATGGCTCTGAGCACTATGGGACTTAACTTCTAAGGTCATCAGTCCCCTAATTCACAATTCTCTATTATTTCAATCTTGTATAGCGCGCGGAAAGAATGAACCTCTATAACTTTCGGTGCGAGCTCTGATTTCCCTTATTTTATCGTGTTGATCGTTCCTCCCTATGTTGGTCGGTGTCAACAAAATATTTTCGAATTCCGAGGAGAAAGTTGGTGATTGGAATTTCGTGAGAAGATTCCGTCACATAGAAAAACACATTTCTTTTAATGATTTCCAGCCCAAATCCTGCATCATTTCTGTGACACTCTCTCCCATATTTCTCGATAATACGAAACGTGCTGCCTTTCTTTGAACTTTTGCGATGTACGACGTCAGACCTACCTGGAAAGGATCCCACACCGCGCAGCAGTATTCTAAAAGAGGACGGACAAGCGTAGTGTAGGCAGTCTCCTTAGTAGGTCTATTACATTTTCTAAGTGTCCTGCCAATAAAACGCAGCGTTTGGTTAGCCTTCCTCACAACATTTTCTGTGTGTTCTTTCCAGTTTAAGTTGTTCGTAATTGTAATACCTGGGTATTTAGCTGAATTTACGGCTTTTAGATTAGACTGATTTATCGTGTAACCGAAGTTTAACGAGTTCCTTTTAGCACTCGTGTGGATGACCTCACACTTTTCGTTATTTAGGGTCAACTGGAACTTCTCGCACCATTCAGATATTTTTTTCTAAATCGTTTTGCAGTTTGTTTTGATCTTGTGATGACTTTATTAGTCGATAAATGACAGCGTCACCTGCAAACAATCAAAGACGGCTGCTCAGATTGTCTCCCAAATCGTTCATATAGATAAGTAACAGCAAAGGGCCTGTAACACTACCTTGGGGAACGCCTGAAATCACTTCTGTTCCACTCGATGACTTTACGCCAATTGCTACGAACTGTGACCTCTCTGACAGGAAATCGCAAATCCAGTCACATTACTGAGACAATATTCCATAAGCACGCAATTTCACTACGAGCCACTTGTGTGGTACAGTGTCAAAAGCCTTCCGGAAATACAGGAATACGGAATCGATCTGAAATACCTTGTCAATAGCACTCAGAACTTCATGTGAATAAAGAGCTAGTTGTGTTTCACAGGACCGATGTTTTCTAAACCCATGTTGACTGTGTGTCAATAGACTGTTTACTTCGAGGTAATTCATAATGTTCGAACACAATATATGTTCTAAAATCCTGCTGCATATCGACGTTAACGAGATGAGCCTGTAATTTAGTGGATTACTCCTACTTCCTTTCTTGAATATTGGTGTGACCTGTGCTACTTTCCAGTCTTTGGGTACGGATCTTTCGTCGAGCTTTAATAATATAAGTACGTCTAAGGTGAACGAGAGTTCTGCAGAGCCAGAAGACAGTGTTATCACTCACGGCGACCTTCTTATAAGAATTCTGCAATAGGAAAAGAAGTCCGAGCCGAGAAATATAAAGCGGCACTGAAATTCCCAAAACTATTAAGGAGAAATTTGAAAATATGCCAAGACGTGTACATTAGGATTGTGAAAATAACTGGCCATTAGTAACGAGACACAGTATATACGTCAGCATAAAATACAAAACTAACTAGAAGTAAAATTTCAGCGGTCATAACTTCAAGAGTCGATGCTAACATAACGGTGCTCAGGGGTGAGCAAATGTTTGATAATAAAATTGCTGGACATTGCTCAAGCATTAAGAACGTAAAAGATACTATGTATGAAGTAGAATTAAGAATGTATTAACAATTTACGATTAATTTACAAGAAAATTTACGGAGATGTTCTTCTTAGGAGCACAATGAAAAAGACGGTGTTAAGTAAATGAATACCAAGGCTAACACAGAATAATGTTTTACAGATTCTTATTAATCGCAATTGAAGCCATAACCATGACCATTCATTGGCAGTTTGAGTGTTTCAAATGAAGATATACAAGGATTTTAACAATGCCGACCAAGAAGAACTTGTGCTACATTTACGGAACTATGCACAAGCAAGTTATCTGCCAAGAAGACTTTGAAGAAAAAGAACATGATAACACAACCGTCGTCTTGAACAATTAAACACAGCCCAACGCAAATTCGGTTGTCGTCCACGCAGTTGCAGTTCGACGCATCGCTACGAGTCTGCCATAGCCAACTTCAAAGGGGGTCGTGAGTCGGCACTAACAGTCCCAGTACGCAGCCACCATTGGCAGCAAAAGCAGCGCTCAGCTACGCCAGTGGCAGTATTACGCAGCTGACAAGACGCGACACACCTGCGTTTGAACACGCTGTAGCTGCAACACGCAACAGCACCAAACGGAAGTAACTCAATGCGGCAAGACGTCATATTTATTTTGGCATATTTAGCTGTTTTGTATTATCCTTTGCAGTATACCGTTTCGAGGTAACGACGCATTGAAGATTTATCACAACCGCGTCATCCACCTCATTAAATTTCAATTTACGACGCATCGACGACACACACTGAGGTGACAACAGTATTGGATACCGAATGTACAGGGTGTTTCAAAAATGACCGGTATATTTGAAACGGCAATAAAAACTAAACGAGCAGCGATAGAATTACACCGTTTATTGCAATATGATTGGGACAACAGTACATTTTCAGGCGGACAAACTTTCGAAATTACAGTAGTTACAATTTTCAACAACAGATGGCGCTGCAAGTGATGTGAAAGATATAGAAGACAACGCAGTCTGTGGGTGCGCCATTCTGTACATCGTCTTTCTGCTGTAAGCGTGTGCTGTTCACAACGTGCAAGTGTGCTGTGGACAACACGGTTTATTCCTTAGCACGGAGGATTTTTCTGGTGTTGGAATTCCACCGCCTAGAACACAGTGTTGTTGCAACAAGACGAAGTTTTCAACGGAGGTTTAATGTAACCAAAGGACCGAAAAGCGATACAATAAAGGATCTGTTTGAAAAATTTCAACGGACTGGCAACGTGACGGATGAACGTGCTGGAAAGGTAGGGCGACCGCGTACGGCAACCACAGAGGGCAACGCGCAGCTAGTGCAGCAGGTGATCCGACAGCGGCCTCGGGTTTCCGTTCGCCGTGTTGCAGCTGCGGTCCAAATGACGCCAACGTCCACGTATTGCCTCATGCGCCAGAGTTTACACCTCTATCCATACAAAATTCAAACGCGGCAACCCCTCAGCGCCGCTACCATTGCTGCATGAGAGACATTCAAATGGTTCAAATGGCTCTGAGCACTATGGGACTTAACATCTGTGGTCATTAGTCCCCTACAACTTAGAACTACTTAAACCTAACTAACCTAAGGACATCACACACATCCATGCCCGAGGCAGGATTCGAACCTGCGACCGGAGCGGTTACGCAGTTCCAGACTGAAGCGCCTAGACCGCACAGCCACACCGGCTGGCGAGAGACATTCGCTAACGATATAGTGCACAGGATTGATGACGGCGATATGCATGTGGGCAGCATGTGGTTTACTGACGAAGCTTATTTTTACCTGGACGGCTTCGTCAATAAACAGAACTGGTGCATATGGGGAACCGAAAAGCCCCATGTTGCAGTCCCATCGTCCCTGCATCCTCAAAAAGTACTGGTCTGGGCCGCCATTTCTTCCAAAGGAATCATTGGCCCATTTTTCAGATCCGAAACGATTACTGCATCACGCTATCTGGACATTCTTCGTGAATTTGTGGCGGTACAAACTGCCTTAGACGACACTGCGAACACCTCGTGGTTTATGCAAGATGGTGCCCGGCCACATCGCACGGCCGACGTCTTTAATTTCCTGAATGAATATTTCGATGATCGTGTGATTGCTTTGGGCTATCCGAAACATACAGGAGGCGGCGTGGATTGGCCTCCCTATTCGCCAGACATGAACCCCTGTGACTTCTTCCTGTGGGGACACTTGAAAGACCAGGTGTACCGCCAGAATCCAGAAACAATTGAACAGCTGAAGCAGTACATCTCATCTGCAAGTGAAGCCATTCCGCCAGACACGTTGTCAAAGGTTTCGGGTAATTTCATTCAGAGACTACGCCATATTATTGCTACGCATGGTGGATATGTGGAAAATATCGTACTATAGAGTTTCCCAGACCGCAGCGCCATCTGTTGTTGAAAATTGTAACTACTGTAATTTCGAAAGTTTGTCTGCCTGAAAATGTACTGTTGTCCCAAGCATACTGCAACAAACGGTGTATTTCTATCGCTGCTCGTTTAGTTTTTATTGCCGTTTCAAATATACCGGTCATTTTTGAAACAGCCTGTACACATGCAGATGGCTGTAGTGTCGTGCACTCAAGACACACAATGGCAATGCAGCGGCGGAGCTGTCATTTCTGCTAGGTGATTCACGTGAAAATGTTTCCGACGCCATTATGGCCACACGAAGGGAAGAAACAGACTTTGAACGCGGAATGGTAGTTGACGCTAGGCGCGTGGGACATTCCATTTCGGAAATCGTCAAGGAATTCAACCCACAGTATCGAGGGAGTGCCGAGAGTACCAAATATCGGGCATTACCTTTCAGCACGGACAACACACTGGCCGACGGCCTTCACTTAACTACAGAGAGTTGGGGTGTTTGCGTGTAGTTGTCAATGCTGGCAGATAAGGAACACTGCGTAAAATAACAGCAGAAATCAGTTCGGGACTTACGACGAGGGTATTTTTAAGACAGGTTCCTTTCAGAATATGCAGACACAATAACGCCTTTCTTACCAATCATGTACAACCGCTCACTTGACGAAAGGTCTGTTCCTAAAGACTGGAAAGTAGCACAGGTCACACCAATATTCAAGAAAGGAAATAAGAGTAACCCATTGAATTGCAGAGTCATATAACTGACCTCAATTTGCAGTAGGATTTTGGAGCATATACTGTACTCGAACATTATGAACCATCTTCAAGAAAATGACTTATTGATACATAACTAACACGGATTCAGAAAATATTGTTCTTGTGCAACACAGCTAACTCTTTATTCCCGTGAAGTAATGAGTGCTGCCGACAAGGGGTCTCAGATCGATTCCATATTCCCAGATTTCCAGAAGGCTTTTGATACCGTTCCTCACAAGCGACTAATAATCAAATTGCGTGCATATGGAGTATCGTCCCAGTTGTGTGACTGGATTCGTGATTTCCTCTCAGAGAGGTCACAGTTCGTAGTGATAGACGGTAAATCATCGAGTAGAACAGAAGTGATATCTGGCGTTCCGCAAGGTAGTGTCATAGGCCCTCCGCTGTTCCTGGTTTATATAAATGATCTAGGCGATAATCTGAGCAGCCCCCTTAGATTGTTTGCAGATGACGCTGTAATTTACCGTCTAATAAAATCATCAGACGATCAATTCCAATTACAAAATGATCAAGAGAGAATTTCTGTATAGTGCGAAAACTGGCGATTTGCTCTAAACAAAGAAAAGTGCGAGGTCATCCACATGGGTACTAAAATAAATCCGATAAATTTTGGGTATACGATAAATTGCACAAATTTAAGGGTTGTCAGTTCGACTAAATACCTAGGAATTACAATTACGAGCAACTTAAATTGGAAAGACCACATAGATAATATTGTGGGGAAGGCGAAACAAAGACTGCGCTTTGTTGGCAGAACATTTGGAAGGTGCGACAAACTCACTAAAGAGACAGCCTACATTACACTTGTCCGTCCTCTGCTGGAATATTGCTGCGCGGTGTGGGATCCTTACCAGGTAAGATTGACGGAGGACATCGAAAAAGTGCAAAGAAGGGCAGCTCGTTTCACGTTATCGCGCAATAGGGGTGAGAGTGTCACTGATATGATGCGCGAGTTGGGGTGGCAGTTACTGAAACAAAGTCGGTTTTCTTTGGGCCGAGATCTATTTACGAAATTTCAATCACCAACTTTTTCTTCCGAATGCGAAAATATTTTGCTGACGCCCACCTACGCAGAGAGAAATGATCATCATAACAGAATAACGGAAATCAGAACTCAAACGGAAAGATTTAGGTGTTCCTTTTTTTCCACGCGCCATTCGAGAGTGGAATGGTAGAGAAGTAGTATGAAAAGGAGGATGCTAAGTTCACCCAACCTGGATATGATGTGACGTCATTATGACGTATATACGCTTTAGTCGATTAACACACCTATCGACTTTCACGAACGTTCGAGATTCTAAACTGTCGTCAGCTAGTGGTTTGTTTTGACACGTGCGATTCTGATAACAGCTCAGTGTGGCAGCGTATATGTATTTCGCCAAAATAAAAGAGCTGGATATTAATAGAAATATTCGTGACCGTGGCCTTGAAAACACCACGGACAACACGTTTCGTAAAAAAGTGAAGTCTTCTTATGTCCCGACTGATTAGATTGTGTGATTGTTGTATTGAACGCTTACGCCGAAAATAATATTTATTTATTATCAATATTTTAGTATGGTTTCATACAATTGGTCTTGTCAGTACATATTAGATTGTGGCAGCATACTCTTGCTGACTTTTTTTTATTAATTTATATAGCTGAAAGAGAACTCGTGCAAGTTTGTTAGCTAAGTAATTTATATGTCCATCCCAAGATAGTCTTTTATCAACCATCATTCCAAGTAATTTTACACTCGGACCGCAGAGACAGGTACCTTACTGTCCAGTAATGACTGGAGTGTAGAATGATTGAATTTCGAACTTAAAAAGAAAAATATGAGGCATTGTTGAAGAAAAATCGTCGACCGGAGATGAAATACGAGGGGAAGTGGATTTCTCGATGTAATCTTAACCAAAGGTTAGTGTCTTGACGCATCTAAAGATTTTGGCTGCCGAGTGCTTCTTGTCACCGAGTACGAATAACCGACGTACTTCAGCTGGGTCCGAAGTACATCAATTTCTGCTTGAGATTCACAATAACCACGCAATTGCCCGTCGTCATCGATGCTGAACTCTTTCAGCTTTTCTCTCATTAGTCTCTCGAATGCTGAACACATAATTAGAGACGAGCAAACGAAAAACAACGCACAGGACACAAACACAGTACAATACACGATTTAAACGCAAGGAACGCAAAACACATTTAAACGAATGGCCCAGAGCACAGCGCTACCCTGTCACAACCTCTCGAAAGTTCACAAACGTCGAATAGTCGATATACGGTTTCTATCGTTTTCGATGTAGCGTGTATACGTCATAATGACGTCACATCGTATCCAAGTCCAGTGAACTTAGCATCCTCCGTATGAAAATGGTTCGATGAACCCTCTGCCAGGCACTTAAGTGTGAACTGCAGAGCAACCATGTAGATGTAGACAGTGCGGCGAAATTTGGCGTCAGTGGGCTGTGGAAGGAGATGACAGATGCGAGCGCCTGTCCCAACAGCATGACGTCACCCTCGGCGTCTCTGCTGGGCTCGTCACCAAATACGTCGAACTACAGACGACTGGAAAACATTGGCATGGCCAGGTGATTCCCAGTTTCAGTTGGCAAGAGCTGATGGCAGGATTCGAGCGTGACGCAGACGTCAAGAACCAATGGACCCAAATTGTAAACAAGGCACTGCGCAAGCTGGTGGTGGCCCTATTATGGCGTGGGCTGCGTTTACATGGAATGCACTGGGTCCTCCGGTCGAAGGGAACCGATCATTGACTGTAAATGGTTATGTTCGGCTACTAAAGTGCGCGTCATTTATGTTGGCGGCCGAGTTTAGGTTCGTTCTGCGCATCTGACATCACAAAACACAATCAGCCAATGAACAGAGAACGACGTTGCCAGATCTCGATTGCAGTGCAGAGCACGGACGAGTGTCTCCAGTTTTAGAAACGTTCAGTCATAAATAAAGTAATAGAACAAAAGCAATGTCTTAATAGCAGACTTTCTTTTGTGGAAAGTTTGGAAAAGCATTCTTTATACCAACTGCTTCATATTCTATTAATTAATTAAACCAAACAAGCAATAAGACTCCTAATTCAGGCGATAGCAAGGAAAGGTGTTTGTATCAATCTTACGAACCGCTTTTTCGCAATAAAGAACAGCGGTAATGGTTTATTTCCTGTTGTACTTCGATGAAGCATGAGTAATTCAAAGTCGTACCAATAGTGTTCGTCATTATTTTGCGTGACATGTTAGAGTCCTTATAGAGGTTTACTAGTAGAAGAGCTGCGATGGCACAACGGTTAAGGTGTACAGCTACAGAGGAGAAGGTCATGAGTTCAAACCTTGCGTGGTGCATAATATTTTCTTTATTTTAAAACAATATCGAAGTGTCTTCACGAATTTTATTCGTTTGAATGCAGTTTTGTGAAATTTCTAGTGCTTTGTCTCTTCATTAATCCTTTCGCTGCTGCAGACACGTGCTCCCCGCATTCCGTGCTGTGCGCGATTTTGTCATCACTGCACTGCTCGCCTGTGCAGACACATCGTGTTCCCACTGCTTTGACACACTTATCATACGATTTCACAAAAACTATTTGGCCCAAAAATATGATTTTTACACATCTTCTTGACTGATACCTTCCCCCCATAACTGACTAAATTTTGTTTCGATGTTAAACGCAGTTATTGTGCAGCATTAAATGTAGTAAACCATTGCACGAAATTGTTAAGAGTTTGCAGAAGTAAAAGTCCATAGCGTATACTTTCCGTATGGTCGATTTTAGTTGCCACAATTTTGAGAATGAAATGTGGACAAGATACCTAAATTTCACGTGCCCAGTGTAAATAAAACTTTTGTTACAGTCGCGAAAGATGGAATATTTCTCAATATTACATACAACACCTGTGTGGTACTTAAATTAAATGAGATATTGTTATACAGTAAATTTTATATGAAATTTGGGTATCTTGCCCACATTTCATTCTCAACATTGTTACATCTAAAATCGACCATATGGAAAGTATACTCTATGGACTTTTACCTCTGCAAACTCTTCAAAATTTCGTGCAATGGTTTACTATATTTAATGCTGCATAATAACTGCATTGAACATCGAAACAAAATTAAGTCATCTTCTAATAATTTCCGGGTATGCAGCCGGATCCCGTCGACATTCTGCCACGATATTTCGGCCCAGAGACGTCCGGCCATCATCGACGGGATCCGGCTGCATACCCGGAAATTATTAGAAGAAGAAATACGCCGGGAAAATTTCAGAAGTCACATAAAATTAAGTCATTTATGGGGGGAAGTTATGAGTCAAGAAGATGTGTAAAAATCAAATTTTTGGGCCAAATAGTTTTTGTGGAATCGAATGATAAGAGTGTCAAAGCAGTCGGAACACCATGTGTCTGTACAGACGAGCAGTGCAGTGACAAAACCGCGCCCAGTGCGGAATACAGGGAGCACGTCTTTGTAGCAGCGAAAGGGTTAATGCGACCATGATGGCTTTACTTCATGAACTGCGCGCTCCCCCCTAAACGTAAGCTTGCGAACTATGCTATACTATGGCGCTGCTTCTCTTGACGCGTGCGTCGTGTGCAACTGGCAACGCAGCAATCTCCCGCGTCTGGGCGGGCATGCGCGAGCCGCCAAGATAAAAGAATCGAACTATAGCACACCTTTTGCAGACAAACAACGATGGGATTTTTATGGATGACAATGCCCCATGTCACCGACCGACAGTTTTGCAGGAGTAGAACATTCTAGAAAATTCAAGCAAATGATTTGGCCACCCTGATCACCAGACGTGAATCCCAACAAACATTTGTGGCAAATAATCGAGAGGTCAGTTCGTGCTCAAAGTCTTGCACCGGTGACAATTCCGCAGTTCTGGACGGCTATAGAGGCAGCATGGTTCGGCATTTCTGCAGGGGACTTCGAAGGACTTGTTGAGCCCATGCAACACCAAACTGTTGCACTACGCCGGGCAAAAGAAGATCCGACTAGGTATTGGGAGGTTTCCCGCGATTTATGTCACCTCACTGGAAGCCTTCGAGAGACTTTGATACCCAAGGCAAAAGACAGAACTCAAATGACTACGGTGTAACGTAATGGGTAACGTCGTTGACTATAGCGCAGGAGGAAGTAGATCGTGGTCCACAATGTCCTGTGGCTGCCTGGCTCGAAGCACCTCGCTCTGCTGGTCATTGTGACTCCATGAAAATTGCGCCCAGCGAAATTTGCGCGCAACCAGAATTCTGTGAAAGCTGCGCCCCGTACCTGCTGCCTTTGTGTCACGGGTTACCTGAGTACGGACGGTCGTAATTACTCTAAACTACCTGCTCCCCAGACACGGCCGAACTGTGCCCTGGTAGACTTCCTCTACCACAGTAGCCGACTTGTCTGACCGAACAGCCGTAGTAGCGCCCAGCTGTCGTGGATTTGACATCGTGTGACTTGCGATTTCTGTCACAATACAGTAGAGCCCCATTAATCCGAACTAATTGGGACCGGACCTTGTTCCGATTACCGATTTGTTCGGATTGGCCGGAATTACGATGACGAAATTCTAGAATGAAGAGTACCAAGGAGAGAAGTAGGTGCACCATGGTAACAAATGGGAACAAGTGTGTGTATTGATTCGTTCAGCTGTAGTGGTGTGCGTATTTTCGTCGTAAGTAAACGGAAACTTACAACATTAACTTTCAAAGAAAAACGGAATGCTTTGAAACGAACAGACGATGGTGAGAATGGTTCTAAACTCTCAACGGAACTGGATGTTGGTAAAGCAACCATTTGTGATTGGAAGAAGAACAGAGTGAAGTTTGAACAGTTCCTGGGCAACATCTTCGGAAAAAACACTAGAAATTCAGCAGACTTTGAAACAGTCCCAGTACGATAAAGTGGATGAAGCTCTTTCCCTATGGTTTACACAGGAAAGAGAAAGGGGAACTCCTCTGAATGGAACACTGGTTCAGGAGAAGGCTGTTTACCTGAACAAGTTAATGGATTTTGATTAAAAATGAAATTCCTCCAACTGTACTTAAGATTTTATATTTACTTCGCTACTAGTTTCGACGTTGCCTCAACGCCATCTTTAGGCCCGTACACTTTGATGGAATCAGTAGTGTGTGGCTCAGTCCGCGGTGAGATCAACACGTGCACGTGTTGGTCTCACAGCGGACTTCTAGACTGAGCCACACACAACTGATTTCATCAAAGTGTACGGGCCTAAAGATGGCGTTGAGGCAACGTCGAAACTAGTAGCGAAGTAAATATAAAATCTTAAGTACAGCTGGAGGAATTTAATTTTTAATAAAAATCATACCAGCTGTGTCGCACGTTCATCCAGTTTAAATATGGATTTACGAAGAAGCTAATTAATGGTGATGAGTTAGTACGAGTATGGGTTGGTTGGACAGATTCGAAAAACGTCATGGAATCCATCAGCTAACAATTACTGGAGAGAAGCTTTCTTCTGACCGTGATGCAGCGAAGGAATACTTGGGTGAGTCTGAAGAAACGATAAGAGAGGGAAAGTATTCTCCCCAACAAACATAACGCTGACGAGACTGGCCTTAATTTTCGGGCACTGCCAACAAAAAGCCTGGCATCAAAAGCAGAAGACCATGCTCCTGGTTTTAAAATATGCAAAGATGGTGTGACTTTATTAGCGTGCAGCAACGCTGCTGGTAGTCACAAGCTGCCTTTAATGCTGATCGGCAAATCTGCTAGGCCCAGAGCTTTTAAAAACTGCAACGTGAAGTCCCTGCCCGTGTCTTATCGCAACCAGAAAAAAGCACGGATGGATGGTAAGACGTTCAAAGTATGGTTTCACGGCCAGTTTGTCCCCTCTCTTCGACGATTTTTAAGGAAAATCATTTGTCTCCCCGTGCAATTATTTTGATTCATAACGCGCCATCTCGCCCCAGCACTGAGGAATTATATGATGGAGAAACTGTAGCGAAGTTTTTGCCGCCGAATGTTACACCACTTGTAGAAGTGGATGGACCAAGACGTACTGCAAACATTAAAACTGATTTACAGAAACAATTTTTAAAAATGCTGAACCAAGATGATAGCATTCCTTTAGTGGACAAAATAAAAAAGACCAATGTGAAGGATGTTGTTTATCGGTCCGCTGAGGCATGGCAGAATATTTCACAATGAGAAAATTGTGGAGAAAACTGTGGACATCTCTTGAATTTCAGGACTACCTGGTTGAAAATGAAGAGGAAAATCTACTACAAATGATACAGACAATCCCTGGAAGCTAGTGAAGGAGACGTAGATGAGTGGATGGCAGAGGATGGGGCATGTGTGGAGAACCTTACTGACGCTGATTTAGTTGCTGCTCTGACTCAAGACCAGGAATAAGTGAACTGCTGTGACGGAAGTGACAATGAGCCTGAAAGCGACAAAGGAGAGCTGGTGCCACACTATGACGCAGCAGAAGCCCTTGACCTTGCGCTATGTTATTTGCCGCAACAGCCCACTGCTACACCTGCTGATTTGATGTTTATGAGACGATGGCGCAACTATGCAACATATAACAGATTATTTTCATTACGTCAAAAAACGATCACTGAGTTTTTGTTATCTAAAAAGTAGGGATAAAATGTCCGCTGTATTTTAAGTTTGACAGCTTTTCTTTCATTGTTATGCATTGTTTAAACATAATTTTTTTCTTGCCAATTTTTCTAATACATGTTTACTGTACTGTAGAGATGGGCAAACTGAAACACGTAACTGTTTCGAAACAAATGAAACAGTACAACGTAATGTTCCGATACGCTGTTTCGAAACAGTGAAACAGTTTGTGTTTTGTAATCTAATAAACCTACACATTTTATAATCTTGAATGTCTACTGTACAAGTATGTCCATATAAACACAAACGAGGTGCGAGAGCGCTAATCATGTCGCAGAAAGTATGAAACTATCACTTAGGCGTCTTGGCAGTTTCGTATTTCCTGCAGCAAATGCGCTGCTTTCGTGTCGCGTGACTTTCATACCTTTCAATTGGCTGAGGATAGCCATAGCTGAAGACAGAAGAACCACCACGAACGGAACTGGAGGTGGGAGCAAACTGCAGAAACAACGGATATTCTACTGGGAGTCCCACATTCCGTTAGTATGGGTAATATACCCATCCTGCTAATTTCCATCTACACAAAGGGAATCGTTGTGGATAATAGGCACAGTGACTATAGACTCACAAGTAACGCCAAATAATTCGAATGAATAACAAAATATAACAGAAAATTTTTTTGTCTTTCAAGGAGTTTCGAACCGTTACTATAAATTCACCATGCTTCCCATCCCTTCCCGTACACCATTACACTATCAGTGATTTGTCAAACAGATTGCTTGCAATTATACCTACATCAAATTTATGTATATGTCTAATAACTGTCACTCTACGCCTTTTTTTATTCAAAATGTTGTAGGCATACTTGCATTTCTTAATATGATTACTGTACATGAACAGAGAAGCGTATGTTATAAAAAAAGTGTAATTTAACTGAATGATTTTCACATATTTATTATTTTGAATGTGAATAGTATGCGTTGTTTTATTGTTTTGTTAGTGTTTATAAAGCAGATGTTACGCCATTTCGAAACAGGACAGTCAGCTAGAAACGAAGCTTTATTTTCGGATATTTTAAGCTTCATGCTATTGCTTGTCACAAAGATTTCGACACTCTTTCAAGAGTTTCATGAAGTGGTATGTTGTGTTTCAGTACCTGTGCCGAGCCCGAATCTCGTCCGACACAGAGTGGAATGAAACATCAATGTTTCGATACAATTAGTCCGTTCCAGGCACAGGTGGACTGAAACAGCCTTATTTTGAAACAACGGTACAGTTTCTGTGTCTGGCTCGAGATCGAATCTGGTCCGAGACAGGGGCGGAATGAAACACCACTGTTTCGAAACAGTGAACCACAACCGTTCCTAAACACTGAAACAGTTCCACGTATCGATACACTGTATCGGAACATAGAAACAGTGGCCAAGTCTACTGTACTGTGTAAATGAAAATAGTGTGTATGTACAGCAGTTTACCGCACAGTTTTGCATACTTAGACTAACATTTTTCATGTTCGAATCAACCGAACGTTCGGATTACCGGAATTCGGATTAGCGGGACTCTGCTGAAGTTCCGATACGGAAGCTTCAACGACCATTCTCGGCCACTATGAAGGTTCTTTCACGTAGTGAACAGAACGAAAGAAGACGGAATTGTGACGTGACGCTGTTCAAGACAGAAAGCAAACCACTGCCGACGAATGCTTAAAACCAAAGATTCGACGATGCTTCTTTCTCTCGAGCATCAGTATGGAGCTCCGGATGACGCGAGGGCATGACTTTGTCACTGAAATGTCAGAGCAGCAAGCAAAAGAGAAGTTTATACTACCAGCGGGCAAAATTACAGGGAAACGAGAAATGCGCAGACAAGAGAAGAAATTGATCTCAAAGCAGAGTTACTAGCTATGGATGATGGCAGCAGTTTTCTGTTAAGAGACGATAAATAAGGAAAGAGAATAATAGTTTTTAGCGGAAGAGAAGGGAGAGAGGCTCTAAGAAATAAACAAGACATTTTATGGATGGTAAGCTCAAGTGCAGCAGCAGACAGTTTTTGCGAAAGTACACCCTTCACGCCGACTTTGTGAGTACAACTAATGACACAGACATCTATCCAGTTGTCTTTGCTTTGTTACCAAACAAAAGAAAAGAGACGTACATCCGTCTTCTTCGAAATTTGGTGGAAAATGTTCTAGAATGGAAACCTGCAAACAACGTGACAGTAGGTTTCGAATCAGCAGCAATTTCCGCGACTGAAGTTGTACTACCGAGAACTGAAGTGGATGAATGTTATTTCCACATGAAAAAGTCGCTCTGGAGAAAAGTGTAAGATCTAGGACTTACTCATGAATACAAAGAAAATGAAGAAGTGAGACAAATTCGCGTGTGTGGTGCGGTGGTGTTTCTACAGCCTGAAGATGTATGTGACGGCTGGCTCGAGATACGTTCACAGACACCAGATAACTCCTGGCTTGCTGAGTTTTTTGATTACTTTGTAGACAGATGGTTGGAAAATGAGGAAAACCCCATCAACTTTTGGAGTTGCTACAAACAGCGCCGTAGAACGATCAACACTGTAGAATGCTGGCACCACAAAATTAACAACATGCCTGCTAAACCAAATCCTAAAATCAATTACGTAATTAGGTGTACGAAAAGAGGAGCAGAAAACTTCATGCCCGATGGTGAGGGTAGAGCTGATTACGTAAGGTTCAAAATGGTTCAAATGGCTCTGAGCACTATGGGACTTAACATCTATGGTCATCAGTCCCCTAGAACTTAGAACTACTTAAACCTAACTAACCTAAGGACAGCACACAACACCCAGTCATCACGAGACAGAGAAAATCCCTGACCCCGCCGGGAATCGAACCCGGGAACCCGGGCGTGGGAAGCGAGAACGCTACCGCACGACCACGAGCTGCGGACAGCACGTAAGGTAAATGGTAAAAAAGTATAAACGAAACGGGATGGAAAAAATAGTAAAAAAGTAGGAAGAGGATGATGAATCAGGGCTATCTCCTACCTGCAAAAAGTTGAATAAATTTCTCAGAAGATGTCTGTAGAAAAAAAAGGTACAAAATGTTAATAGTTACGTATAACTAAAAAATTAAAAAATATATACAAATAATGTTTTAAGCTGATTTTAAACACGCCTAAATGACAATAATTTACTTTTGCAAATTAGCCAGTCCACAAATGCTGGATGAAGTGCAATGGGAATTTCATTAGTTTTAGAAATCTGGGCTCAATTCTCTGGCCGGCCATACTGAACATGCTTTTCCGTGGTTTCGCAGATCATTCCAGGCAAATGGCGAGATGGTTCCTTAAGGAGGCCATGATTGCTTCCTCCCCCCTCCCTACAACCACAAAGCCGAACGAAAGCTAAATCTCTAACGACAATAACAGTGGACGTAACGTAAAACACCAAACGCAACATTTGTTTTCGCTAGGTTGTTATGATAATGAATGAAGATACATTGGTCTAAAATTAAATATATTAGTGGAATGTAAACTTTATTTCTGTGAGTGCTCTTGTCATTCGCTTTATAAAGCTTCTAAGACACATATACATACTTAAAAAACGTAAATATAAGACTCATGAATTATTTAAATGTTGTTGAATGTCTTGGCGATATTTGCTGTGCTGGGGTTCGAACTTGTACAGAACTGTGTAATAAATTCCGTATTTGGTGACCTACGCATCCAGTATTTTCCTCTGGTTCAGACTGAAATTTACGCAGTGGCATAGCTGGGTAGTTTGGTACCCGGCACAGACTTTTGTCAACCCTCCTCCCCCACACACCCACACTGGCAACCTCACAAAAGTACACAATACAACATTTGTGTGTAGGTGTTTTTTCACATGTGCGATTAAGTAATCAAAGTAAAATGTCAACTATTTTGCAAACAGTTTTTTGTGGATGAAGACGAATTAGTAAAACGCATAAAGAAAACCACACTGTTTAACTGATTATTAGGGAAGCAGAACAAGTAACCGAAGAGCTCCTTAGTGAAGGGTGACTAGCGTGTAGCTTAGAGTTTCTTCCCTTCTTTTTCGGCTGCAAATTTTGAAATTATTTCGTCGATATCGACACCTTTAGCTAGCCCGTTTTTTATTGAGTAACTGCTTGGCTCGTAGTGGACCCAAGATAATTCTTAATTCATTTGACATTTGAAAAAAAAAGAATTCTCTTACATAACGCTATCGAAACCCACGAAGTTAGGAAAAATCTTAGCGTCGAAATAAAGTTGGGAAAAGTTTCGGAGAAATCTTCACTGTCTTGAAATTTGTGCGAAGAATCTCATGATAACTGTCAACTGATTATTGTGTAATCGTGGAAATTTTCGTTTCTGAAGTTTTAATCAAATGACTAGGATCTGAAACAGCGTCTGATATAGAGTACATGGTTTTTCAACGTGTATCGGTTTCTTGTGGAAAGCTGTCGATGCGCTCTTAACATTGAGCAGCGTTCTGTATAATATGGCTTGAAAACCCTGCAGGTACCTGCTGCTGTGCGGGCCGACGGCCAGCGAACACTAAAATTTATTTTTTATTTCTGTTCTCTGTTCTGTTTTTGGAAAATTATTGATTCACTCGATCGTTCTAATAAGGTGCAATGTACTTTCGACCTGAATTTTAAGAGACCAACCGTAATCTGGGTAACAGATGATCTGAAAGTTGCTGTGCAATACTACATCTGGATTTTTATAGAGATAGACAGCACTGACAAAACTGAGAGATTAGCGAAAGTAAACAACGGTATATGGAAATTTCCACACAGAGACGGATTCCGTTACCGAGCAAGGTGGCGCAGTGGTTAGCACAACCGGGAGGACGACTGTTCGAACCCGCATCCGGCCATCCTGATTTATGTTTTCCGTCATTCTCGTAAATTGCTTGAAGCAAATGCCAGGATGGTTCTTTTGAAAGGGCACGGGCAGTTTCCTTCCCCATCCTTCTCTAACCTTATCGGACCCGTGATGACTGGGTGTTGTGTGACGTCCTTAGGTTAGTTAGGTTTAAGTAGTTCTACGTTCTAGGGGACTGGTGACCATAGATGTTAAGTCCCATAGTGCTCAGAGCCATTTGAACCATTTGAACCTTATCGGACCGATGACCCCGCTATTTGGTCCCCAAATCAATCAACCAAGGGGTTCCATCAGTGACATGAAGATTCAGCTTATGACATCAGGAACGTAAAAGTGTAAAATCTACCGGTCGAAGTGCCTGACGAGGGCCGGCTGGAGTGGCCAAGCGTTTCTAGACGCTGCAGTCTGGAACCGCGCGACCGCTCTGGTCGCAGGTTCGAATCCTGCCTCGGGCATGGATGTGTGTGATGTCCTTAGGTTAGTTAGGTTTAAGTAGTTCTAGGGGACTGAGGACCTCATCAGTTAAGTCCTATAGTCCTCAGAGCCATTTTTTTGCCTGACGAGATCATAAAGACCTTCAGAATGAACAGGTACGTTTTTGAACTAATCAGAGAAAAATGGGGCAGCGCCGACAGAATTCAAGCAGTAGAAGCTCGCTCTCTCTTTCATAGCGGTTTGTGGTCACATACGATTTGTGACATATAGCGGACAACTACAGACGTGTTCCATATGCCTCGAAGAGAAGCATATGAGAAACAATTGCCCACGCAGAAGAGAGATGCAATTCCTTCCCTAGGGAAAACACATACGCAGGGATAATGACGAGCCTCAATGAAGAGTTTCCAACGCTTTCATTGAAAGAAAAGGAGACTCCCGAGCCATCACACAAGGAGGAGATAAACGACGACACCGCAGCCAACCAACGGCCGGAAGAGGCGAGCATAACAACAGCCGAGGCCCCGGCAACGTCAGCGACCGCACCTGCATCTGTTTCTGACCCGTCCTTGCCGCGGAAGCCGCCGCCGCCACGTGTGTGTGTCTATGTAGGGAAAATCTTGATGCCGGTCGGCTGCGCTCGGCAGCTGCGGGTCTGCAGCTCGCAGCGCTTCCTAGTGGCAGACAGTGAAAGCTTAACTTCGCCTTTAGGACTAGGAGGTGTTCGATTCACTCCGCGCGAAATTCATAACGGAGTGTTAATTACTGACTGAAGTTTTTAATCTTATGTACATTTTCACAGGCTTCACATCACAATGTGTCGAAGTGCCTAGGCCGCTTACGCAGTTTTTCGGACCTACAGTTCGCGATAATGAAGGAATTTACGAGCAACTCTTCGAAAATATATTCTGCAACTAAAAACACAGATAATTTATCCGTAAACTACGAGTAATTTTTCGCGAGAAAAGTGTTCCAGTTCTTACTATCTTAACTAATACTATAGGTTTCTGACTGCAGAGGGCTACGCAGATAGATTGGTCTGAATCCCGTGTTTATCGCCATCACTGCACAAACGTCCTGGACAGTGCTTTCCTTCATTAACCCGACTCTCAACGGCACAAAGATTTACTGTTCCTAGACACAGGTCCCGCCGCCCCGGCGAGTAACAAAAGACGGATTAGTGACGACAGCTCGGAAGAAAATGACCTGCCACCGCAGCCCATAAACGAAAGACCAGCCGCAGAAAAGATGGAATGGCAGACAACAGAGACAGGAAATTCTAACAACAGACCAACAGACACCACCCGAGACAGTATATAAAGAGAGAAAAACAACAAGCTCAATAACTAAACTAAAACTAAATAAAGAAGATGACGTCGGCGTGAAACCTCCTGAAAGAGAAGCGGTGAAAGAAACGAAACGAGACTGACCCCCCACAGAAAGGAACACGGCGCAAAACAGTGCACAAGAAACAAACGCAAACAGAAGTGGAAACAGGTATGAGAGGAGTAGAAACGACTCCATGCACTCACAAGAAACAACCGGAAGCATAAACAAACAGTACAGGCCTGACAGACCATTCTACTAACCCAATGACGCAGAATACAGCTCCCATGAATAACCGAGCTAATCGCTACACACAAAAGGCAATGTTCCGACTGACTCACTCACTCACTGACTCATCACCGCCGACCTCAAAGCACTAAGGACGGAAACCTGAAGTTTGCAGAGGGTTTGATCTTATACTGCAGGCATCGTTTAAGAATGAAGTTTTTTATATTCCATCCCTAAGGGGGTTAAATAGGGGATGAAAAGCTTTGTGGAAATGTATTACTATTAAGGCAATTTTGAAACTAGAGCTACGAAAACTGGTGTTTGGTTTCTTGCTCAGAAATAAAAAATATCTTTATTTTAGCATTTTTGAAGATTCAACCCCTAAGGGGTGAAATAACCTATGAAAGTTTTTTTTTTTTTTAAATATGTTGCTATTAAGGCAATTTTGAAGCTAGAACTATAGAAATTGATATTTGTTCTTTATTTCAGAAATTTAAAAAAAATGTGCTTCAACGTGAAGACATGTTCTATGAAAATCTTTCGTTATGAAAGCATTTTTAAACCAAAATCTATGGAAATTTGTATTTGGGTTGTAGATTAGAAATACAGAAATAAATGTTTCAGTATTTTGGAAATTCGACCCACAATGTGGTGAAATAGGGGATGACATATCTTATGAGAACATTTAATTACGAAACCATTTTTAGTGCTAAGTCTATGAAGATCTGAATTTGGTTTCTTGGTTCGAAATAAGGAATTACATGTTTCAGTGCTTTTGGAAACTAAACCCCTAATGGATTGGGAGGGGAGGGGGGATAGGGCCCGACTAATTCACTGACTCATCATTGCCCAGCCAAAATCGCTGAGGATAGAAACTTAAAATATGGAGAGGGCGGTGATCTCATACTGTCGGCATCGTTTAGTTAGACATTATTCGATATTCAATCCCTGTGGGGGAGAATTAACGGATGGAAAGTTTTTTAAAACACTTCGCTATTAATGTAATTTTGAAGCAAAAGCTACGAAAATTAGTATTTGGTTTTCCGGTCAGAAATGAAAAATTACGTGTTACAGCATTTTCGGAAATTCAACCACTAACGGGCTGAAATAGTGGGTGAAAGTTGAAAATAAATCGTAATTAAAGTACTACTAAAACGTTTTTAAAACTACATCTGTGGAACTTGGTATTTGATTTCTTCCAGAAATAAATAATATGTGATTCGTTGTTTTCGGAAATTCAACCCCTAAGGAGGTGAAATATGAGATAGAAATTTTTATGAAAGTATTTCATTATGTTAAGCCACTTTTAAAGCTATATCTACGAAAACTGATAATAGACTTCCTAAGAAATATGTGTGAGGGGATGAAACCTTCTATAGAAATATCACCCCCCCCCTCCCACCCCTATCCCCCATGAACTATGAATCTTGCCTTTGGTGGGGAGGCTTGCGTGCCTCAGCGATACAGATGAACCTGATGATACCTGAAATGCAACCACAACGCAAGGGTTTCTATTGAGAGGCCAGACAAACATGTGGTTCCTGGAGAGGGGCAGCAGCCTTTTCAGTAGTTGCAGGGCGACAGTCTGGATGATTGACTGATGTGGCCTTATAAGATCAACCAAAACGGTCTTGCTGTGCTGGTACTGTGAATGGTTGAAAGCAAGGGGAAACTACAGCCATAAATTTTCCCGAGGGCATGCAGTTTTACTGTATGGTTAAATGATGATGGCGTCCTCTTGGGTAAAATATTCCGGAGATAAGATAGTTCCCCATTCGGATCTCCAGGCGAGGACTACTCAGTAGGACGTCGTTATCAGGAGAAACAAAATTGGCGTACTACGGATCGGAGCGTGAAATGTCAGGTCCCTTAATCGGCCGGGAGGGTTAGAAAATTTAAAAAGGGAAATGGATAGGTTAAAGTTAGCTATAGTGGGAATTAGTGAAGTTCGGAGGCAAGAGGAACAAGACTTCTGGTCAGGTGAATACAGGGTTATAAATACAAAATCAACTAACGGTAATGCAGGAGTATGATTAATAATGAATAAAAAAATAGGAACGTGGATTAACTACTACGATCAGCATAGTGAACCCACTATTGTAGCCAAGATAGACAGGAAGCCAACGCTTACCACAGTAGTATAAGTTTATACGCCAACCAGCTCCGCAGATGATGAAGAAATTGAAGAAATGTATGCTGCGATAAAAGAAATTATTCAGATATTCAAGGGAGATGAATATTTAACAGACACTGCGAACTGGAATTCGATAGTAGGAAAAGGAAGAGAAGGAAAAGTAGTAGGTATTATGGACTGGGGGTAAGAAATGAAAGAGGAAGCTGCCTGGTGAATTTTGCACAGAGCATAACTTAAATCATAGTTAACACTTGGTTTAAGAATCATGAAACAAGGTTGTATACTTGGAAGAGGCCTGGAAAGACTGGAAGGTCTCAGATAGAGCATGGAATGGTAAGACAGAGATTTAGGAACCAGGTTTTAAATTGTAAGACATTTCCGGGGCCAGATGTGGACTCTGAACACAATTTATTGGTTATGATCTGTAGATTCAAACTGAAGACACTGCAAAAAGGCAGGAATTTAAGGAGATGGGATCTGGATAAACTGAAAGAACCGCAGGTTGTAGAGAGTTTCAGAGAGAGCCTTAGAGAACGGTTGACAGGTAGCTTTGAGAGATGAAATAGTGAAGGCAGCAGAGGCACAAATAGGTAAAAAGACGAGTTCTAGTAGAAATCCTTGGGTAACGGAAGAGATACTGGATTTAAATGATGAAAGAAGGAAATATAAAAATGCAGTAAATGAAGCAGGGGAAAAGGAATACAACCATCTCAAAAATGAGATCTACAGGAAGTGCAAAATTACTAAGCAGAGATGGCTAGAGGACAAATGTAAGGATATAGAAGCATATATCACAAGAGGTAAGATAGATACTGCCTACAGGAAAATTAAAGCGACCTTTGGAGAAAAGAGAGCCACCTGTATGAATATCAAGAGCTCAGATAGAAACCCAGTCCTCTTCTCCCTAATTATATTCAGTACCTCCTCATTAGTTATGTGATCTACCCATCTAATATTCAGCATTCTTCTGTAACACCACATTTCGAAAGCTTCTATTCTCTTCTTGTCTACACTGTTTATCGCCCATGTTTCACTTCCGTACATGGCTACACACCATACAAATATCATCAGAAAAGACTTCCTGACACTTAAATCTATACTCGATGTTCCCAAATTTCCCGTCTTCAAAAACGCTTTCCTTGCAGTAGCCAGTCTACATTTTATATGCTCTCTACTTCGACCATGTTCAGTTATTTTGTTCTCCGAAGAGCAAAACACATCTACTACCTCAAGTGTCTCATTTTCCTATCTGTTTACCTCAGCATCACCTGATTTAATTCGACTACATTCCATTACCCTCGTTTTGCTTTTGTTGATGCTCATCTTCTATCCTCCCTTCAAGACGCCGTCCATTCCGTTCATCTGCTCTTCCAAGTCCTTTGCTGTCTCTGACAGAATTACAATCTCGTCGGCAAACCTCAAAGTTTTATTTCTTCTCCATGAATTTTAATGTCTACTCCAAATACTTTCTTTTGTTTCCTTTACTGCTTGCTCAATATACAGACTGAATAACACTGGGGATAGGCTACAACCCTGTCTCATTCCATTCTCAATCACAGCATCCCTCTCATGCCCCTCGACTCTGATAACTGCCATCTGGTTTTTGTATTTTACACCTGCCATCTTCAGAATTTGAAAGAGAATACTCCAGTCAACATTGTCAAAAGCTTTTTCTGCAAATGCTAGAAACATAGATTTCCCTTTCCTTAACCTATCTTCTAAGATAAGTCGTGAGTATTACCTCGAGTGTTCCAACATTTCTACGGAATCCAAACTGATCTTCCCCGAGGTCGACTTCTACCAGTTTTTCCATTCGTCTGTAAAGAATTCGTGTTAGTATTTTGCAACCTTGTTTTATTAAACTGTTGGTTCGGTAATTTTAACACTTGTCAACACGTGCTTTCTTTTGGATTTGAATTTTATATTCTTCTTGAAGTCTGAGGATATTTCGCCTGTCTCATACATCTTGCTCGTCAGATGGAAGAGCTTTGTAATGACTGGCTCTCCCAAGGCTATCGATAGTTCTAATGGAATGTTGTCTACTCCCGGAGCCTTGTTTCAATTTACATCTTTCAGTGCTCTGTCAAATTCTTCAGGCAGTATCATATCTCCCATTTTATCTTCATCTACGTCCTCTTCCATTTCCATAATATTGTCCTCAAGTACATCGCGCTTGTATACACCCTCTACATACTCCTTCCACCTTTCTGCAATGTAGAGAAGAAGAGAATAGAAGCTTTTGAAATTTGGTGCTACAGAAGGATACTGAAGATTAAATGGGTAGATCACGTAACTAATGAGAAGATACTGAATAGAATTAGGGAGCACATCTTGAGTAGAAGAAGGGATCGTTTGGTAGGACACGTTCTGAGACATAAAGGGATCACCAATTTAGTACTGGAGGGAAGCGTGGAGGTTAAACAACATAGAGGGAGACCAAGAGATGAATACACCAAGCAGATTCATAAGAATGTAGGTTGTAGTAGTTATTCGCAGATGAAGAGGCTTGTGCCGGATGGAGTAGCATGGAAAGCTGCATCAAACTAGTCTCTGGACTGAAGACCACAACAACAATAACAATATCACCACAAGAATTCAGAAGACGGGATTAAAAAAGACCTCCGAAACCAGTTTCCAGAATAGCTTTTTGGTCAGTAGTACACTCGAAAAAGACCATGCTTTCATCGCCTTAATTAGTGTGAAAAGTTCAAAAGATGTTACAGTTTGTGAACAACATAAAAATTCGATTAAAGTTAAAAAAAATCTGTGCAAACTATACAGTCTACGCGAGGGAAGCAGCGGATGCTAAGCTAGTGAAGAACATACAATCACAACTATTAATATAAATTAAATTATGTCTTTACAAGAAGTTATAACAACAAATATAAAAGGAATTGCTGGATATAACATGACACTAAATATCAATGCAGAAGTGAAATGACGCACAGCACTTTAATTACGGACGACATTGAATTCGGAAACGTGAAAAGACTGCCAAACGGACGATAAATATCTGCAAAAATTCACAATGTACTTTTTGTAAGCATATATACCCCATCTGGGAACGAAAATAAATCAGTTCCCGGAACCTAACACATAAATTATCCTATGTTGAAATGAAACCCATAGCGTTCTCGGACCACAGCTGTCAGATTACAAAAATATATCTACCAATGCAAAAGAAAGATCGAGGTAAATGTTTTTTTGGAGAATGCCCATTCGCGACATGAAACATACATCATTGGATAAGAAAATAGACGAAGTGTAGAGAGAATGTCTCAAGAAGAAAGAGATGGCAAAACATCTGTAGAATGGTGGACAACACAAGCTAAACCGATGATCAGGAAATCACATAAAATACAGCGCTGAAAAGGCCATGTGCAAAAAGTGCACAGCAGGCTTTTATACCCAGTGCATGAGAGACCCAATGTGCTAATATTCTTTTTCTTCTTCGTCTTAGCTTCGTTAACACATTTTGGAACTTTCTTATGAATGTAGTACGTGAATGTTCTGCAATGTGTGATGTTATTTATACTTCCGTGAAATAAATATTTGGTTGTTTATTTCCGAATACATGCCGATATCGGAGTGTGTGGTTGGGAAAATAGAGGACAGTTTACACTGATGATTCAGAACATTATGAGCACCTGCGTAATCGCCAAAACTATTAATTACATAAATATGAGCACTGTCCCTAATAATTTGTTCACCTACTGTACTTTCTGCTCTATCTTTAGCTTCAAATTGATTAGAAGCTATCAATAAGTAACACCAGTATTCTCGATATAGCTTACGCTATCTGTCTCGAAATGTGATGCCGGAGCAGTATACCAGAAAGCGGGAAACGACGTGACGCGACGTGATGAAATCAGCAGCAGCGACTGTAACAACGTTGAAAGGCCTAGTGCTGTGTGGCGGAAAAAGGGGGGGGGGGGGGGACTTGTGACAGCGGGTGCCTCTCGCACACCCGGACAGTAGAATATTGCGATGACGCATGTGTCCTCACCCCCCTGCACTCAAAGCCGGTGGTAGCAGCAGCAGTGAGGCTTTATCATTTACAGGGCTATTACAAATGATTGAAGCGATTTCATAAATTCACTGTAGCTCCATTCATTGACATATGGTCACGACACACTACAGATACGTAGAAAAACTCATAAAGTTTTCTTCGGCTGAAGCCGCACTTCAGGTTTCTGCCGTCAGAGCGCTCGAGAGCGCAGTGAGACAAAATGGCGACAGGAGCCGAGAAAGCGTACGTCGTGCTTGAAATGCACTCACATCAGTCAGTCATAACAGTGCAACGACAGTTCAGGACGAAGTTCAACAAAGATCCACCAACTGCTAACTCCATTCGGCGATGGTATGCGCAGTTTAAAGCTCCTGGATGCCTCTGTAAGGGGAAATCAACGGGTCGGCCTGCAGTGAGCGAAGAAACGGTTGAACGCGTGCGGGCAAGTTTCACGCGTAGCCTGCAGAAAATTGGCTCATGCCAGAACTGGAGACCGACAGCGCCGACTTCATCTTTCAACAAGATGGTGCTCCACCGCACTTTCATCATGATGTTCGGCATTTCTTAAACAGGAGATTGGAAAACCGATGGCTCGGTCGTGGTGGAGATCATGATCAGCAATTCATGTCATGGCCTCCACGCTCTCCCGACTTAACCCCATGCGATTTCTTTCTGTGGGGTTATGTGAAAGATATAGTGTTTAAACCTCCTCTACCAAGAAACGTGCCAGAAATGCGAGCTCGCATCAACGATGCTTTCGAACTCATTGATGGGGAGATGCTGCGCCGAGTGTGGGAGGAACTTGATTATCGGCTTGATGTCTGCCGAATCACTAAAGGGGCACATATCGAACATTTGTGAATGCCTAAAAAAACTTTTTGAGTTTTTGTATGTGTGTGCAAAGCATTGTGAAAATATCTCAAATAATAAAGCTATTGTAGAGCTGTGAAATCGCTTCAATCATTTGTAATAACCCTGTACAATCATTAGAAGTGACATCCACTATCAGTTCACCACGCTCCTACTTGGTCGCACTATTTATTTCAGTTTTAGTTCCTTATTCATCTTCGTTCCGTCTAGATTTCTGTGCCGGTCAAGCTCGCTTTTTTCATTAACTACTTTCATTCTTTTCCTGCTGATCGTGCAGGTGTGAGTCCGTTAGTAGTACAATGATTACCAAAGCAGAAAGAAACTAAAACAAGCAGAAGAATTTATACACTGATGAGCCACCTGTTTAATAAGTTGTTGTTCCACATTTCAAGCACAGTACAACAGAGATTCTGCTCTGAACCGATTCGTGAAGTCCTTGACAGCATTCCGGAAGTATGTGGCATCAGACGTGCATGAACAGATCAAGCAATTTCTGAATTCCTGCAGTTTACAAGACGGTGGTTAACAGGCACGCAACTGGGGCACAATGTGTTCCAATGGATACAGATCAGGCGCATTTGCTGGACAAAACATCAATGTGAGTTCACTATAATGCCCCTCAAACCACTGTAGCACAGGTCTGATCTTGCAGCATGAACAGTTAGTTATCCTGCTAAAAGATGTCATCGCCGTAAGGGAGACTTCAAGCATGAAGCAATGCAGGTGGTCCGCAGTAGCGTAGTTCACTGCTCTCTTGATGCCTTCGATTGCCACCACAGATCCCATGGAACCCCATAGCATGATTTTGCCCTCACCAGACTGCATCTGTGGTGCAGTATATGTTTCGTGTAGCCATTCGCCTGGATCACGGCGTGTAAGGACTCAACCGTCGATCTGGTGCAACAAGAAATTACACTCCTGGAAATGGAAAAAAGAACACATTGACACCGGTGTGTCAGACCCACCATACTTGCTCCGGACACTGCGAGAGGGCTGTACAAGCAATGATCACACGCACGGCACAGCGGACACACCAGGAACCGCGGTGTTGGCCGTCGAATGGCGCTAGCTGCGCAGCATTTGTGCACCGCCGCCGTCAGTGTCAGCCAGTTTGCCGTGGCATACGGAGCTCCATCGCAGTCTTTAACACTGGTAGCATGCCGCGACAGCGTGGACGTGAACCGTATGTGCAGTTGACGGACTTTGAGCGAGGGCATATAGTGGGCATGCGGGAGGCCGGGTGGACGTACCGCCGAATTGCTCAACACGTGGGGCGTTAGGTCTCCACAGTACATCGATGTTGTCGCCAGTGGTCGGCGGAAGGTGCACGTGCCCGTCGACCTGGGACCGGACCGCAGCGACGCACGGATGCACGCCAAGACCGTAGGATCCTACGCAGTGCCGTAGGGGACCGCACCGCCACTTCCCAGCAAATTAGGGACACTGTTGCTCCTGGGGCATCGGCGAGGACCATTCGCAACCGTCTCCATAAAGCTGGGCTACGGTCCCGCACACCGTTAGGCCGTCTTCCGCTCACGCCCCAACATCGTGCAGCCCGCCTCCAGTGGTGTCCCGACAGGCGTGAATGGAGGGACGAATGGAGACGTGTCGTCTTCAGCGATGAGAGTCGCTTCTGCCTTGGTGCCAATGATGGTCGTATGCGTGTTTGGCGTCGTGCAGGTGAGCGCCACAATCAGGACTGCATACGACCGAGGCACACAGGGCCAACACCCGGCATCATGGTGTGGGGAGCGATCTCCTACACTGGCCGTACACCACTGGTGATCGTCGAGGGGACACTGAATAGTGCACGGTACAACCAAACCGTCATCGAACCCATCGTTCTACCATTCCTAGACCGGCAAGGGAACTTGCTGTTCCAAAAGGACAATGCACGTCCGCATGTATCCCGTGCCACCCAACGTGCTCTAGAAGGTGTAAGTCAACTACCCTGGCCAGCAAGATCTCCGGATCTGTCCCCCATTGAGCATGTTTGGGACTGGATGAAGCGTCGTCTCACGCGGTCTGCACGTCCAGCACGAACGCTGGTCCAACTGAGGCGCCAGGTGGAAATGGCATGGCAAGCCATTCCACAGGACTACATCCAGCATCTCTACGATCGTCTCCATGGGAGAATAGCAGCCTGCATTGCTGCGAAAGGTGGATATACACTGTACTAGTGCCGACATTGTGCATGCTCTGTTGCCTGTGTCTATGTGCCTGTGGTTCTGTCAGTGTGATCATGTGATGTATCTGACCCCAGGAATGTGTCAATAAAGTTTCCCCTTCCTGGGACAATGAATTCACGGTGTTCTTATTTCAGTTTCCAGGAGTGTAGATTCATTCGACAAGCGACACGTTTCTATTGATCCTTGGTGAAAACTAAGTGATGCTGTGCTCCTTTGCAATCTTAACTGACGATGTCATTGGGCAACACAGGAACACTTAGGTGTCGTGTGAAGTGGAGCTCCATTTTCAACGATGGCCTTTGAGCAGTGCGCTCCGAAAGCCTATTCTGTATTACACAGTGGAGGATCATCCGACCTGTACGTTTTGCGATGAGACGTGGTGGTCCAATACCATACGGCCTCCTCGTTACTTCACCATCCTTCAACCACTTCCCATAAGTGCTCACGACAGTAGTACACCAACAGACGAACCAGATTCGCCGTTTCAGAGATTCTCGTTTCTAGCTTCAGCGCCACAACAGTGCGCCCTTTGTCAAAACTGCTTACGCCAGTGGATTTACGCATTTGCGGCCCGTATCTCCATTATAACTATGCCCATTCGTCTCTCGCTTACATTCTTTCGTTACTGCGCCACGTGCCCGCAACAGCACTAGGAGGCGTTCAACCTCATGTGGGCAGTGGTCATAATGTTTTGGCTCATCAGCGTATGTTCAGCAAACTAGATAGAGAGGCTATAGTTTCGCATCTCAATAAGGAACTCGAAACATCTAGCAGAGGAGAGGAACATGTGTAAGAAGTGTGGCTCAGGTTTAAAGGAAAAGTAACTTTCCAGTTGATAGAAATGTACACTCCTGGAAATTGAAATAAGAACACCGTGAATTCATTGTCCCAGGAAGGGGAAACTTTATTGACACATTCCTGGGGTCAGATACATCACATGATCACACTGACAGAACCACAGGCACATAGACACAGGCAACAGAGCATGCACAATGTCGGCACTAGTACAGTGTATATCCACCTTTCGCAGCAATGCAGGCTGCTATTCTCCCATGGAGACGATCGTAGAGATGCTGGATGTAGTCCTGTGGAACGGCTTGCCATGCCATTTCCACCTGGCGCCTCAGTTGGACCAGCGTTCGTGCTGGACGTGCAGACCGCATGAGACGACGCTTCATCCAGTCCCAAACATGCTCAATGGGGGACAGATCCGGAGATCTTGCTGGCCAGGGTAGTTGACTTACACCTTCTAGAGCACGTTGGGTGGCACGGGATACATGCGGACGTGCATTGTCCTGTTGGAACAGCAAGTTCCCTTGCCGGTCTAGGAATGGTAGAACGATGGGTTCGATGACGGTTTGGATGTACCGTGCACTATTCAGTGTCCCCTCGACGATCACCAGTGGTGTACGGCCAGTGTAGGAGATCGCTCCCCACACCATGATGCCGGGTGTTGGCCCTGTGTGCCTCGGTCGTATGCAGTCCTGATTGTGGCGCTCACCTGCACGGCGCCAAACACGCATACGACCATCATTGGCACCAAGGCAGAAGCGACTCTCATCGCTGAAGACGACACGTCTCCATTCGTCCCTCCATTCACGCCTGTCGCGACACCACTGGAGGCGGGCTGCACGATGTTGGGGCGTGAGCGGAAGACGGCCTAACGGTGTGCGGGACCGTAGCCCAGCTTCATGGAGACGGTTGCGAATGGTCCTCGCCGATACCCCAGGAGCAACAGTGTCCCTAATTTGCTGGGAAGTGGCGGTGCGGTCCCCTACGGCACTGCGTAGGATCCTACGGTCTTGGCGTGCATCCGTGCGTCGCTGCGGTCCGGTCCCAGGTCGACGGGCACGTGCACCTTCCGCCGACCACTGCCGACAACATCGATGTTCTGTGGAGACCTCACGCCCCACGTGTTGAGCAATTCGGCGGTACGTCCACCCGGCCTCCCGCATGCCCACTATACGCCCTCGCTCAAAGTCCGTCAACTGCACATACGGTTCACATCCACACTGTCGCGACATGCTACCAGTGTTAAAGACTGCGATGGAGCTCCGTATGCCACGGCAAACTGGCTGACAGTGACGGCGGCGGTGCACAAATGCTGCGCAGCTAGCTCCATTCGACGGCCAACATTGCGGTTCCTGGTGTGTCCGCTGTGCCGTGCGTGTGATCATTGCTTGTACAGCCCTCTCGCAGTGTCCGGAGCAAGTATGGTGGGTCTGACACACCGGTGTCAATGTGTTCTTTTTTCCATTTCCAGGAGTGTAGATAAAGAGGCTATAGTGTCGCATCTCAATAAGGGACTCGAAACATCTAGCAGAGGAGAGGAACATGTGTAAGAAGTGTGGCTCAGGTTTAAAAGAACAATTAACTTTCCGGTTGATAGAAAAGTATATGAAGGTACTATCTGTTCCCGAAGGAACAGATACCATTGATGACCGTGCAGTTTCTCTAGAATGAAATGATAATTAAATCGACACCCTAGCTGCAAACAGGCGTTGATATACATCATTGGGGACGTGTTGAAAATGTGTGCCCCGACCGGGACTCGAATCCAGAGCCTCCTGCTTACATGGCAGACGCTCTGTGCATCTGAGCCACCGAGGTCACACAGGATAGTGTGCACTGTGGACGTGTTGGGAATGTGGGTCTCACGAGGAGCGTGCAAGGGATAAGTTCCTGCAGGCGCACTACCCTCTGTTCCCATGGTGGCTCTTATGAATAGAACGTCAGCCATGTAAGCAGGAGATCCCGGGTTCGAGTCCCGGTCGGGGCACACATTTTCATCATGTCCCGAATTATGTATATCAACGCCTGTTTGCAGCTAGGGTGTCGATTTAATTATCATTTCATGATAGAAATGTACCTAACAGAACAGTTCATGATGGGAGGCAACCTCCATATTATACAGACACTGTAAAGAAACATCTAAACAAGCAGGGACTACTTCATAATACGTGTAAAAGAAAGCTAGGACTATAGAGAGAAGGATCATGAAAGATGCGCACTTGACTGTCAAGAGGGCAATGCGTGAAGCCTTCAACGACAACTGGAGCAGAATATTATAGAGGATGTCTCACAAAACCAAAGAAATATTTGTCGCATGTGAAGGCTGTTAGTGGTACCAAAGTTGGTGACCAGACACTCACGGAAGAGACGGGGACTGAAACTGAAGGTAGAAACGCTGAATTCAGTTTAAATTGTTCATTTACGAATGAAAATCCAAGGATATTGCCCCAATTTAATTTTCGAACCACTGCAAAGCTGAATGATATAGATACTAGCGTCAGTATCATTTTGTCTTGAAACTTTTGCATTAGTCCGTGTTTGCACGAAAACAACAACATAGGATTGTGGATACGCTTTGATGCAGAACACTTCCAACGAACGTGATTCCATCTCCTATTCATAGTGCACAACAGAACTGTATCCACAACACTACCACAGTCTCAATAGTATAACGCAGGCATACATTAGTTCACTTTTTCATATTCATTTACTAACAGCCACTCATACAGTTGCAGATGACATGCTGTGCGACGAAAAAATTGCAACAAAAAACACAGAAAATATGCCGGAAACTGTGGCAACAAACGTAAAAAGCGTGCTGCGACGTAAAGTAAATAAAGTATGAAACGATTCATACAACATAATGTTTTGGAACCAAACAATACACATGTAATAATGTATTACTAATTTTATAAGTACGTTATTTTTGTATGATTTAGAATTAAAGAACACACTGACGGGCCATACTGTCGCTGAAAATAGTTTGGGAATAAAAAGCAAAAGTGTTTTGCATCAAGGCAGACGCACAATCACACATTGTTAATGTCAGTGATGTTGGGAAACGTCTAAAGTCGTTAAAATTGGACAAAGCTCGAGGATCCGAAGGAATCCTTATGGTATTCTATACACAATTTGCGGAAGAGTTAGCCCCTCTGTTAACTATAATCTGAAGTCGACCATGTCTAATGCAATAAGTTATGTAAATATAGCGTTATGAAAGTGGTACTCGTTTAGATCTTATGCAAGTGGCTGCTACATAATGGCGTAAGGTTGCGACGGATGTTTGAGACCCCCTGGGTCGAATTTTTCACTGCTTTCAAGCACTGCTTTCGACCACTCGAACAAAAACAGTGTTCAGTAGCTCGAAGAAACCACAGGTCACACGCATCTACAAGAAGTATAGCAGAAGTGATGTACAAAACTACCGTCCAGTATCTTCTACATCAATTTGTTGTAGCATCTTAGAACATATTCTGAGCTCACACATAATGAGGTACTTGGAATAGAACGACCTCCTACATGCCAACTGACATGGATTTCGAAAACATCGATCATCTGAAACCCAACTCTCACTCTTCTGACATGACACAGGACGTACTGAAAGGCATGGATCAAGACGGTAAGATAGACTTAGCATTTCTCGATTTCCGAAAAAAATCTATCCAGTGAAAGCTTACCCACAAAGTTTCAAGAACAAGTTTTTAAAAAATGGCTCTGAGCACTGTGGGACTTAACATCTGAGGTCATTAGTCCTCTAGAACTTAGAACTACTTAAACCTAACAAACCTAAGGACATCGCACACATCCTTGCCCGAGACAGGATTAGAATCTGCGACCGCAGCGGTCTCCAAGTTCCAGACTGAAGCGCCTAGAACCGCTCGGCCACAGTGGCCGGCACCAGTTTTAAATTACGAATACACTACAAGCCATTAGTAATGGGATAAGGGCCGCATGAAGACACTTCTGATATCAAATTGATCAATTAATTACCACCCTCCACTCCACCCGCATGACATCATGTATTTCCCCAGACGGCACGTGGGCCATCGTCCCCGCCCCCCCCCCCCCCCCTGGTCGCCACCTACCCTATTGACAGAATTTCGAATTTTCTCAGGATTTTCGACTTTTGGCATAGATTTTAAAAAAGGCAAGAATTTCTTTGTCTCAGGGCTTTGCTGAAGTCCCACCCTGGCCCCCCACCCGGGAATAAGCGGGAAATTAAAAATGGCGACGCCCTTTCTAGGACTCGAATCTCAGTCCTGCACGGAAAGCGCAAGTGTTAGTGTGCACCCAACGCATGAAACAGTTCAGATACAGGAGAGGAAGGTTAGGTTAGTGTACTTTATTTATTTAGGTTGGGTAACAGAAGTAAACATCGGTCCTAATTACGTAATTAATCATAAAGCTCGGTCCGAATTACACAACTATGTGCTTAGTGCTATATAAAAGAGATTGTTCATACATAAAACTGCTGAGGTATCACAACGATGTCGATTCAAGAGATGAATTTCCATACAGTCGGGGTCACATTTGTCTCATCATAGGTGAACTTCAGACAACGAATGTGTTGTAGTTAAAAATATCCTCCGTAAAATTCCAGCTGAAAATCAATTAGGATATAGTGCACACAAATCAAAAAAGTTTCGCATCACGTCGCTGCCGAGAGTTCCGGAACCTGTCTAACATTCTGCGTGGTTTCTGTTGTTCTATGTCGTGTCTCCCTATCACTTTCGCGCAACGACGCTCTGAGCGTGTTTTTTTAGGGAAATTTACTAGTTTTAACCTGGGACCTGTTGCTGGTAAGGAGACGCCAGACCACACATGACACGTAGAGTTCAGAAGAGTTCAGTGAGACTAGCGATGATATAACCAAATACTTAATGATTTCAGCGTCATCTCCACTGCACTCCCTGTAAAAGAATCTTAATACTAAATAAATTTGGTGGAAGGGGTTCAAGGCTTTCCTGTTTTTAGTTAGCTGGTAAAATAACGTCGAAAAAGCAGTTAAGTTTACCATTGGAAATTTTATTCTACTCACAAAACATTGTTTATAAATTGCACTATTGATAAAAGGAAATGTTTTAATACAGGATCATAAAAACCAACTGCGTTCAACAGAAAGGTGAACGAATATTCCCTGAATGGGTTTCCAAGTTCTACAATGGATCGAAGGATGACCTATGCCATATCACATCTATAATCTAGGTTTAAATTAAGTTTCACAAAAGACAAAACTATAAAATGGTCTACGGTGACCCTCAATTAACTTTAATTACTTATCTAACTTGTCGTAAATTACATTGGCTGATGTGGCTTCTCAATAATTATATAACAGAAAAATCATTGTGTTTCAGATTTTAACTTACATAGCAAATGTGAATATGTGAATACCATGAGCATCAACTGACGATCGACACTAGTATTACGTAAAAAGGGGATGTAACAGATGAGACTTCTGCAGTTCTGAGTGAAGCTTTATGCACTCAAAAATGCGGTATCGCGTGCATTCATTACCTTGTCGGTGTTCGTCAGGCGGCGGCGGGCAGCACAGCTCCGCTCACCTCGCCGTCTCAGAAGCAACTCTTTTCTAACTTCTCCTTACTACAATTTACCGAAGTTGGTTTAAAAAAAAACTGTCTGGCTGTGTTTTCATCTGACCAATCAGGGTCTCAATGTTAAACTTAAGCTCCGCCTACAAAAATTGTGTCTATCCAATGAGAAACGTTACACTTTTCGTGTTGGGGCAATGTTTTTAAAGGTTAGAACGTAACAGAGACGCAAAAATGTCTCACGCTAAAACTTGCAGCTGGTGCGATCCTTTTAGTGTTATCGTAAGATCTATACTGTTCTTCTGGAGGGCTCTATCTTTTAACATGGGCTGGGGGGTGGTCCTGTCGGTTAATTTTCGTGTTGGGGCAATGTTTTTAACGTTTACAACGTAACAGAGACGCGAAAAAGTCTCACGCTAAAACTTGCGGCTGGTGTGGCCCTTTTAGGGTTATTGTAAGATCTATACTGTTCTTCTGGAGGGCTCTAGCTTTTAACATGGGCTGGGGGTTGGTCCTGTCGGTTAGCTGGCGACGTGGGTGTTCGTCCCTTATCGTAGGGCCTTCTAGCTTAACACGGTTCTGCTCTCGGCTTCTGTTCTCGTTTCTCCCCTCGGAACTGCGTCTGTCTCATGGTGGGAAGGTATGACATGCATTTAGGCATTCTTGTCTTAGTCTGTGGTATTCCATTTGCTCACTCGTTACTCATATTACTTTGGTTAATTTAATGTCACGATTTATTTGGAGCTATGTGACATACTACTGGATTTGCTTATCATGTCAGGGTTTTCATGGAAGGTGTTGGATTTGCCTGACACCTTATATATCACCACCCTTCAAACTTAATTTTTGCACTGAAGTTAGGCAATGATTGAATCGTTGTCTAAGCCAGTCAAAAATTATTCCTTTAACTAAATTTTGTTGCCTACTGTTCAGCCACGTTATTCTGGTTCTATGCTAGTTTGTATTACTAATTTATATTTTTATATTCTTCCACATTATTCTCAATAATATGTTTATATTGACAAGAGAAGAATATTTTTATTCTATTATAATTATTATTTTTTAATTATTTTCGTTCTTTATTTAAGTGTGAAGTTTGTTTTTTAAGAAGTTTGTTTGTTTGTTGTGGGGAAGGAGACCAGACAGCGAGGTCATCGGTCTCATCGGATTAGGGAAGGACGGGGAAGGAAGTCGGCCGTGCCCTTTGAAAGGAACCATCCCGGCATTTGCCTGGAGCGATTTAGGGAAATCACGGAAAACCTAAATCAGGATGGCCGGACGCGGGATTGAACCGTCGTCCTCCCGAATGCGAGTCCAGTGTCTAACCACTGCGCCACCTCGCTCGGTCTCAAGAAGTTTGTTATCGAAAGTGAGGAGTCTTTCACATCGATTTTCTTAAAAAAAAAAAAATTTTTAATATAGTAATTAAGTGAAATCTATTCCTAACACATTTTCTAAATATTATGTATAAATAAAAAATGTTTTTTTTCTAGACACTCATTTCAACATTGTGAAATAAGAATTATTTCTAAGAATTGCTTTGACAAAGAAATATACATACACAAGTATTGAGATATTATCCTAACAAATGGTACAAATGTTAAAAAAAAGGGAAAACATCCAACAAGATAATTTTTTATTCTTTGTTTTTATAAGGAGAAAATAAGTAAAATATAGTTATTCTTTTATTTGTATGAGGAGAAAATAAGTGGCATATAGTTTTAGTGTTTATTATACCTTACTTTTGTTCTTTATATACTGTCCATTTCAGAACTAATGACTTATTTTTATCGACAGTCTATTTTTTACTTAAGTCCATAGTCGATGACTGTTATTTTGTAGTTTATTAACTGTCTGGTGTGCTTAACTTATTTAGTTTTTCACACATTTCTTTTGCACAATTCCTACATCACATAATTTGATTTCACACATTCACACAATCCTGTGAATGTTTAAGCATGAGGTTGTCGAATGTTTTTGCATGAAGGTGATGGACTTGAGCAAGATGGATGTGGGCAAGTATTTGATGTACAGCTTCGTTCGTCATTCCTTGTTGGCTTTGCAAGTGTGTGTTGCTGTTGTGGAGGTCCCATAATGGAATGGAGCTGTGAGTGCAGAATCTCGTGGTTTACTGGCTTTGTATGCGTGAAAGTCATCGTTATGTGTCGCTGAAAGCGGTCGTTTCTCGTTGTAATACTTCGCAGATGACTAATTTACAATAGGATAGGGATTTGGGAAGGTATGTCATCTATTCTTCACCCATCTTCTTTCTTGGTCTCAATCTTGCGAATCTTCAACTTCTGTTCTTCCTGCTTTTTCTCTGCTTCTTACTTGATTCTTGGTTCTTCTCTGGGCAGGATATGAGAATATTTATTGATAACTAGTCGCTTTGAACTTCTCCTCTTACTAACAGTTTGATAAATTGTTTGGGCGTGTCATTTTTACTTTGTGGAAGTTTTCTTCAGTTTCGTGCATCAGCGTGCTGTTTAATAGCAGTAGTGTGACTTTTACACATTTTTTTTTGCCAGTGGTGGCTTGCTCAGGCGGTCTTCTCATCGGGCCGTGTTTTGCTCGCTCCGCTGACTTGGGGCGTTCCGAGACCCTTCTGGCATTTGGTGTCCTGTCGTGTCTCTGCAGGGTTTCGCCACTGTGTGGTTCCATGTTCTGTCCCAGCAGGGTTCCGCTTAGTGGGCAGATTTATCGCCCACTTCCGATACAAGGGCCCTCTGTTGGTCTCCCTGTCCTTTCCCTTCTCTCGACGCTTCTGCCTTGTAGGAATCATGTCTTGCTAATTACATCATTTTCTATCTTGATACATCTCTCGTTGCAACTTGTGGGTCGTTGCATCTGGTCTTTGCTGGAGTTTTTACAATGGTTCTTACAAAAAGTTTCACTTATAATCATCTAACATATGTCTAGTACCTACATTGTTTTACGCCTTCTTAAAAAGCTTTACAAATTTTGGCGCCCTTTCCATGTTACAATTCTAAGATATTTTGAGTCTTAACTTCTACAAGAATCCTCAAATTAGTTTTTTTTATTTTTGTGTAGTGTCGTGGTGTATAGCATTTTAGTATTTCATGCTGTTAGACTATCTACGCTTTATCCCTTCACCTTAATCTATGGTACTATTGGTGTTATTTTTGTTTTTGTTTTTATTGAAACTACTTTCTTTTTCCCACCTTCGTCTCTCTTCATTCTTCTTTCTCCTGACGATCTTATCTGCAACATAATCTTGAAATATTGTGCTGATTATTTACCAGTAATAAAATTAATCTTCAAACTTGTACTGTAAGTGTTTAATACTACCAGTCTTAGGTAAAAATACCTCTGCTTTATCTCATAAAATACCCTCTAATTCTCTTTTACTGTGTTCCGAAATACCTTGAACTTCTTGCAATTTTTCGTCGATTTCTTTATGGACTTCTGAGTTGAGGCGGTTCCCCCTTTTGTGCATACCATTCTAATTCTTCATCCTCTTTATCTCGCGTCATTCTTAATTGTTTGTTTATAACTGGTATTTCTTCTAATTTTAGCTTTTGCTCAAAGAGAAGTGTGATATTCCCAAATGTTACGTTACCTTTCCCCATATCTATTATCGCTCATCTCTCATTTAAAAAATCTGCACCTATAATCAAATCTATAGTTAGTTTAGGTATAATCACGAAGTTGGCTTCGATCTTTTGACGTTGACACGAAAGAGTTAACCTTGTTTGTCTCATAACTTCCGCAGCATTGTTTCTAATAGGACCTCGTACTTTAATCTTACGTGTTTTCAGAACTGGCAATTCCTCATTGGCATTACACTGCATGAATAAATTTTCTGAGATCGCAGTCAATTCACTTCCGCTATCAATTACAATATTGACTGGGATATGCTTTACCATGGCCTTCACAATTGGTTGAATTTGAAAGGGTTGGTTCTGTTCTTCCTCTTCTTGCATCAACGAATCCTCCACTGAATCATACATGAGTCTTCTCAGGAATTTCCCTTGTGAATTCGAACTTTCTGTAGGATAAGCTTCGACTGCTACTTCTCTCTCTTTTATTTCCTCTTCTCTATTTCTTCCTTCATTTCCGCTTTCTTCAATATCTTCTACTTTTTCCTCATCGTCGTCTATCTTCTCCTTCTTCGTCGCTACTTCCACATAATCGCATGTAAATGCTCTAATTATCGCTTCATAACTTCCTTCATTATACACTTCTGGAAATGGAAAAAAGAACACATTGATACCGGTGTGTCAGACCCACCATACTTGCTTCGGACACTGCGAGAGGGCTGTACAAGCAATGATCACACGCACAGCACAGCGGACACACCAGGAACCGCGGTGTTGGCCGTCGAATGGCGCTAGCTGCGCAGCATTTGTGCACCGCCGCCGTCAGTGTCAGTCAGTTTGCCGTGGCATACGGAGCTCCATCGCAGTCTTTAACACTGGTAGCATGTCGCGACAGTGTGGATGTGAACCGTATGTGCAGTTGACGGACTTTGAGCGAGGGCGTATAGTGGGCATGCGGGAGGCCGGGTGGACGTACCGCCGAATTGCTCAACACGTGGGGCGTGAGGTCTCCACAGTACATCGATGTTGTCGCCAGTGGTCGGCGGAAGGTGCACGTGCCTGTCGACCTGGGACCGGACCGCAGCGACGCACGGATGCACGCCAAGACCGTAGGATCCTACGCAGTGCCATAGGGGACCGCACCGCCACTTCCCAGCAAATTAGGGACACTGTTGCTCCTGGGGTATCGGCGAGGACCATTCGCAACCGTCTCCATGAAGCTGGGCTAAGGTCCCGCACACCGTGAGGCCGTCTTCCGCTCACGCCCCAACATCGTGCAGCCCGCCTCCAGTGGTGTCGCGACAGGCGTGAATGGAGGGACGAATGGAGACGTGTCGTCTTCAGCGATGAGAGTCGCTTCTGCCTTGGTGCCAATGATGGTCGTATGCGTGTTTGGCGCCGTGCAGGTGAGCGCCACAATCAGGACTGCATACGACCGAGGCACACAGGGCCAACACCCGGCATCATGGTGTGGGGAGCGATCTCCTACACTGGCTGTACACCACTGGTGATCGTCGAGGGGACACTGAATAGTGCACGGTACATCCAAACCGTCATCGAACCCATCGTTCTACCATTCCTAGACCGGCAAGGGAACTTGCTGTTCCAACAGGACAATGCACGTCCGCATGTATCCCGTGCCACCCAACGTGCTCTAGAAGGTGTAAGTCAACTACCCTGGCCAGCAAGATCTCCGGATCTGTCCCCCATTGAGCATGTTTGGGACTGGATGAAGCGTCGTCTCACGCGGTCTGCACGTCCAGCACGAACGCTGGTCCAACTGAGGCGCCAGGTGGAAATGGCATGGCAAGCCGTTCCACAGGACTACATCCAGCATCTCTACGATCGTCTCCATGGGAGAATAGCAGCCTGCATTGCTGCGAAAGGTGGATATACACTGTACTAGTGCCGACATTGTGCATGCTCTGTTGCCTGTGTCTATGTGCCTGTGGTTCTGTCAGTGTGATCATGTGATGTATCTGACCCCAGGAATGTGTCAATAAAGTTTCCCCTTCCTGGGACAATGAATTCACGGTGTTCTTATTTCAATTTCCAGGAGTGTATACGTTGGGCTGTGTGCCCACTAGTAACTTATTTTCAACTTCTGTCGACTGCACATTATCCTCATTAAATTCGCTTTCCCTGGTTTCCATCTCAAATAGCTCTGCAATACTCATTACTTCGTCCTTTCCTCCTACATTCGTTGTGCATGCCTCTGGTAATTCATCTTCCTCGTCGGTATTCTCCCAATTAATTTTGTTCCAACACGATATTGTTATTTTCATCTGGTCCCTGCAGTTTTGTTTCTTCCTTCTTCTCTTCTCGTGATAAGGTATTTACTTCTCTGTTCAAGGTGCTGTAATTGTCCTGGGTCGGTGCGTCATTCTCTTTGGCATGGGCGCTTAGCTGTCAATTCGAACGTTTTTCGGGTTTGGTGGTCTTACCTCCACCTCTTCTATCTGTATTCTCTTTTCTTGCTCCGTTTGTTGATATTGGTGTCTTTGTTGATTATTTGTCGGTCTATTGACGCTCCAATACCCGTTCCGGTTGTCGTTATTCCCTCTGTAATAGTTGTTGCCGTTCCTGGGTGAATTATAGTTATTGCCATATTCTCTTCTAAATCCATAACCGGTTCTTTGTTGAAATCTATTGTCGTTTCTTGGTGCGAAGTTATCACGTGGTTCGTAATTATTGTTTCTTCGTACTGTGTCTTGTGGATTCCACTGCTTTTTGCTTTCGTTTTCACGTGCGCTTCGTCTTTTTCTTGCGTCATCTTCCGAAAATATGAACTCTAGTTCCCTTAGAATACCTTTGAATGCTTCGACGTCATTGCCTCCGCGACCTACTAATGATTGCTGGTATTTCAATGGTAACTTCATCGCGCATAATTTAATGAAGTCTCCGTCACTGTATGGTACATCTAAGCATTGATTTTTCTTTGCCATTAATTCGAAAAATTTCACGGGACTCTTCTCTCCTGAATTTTCAAAATATGGGTTCTATAATAATTCGTACTTCACTCTGTTCTGTGCTTCGCTGGACCAATATCGTGAGAGAAACTTCTCTCTGAAATCTTCGTACGATCGGCATGTCGCTGCAACATTTTGCATGGTTTCTGCGACTGTTCCTGACATCTGTGCACATATAAAGTCTAATTTGTGTGCTAGCGTCCAGTGTTCTGGTAATCCTACTCAGAATTGATCAATAAAAGTTCGTGGATGTAATGAGTTTCCCTCTCGAAAGTGTTGAAATTTTCTGACTGTGAGGAAGTGATCGTTGTCGTACTTCGTCATAGTTCCATATGAAATTCGCGATTCTTCGCCACTTTTGTTTCTGATCATTTCTCCCGTCGTTCTTTCCGGTTGTGGTAGATCCATTGGATATTGTCCACTGTAACTTTCGCCTACCCTTGCGTAGTATCGTTGGAGTGGTACGCAATAATTTTCTTCCATCGGTTGTGAACGTGTAGCTGAATGCGTTGCACTGTACTTTTCGCAACCTGGCTTTCTATTGTCAGGTATTGGTTCGGTATCTTGTCTGGCTAACCTTGCTGCTTCATTGCACGATCCAAACTGTCTTGAAACATACATTTGTAGTTCCGCATGTGTTTGTGGTGCCGTTTGTTCATCAAGAATTTCGAAACGTGTTTGTTGCTGTGCAGGCTGTCTGATTTCACGTATGCTACTCTCCGCCTGTGATTGGAATCGAAAATGCATGATATCTTCGTTAATTGCTTGTTTTTCCGGTGCTGTTACAGATACGGATGTGGTTGCAGACTCAGTGCTTGTTAGATCCTGTTCACTACGCTCTTCAGTGGTTTGCAACAACTCTGTTCGCAATTTCTGAAATTGTTGATTCGTTTGCGCTTCTATTTTGACTACGCGATTGTCATATGTTTTCAGCGCTGCTTTTGTGATACGTTTGTGTAGCACACTGTTTGCAATAATTTTACGCGCTTTACCTGCTGCTTGTCTAGTAATTACGTTTATCTGTTTCTCTAGTTTCTTGACTTCTCCCTGGGTGTTGGGTTGGGTTGTTTGGGGAAGGAGACCAGACAGCGAGGTCATCGGCCTAATCGGATTAGGGAAGGATGGGGAAGGAAGTCGGCCGTGCCCTTTGAAAGGAACCATCCCGGAATTTGCCTGGAGCGATTTAGGGAAATCACGGAAAACCTAAATCAGGATGGCCGGACGCGGGATTGAACCGTCGTCCTCCCGAATGCGAGTCCAGTGTCTAACCACTGCGCCACCTCGCTCGGTTTGGGTGTTGTTACGTAATGTTTTGATCTCGTCCTGAATGTCATTACACAATGTTTGTACGTCCACTTGTACCTTGTCAATGTCTGTTCTCAATTGATTGTGCCCTGTTATTAAGTTTCCTATCACTTCTCGAGATTCTTTTGCCTCGTCTTCAATATGACTTAAGTGTAACTGATTTTTTTTTGTTTTGTTCTTTAATCTCACGCATTTGTTTCGTGGTTTCTGCATTCTGAATTTGAATTTGGTTCGCTATGTCTTTATTTTGCCTTGTCATGGTTTCCGTAATTTGTTGTAATAATTCTGCCAGATTGGTGGGTCCTATTGCGTTTTCTTCCGACGTCCTACGCTCTGTGTTTTCGCCCAAGTGTTGGTTCGCAACCGATAGCATTGAACTGTGCTGTGACACGTTTCTGCTCGCATTCCTTGTACTCTGTGGTGAGTGAGCTCTGATTACTTGTACTATGGGTTCTACGTATTCAAGACGCAAGTTAGAATCCTCATCGACTGTCTCTCTACTTTCCTGCTCCTCTGTCGTATGCTGACTTACGTTTTCTATGCCGTGACGTACATTATCCTCGTTATGGTGCGTTATATGTCCTATTTCTCGCGGTACTGCTTCGTCTGTTGTACTGTCCTCTATTCTCTGTCCATTTTCACGCTGGGTCTCTACCTCAATTCGGTCAAGGGCTCGATCTGCCATTGCTAATCTTTCCGAATCCCTTATTTTCTGTTTTAAAAGCAATTCACGCGCCCTACTTCGAGTCAACATGCGCTCATACGATCTCACGCGTTTCATAAACTTTTTGTTCACACGACTTGACACTTATTATACCCAAGACTGACAATCCATTCACTTACTTGTTGGGTCAGAACCAACTTGTCAACGATGTATCCGCCACCTGTGCGCTTGCATTGAGGAGAAAACTTAATTTAACAATTTTTAAAATTCATAACTTAATTATGCTATTGTCTCTGCTAGAATGTCTCACTTTCTATTGAATACTTTCTTACTATCTATCGCTGCAGCTATTGTTTTCAACTATTTATGCCTTTCAATAAAGAAATTTTTATTACGAAAATTTTTTAACAGGATATTTTTCTGACCTAGTTAGGCAGGTGATCAACCTTCAATCATGGTATTTTACCATCCTGGCAGGGTCGTCATTCTCTAACATTCTGCGTGGTGTCTGTTGTCCTATGTCGTGTCTCCCTATCACTTTCGCACAACGATGCTCTGAGCGTGTTTTTTAGGGAAATTGACTAGTTTGAACCTGGGACCTGTTGCTGGTAAGGAGACACCAGACCACACATGACACGTAGAGTTCAGAAGAGTTCAGTGAGACTAGCGATGATATAACCAAATATTTAATGATTTCAGCTTCAGCTCCACTGCACTCCCTGTAAAAGAATCTTAATACTAACTAAATTTAGTGGAAGGGGTTCAAGGCTTTCCTATTTTTAATTATCTTGTAAAATATCGTCGAAAAAGCAGTTAAGTTTACCATTGGAAATTTTATTCTACTCACAAAACATTGTTTATAAATTCCACTATTGATAAAAGGAAATGTTTTAATACAGGATCATAAAAACCAACTGTGTTCAACAAAAAGGTGACCGAATATTCCCTGAATGGGTTTCCAAGTTCTACAATGGATCGGAGGATGACCTACGCCGTATCACATCTATAATCTAGGTTTAAATTAAGTTTCACAAAAGAGAAAACTATAAAATGGTCTACAGTGACCCTCAATTATCTTTAACTACTTATCTAACTTGTCGTAAATTACAGTGGCTGATGTGGTTTCTCAATAATTATATAACAGAAAAATCATCGCGTTTCAGATTTTAACTTACGTAGCAAATGTAAATACCATGAGCTTCACTTGACGATCGACACTAGTATTACGTAAAAAGGAAATGTAACAGATGAGACTTCTGCAGTTCTGAGTGAAGCTTTATGCACTCAAAAATGCGGTATCGCGTGCATTCATTACCTTGTCAGTGTTCGTCAGGCGGCGGCGGGCAGCACAGCTCCGCTCACCTCGCCGTCTCGGAAGCAACTCTTTTCTAACTTCTCCTTACTACAATTTATCGAAGTTGGTTTAAAAAAAACTGTCTGTCTCGCGGTGGGTAGGTATGACATGCATTTAGGCATTCTTGTCTTAGTCTGTGGTATTCCATTTGCTCAGTCGTTACTATATTACTTCGGTTAATTTAATGTCACGATTTATTCGGAGCTATGTGACATACTACTGGATTTGCTTATCATGTCAGGGTTTACATGGAAGATGTTGGATTTGCCTGACACCTTACACCTGTACAGAAAAATCAAGATAAACATCATTTCTGCCCTTTTTATTACTCATGAAAACCATACATTGCATGTTGTACCACCATACAGCGAGACCTTCAGAGGTGGTGGTCCAGATTGCTGTACACACCAGTACCTCTAATACCCAGCAGCACGTCCTCTTGCATTGATGGATGCTTGTATTCGTCGTGGCATACTATCCAGATGTTCATTAAGGCACTGTTGGTCCAGATTGTCCCACTCCTCAACGGCAATTCGGCGTAGATCCCTCAGAGTGGTTGGTGGGTCACGTCGTCCATGAAGACGAATGCCTCGCCAATATGCTGCCGATATGCTTGCACTATCGGTCGGAAGATGGCATTCACATTTCGTACAGCCGTTACGGCGCCTTCCATGACCACCAGCGGCGTACGTTGGCCCCATATAACGCCACCCAAAACAGCAGGGAACTTCCACCTTGCTGTATTCGCTGGACGATGTATCTAAGGCGTTCAGCCTGACCGGGTTGCCTCCAAACACGTCTCCGACTATTGTCCGGTTGAAGGCATATGCGACCCTCATCGGTGAAGAGAACTTGATGCCAATCCTGAGCGGTCCATTCGTCATATTGTTGGGCCCATCTGTACCGTGCTGCAACGATGGTCCGCGCCATGCACGTCGGGAGTGAAGTTGCGCATCATGCAGCCTATTGCGCGCAGTTTGGGCCGTAACACGACGTCCTCTGACTACACGAAAAGCATTATTCAACATGATGGCGTTGCTGTCAGGGTTCTGGAGCTGTGTACGTCCTTCCTGGTGGAATGACTGGAACTAATCGGCTGTCGGATCCCCTCCGTCTATTAAGCGCTGCTCATGCATGGTTGTTTACGTCTTTGGGTTGCTTAGTGACATCTCTGAACAGTCAAAGGGACTGCGTCTGTAATACAATATCCACAGTCAACCTTCAGGAGTTCTGGGAACTTGGGTGATGCAATACTTTTTTTGATGTGTGTATTAATTTTGAAGAAGATGTTATTATTTATTCACATTATATACATTTACAGTCATTCTGAAACACTACTTTCTTTTTGTTCTGCAGCAAGGTTCATTCTACTCAAATATCATCATATGGGAAATCTCACACGTGACATTCATGCGACTACTCCTTCACCATTTTCACATTTAATTTCCCAGTCAATGCTTTGTGTTTTTTGACAAGCATTTTTGATCGAAGCACAGGATTTGAGAGACAACCCTTGTCCTCAGTATTGTGCACATCATGTTCATGCTACTAATATTTAATCCATTCCACTTTATCCAAACCTTCACATAGACAAGCGACTCTGGTAGAATAGCTATACCCTTCAGCACAGTCTCCAACGGCACACCAGCTGAGCACATGCTCTGATGATGCTGATTTTTCCTTACCCATTCTGCAGAGGCTGATCCATTTCACAGTAGTGCATTGTCCAGTGTAGAGTGAAATCACCAGATGCAGTCATGCTACTTCGAGTGCCAATCAACATCTGGAATGCAAGTTCCTTTGGAAAAAAATCGATTTTGTGTGGTGCAGAATCCTTAGTAGCCAAAGAAGACATTGTAGACACTACTGAGGAAAAAAACCAATAAAACAGTACAATGAACAATATCACACAATACCAAACTATCTTCCTATGCGTGAGAGATGTTTTTCCCGCTAACCTCGAGTGAAATATTTGCCTCCTGTACTCAAATGCAGACTGACTCACTACTCCCAGAAGTTAGAATGCGTACGACAATGCTTGGGCAATTAGACTATATGCTGTCTAGAATAGCTCATCTTTCCATGGTGAATAAAGCCACTCACATGCAGGGTGCAAAATCTAGGTCACTGATATGCAGTAGGCAGGGGCAGGTGTGAGTATCTTGACAGCAGCGGCGCTGTTCAAGAGGCAATAGCATTAAATTTATCATCCTCTGCCGACAGAACAGGATGCAATGTTGCCGCCAGCCAGCAAGACATATGTAAACGAATCGACATCACTACCTTACCCCAGTTGTTACCATACAAAGACAATCATATTTATTGCCACTTATTATCTTATACTATCACATACATGGGCAATGTAGTTCATCATGAGACGTATTATTCCAGGTAGGTGGATAAGACATCCAGCTATCATGAGGCAGCCAACGCAGTGTCTGCTGATGGGGCCTGTCAATACGATTGCAAACACCAGCAATAATAAGCACTGTGTTACAGAGCTATAATTCTCTCAGCCCCACTGATCCTACGCCTCACGTATTGATGCAGCCTACTGGTATGGCTGCGCACACACTCCATGAAAAGGACTATCAAACAGAGACATTTCTTTTTGCGCTCCTATCTAATGTACTGGCCCCTGACCATGCAGTTAACTGATTTTCATCTGATAAACGAATCCTACAGATCAATAGTAACCGCCGTGCCACTACCACCATCACCACCAGTCAGTGAACTATGTATGCAACTCACTTCAGTCTGCCTCCTGGGACATTCGAGAGATGGCTCCCAACGGTAGTGGTGAGTAGTATAGCGTTATTTCAGCAATATACTGTTAATAATATTTGTTAGATCACTCACAGACGGCAGGCGGCAGCATCAGTAGTAGAGTGAGTACAATGTGTGTAGGAGGACGCAGAAAACAATGCGGTCGTTGTCATAATGCAGAAATGGAGCGATTTATCTGATGTCCAAAAGGGCACTGGTTTTCGAGCTGAAGGCGGTAGCATTTCCGAAACGGCCACGTTTGTTTTCACGTGCTGCCATGGTTAAAGTATACTGTGTAATGGCAAAACGACACTATCCAAAACTTGCACTAAGGCAACTGCGTCGTATCAAGGATCATACATGACAGGGATGAATGACAGCACAGGAAATGTGTACAGGCGAATAGATGTGCAATTTTGAGCAACTGACTGGCCAGATGATCGAAGGGGGTACCAATGGCGTATCCTCAACGATCGTTCGGTGACCGTTACTTTGTAGGAGCCTCTGCAGCAGTTGCTGCGTCATGCAACTATGCTGACTGCTGTTCATCACAAATACCGCAACTGCACGTCCGCTGGTTTTTTTTTTTAAGATGAATGACGCTCTAAGAATGTTTGGTGTGAAACGTCTAGAAAAAACTTACAACGATCGTCAGAGGGTCCAGGCTAGAGGAATGAGCGTTGTGGTCTGGGAAATGTTTTTGTGGCATTTATGGGGTGATATCATCATTGTGGGAAGCACAATGTATCACCACACGTATGGATCAATCCTTAGTGACCACGTCCACCCCTAAATTCCGTTTTTTTCCTCAGCACAATGGCTTCTACCAGCAGGACAGTGCTCAATGGAGAGAAGTCTTCCGAAGTGAGAGTGATTTCAGGTGTGCCGCAGGGGAGTGTCGTAGGACCGTTGTTATTCACAATATACATAAACGACCTTGTGGATGACATCGGAAGTTCACTGAGGCTTTTTGCGGATGATGCTGTGGTATACCGAGAGCTTGTAACAATGGAAAATTGTACTGAAATGCAGCGAATGCAGCGAATTGACGCATGGTGCAGGGAATGGCAATTGAATTTCAATGTAGACAAGTGTAATGTGCTGCGAATACATAGAAAGAAAGATCCCTTATCATTTAGCTACAATATAGCAGGTCAGCAGCTGGAAGCAGTTAATTCCATAAATTATCTGGGAGTACGCATTAGGAGTGATTTAAAATGGAATGAACATATAAAGTTGATCGTCGGTAAAGCAGATGCCAGGCTAAGATTCATTGGAAGAATCCTAAGTAAATGCAATCCGAAAACAAAGGAAGTAGGTTACAGTACGCTTGTTCGCCAACTGCTTGAATACTGCTCAGCAGTGTGGGATCCGTACCAGATAGGGTTGATAGAAGAGATAGAGAAGTTCCAACGGAGAGCAGAGCGCTTCGTTACAGGATCATTTAGTAATCGCGAAAGCGTTACGGAAGTGATAGATAAACTCCAGTGGAAGACTCTGCAGGAGAGACGCTCAGTAGCTCGGTACGGGCTTTTGTTGAAGTTTCGAGAACATACCTTCACCGAGGAGTCAAGCAGTATATTGCTCCCTCCTACGTATATCTCGCGAAGAGACCATGAGGATAAAATCAGAGAGATTAGAGCCCACACAGAAGCATACCGACAATCCTCCTTTCCACTAACAATACGATACTGGAATAGAAGGGAGAATCGATAGAGGTACTCAAGGTACCCTCCGCCACACACCGTCAGGTGGCTCGCAGTGTACCTGCGTAGTTCAAAGAGCACCAGGCTGAGTTTATTGTACTCCATGGTCAACAAATTCCCTGGATTTAAACCCAATCGAGAATCTGTGGGACTGTGTCGATAGAGCTGTTCTCGTCATGGATCCTAAAGTGAGAAACCTAGTACAGCTGGCCGCAGCTCTGTAGTTGGCATGGCTCCACACTCTGCCGGTACCTTCCACAACCTCTTTGACTCTCTTCTTGCACGCCTCACAGCCGTCCGCACTGCAAAAGGTCGTTATTCGGGTTTTTGACAGGTGTCACATTAATGTGACTGGACACTGTAAAAGGAATCCGCTTAATTTCGGTTATGAGATAAATCACACAAATCTACTATACAGGGTGATTAAAAAAGAATGACACAACTTTAGGAATTTAAAACTCTGCAACGACAAAAGTCAGAGCTAAGCACTATCTGTCGGCGAATTAAGGGAGCTATAAAGTTTCATTTAGTTGTACATTTGTTCGCTTGAGGCGCTGTTGACTAGGCGTCAGCGTCAGTTGATGCTAAGATGGCGACCGCTCAACAGAAAGCTTTTTCTGTTATTGAGTACGGCAGAAGTGAATCGACGAGAATCCGCGGGAAACAACTCAGTATGAACGTGACTCGCCTAAGGTGAACGTTTTCTCTGCCATTTCAGCCAATAAAGTTTTTGGTCCCTTTTTCTTCGAAGGTGCTACTGTAACTGGACTACAGTATCTGGAGATGTTAGAGAATTGGCTGTTCCCTCAGCTCGAACAAGAAGCACAACAATTCATATTTCAGCAGGATGGAGCGCCACCACATTGGCACTTATCTGTCCGTAACTACCTGAACGTCAACTACCCGAGGCGATGGATCGGCCGCTAGGCAGCCCGTGACAGAGCACTTCATCACTGGCCTCCAAGAAGCCCTGATCTTACCCCCTGCGATTTTTTCTTATGGGGGTATGTTAAGGATATGGTGTTTCGGCCACCTCTCCCAGCCACCATTGATGATTTGAAACGAGAAATAACAGCAGCTATCCAAACTGTTACACCTGATATGCTACAGAGAGTGTGGAACGAGTTGGAGTATCGGGTTGATATTGCTCGAGTGTCTGGAGGGGGCCATATTGAACATCTCTGAACTTGTTTTTGAGTGAAAAAAACCTTTTTAAATACTCTTTGTAATGATGTATAACAGAAGGTTATATTATGTTTCTTTCATTAAATACACATTTTTAAAGTTGTGGTATTCTTTTTGAATCACCCGGTATATTTAGGGATTAAGATTAACTTAAACTGCATCGATCATGTAGATAATGTTGTGGGTAAAGCTAACTAAAGACTGTGATCTACTGGCAGAACACTTAGAAGACGCAGCAGCTCTACTAAAGAGACTGCCTACACATCATTTATCCATTCTGTTTTGGAGTATTGCAGCATGGTATGGGATCCGCCTTAGGTAGAATTGACAGAGGACAGCGAAGGAGTTCAAAGAAGGGCCACTCGATTTTGATTATCGCGTTATAAGGGAGAAAGTGACATGGGTTTGATAAGCGAGTTGGGGTTGCAAGCAATAAAATAACGGTGTTTTTCGTTGGGGCAGTCTCGTTTTACGAAATTTAAATTACCACCTTTCTCCTCTGATTGCGGAAATACGTTTAGGCGCCTACCTACATACACTCATGGAAATTGAAATAAGAACACCGTGAATTCATTGTCCCAGGAAGGGGAAACTTTATTGACACATTCCTGGGGTCAGATACATCACATGATCACACTGACAGAACCACAGGCACGTAGACACAGGCAACAGAGCATGCACAATGTCGGCACTAGTACAGCGTATATCCACCTTTCGCAGCAATGCAGGCTGCTAGTCTCCCATGGAGACGATCGTAGAGATGCTGGATGTAGTCCTGTGGAACGGCTTGCCATGCCATTTCCACCTGGCGCCTCAGTTGGACCAGCGTTCGTGCTGGACGTGCAGACCGCGTGAGACGACGCTTCATCCAGTCCCAAACATGCTCAATGGGGGACAGATCCGGAGATCTTGCTGGCCAGGGTAGTTGAGTTACACCTTCTAGAGCACGTTGGGTGGCACGGGATACATGCGGACGTGCATTGTCCTTTTGGAACAGCAAGTTCCCTTGCCGGTCTAGGAATGGTAGAACGATGGGTTCGATGACGGTTTGGATGTACCGTGCACTATTCAGTGTCCCCTCGACGATCACCAGTGGTGTACGGCCAGTGTAGGAGATCGCTCCCCACACCATGATGCCGGGTGTTGGCCCTGTGTGCCTCGGTCGTATGCAGTCCTGATTGTGGCGCTCACCTGCACGGCGCCAAACACGCATACGACCATCATTGGCACCAAGGCAGAAGCGACTCTCATCGCTGAAGACGACACGTCTCCATTCGTCCCTCCATTCACGCCTGTCGCGACACCACTGGAGGCGGGCTGCACGATGTTGGGGCGTGAGCGGAAGACGGCCTAACGGTGTGCGGGACCGTAGCCCAGCTTCATGGAGACGGTTGCGAATGGTCCTCGCCGATACCCCAGAAGCAACAGTGTCCCTAATTTGCTGGGAAGTGGCGGTGCGGTCCCCTACGGCACTGCGTAGGATCCTACGGTCTTGGCGTGCATCCGTGCGTCGCTGCGGTCCGGTCCCAGGTCGACGGGCACGTGCACCTTCCGCCGACCACTGGCGACAACATCGATGTACTGTGGAGACCTCACGCCCCACGTGTTGAGCAATTCGGCGGTACGTCCACCCGGCCTCCCGCATGCCCACTATACGCCCTCGCTCAAAGTCCGTCAACTGCACATACGGTTCACGTCCACGCTGTCGCGGCATGCTACCAGTGTTAAAGACTGCGATGGAGCTCCGTATGCCACGGCAAACTGGCTGACACTGACGGCGGCGGTGCACAAATGCTGCGCAGCTAGCGCCATTCGACGGCCAACACCGCGGTTCCTGGTGTGTCCGCTGTGCCGTGCGTGTGATCATTGCTTGTACAGCCCTCTCGCAGTGTCCGGAGCAAGTATGGTGGGTCTGACACACCGGTGTCAATGTGTTCTTTTTTCCATTTCCAGGAGTGTATTTACGAGCGCTGCTGTCGCTGCCTCTGCGATAGGCACAGGCAGAGCCCCACGTCCCAGCCTATGGCATCCACAGCCGCGCTGTAAACCTAGCAGCGCAGGGGTACGAACCTCAGTCATGTTCCGACTGCACTCACATATTGTTCTTTGCTCTCAGCGTTGCCTGATTCCTGATACTGCTTCGTACAGGCTCTCGATTTGGTTAACTCTCCGTATTTGTCATTCTCTCATGTCGTCTTCATTGTTCGTCCATCACTGTTGTTATTTTTTGTAGTTTTTTGCGACCCACCGTCCACAGCCTTGGCCAGTCGGCCAGTGCCTCCTGGTTGTGCTAGATACTGGTTACCATAATTGGCGATGAGGAAAACATTATGCAGCCACTCAACCATTTGAGGAATAAGGGCATTCTGTTGTACTGGTTAGCTGTCTATGACCATGCTTTCGCCCAGCAGTATGTTACGTTCTGCGCACTGCCTTACACACCTTTCTCCATCACGTCCTCTTGTTTTGGCTGCTGATGCTTCCTCTTATGGTATTGATGCAGTGCTGGCGCACAGTAACATTGGTACTGAGCAACCCATTTCCCATGCATCGAAGATACTGATGTCTCCTCAAAAAAGCTACTCACAGATCGAGAAAGAGGCTTTGGCGATCATCTTCGCCATTACTAAATTTCATATGTACCTCTTTGAGACTAAGTTTACCCTCATGACTGGTGACAAACCGTTGGTAGCAATTTTTGGGCCACACTCTTGGCTTCCAGAGCGGATTGCTCAAAGACTCCAGTGATGAGCTCTTTTCTTTAGTTCTTACAATTACATCATTAAGTATAAGCCTACTGTGAAGTGCACAATGCAGATGTGCTCTCACGTCTACCCTCACGACCAGACCCGGAGATCTCCAGTTTCCACATTGAAAGAATGACAACGCACCTTAGATGGGTTTCCTAATACTGTTACATTTCCGCAGACACATGTCATGACCCTATCTTACAGCATGTCATGCACTATGTACGAGGTGCATTCAAGTTCTAAGGCCTCCGATTTTTTTTCTAATTAACTACTCACCTGAAATCGATGAAACTGGCGCTACTTCTCGACGTAATCGCCCTGCAGACGTACACATTTTTCACAACGCTGACGCCATGGTTCCATGGCAGCGGCGAAGGCTTCTTTAGGAGTCTGTTTTGACCACTGGAAAATCGCTGAGGCAATAGCAGCACGGCTGGTGAATGTACGGCCACGGAGAGTGTCTTTCATTGTTGGAAAAAGCCAGAAGTCACTAGGAGCCAGGTCAGGTGAGTAGGGAGCATGAGGAATCACTTCAAAGTTGTTATCACGAAGAAACTGTTGCGTAACGTTAGCTCGATGTGCGGGTGCGTTGTCTTGGTGAAACAGCACACGCGCAGCCTTTCCCCGACGTTTTTGTTGCAGTGCAGAAAGGAATATGTTCTTCAAAATGTTTTCGTAGGATGCACCTGTTACCGTAGTGCCCTTTGGAACGCAATGGGTAAGGATTACGCCCTCGCTGTCCCAGAACATGGACACCATCATTTTTTCAGCATTGGCGGTTACCCGAAATTTTTTTGGTTTCGGTGAATCTGTGTGCTTCCATTGAACTGACCGGCGCTTTGTTTCTGGATTGAAAAATGGCATCCACGTCTCATCCATTGTCATAACCGACGAAAAGAAAGTCTCATTCATGCTGTCGTTGCGCGTCAACATTGCTCGGCAACATGCCAGACGGGCAGCCGTGTGGTCGTCCGTCAGCATTCGTGGCACCCACCTGGATGACACTTTTCGCATTTTCAGGTCGTCATGCAGGATTGTGTGCACAGAACCCACAGAAATGCCAACTCTGGAGGCGATCTGTTCAACAGTCATTCTGTGATCCCCCAAAACAATTCTCTCCACTTTCTCGATCATGTCGTCAGACCGGCTTGTGCGAGCTCGAGGTTGTTTCGGTTTGTTGTCACACGATGTTCTGCCTTCATTAAGCTGTCGCACCCACGAACACACTTCCGACACATCCATAACTCCATTACCACATGTCTCCTTCAACTGTCGATGAATTTCAATTGGTTTCACACCACGCAAATTCAGAAAACGAATGATTGCACGCTGTTCAAGTAAGGAAAACGTCGCCATTTTAAGTATTTAAAACAGTTCTCATTCTCACCGCTGGCGGTAAAATTCCATCTGCCGTACGGTGCTGCCATCTCTGGGACGTATTGACAATGAACGCAGCCTCATTTTAAAACAATGCGCATGTTTCTATCTCTTTCCAGTCCGGAGAAAAAAAATCGGAGGCCTTAGAACTTGAATGCACCTCGTACTACATGGTGGTCCACATATTTTTCAAAATCTGTTGATGCAGAACACCAGGCCTGGGCTCACCTTTCTCATCTTTTGTCTGTTGTCTCCAATATTCTCCTGATGGATGTGGAGATGGATACCCACCATGGTGTTGTCCCGATTATGTCACATCATCATGTCTTGGAACATGCTATGCCCTCAAGTCTTGCAATTCCTCCATTAGGGAATGTCCCAGATCAAAGCGCTTACCAGGCGACATGCCTACTTGCAAGGACTGAACAAAGATTAGAGGCTACAGCGCGCAGTTGATCCGCATGTGCCCAACATCAGGCTGCTCTGCGTCTTTCAACTCCAGGCCCACTCTCTGTCTCTCCTGAGACTGCATTGATCTGGACTTTGCTGGTCCCATTCCATAGCTCATTATTGTGGATGCTTATTCCAACTGCCCATACATGGTTAGCATGGCTTCCACTATAACAGATGCCACTCTCAATGCACTTATCCTGATTCTCACCATCGAAGGTCTTCCACACACCCTCATGTCCAACAATCGCTCCCAGTTCTCAGCGATGGGCTTTGCATAGTTCTGCAATTCCAATGGCATTAAATATCTGTTGACCCACCTTTCCACCCATCCTTCAATGGAGAAGTGGAGCAGCTTGTGTGAATGTTTAAATAACAAATACTAAAGGCAGTGGGCACATCCACCACCACAGTGTCACTCACATGTTCATAGCACCTAAAGGACCACCCCTATCCACGACTGCAGCCAGGTGGAGCTCCTCCATGGGCAACAACCATGTACCCTTCTCCAGTTCCTTCGAATCTGACATGCTGGAGGATATACCCCATTTCAGCATTCTGGGTGCGTTCATATGGAGCTAAACCTTTGTGGATTCTGGCTAGGTTGGTTACCACCTATGGGCCATTCCTTATGACAGTTCATACTCTGACGGCTTTGGAGCATCAGCACACCAAGCAACTCCATGCCTGGCTACTTACTGCGCCACCATTGATGGATCATTCGGAGTTGAAGTGGCCTCCCTTGCAAACCATTGTCATCAAGACAATATCTGCAGAATTCTTGTCCAAGATAGAGCCACTAAGAAAGACCTTAGGATACATGTAAGGTAACTTAAGATTTATCTGGATAATCAGGACGCTCAACAACTCTATTTTCTCAATTCAACCCCCTTTGCCTGTTCCCTTTTAAGGAGGTGAGGAGGAGTGAGCCGCGCATGCACTTATATCGATTCCGTCCACTGACTGAACACTTCTGGTCTAGTTCCCTAGCGACAGGATTCTTGGTGTCTTTCTAGGGGTCAGCTTTGCTGATTGTAGCGATTTTAATGGCAGGCCGTTCTGGACGCTAAGAGGGCTCGGTTGCGTAGGACAGAAGTGTGGTCACCTTGTAATGCTAGGCGGCTGCTTGCCATGCAGAATATGCCGACGCTATTTAAAGAATTGTTGTTTCCCACTGCCTTCGCGGGCGCCGTTTGCGTCTTTTAAGTCGGCCATTTTCCATTTATGGTACCTTGGTTGATGGACGTGATTCTGCCAGCATTCCTTGTGTCTCCGGGATCAGACATAGAAATAAATGGTGTGCACCTCGTTTACGCGTGATGTAAGCGCCGGATGCGATTTGCGGAAGCCCCTGATCTGCATTTCATTTTGAATGGTGTTTTAAAATATTCGTATGTTCATTATCTGTTTGCTTCTGTGGGCTAAATGGGCACAGTTTTTCTTGCTCTGAGGGAAAGAACGCGTATGCGATCTGTAATTTACGTGTTATATAATTCTAATGTGTATTTTGCTATGTTACTGACTCTGAGCTGAACCAAGCAACTGTTTGATGCGTTGCTTGAGCTCAAGTCGGCATCCTTACCTTGGCTATTACACTAAATTTCAACTCCCTGTTAACTATGATGCGAATCAACTAATCAAAGTGTTTGTTTTGCTTAGTGGTGATTTAATCATTTTAAAATTTTTTGTACATTGACAACGTTTGTCGTCTTAGTGATTTTAAAAGTTTGACTGAGTTAAATATTTTTGAAATCTAAAATATTTTTTCCTTAAATTTGAATGGTGCTTATTCTAACGCCCATACTAAAAGCTCCTTGTAATTGTCTTTCGAAACTATAAGCAAATGGCTCTGATTTCGGCTCTTTGGTGGACTGCCATTTAAATGTATATTTCATTAAATGTTTCTGGTATTAAAGTACCTTTTAAAAGAAATCTTTTACTAAATCTTTGTTAAGTCTTGAGTGTTTCTGGGGCAAATTTTTAAACGTTCACTATGTTAATATGAGTATGAGATGTTTGAGTCTTCTATGTACAACACCTTATCATTCCCAAATCCGGGTTCTTTACCCTTTCAAGGCAATAAGACTTTTAAGAATTAGTTTATGAGGACTCACTGTCTACCATTCAGGCTTAATTTTGTACTAGAAATATCTACAAATCCTAGCCCCATTACACCCACATATTTCTTGCTGAAATCGTCAATCTTCTTCTTTTGCGAACTGAAATTGTTATTTTTCAGGTCTTCGAAAGCGGATTAATGCCAAAGAATTACGTGTCACGAGTGCACAGACACTTGTAACAATAAACGCGTATGGGTCTATTGCCAGGTGCAAGAGTTTCAACTGGACCCAAGGTGGCAACTTGCGCGCCCTTATTCCACCGTAGTTATCCAGTCGGGGAACGGGACATACAGTGTAACGTAGAAACAAAAATCACGTGTCGTCCCTGACGACTTCCCACGTTGTTGGGTGATGAAGGCTAGATGTACCCGTGGTCTGGATGTACCCGTGGTCTAGGGACAGTGCGGCTCTCGCAGCCGAGCGATGCAGACGTGCGGTGTGTGCTCTCCGCTGTCAGAGAGAGCCCGCGCGCCTTGTTTACTTTCTTCGGCCGACACTAACGTGACGCCGTAGCGCTACAAGACCATGGCAAACCAATACAGAAGATCAACCTTGAAATTCACCTTTCGGAACGACTTTACCCGACCAAAGGCGCTCGAAGTCGAACGCTTTTTAAAAGAGGAAGCCAAGATCCCGGCTGCCGACATTGTCGGCATTCACTTTTCGATCGTCAGTAGCACGGTCTATGTAAAGCTCATAAACGAAACTACATGCGACAAGGTGCTTCGTGAGATGAAACAAGAACTCCGCTTCTGCCACGCAGATGGCAATGTTGGCAACGTCGAGGTCGGCCACGCCGCAATGGGACTGCGGACTATCCGCATATTCGAACTTCCATTTGAACTCCCGGCGGCAGAAGTTGTAGCGGCGCTCCGCCCCTACGGCACGGTACACGAACACGTGGCTGAAAAATGGACCCAGTTTAAGACGTATCCAGTACTCAATGGAGTACGCCAAGTGCGCATAGATCTCCAACGACACGTGCCATCCTATCTACAGATAGGAGGATGCCGGGCCATAGTTATTTATGACGGCCAGCCGAAGACGTGTTCCGGATGCGGCAAAGAAGGACACCTTCGTTCCGAGTGCCTCCAGCGTCGGATCACACAACTCCCACTGAAGGACGTTGCACCACCAGCGGCGAAGACTATTCTACCCGTGACTTACGCGGCGGCGCTCACGACGTTCTCCACACAACAGACACGGCCGACCGCTTCAGCGGTACAAGAATCACTTTCCACGGACAAAAACCTGGATGATCCGCCGACCTGGCCAGTGGTGGAAAATAGTACTATGACTCTGGAGCTACCGAACGCGACAGACATTGACGCCGGCAAGATGGCAATTGATTCCCTTATTGTACCGACCGAAGCGTTTGTTCCGGCGGAGCGTGAGTCAGTGCCGTCTTCTGACAATGAAGGTCATGTACGGAAACAGCGATCACCGAAACGCCGAAAGCGCCGTCGTCGGACCGTGTCGGAACACAGCGGTTCGCATTCGGCCGGGGAAGAACAACTGTCCACTCAAGAAGCCAGCCGCGAAGCTGAGACTGTTTCCACTGACTCCAACCTTGCAGAACAGACAGAAAAACATGCAGCTTTCGAACATCAGCCCATTGACAGAAACAGTGAGCAGCGGGAAGGTACCAGTGCAGGCGGCGAAGTCGCCCGGTCCCTTACTACCAAACATTCCGAGGCTATGGAACATGAACAGACATCCGCGCCCGCTTCGTGGGCCGAGGACGTTGAGACACAAGATCCCGACCCGCGGCCAGCTGAGGCGCCGCCGGATCATGCAGCATAAGCAGCACAAGGAGGACCGCGTTTGGCGGGGGGTGACATCACTTACGATGTTCGCTTCTCTCCAACTTCAGCATGGATAACCTCGCCCAAACAACGCGTTGCCAGGCTTACCGCCTGGCGACAATGAATATCAACATGATCAGTTCTCCTGTCAAGATCCAACTTTTGAAATAAACTATACGAGTCATGGGAGTTGACTTTGCTTTCCTACAAGAAGTGAAAACGACTGCACTCCCGCACTTTTACGGTTACGCCACACATGTGACGCCCGGTAGCCCTGCAGACACCGGAGTGGCAATATTAGTGCGTGAAGGTATCGAAGTTACCGACGTCACGTTTCTTCCCTCCGCGCGAGGAATAGCATTTACGGCACTCAACACACGATTCATTACTGTTTACGCGCCGTCGGGTACCACAAGACGTCACGACCGCGGCAGATTTTACTCCAAAGATGTCGCTCCCTTTTTCCTTGGACGATACGACCACAGCGTCTTCGCCGGCGATTTTAATTGCGTACTTCACCCCAAGGACCAAATCCCACATTACATGCCTTGTCCGGAACTGGGTGCGATGTTCCAAGAACTTCACTTGTGCGACACGTGGGAAAAAGTCCACGGTAACCGCTCTGGCCACACTCATCTTACCAGTCATTCGGCCAGCCGACTTGACCGCATATATGTGTCACAAGATCTCACACAGGGTGTGGTGGACGCCGAATTATGGCCTCAAGCCTATTCCGATCACAGTGCCTATATCTGCACTATACACCTACGCCCCCAACAAGTCTGGCGCAGCAATGGCTTTTGGAAGCTCAACATAACTCATCTCCAGGACCTGGATTGCCGTCGGCAAGTTGCAGCAACGTGGACTGACTGTGAACGCCGCCACCCACGATACACCTCGACCCTGGAGTGGTGGCTCCTCTGTGCCAAACCAGCAATCCGTAGGACACTTATGCGATATGGCAAGGACGTGACTGCGTGGCATCGACAGACCCTCGATTTTTATTACGCGGCACTCAGGGACCTCGACGCCTTACCCCCTTCCCCGGAGAGACAACATGACCAAAGCAGAATCAAGGCTCACATACTATCATTGACGAAGCGTCGACTAGAAGGTGCAGTTGTCCGCTCGCGACGGCACGACCGAACGGTTGCAGAGGAACCCACTATGCACCACGTTGTGGCGGATAAGCGCCGACAACGCCAACATTTAATCACACAACTCAGGACACACGACGGTCGCTTATGTACGACCCAAGCAACCATAGTAAAGGCGGTGGAGGATCATTTTCGTCATCTTTACAAGGAAAGAACCGTCAATGACGAGGCCACTATTGAAGTGTTACAGCGGGTAACACGTACTATCGACGAGGCTACCGTGAATGCACTAACAGAGGAAATCTCACTCGAAGAAGTCGAAGACGCCGTGGACAAAGGTGCGGCCAATAAATCTCCTGGACCTGATGGATTGCCCATCGAATTCTACCGGACTTTCCGTGACATCATTATGCCTCGCTGGGTTACAATGTTCCGCGAACTTATGTCTTCAGACTGTGTTGTGCCGCCAGCGTTTGTAGAAGGTCTCCTCATACCAGTACACAAGCCAGGTGGAGGGCTATCGATTAACGACTATCGGCCGCTTACAATGCTGAACGCCGATTACAAGATTTTCACCAGGATTATGGCGAGCCGTATTAAGACGACTTTGCCGATGATCCTCGCTCCAGAACAGACGTCGCAGGGGGGAGAAGCCAACATACACATGGCCACCGGTGACTGCAGGGACTTAATAGCGATCGCTTCTGCGTGCCGTCTGAGAGCGGCGATCGTCTCCGTCGATTTCAACCGCGCCTTTGATAGAGTGCACCACAACTTCCTCCTACGAGTGATGGACTGTATGGGATTCCCCCCGGGCCTCATCGACATTCTACGGCGTCTTTGGACCGCAGCCAGCTCACACGTCCAGGTCAATGGAAGGACGGTAGGACCAGTACCCATTAAGAGGTCTCTACGGCAGGGTTGTCCCCTTTCTACCTACCTTTATGCAATCGCACTCGAGCCACTCCTAGGGGGCCTTAACCACCGCCTATCTGGCATCACGCTGCGGGACGTCACCTTTCGCTATAGGACATACGCTGACGACCTGCTACTGCTGGTTCGTTCCAATGACGAAGTTCAAAGCGTACTAACCTGGATTGAGCGATACGGACAGGCCGCAGGCAGTCTTCTGAACATCAACAAGTCGGCGGCGTTGGACATTGGGCGTGGTCTCGGACCGGAAGCCCTCGCTCCCCTCCCAACAGTTTCTGATCTGCGATATTTGGGAATCACGATCAAGAAAGATGTACGTAAAACAGCTGCAGCAAACTACCGACGGTTATTACAGATCATACGCGCAATGGTGCGACAGAACCTGCTCCGGGACTTGAATCAGCTACAGCGTGTTGAATACCTGAACCTCTACGTAGCATCAAAACTCAACCACGTGGCACAGGTCCTCCCACTACCGCTGCAGATAGGTCGCCGGCTTCAGGCGGCCTTCAGTTACTACGTTTCCGCAGGTCATATCTTTAAAGTACGATACGACACTCTTACCCTCCCAGTGCACAAAGGAGGGCTGGGATTGGTCAACGTCAGGGCGAGAGCAGCTGCCCTTTACATGAGCAACATGAGGAAACGATGGAAAAGTCAATATACCTCTCTCACGGGTCGTTTACTACAGGTTCTGATGCCAGCCTCTAACGTCCCGCCGGTGTCGGTTGCGCACGTCGCACCACAGCTCTCCCGTGTGTCGACCTTCATTCTTGATTACAGCTATGTCAGCTCGAACCTCTCCGCCACACGTCCACCAAAGGCGAAAGATTTTTATACCAACCTTCTGCGGGCTGTTCACCATAACGTGGTGGAAAACAAGTACCCTACGGTTCACTGGCCAAGAGTGTGGAAAACGATACACCACCACTTTCTGTCATCCACGGTGCGTTCCAAGTGGTATCAGATCGCCAACAAAAAATATGCTACACGCCAGCGACTTCACACTATTGGACTGGCAGACTCCCCTTATTGCCCAGATTGTCACCTTTTGGATACCGATGAACATCGTTTTACTTGCGCATCATCGTCCGGAGTTTGGCGACTAACACAGAAGATATTGGCTTGTTACCTCCGGGTCACACCTGATATGATTGACCCTCAGACCCTACTCTGTCCCGATGAAACTTACTTTCCGGCTGCAAAATATCATGCGCTTACATGGTTCAAAGGACTTACCGTCGCCTACATCTTTAGCGACGGAGAGAAAGAGCAGCTTGATTACTGGTGGTTCCTACAAAATGCTCACAATGCCCTCGAACGCACACCGAAATACCGTACGCTCTTCGCAAATTATTTACGCAGCGTTTTCGTTAACCCCCCACTCAGCTGGGGAGTGCCAGGCTGTGGTTAATGTGCTGTGCCGCATCACACTAACGGCTCAACGTTCTGCCTTGTCAGCCATGACCAAAGGAAGAGACAAACTGCTGCAAGGATACTGTTTTCCTTGAGGCACTAGCGAAGCAGAATGCCTCCGTTGCAGATGCCCTTCAAAGGCGCTATTGGAGATTTCAGATAACGATGGCGAGGCTCCAAGTGAAACCAGTTACATTATTGAAGAACCTTTTAGTTAGAATTACATCAGTGGTTTATATTTTTATTTTTTTGATTACTCTTTTATGCCACCTTTGTTGTTGTAACACTTACTTGTAACACTTAGTTACAAGAATTCTCATTTGTACACGCTCCCTAAATGTAATCATATAAAAACAAAAAGTGGCAACGGTTAGCCCTAACCTTGATTCCCATACTTCCCCTGGTCTATAGGCAGCTCTCTGGGGTGGGTTTACTCAGGAGCCAACGCCTGAAGTGGATCAGATTTTTTTGTTATAGGATGACAAGTGGCGGTGGCACTTAGGTTTTTTTATTTTTTATTTTTTTTTATTTATTAAAAAAAGGGGGTAGCGTCAAAAAAAATAAATAAAAAAGGGTAGCGTCTAAAATAAAAAAAATAAAAAAGCTGTAGGAAAAAAAAGGGGGTAGCGTCTTTGATTCATAATCAAAAACGTCTTCGGTCCCGGGTTCGATCCCCGCCACTGCCTAAATTTTGATGAATAATCAGCATTGGCGGCCGAAGACTTCCGGCATAAGAAGTCAGCCTCATTCTGCCAACGGCCTTATCAAAGAGGGCGGAGGAGCGGATAGAGGTTCAGGGCACTCTCTTGTCCTAGGGGTGGGAAATTGCCCCTAAAGGCGGAAGAATCAGCAATGATCAACGACATGAGAATGCAGAAGGCAATGGAAACCACTGCATTAAAGACACGTAACGTGTATCCACAGGACATGTGGCCTGTATTTGAAGAAAGTGTCATGATGATCTTTCCATTGGCAAAAGATTCCGGAATAGTCCCCCATTCGGATCTCCGGGAGGGGACTGCCAAGGGGGAGGTTACCATGAGAAAAAGATTGAATAATCAACGAAAGGATAACGTTCTACGAGTCGGGGCGTGGAATGTCAGAAGCTTGAACGTGGTAGGGAAACTAGAAAATCTGAAAAGGGAAATGCAAAGGCTCAATCTAGATATAGTAGGGGTCAGTGAAGCGAAGTGGAAGGAAGACAAGGATTTCTGGTCAGGTGAGTATCGGGTAATATCAACAGCAGCAGAAAATGGTATAACAGGTGTAGGATTCGTTATGAATAGGAAGGTAGGGCAGAGGGTGTGTTACTGTGAACAGTTCAGTGACCGGGTTGTTCTAATCAGAATCGACAGCAGACCAACACCGACAACGATAGTTCAGGTATACATGCCGACGTCGCAAGCTGAAGATGAACAGATAGAGAAAGTGTATGAGGATATTGAAAGGGTAATGCAGTATGTAAAAGGGGACGAAAATCTAATAGTCATGGGCGACTGGAATGCAGTTGTAGGGGAAGGAGTAGAAGAAAAGGTTACAGGAGAATATGGGCTTGGAACAAGGAATGAAAGAGGAGAAAGACTAATTGAGTTCTGTAACAAGTTTCAGCTAGTAATAGCGAATACCCTGTTCAAGAATCACAAGAGGAGGAGGTAAACCTGGAAAAGGCCAGGAGATACGGGGAGATTTCAATTAGATTACATCATGGTCAGACAGAGATTCCGAAATCAGATACTGGATTGTAAGGCGTACCCAGGAGCAGATATAGACTCAGATCACAATATAGTAGTGATGAAGAGTAGGCTGAACTTCAAGACATTAGTCAGGAAGAATCAATACGCAAAGAAATGGGATACGGAAGTACTAAGGAATGACGAGATACGTTTGAAGTTCTCTAACGCTATAGATATAGCAATAAGGAATAGCGCAGTAGGCAGTACAGTTGAAGAGGAATGGACATCTCTAAAAAGGGCCATCACAGAAGTTGGGAAGGAAACCATAGGTACAAAGAAGGTAGCTGCGAAGAAACCATGGGTAACAGAAGAAATACTTCAGTTGATGGATGAAAGGAGGAAGTACAAACATGTTCCGGGAAAATCAGGAATACAGAAATACAAGTCGCTGAGGAATGAAATAAATAGGAAGTGCAGGGAAGCTAAGACGAAATGGCTGCAGGAAAAATGTGAAGACATCGAAAAAGATATGATTGTCGGAAGGACAGACTCAGCATACAGGAAAGTCAAAACAACCTTTGGTGACATTAAAAGCAACGGTGGTAACATTAAGAGTGCAACGGGAATTCCACTGTTAAATGCAGAGGAGAGAGCAGATAGGTGGAAAGAATACATTGAAAGCCTCTATGAGGGTGAAGATTTGTCTGATGTGATAGAAGAAGAAACAGGAGTCGATTTAGAAGAGATAGGGGATCCAGTATTAGAATCGGAATTTAAAAGAGCTTTGGAGGACTTACGGTCAAATAAGGCAGAAGGGATAGATAACATTCCATCAGAATTTCTAAAATCATTGGGGGAAGTGGCAACAAAACGACTGTTCACGTTGGTGTGTAGAATATATGAGTCTGGCGATATACCATCTGACTTTCGGAAAAGCATCATCCACACAATTCCGAAGACGGCAAGAGCTGACAAGTGCGAGAATTATCGCACAATCAGCTTAACAGCTCATGCATCGATCCTGCTTACAAGAATAATATACAGAAGAATGGAAAAGAAAATTGAGAATGCGCTAGGTGACGATCAGTTTGGCTTTAGGAAAAGTAAAGGGACGAGAGAGGCAATTCTGACGTTACGGCTAATAATGGAAGCAAGGCTAAAGAAAAATCAAGACACTTTCATAGGATTTGTCGACCTGGAAAAAGCGTTCGACAATATAAAATGGTGCAAGCTGTTCGAGATTCTGAAAAAAGTAGGGGTAAGCTATAGGGAGAGACGGGTCATATACAATATGTACAACAACCAAGAGGGAATAATAAGAGTGGACGATCAAGAACGAAGTGCTCGTATTAAGAAGGGTGTAAGACAAGGCTGTAGCCTTTCGCCCCTACTCTTCAATCTGTACATCGAGGAAGCAATGATGGAAATAAAAGAAAGGTTCAGGAGTGGAATTAAAATACAAGGTGAAAGGATATCAATGATACGATTCGCTGATGACATTGCTATCCTGAGTGAAAGTGAAGAAGAATTAAATGATCTGCTGAACGGAATGAACAGTCTAATGAGTACGCAGTATGGTTTGAGAGTAAATCGGAGAAAGACGAAGGTAATGAGAAGTAGTAGAAATGAGAACAGCGAGAAACTTAACATCAGGATTGATGGTCACGAAGTCAATGAAGTTAAGGAATTCTGCTACCTAGGCAGTAAAATAGCCAATGACGGACGGAGCAAGGAGGACATCAAAAGCAGACTCGCTATGGCAAAAAAGGCATATCTGGCCAAGAGAAGTCTACTAATATCAAATATCGGCCTTAATTTGAGGAAGAAATTTCTGGGGATGTACGTCTGGAGTACAGCATTGTATGGTAGTGAAACATGGACTGTGGGAAAACCGGAACAGAAGAGAATCGAAGCATTTGAGATGTGGTGCTATAGACGAATGTTGAAAATTAGGTGGACTGATAAGGTAAGGAATGAGGAGGTTCTACGCAGAATCGGAGAGGAAAGGATTATGTGGAAAACACTGATAAGGAGAAGGGACAGGATGATAGGACATCTGCTAAGACATGAGGGAATGACTTCCATGGTACTAGAGGGAGTTGTAGAGGGCAAAAACTGTAGAGGAAGACAGAGATTGGAATACGTGAAGCAAATAATTGAGGACGTAGGTTGCAAGTGCTACTCTGAGATGAAGAGGTTAGCACAGGAAAGGAATTCGTGGCGGGCCGCATCAAACCAGTCAGTAGACTGATGACCAAAAAAAAAAAAAAAGAAAAAAAAAAAAAAAAAAAGGCTAGATTAAATAGAGACTGAAAATTTCCTTAATCCGACTAGGATTCGATCTCGCGAACTCTCGGGTACCGAGCAGGCGTTTAACCACTTTCTCCCTCTCTCTCTCTCTCTCTCTCTCTCTCTCTCTCGCTTTCTCTCTCTTCTTGGACGTCTTTTTTCTTTGGTGAGATCAGTTCTGTGCCGACATCGCATGACGACTTCTCGACGTCTATCGATTAATGCTTTACTCGGTTTTTTATTACAGAGAGGGGCCACCTCCCTGACCGAACGCACTGAGCTACCGCTAGACCGCAAGCCCTTACGTGGACTCTTGTCAGTAAGGAGAAGATTCTCTTGTGTCTGTTTTCTCGTGGCGCAATAGTGTTGGGGAGCGGAGTTGTGGTCTGAAAATGCATAGGTTTTTATCGTGTCAACTAACGAATATACTAGAAAGAAAGCAACGGCAGTAGTTAGGAGAATGTTTACCCAAACGACGCAATTGATTGTGAAGAAATGAAATAGCTGTCCTCATTACATTCGGTTGCACTGTAATTCTAATGTTTTTCTTTTTAAAAAAGTAGCGAAAATTATGGTGTCTCAAATCAGAGAAAGTATTCAACCATTGGTGAAATTTTTGGACAGTGATTCTTAAAAGAAACTCTGATATCAGTCTCCCTCAATTTCTCGCTCCCACTTACACTTTCCCCTTCCTTACTCTTTTACTTCATTTTGCCAAAAATAATGTATAAATTAAGCGACTTTCAGTTGAATTATATTTTTTCTTTTAACCTCTGTCTCTCTCTCACCACTCTTTTATTTTCTTCCTCCACACTTTCTCGCAAAGCTTACGAAATAGTGCAGTTTTAAATCCTCTGTTTTATTGCCCATTCCTCGTTCTCAAAACATCCGTATTACAGAAGAGTATAAGGAATGGAAACTCGGCTGCAAGCCACGCGCCAAAATTAGGTGCGCATGCGTGGAATCTGCTCTTTTGAAACCAAGTAAACAGCTGTGTCTGAAGTCAAGGGCGAACAGATGCGTATTGTTTATTTTATTAACTGTGCATTTTAGCTGTGGGGCTTGCCTACAAGTAAACAGTTGTTTGATGTATTGTTAAAGTCGTTCAAGTCAGCAATATATAATGAGCAGTAGTAAGAGAAAAGACCACACAGGAAAGTAACGAGCTGTTACCACAGCGCTGTTCATAACAGTACATGGAGGAAAATGAATTTTCCAATTTTCTTGCTGTAAGAGATAAAAGCTCATTCAACTGTTAAAAAAAACATCAACTCGGCAGATGTTGACCTGTCCCTTTAAAAAATTAAAAACCACTCGTTTCGCACTTGCGTTTCCTTCACTACTGTATACAACTCTTATCGGACCTAAGGAAACTGTCTGGCGCACAAAATTCCCTTCTTTCGTATCTACAGTTTCTTATCACAGCTCGATGACGAAGTTTGTAGTTTTTCAATGTTGGTCACAGTTACTCCAAATACTCTGCAGCATAAAAATTGAAGGGTTTGCTGGTACTTTATGGTTGGTTCGTTTTAGGTAATATGTTGCTGTGTACTAAATGTAGGCATCATATCCAAATCGTTTTTAAAGTTGAAAGGAAATCCACATCTCACTACGGTTTGGAGAAAATAGAAGTCAAAGTATTTTATTTGAGTGCGCTGTGCAAAGTGCCACATACAAGTAACATGTAGCTCATTCACCAACAGTTCGTGCAAGTAGACGCACGTCTCTCTAATTACGGTCGCGATTTATTGTTGTACTTAGTGCTGGAAGAAAATGATGAAGAAGACGTTCCACTCCAGTAGTTACATAATGGAAAAGCTGAAACACATCTCATATACAGGACAAAGCTTGACAAAAGTTTCTTTGCAGCACGTATCAATCGTCATTTATTAAACGAATACGATTCCTATTACATAGTATGTTAGAATGAACTTAAAGGTCTGGGTCTAATTCATAACATTTGTCTAAATTAAATTTTAATGCAGGCTGCTGTTGAAATGGCTCTGAGCACTATGGGACTTAACATCTGAGGTCATCAGCCCCCTAGAACTTAGAACTACTTAAACCTAACTGACCTAAGGACATCACACACATCCATGCCCGAGGCAAGATTCGAACCTGCGACCGTAGCGGTCGCGTGGTACCAGACTGAAGCGCCTAGGACCGCTCGGCCTCACCTGCCGGCCAGGCTACTGCCTTCATCTATAGTAATACCTATAAGTTATTTTCAGAATCAAAACATGAATGAAAATTGCAGCACTGATACAGACAGAAACTCCTGCAGTGTCCCACAACAGGTGTTTCTGTTGGAAGCGAAGTTGATACATCAAGAAAAATTGAGAAGTAAAATAGAATTTCGGAAAGGAAAATCCGATATTTACAAAAAAAAAAGGAACTTCATTGTCAAATGAAGCAAAAAGCAGTTCACAACTTGCACTTGTGAAGAGGAATGAATTTAAAAACTCATGTAAAAGTTTGTAACTAAATATTTATCACAACTTCTTGAATTAACTTTTTCTTCCGTAAAAAGTATCGGTTAAGTCGGTTTGACTGCTTCCGTTTCGTAAGAATCTCCATTTCGAGCCGCAGTAGTAAGCAGCTCTCGTTTTGCGTTTACGCGGTTTCAATATGGCGTCGAGCTCAGCTCTTGACTTCATATAGGTCAAAGGAACCGCCTTCTGCTATCATTTCTATATGCTGTTTATTCTGTTTCCGTATCATGTATGCCTTATCTCTCTCCCCTAACGTAAATGGAATCATGACAAACTCCTATTAGAGGTCTACTTTTCTTATTTTCCATTCTTTTATTTTGCACTTACACCATGCTCGATATTCCCTGCTATCGCCTTCCCTATCTTCTTCCTATCCCTCTTTCGTTCTCTGTCTTATATGTACTCAGACACGAACACGCATGCTTACTCATTTACGTCATTAACCAGCTCTTACTCTCTCATATGCGTACGCAAAAACACACACACACACACACATACACACACACACACACACACACACACACACATACACAGGATTCGAGAATACAATAGAGGTTTTAGCGTTCGGTGTGACGATCGACAATGTAATTAAAATGTTCAAATGTGTGTGAAATCTTATGGGACTTAAGTGTTAAGGTCATCAGTCCCTAAGCGTACACACTACTTAACCTAAATTATCCTAAAGACAAACACACACACCCATGCCCGAAAAATGGTTCAAATGGCTCTGAGCACGATGGGACTTAACTTCTGAGGTCATCAGTCCCCTAGAACTTAGGACATCACACACATCCATGGACCTATCACACACATCCATGCCCGAGGCAGGATTCGAACCTGCGACCGTAGCGGTCGCGCGGTTCCAGTCTGTAGCGCCTAGAACCACTCGGCCACTCCGGCCGGCCCCATGCCCGAGGGAGGACTCGAACCTCCGCCGGGACCAGCCTGACAATGTAATTAATTTATCGCTTTCTAGTCGCGTATTTGTGAACTGTGAGTATTGGGTAACTTACATTTCAGGTACGGTCTCACCATATGAACATTAAGTTATGTTTTTGTGGGTGGAAGTGGAGTTTCAGCAGAGGTATCAGATCTTTTAAGTTTGTTTAGTGCAGAGGTGCTAGAAGTAATAGCAGCAGTTTCCGGTAGTGATGGGTGATCGATAATTTTGTAGGTCGAAATAGAGAGTGTGGAGATTTAACCCTAAACTGTTGTTATTAATAGAAGGCTACCTTATCGTGTAATTAACTTGAGGTCAGCGGTTTGTTAAAAAAGAAATTGAACTATATTGTTTATGTGAGAACTGATGTGTTCGATTTTCTTTTCTGGCGGATATTTCTTGTTTTGGACGTTGATCCTGAAACTATTTATTCGCTGAGATTTTTGATGACATTGTAGTGTTATATTTGGGAATAATGAGGAGACTGGTAGTGATGTACGTTTCTGGTTGAGTATTGGTATTTAGAACTTAGCGGGATTAATCAGTTTACTACAGAGCTTGTAACGGTATATAGGTTATGACGCTTTTCTCTTCGTCTCGTAGGTCAAAGCGGGGCTGGTCACTCTTGTCTAAACTATTGCATTAATACGCAAATGTTGGGAGTTGATCTGAAACTGCCTATAAATTTTTTCCTTAAGAGCACAACTGCCTTGTATAGTTAGACTCCACACCACACTGCATTTGAACTACGTTCACGCTCACCAACACAACGACGAGCTGCAAAAGTAAGACATCGTCTATCATAAGTATTAGGGGATTGTTCATCATTTAGAGACAAATAAACATAGGAAAACCAACAGACATAACGAACTTACTTTAATGCCTAAATGTTTACCTACTTCACATACATACAATCTGAAACCGTGGCTTTAGCATTTTTCAACTTTTTAATGACTTTGTCATGTTCTTCCACGGCACTTTCAACTACACTCCTCGAAATGGAAAAAAGAACACATTGACACCGGTGTGTCAGACCCACCATACTTGCCCCGGACACTGCGAGAGGGCTGTACAAGCAATGATCACACGCACGGCACAGCGGACACACCAGGAACCGCGGTGTTGGCCGTCGAATGGCGCTAGCTGCGCAGCATTTGTGCACCGCCGCCGTCAGTGTCAGCCAGTTTGCCGTGGCATACGGAGCTCCATCGCAGTCTTTAACACTGGTAGCATGCCGCGACAGCGTGGACGTGAACCGTATGTGCAGTTGACGGACTTTGAGCGAGGGCGTATAGTGGGCATGCGGGAGGCCAGGTGGACGTACCGCCGAATTGCTCAACACGTGGGGCGTGAGGTCTCCACAGTACATCGATGTTGTCGCCAGTGGTCGGCGGAAGGTGCACGTGCCCGCCGACCTGGGACCGGACCGCAGCGACGAACGGGTGCACGCCAAGGCCGTGGGATCCTACGCAGTGCCGTAGGGGACCGCACCGCCACTTCCCAGCAAATTAGGGACACTGTTGCTCCTGGGGTATCGGCGAGGACCATTCGCAACCGTCTCCATGAAGCTGGGCTACGGTCCCGCACACCGTTAGGCCGTCTTCCGCTCACGCCCCAACATCGTGCAGCCCGCCTCCAGTGGTGTCGCGACAGGCGTGAATGGAGGGACGAATGGAGACGTGTCGTCTTCAGCGATGAGAGTCGCTTCTGCCTTGGTGCCAATGATGGTCGTATGCGTGTTTGGCGCCGTGCAGGTGAGCGCCACAATCAGGACTGCATACGACCGAGGCACACAGGGCCAACACCCGGCATCATGGTGTGGGGAGCGATCTCCTACACTGGCCGTACACCACTGGTGATCGTCGAGGGGACACTGAATAGTGCACGGTACATCCAAACCGTCATCGAACCCATCGTTCTACCATTCCTAGACCGGCAAGGGAACTTGCTGTTCCAACAGGACAATGCACGTCCGCATGTATCCCGTGCCACCCAACGTCCTCTAGAAGGTGTAAGTCAACTACCCTGGCCAGCAAGATCTCCGGATCAGTCCCCCATTGAGCATGTTTGGGACTGGATGAAGCGTCGTCTCACGTGGTCTGCACGTCCAGCACGAACGCTGGTCCAACTGAGGCGCCAGGTGGAAATGGCATGGCAAGCCGTTCCACAGGACTACATCCAGCATCTCTACGATCGTCTCCATGGGAGAATAGCAGCCTGCATTGCTGCGAAAGGTGGATATACACTGTACTAGTGCCGACATTGTGCATGCTCTGTTGCCTGTGTCTATGTGCCTGTGGTTCTGTCAGTGTGATCATGTGATGTATCTGACCCCAGGAATGTGTCAATAAAGTTTCCCCTTCCTGGGACAATGAATTCACGGTGTTCTTATTTCAATTTCCAGGAGTGTATGAGATCGCAAGTCTCAATGTTGTATGTATGGGACCCTAAATCTTTCAGCAAATTAAGAGTTTATGTGGCGTGGTGTCAGGAGGCAGGTTGGAGTTCCCAGGACCTATCTCGGAGGAACTATTCTGTCTTCACAATATCCTTCAAACATTTCACTGTCTTTGCACATGCTGAACGTTTTGTGAGTTGAAATCAAACGATTTAGGTTTCTTTTTTGAGTCATCAGTCTTCTGACTGGTTTGATGCGGCCCGCCATGAATTCCTCTCCTGTGCCAGCCTCTTAATCTCAGAGCAGCACTTGCAACCTACGTCCTCAATTACCTGCAGGGTGTATTCCAGTCTCTGTCTTCCTCTACAGTTTTTGCCCTCTACAGCTCCCTCTAGTACCATGGAAGTCATTCCCTCATGTTTTAACAGATGTCCTATCATCCTGTCCCTTCTCCTTGTCAGTGCTTTCCACATATTCCTTTCCTCTCGGATTCTGTGCAGAACCTCCTCATGCCTTACCTTATCAGTCCACCTAATTTCAACATTCGTCTGTAGCACGACATCCCAAATGCTTCGAATGTCTTCGATTCCGGTTTTCCCACAGTCTAAATTTCACTACCATATAAAGCTGTACTTCAAACGTACTTTCTCAGAAATTTCGTCCTCAAATTAAGGCCTATGTTTGATATTATTACAATTCTCTCGGTCAGGAATGCTCGTTTCCCACTGCTAGTCTGCTTTTGATGTCTGCCTTGCTCCCTCCGTCACTGATTACTTTGCTGCCTAAGTAGCAGTATTCCTTGACTTCATCTATTTCGTGACCATCAATACTGATGTTAAGTTTCTCGCTGTTAGCATTTCTGCTACTTCTCGTTACTTTCATCTTTCTTCGAGTTACCTCTCAATTCATATTCTGTACTCATTATGCTGCCCATTCCGTTCAGCAGGTTATTTAATTCTTCCTCACTTACACTCAGGATAGCAATGACATCGGCGAATCGTGTCACTGATATCCTTTCACCTTGAATTTTAATTCCACTCCTGAACTTTTCTTTTACTTCCATCATTGCTTCTTCGACGTACAGATCGAACAGTAAGGGCGTAACACTACATCCCTGTCTTACACTCTTTTTAACTCGAGCACTTAGTTCTTGGTCCTCCACTCTTCATTATTACCTCTTAGCACTTGTACATATTGTATATTACCCGTCTCTCCCTATAGCTTACCCCTATTTTTCTCAGAATTTCGAACGCTTTTTCCTGGTCGACAAGTGCTATGAACGTGTCTTGATTTTTCTTTCTTCCATTATCTACCGCAACGTCAGAATTGCCCCCTGGTGCCTTAACCTTTTCTAAAGCCAAGCTGATCGTCATCTAACACCTTCTCAGTTTTCTCCTCCGTTCTTCTGTATATTATTCTTATTAGTAACTTGGATGCATGAGCTGTTAAGCTAATTGTGCGATAATTCTCGCATTTGTCAGCTCTTACAGTCTTCGGAGTTATGTGGATGATATTTTTCCGGAAGTCCGATTGTATGTCGCCAGACTCATATATTCTACACACCAACTTCAATAGTCGTATAGTCATTTTGTTGCCACTTCCCCCAATGATTTTAGAAATTCTGACGGAATGTTGTCCATCCCTTCTGCTTTATTTGATCTTAACTCCTCGAAAGCTCTCTTACATTCTGATTCTAATACTGGAACTCCTATCACTTCCAAATCGACTTCTGTTTCTTGTTCTATCACATCAGATAAATCTCCCACTCACAGAGGCCTTGCACCTCTCCGCTCTCTCCTCTGCATTTAGCAGTGGAATTCCCATTACGTTCTTAATGTTACCACTTTTGCTTTTCACTTCACCGAAGATTCTTTTGGTTCTCCTATATGCTGAGTCAGGCCTTCCGACAATCATTTCTTTTTCGGTTTCTTCACGTTTATCATGCAACCATTTCGTCTTAGCTTTCCCGCACTTCCTATTTATTTCATTCCTCAGCGACTTGTACTTCTGTATACCTGAATTTCCCTGATCATTTTTGTACGTCCTTCTTTCATCGATCAGCTGAAGTATTTCTTCTGTTACCCATGGTTTCTTCGCAATTACCTTCTTTGTAACTATGTTTTCCTTTCCAACTTCTGTGATTGCCCGTTTTAGAGATGTCCATTCCTCTTCAACTGTACTGCCGACTGAGCTATTCCTCATTGCTGTATCTACAGCCTTGGAGAAGTTCAAGCGTGTCTCGTCATTCCTTAGTAGTCCTGTATTCCACTTCTTTGCATATTGATTCTTCCTGACTAATCTTTTAAACTTCAGCCTACTCTTCGTCACCACTAAATTGTCATCTGAGTCTATATCTGCTCCTGGGTAAGCCTTACGGTCCAGTATCTTATTTCGGAATCTCTGACTGACCATGATGTAATGTAAATGAAATCTTCCCGTATCGCCAGGCCTTTTCCAAGTATACCTCTTCCTCTTGTGATTCTTGAGCAGAGTATTCGCTGTTACTAGTTGAAATTTAATGCAGAACTCAATCAGTCTTTCTCCTCTCTCATTCCTTGTCCCAAGCCAGTGTTCTTCTGTAACCTTTTCTTCTACTCTTTCCCCTGCAACTGCATTCCAGTTCCCCATAATTACTAGATTTTCGTCTCGCTTGACGTACTGTATTACGCTTTTAATATCGTCGTATACTTTTCCTATCTTTTCAACAAAAAAATGTTTCTAAGAGACCAAACTGCTGGGGTCATCGGTCCCTAAACTTACACACTACTTAAACTAACTTATGCTAAGAATAACGCACACAAACCCATGCTCAAGGGAGAACTCGAATCTCCGGCTGGAGGGTCTATCTTAGTTTTCTACAATAATCATTTTTGATGCATCTCTCCATCAGTCGGGTTATGTGGCGCAGAGAACGATATACATATAACACAACATTAAGTAATATTCACGAATATCAATTACACGCCATCCACATGCTATGTGGGGTTCAAACTGAGGTGATCAGCTGAAACTATTGTTTACTGCCTTCATGTCGAGGCCTGATTGTGCTACAGAAGAAATCAAGCTGTCCACCTATTTAACAAATTGTTTAGTCTCGTGCAGTAATTTATAAAATTATGTATTCAAAAAAAATTTTAAATATTGTTGGCTGAAACAAAATATGTTGGTATTAACAAGTGTGTTATTCAAGAATTTCATAAGTTTTTCAGCTTCTGATCTTCAGGGTACTGAATCAAGGTTGCAATATTCACAGTGCAGAGTTTGCTTAAGATTTCCTTTCCGATTTCCTACTTAGCTGTTTGCAAATACATTCCTGGAAATGGAAAAAAGAACACATTGACACTGGTGTGTCAGACCCACCATACTTGCCCCGGACACTGCGAGAGGGCTGTACAAGCAATGATCACACGCACGGCACAGCGGACACACCAGGAACCGCCGTCGAATGGCGCTAGCTGCGCAGCATTTGTGCACCGCCGCCGTCAGTGTCAGCCAGTTGCCGTGGCATACGGAGCTCCATCGCAGTCTTTAACACTGGTAGCATGCCGCGACAGCGTGGACGTGAACCGTATGTGGAGTTGACGGACTTTGAGCGAGGGCGTATAGTGGGCATGCGGGAGGCCGGGTGGACGTACAGCCGAATTGCTCAACACGTGGGGCGTGAGGTCTCCACAGTACATCGATGTTGTCGCCAGTGGTCGGTGGAAGGTGCACGTGCCCGTCGACCTGGGACCGGACCGCAGCGACGCACGGATGCACGCCAAGACCGTAGGATCTTACGCAGTGCCGTAGGGGACCGCACCGCCACTTCCCAGCAAATTAGGGACACTGTTGCTCCTGGGGTATCGGCGAGGACCATTCGCAACCGTCTCCGTGAAGCTGGGCTACGGTCCCGCACACCGTTAGGCCGTTTTACGCAAACGCCCCAACATCGTGCAGCCCGCCTCCAGTGGTGTCGCGACAGGCGTGAATGGAGGGACGAATGGAGACGTGTCGTCTTCAGCGATGAGAGTCGCTTCTGCCTTGGTGCCAATGATGGTCGTATGCGTGTTTGGCGCCGTGCAGGTGAGCGCCACAATCAGGACTGCATACCACCGAGGCACACAGGGCCAACACCCGGCCTCATGGTGTGGGGAGCGATCTCCTACACTGGCCGTACACCACTGGTGATCGTCGAGGGGACACTGAATAGTGCACGGTACATCCAAACCGTCATCGAACCCATCGTTCTACCATTCCTAGACCGGCAAGGGAACTTGCTGTTCCAACAGGACAATGCACGTCCGCATGTATCCCGTGCCACCCAACGTGCTCTAGAAGGTGTAAGTCAACTACCCTGGCCAGCAAGATCTCCGGATCTGTCCCCCATTGAGCATGTTTGGGACTGGATGAAGCGTCGTCTCACGCGGTCTGCACGTCCAGCACGAACGCTGGTCCAACTGAGGCGCCAGGTGGAAATGGCATGGCAAGCCGTTCCACAGGACTACATCCAGCATCTCTACGATCGTCTCCATGGGAGAATAGCAGCCTGCATTGCTGCGAAAGGTGGATATACACTGTACTAGTGCCGACATTGTGCATGCTCTGTTGCCTGTGTCTATGTGCCTGTGGTTCTGTCAGTGTGATCATGTGATGTATCTGACCCCAGGAATGTGTCAATAAAGTTTCCCCTTCCTGGGACAATGAATTCACGGTGTTCTTATTTCAATTTCCAGGAGTGTAGTTTAAAGAAGAATAAAAACACAGACGCAGTGTACTAGTCCTCCACCCAAATCAGTACCAGCAACTGCTTCTGACTCTGGCCGCAGTACCACTGTGCTGCTGAGCCACAACTGAGCTCTCCAGCCCTGCCCTGTCGTTGCCACAGTGATGGCTAAGCTGGATAATTGGCGATGTGGGAGATTAGTTCAGTTTTATTTGCAATGAGGAACAACATTCCTGCCCTAAAACCATAAATCTGATAACCCAATGGGGCATTTTAAAAGAAAATAACTCATATTGTTTAATGAAGGGACAAAAAAAAATCAAGTAAATTTAGCAGGATAATTCTATGCTATTCCAAGAGGTAACTCGAAGATCATAGAGTTACCAGACATCTTCTGCGATGTTACCAATTGAACTAACCAGAGGAAGGGTACATATTCATAACCAATGTGTTTCTTGAGACAGTTTGGAAGTGAGGAGAACAATTCGCATCTGAAAGACACAACCGCTGAGTTGAGCAAGGGCCAAAATAGCAAACTTATAAACCATTGACTTTTACTCACATTTCTGTAACTAGGCTCAGGGGCCAGAGTGCTGTTACACCGACTGTGTGCTGCACATCAGAAATCTATAAGTGTCATTATTATTGTCGTCTTTGTAGCTTAAGTGTACTGCAACCTGGAAAGCTTTTCACTTGACGCTGTTCACTTTCTTGGATCACCTGCAGTGGTTATCGTATAAACATTATGTGTAGGTAAACCATCTTTTCATCATTATAGATTTTAAAAAATGCTTTCGTTAAGAATGCGTTAATTGGCACCAGCCACAAAGCAGAGGAACACAAATGAAAATACAACAACGCCAGCATTAATTGCTGAACGTGAACATCCACAGATAAATTTGTAAGTTGTTAATAGCTTACAGTTTTGAAAGTAAGAAAGGTTAGTGCACAACAAAACCATTTGCGGTGATCGAAGAAAAGGACTCAAAATGTCGTGTGAAAATGGAACCAGAAGAAGCAGTTTTCAGCAAGATGTATAAAAAGTACTAATGTGTAGATAAGCTATCCTTAAGGAAATCTGCCATACAGTCTACAAAATCATAAAAACGAAAAGTATCACCTACTCAAATGATTTCAATACAGCAGTTGATAATGTTTTGTCAATAAAGAGTGAATGACCTAATGAAGTGTCTTGAAAGGAGGATACAAGATGAACATCAACAAAAGCAAAACTAGGATAATGGAATGTAGTCGAATTAAATCGGGAGATGCTGCGGGAATTAGATTAGGAAATGAGACACTTTAAGTAGTAAAGGAGTTTTGCTATTTGGGTAGCAAAATAACTCATGATGGTCGAAGTAGAGAGGATATAAAATGTAGACTGGCAATGGCAAGGAAAGTGTTTCTGAAGAAGAGAAATTTGTTAACATCGAGTATAGATTTAAGTGTCAGGAAGTCGTTCCTGAAAGTATTTGTATGGAGTGTAGCCATGTATGGAAGTGAAACGTGGACGATAAATAGTTTAGACAAGATTAGAATAGAAGCTTTCGACATGTGGAGCTACAGAAGAATGCTGAAGATTAGATGGGTAGATCACATGACTAATGAGTAGGAATTGAATAGGATTGGGGAGAAGAGGAGTTTGTGGCACAACTTGACTAGAAGAAGGGATCGGTTGGTAGGACATGTTCTGAGGCATCAAGGGATCACCAATTTAGTATTGGAGGGCAGCGTGGAGGATAAAAATCGTAGAGGGAGACCAAGAGGTGAATACACTAAACAGATTCAGAAGGATGTAGGCTGCAGTAGGTACTGGGAGATGAAGAAGCTTGCACAGGATAGAGTAGCATGGAGAGCTCAATCAAACCAGTCTCTGGACTGAAGACCACAACAACAACGACCTAATGAATTAACTATTCAGTTTGCAGTGTATGACAAGAAGGAACTAAAATAACAGTAAGATGTTCACCAATTGAGTGAATACAGATCATAAACAACACAGCAGTTAAAAGGGGTTTACGTTTAGTGTGCTGGTGCGTTATGTTGGTATAAGTGTATGTACAAAGTATTTTTTATTTGAAATTCAGCATTTTTTTCCAGTTGCAGATCGGAGTTTATATATTTGTATCTCATGACTGTTGTTCAAGCGCTGCAAATTGATTCTCAAGTGAGGAAAAAACTCTTTAACTTTTGAGACGTATTATTTGCTCTGGATTTAAGGGAGGGGTTAAAGCAGCGGAGGCAGCTCAGTACTTTTGTGCTGCTTTTGGGACGAGTGCCAGAGGCAAAATCACGCCATAAAATGGTGTTCTCGTTCCTGACAAGAATGATTTTTCCCGTTTCTGACAGGAATGATTTTCCACATTCAGAGGCTTATTCAATGATTGTCCTCGCCAATGTATCCGATAATGACCGAATGTGATTAACTGGGACCTTTTAACGCTTGTGTGACATCTGCATTCAATGGGCAAGATTCAGAAGTCTCATTAGGAGTACTGCATGTTCCAATTCAACAAGAATTTTGGCTTTAACATCAGTTCATTCGTAGAACATACCCTTGCAATATCTTTAGTGGTGAGTGGTGCCTTTATGTAACCGTAACTTCATAGAAAGGAATTAAGGGGCTCCGGAAAGGCTAAAAATCATGAAAAGTTCAATTTTTACTTTTTTGCGAGTTCTGAATCTGCAGACTAATACCTTTTAATAGATATATAATTTATTCAATTCCGAAGAGTACAACTATTTTTAAATTTTTTTTGAAATGTGTTCTACATGGGCGTGACCGACTGTGGCGCTGTTAAACTGCTGTCAAATGGTGTTATTATTAACGTCCGTGTCCATCAGGTACATTTTAGTGATGTGAGATAAAGTATGTGTTGTGGCTAACCTGTGATGGTTCAATATATATCGCTGGTGTGATTGTCGATTGTTTCATGTTTATTTACTCTGTCGTTATCTCCAAAATATTCGTAATTAATTCTGTTTCTTGAGTCTCTGTTTTGTTGAAGTATAATAATGAGTAAAAGTAAAGTTATTAGAAATCCTCTGAAGGCATTTAAGAAAAGGAGAAATGTTGGAAAGCCAAAGGTATGTGTTATTACTGTAAATAATAACATTCTAACATGGTACGAGCGATGCTTGCTTTAGACAAGGAACGCCTTCGGGCTGCAGACAGGGCTGTAAAGAGTCTAGAAATACAAGCAAGAGTAAACAGGAGGAGGAACAAGAGGAAGCTGGAGGAGGAGTTTGCAGAGGATGAAGATAATCCATCCTATGGACCTGGAATGCACTAAAAAGTTAATCCAATCTTTGTCGCTCGATTCCCAAAACTTTTATTTTCTCATACTAATTACTTGTTTTCTAAGGATCTTCCAAACATATTTGTTTCAAACTTTCAGTAAATGTTACACAGTACCTTCTGCATAATTTAACACAGCCTTTTTCCAAAAAACTGTATATTTTTGAATATATAAATAAAAAATTGCAAAAAATGTTGTGAATTTTCATTACAATTGAAAAAAAATCCTCTTTAATAACTGAACTAAAATTTTGTAAAATCCCTGTGTTAAGTTGTAGCCCATATTCCAATAAATAATCTGTAAAAAGTTCAGCTTCCTACCTCAAATACTTTGTGAGGAAACATGTAATTTATAAGCGTTGTTTAACATTGCAAGTATAGGGCGTTCCGGAGCCCCTTAATGGCTCAGTCCTAACAAAAAAAAATCTTCTCAAGAAACCGGGCCAAGAGAGGTTGCGCAACGGTTAGCACTCGGGAGGATGACGGTTCAAATCCCCGTCTGTGATTTTTCCTAAATCGCTTGTAAGGCAGATGCCGGGTTGGTTTCTGGAAAGGGCTCGGCCTATTTCCTTTCATGTCCTTCTTAATACGAGCTTGTGCTCCGCTCTAACGACCTTGTTGCCCACGGGACATTGAACACTATCCTCCCTTCAAGCGAATGGCTCAAAGAGGCTGTTGTGTACTACGAACTGCTCCCCCGGGGATGTGTCTATGGCGGCTGGAATTTGTTTTAACAATTGAGACGCCATGTATTTGCAGTACAAGGAAACGATTAAAAGTACGGTGTCAAGTGTCGTCACTTCCCTATAGCGGCAACCTGATCTACGCTCGTTTCAGAAAAGAAGCTATCCAGCAGCTTAGTTGGAGCTCATCTCTTATTGCACCGTTTCTCCTGATTTTGCGATATTAGGCATTATTTTTTTCGCTCCTCCTCGAACCGCCAGCAGGAAAATTCCTTTCCAGACGAAAAGTCGCTTCAACATGGCTTAATATCTTTAATTCCAAAATAGTAGTTTTCTATACACGGGAAATCGAAAAACTACCCAAGGGTTGGCAGACAGTTCTGTCATAATATTTTGTTGTTGATTTATTCCCTCCATTACATTTATCGGTTGTGTTCAGTAAACTAAAGAATATCAACAATAAAAACATTATGCAAATGAATTACAATTTATCAGGATACCCTCTCGACGAAAGTTTATTGAAATCAAAACTAAAAGTGTCTGTAACACGAGCTACCAAAAATTTCACATATTAAAAAGATAGTGTCCACTTCTGACCTAACTATGGTCTATGTCTACATAAAGTCCCTTGGATTACCCAAGTATCATTACAGGACTACGACGAAAATATGGAAACATGGCAGTGAGACCAGCACGTCAAGAAACCCAGTTAATAAATTATTCAATGTGTGAGTCAGCGTTCCTGCATCTCGATCGATAAGGGAACACAACCTCTCTGAGGTGCGACAACGCGCGGTTTAGCATCTCTGGGCTCGAAAATTAAATGTTACATTTGCTTGATTCTTGGCAGCGGTCCCCCATAGCTCTCACAATCAGGTAAAGGAAAAAAAAAATAGTGTATTCAGATGTTTTTCTTTGAAGCAAATTATTTAAAATGCGGTACTACGCTGCTTTTTACTGTGGTCGGAACTGGGAGATTTTTATTGTTACTTATCAGTCGCCATTCGTCTTCCAAAATACTAAAAGTACTCCATACCCATTAAGTCTATCCTCCTCCCTCCCCCCTACAAACTATTGTATGCGCAACTCTGAGCGCACACCACTAGGTAATGTGGAATCTTCAGATGTGATTAGTTGCGAACTCTCGGTCGGAGGAAGTGTTCAAAAGAAACCCAATACCCCAAGCAAATTAGGAAATATGGGGGAAGTAATTTATAAAGTTTTGAAACCTTGGGAGGACACTTATAGGAGATACAGTAGTAAGAAATAGAAAAATTACCTCCTCTAGTGGATGAGCATCCCCTTCCTCACCCCTAAAGTCGGTTTGTCAAGTTTTTTTTTTTTTTTTACTTTCTTCAATTTTCACAAAAAACGGCTCACTTTTCGAAGACATCTGTTATAACAAAAAATATTTCTAGTGAAATTCAGCTGAAATAAGTCATACGCTTGTTTTAAGCAAGATAACCAATTTTCGACACATTCTGTCTGGAAGATTAGAAATCTGTTATTCTATGAATTTTGTATAATTTTCAAATTCTATTTTAGTTCATTCAAATCTTTCTTCTGTTTCTCCATAACTATTTTCCTTTTATACATGTAGTAATATTTATGAGGCACATAAATCTTACCATTAAAATCTGCAGGAGGCGAAAAAAAGAGAGAGCGAAATTCCTTTTTAAAATTGACGTTGATTGATTCAGAACAATTCTGCTATACAGTATTTTGTTCAGTATTATGCAGCTTAACGTTTATATGGGACTCAAAATAGTTTTTCATGAGAATTAAGAATTAGTGTACAATTAATCAACAGTTACTGTCTTTGTAACATATTTACAGTCATCCTATGTACAACAACCGCACAACAAAAATACCGTGCTGTCTGTTGAAAAAACTTATGTTCTGTACAATTATTTACGAAAACCCACCTTCAAACCACTGCAAGTCACGATAGTGTCGCTTTGTCCTCGACAGCTTTTACACATTGTTGAACAGCATGTTAGTCTTTATGCACTTGCATTTTCTTCCGTAACATTGAGTGCAGCTGTATGAAACCGGTGCTAATATCTTCTCTGGAGCTGCCACAGGTCCATTCGAATTGGAGAGAGGGCTGAATTCCCTGAATTCCTTGCATCTGGCGTCTAAGCTCTTCCCTAATTATAGCTGGACTCTTGGAGACACTTGGTAGGAGAGTAGGAGGCATCTTGCGTCAATAGTGGGTGGCAAACGAGAGCGTATGATAGCGTTGCTTGCCTGACCCACAATTAAAAACATTGAAATCTAGTATCATATAAAATTTCATCACAAAGGCTTTATCTTGTTTTTGTATGAATTTTCAACATTACGTTGCTTAATATATTCACAGCGAAATACGTTACGCACTTCAATCACTCCAACATTTTGTAGAATAGTGTGAGCCTAACCCTTCTCTTCGTTGCTGACAAGTATCAAATTTTCCATCTCCTCGACGACTTTCAGTCGGTTAGTTAGTTCCATGTTACATATTCCATAGACCTTTTAAATGATTTTTTATCGAGATGGTGTGGAACGAATTAGTTTATAAGTTATGTATACATGATTAGCGTTAACATTGCTGGAAACATTTTTTAGTCGTACTATACTCATGCAACTGCACTTAAAAATATTTTTGTAATACAAGCTATTAGTTTTTAAAGAGAAACTCGTTCATGAAATAGGAACTGTCTAGGGGTAGTAACTTTAGCTACCTGTCAAACATTTTATGTTGTTGGGCAAAAAAACAATGATTTTTGTTGCTACATACAGAACTCCTTTCTGAGCTACTGACAGCATCGACAGTGGGTAATAAAGGACACGCTTCCCTCTAGTGTTGTAGTTATGGACCTCATTGTGTTTCTTAAATTGTGATGAATTAGTTATGACGAAATTCATTAATGAATATATGTATTATAACGGAGCAATTAAAATGTCTAGCTCATAGGAGAGATACCAGCATGACATCCGTGGGTGAACATTACACAGTATTCTTGCAGCTCGCTTTTGTGCAATCAATACTTCCTTTCTATTGCAAGAGGAGAGTTAATCCAGAAAATTATTCGATAAAACATTATTGAGTGGAAATATGCAAAACATGTCACGAGGTTAATTCGTTTGTTTCCAGGATCAGCAGTTAAACAAAGAGAAAAAGTACGAGTATCTCAACTTAATTGTCTGAGAAGCTCAGTAATATGTTTCTTCCAGTCCTAGTCTTCATCAATATGTACACTCAAGAATTTGGAGCATTCTACCCAATTCAGTGACTCTTGCTCATGTGCTAGATCAATTGTTGGTATGACTTCATTTGTTGTACAGAACTGAATACAGCGGTTCTTTTTAATGAGCGGAGAGTAAGTTTTCTGAGAACCACTAAGTAATTCTTTGGAAAATTTCATTTACAATCTCTTCTGCTGCTTTCATTCTAATGGAATTTGTTATAAACTTGTTCCAGTTCTGCCTGTTGAATGTTAAGAGGAAGTTCACTTATATAAGGTACAGGAATCCAAAATATGCACAAGCCTTTTTTGCGTAGAATATTATAAGAAATTTTTTTTGTAGTTACAGTTCTCTTCTAAAAAAAGAATCAACTTCTAAAAATGAACATTTTCCTGAAGTTTCAAAACTTTATGCATTAGTTTTCCCATTTGCTGTATTTTTGACTAATCTGCCTGGGGTACAAGTCGTGTACTGAATTTTCCAGTCGCATCTAGGAAGAATATCGAACAGTAATTCGCAAGAAGGAAATGTTGTTCAAGATTGAAGCGTTCGTGAAAGATGAAGCTTTATTCGAATCTTGTGACATGATTCTGTTATTATAACCCAATAATACCTTTTGACGAAGGATAGAATAAAGTATTAGTGACATCTCAATCCACAATTCTTCTAGTATTTAAGCGTTACTGTTACCCTAATTACAAATGAACGGGTTCGATTCCCGGCGGGGTCAGGGATTTTCTCTGCCTCGTGATGGCTGGGTGTTGTGTGCTGTCCTTAGGTTAGTTAGGTTTAAGTAGTTCTAAGTTCTAGGGGACTGATGACCGTAGCAGTTAAGTCCCATAGTGCTCAGAGCCATTTGAACCATTTTTTACAAATGAAGAAATCATGTATGGTAAAACATGATAATGAGGAACTACTGAAAAATGCTCCTGCAGGAGCGCAAAAAACGCGAATATGCTGCTCTTTAAAATACTCTGAGAGAAAAATTTATAACCACCTGCCTCAATCCTCATTCTGCCTTCATCACCAAAAATTTTGGCTATGTGTACATGTTTGTGCTCCTTTAACACAGAACACTCTAAATCCTTTTGCTCAGCCTCTCTTTGTAGTTAAGCCTCGATACTCAGTATCTCCATCTCACTGTGACTGTCTATCGACATCTCTCTCCCACTTACTACTTCTTCTCACATTGACACTTTCTCCTCTTTGTCTCTCCCACTGTCACTTTCTTCATCCATTTCTCTCGCTCTTCCTTATCAATGCCTCCTTCCCTTCCTCTCTGTCCGACTGCCATTAGCTTTGTCCCATTGTTTTTCTCTACCATTGCCACTATATCTTTCTTTCTGGCTTACAGCCTGCTGCCTTTTCTTCAACCACCATTGTCTCCTCTCCACACATGTCCTTGGTGATGGTTTCCTCAGGATTTAGAAACCTAGATGGGAAATATTTAACATGTGCATGTGAGGGATGGGGAAAAGTCGGCAGATATTTTCTTGTTAAAGTTCGCCGATTGGGGAGTAAGAAGGGATCCTGATCCCACAAAGCTATGTACGGTCTCCACTCATCTCTCTTTGTCATTCTTTTTCATTTCCACTGCCTCCTCGTTCTTTTGCTACCACTGCTACCACCTCCGTCAATCTCTCTTTCTCTTTTACTACCACTGTCATCTCTAACTGTTACTATCTCAGCTCTCTTTGGCTCCCGTTGCTGTGGTCTACATCTGTCTCTCTTTCACTTTCACTGCCACATTTTCTCTCCCACCATAATTGTCTCCTCTCTCTTCCCTCATCACTGTGTCTATGTAACTCTCTTTCAGCACAATAAAGCGCGAATATGTTCACATGCCCAAATTTTTGGTGTAGAATGTGGAATTAGGATTGGTTCCCCACTTTTCTGTCAAAGTCTTTTAAAGGGGAGCGTATTCTCCTTTTTTGTGCTCTGACAGGAGCGTTTTTCAGTTGGTTCTCTTCTTTTCACTGTTACAGCAGTGTGTGCTGCTTATATAAAACGAATTCTGTACATCAGTAAAGTATTAAATGTTTATTTATATAATTCGCCACATTTACGTACTTTGACCAACAGAAGCAACAAATAATTACGAATAATATAAGGTTAACACAAAATCGTCTCCCATATAAGCCACGTTCACTTTACACTGCTTTACATAAAACTGCACAACATTTTAGGCAACAACTAAAGTATGCCAAAAAATTCGCCTTGCAAGCGCAAAGGATTTCGTATGAGAAAATAATTTTTTGTAAGGTGCTTACGCCATCGAATTATTTCCAGGCCAAGACAGCCTGTTTAGGCTTAGACAGCCCGTTTTAGGTGGAAAAATGCCGACCAAAAACATAGTTTGGTGACTACAGAACCCTTGTGATGACCCTAGATCTCTTGCCATGTAGTCACTACGTCAGTTATAACTACTTTTACGCCTCAGATCGGATGTTACGTGCATATTTTACATCATAAGTACGGCAGCTCTGAACCCCCTAAATCTCGGTAACGGATAATGATGTAAAAACGTAGTTTCAAGGTTCCCCTAGAACATCGTCTTACGATCTTGTGGTAAACATTTTGACGATTCGCTATCCCCATAATTGTTGCTTTTGGTATCCAAAAATCACTCCTTTTCGGGTGTATCATGACAACGAATAAAGATTCTGGAAAGGGAAAAATGGCATTTTCAGATAAATGACTAAAGAATATATAATTAAATTTTGAGCCACTTGCTATGGTTAGTTATTTTGATAATCGCTGCCCGCGATGCAAAAGCGGCCAAAAACTGGTCTTTGTGGTTTCCTGCGTAAGCACGGTATTTTTGAACATCTGGATCTCAGTAACGGATAATGACATCGATAAAAGTTTCGAAGTTCTCAGAGAACATCATCATAAGAAGGTGTGGTAAAAATTTCGACGATTTGCCATGAACAGAAATGATGAAAGTGTCCGTCCCCACAATTGGTATTTTAGTACCCAAAAATCATGGTTTTCCTCGGAACCGCCCATGGACAAATCATGCTTTTATAAGCCGCCTAAGGCACACCCCTATTCACACCTAATATAATTGCTCCATTTGCCTGCTCTTGAGGATGTACGTAATGTTTAAATTTTGACGCTGTACTGTAGGATAGCTACATATGGCTCTGAGCACTATGATACTTAACTTCTGAGGTCATCAGTCCCCTAGACTTAGAACTACGTAAACCTAACTAACCTAAGGACATCACACACATCCATGCCCGAGGTAGGATTCGAACCTGCTACCATAGCAGCAGCGCGATTCCGGACTGAAGCGCCTAGAACCGGTCGGCCACAACAGACGGTGGATAGCTACAGTTTGCTCGTTCTTCCGATATGTATATAGGTGGTCACTAGACCAAGAGATATCCAAAACACTTTACTTTTTACGATAATGATGGAAGTTGAAGATATGAATTAAAATTCATACTGTAGCCAGGACTCGAACCCGACTCTCCTTATTTAGGAGGCAGGAGTGCTGACCATTACACCACCGCAGCAGAATGGTCACAGTACTGCAAGGATTACACAAGTCGAGTGCACTCTGCAACCCAAACTTCATATCTTCAGCTTATTTTCCCCCTAAATTGTCACTCTTGCCAGAGCTCTCCGGCACTGGATACCGTTGGACGTAATGGGGAAGTCTTGTACCTCAGGTGATCTTATAGATTTTATAATTAAATGTCCCGGGGAAAATTTAATTATAAAATCTATAAGATCACCTGAGGTACAGGACTTCCCCATTACGTCCAACGCTGGGCTGCTATTCCAAGCCGGCCGGAGTGGCCGAGCGGTTCTAGGCGCTACAGTCTGGAGCAGCGCTCCCCTATGGTCGCAGGTTCGAATCCTGCCTCGGGCATGGATGTGTGTGATGTCCTTAGGTTAGTTAGGTTTAAGTAGTTCTAAGTTCTAGGGGACTGATGACCTTAGAAGTTAAGTCCCATAGTGCTCAGAGCCATTTGAACCATTTTTTGCTATTCCAATGCCGGAGAGCCATGACAATAATGACAATTTAGGGGGAAAATAAGCTGAATATATGAGCTGAAGTTTGTGTTGGGGAGGGTACTCGATTTGGGCAGTCCGTGCAGCAATGTTGACCATAATGCAGAAGTGCATTTCTGCCTAGTAAGCAAGGAGACATGGGTTCGAGTCCCGGCTGCAACACAAACTTTAATTCATTTCTTTGGCCTCCATCATTATCGTAGATGAGGCTTAAATGTCTTGGGGAAAATTTAATTATAAGATCTATAAGATCACTTGACTTTTCATCTTTGTGATCAATAATAGAAGGTATGACCCCCTGAAAAACAACATTTTCGCCCAGGGCTGTCGTGCACGGATTTATACGCTTTGAGTAGGTCGCTAGTAACATACGACTTTACAAGACGAGAATCAAGAGTAAACTCCTTGAAAGACATCATTTCACACAGATCTTAACACTGCACTCCAGGAATCTGGGTGCATGCTTTTTATTCATTACACAATTCTCTCGAATTTCCGACACTACAAAACTGCAGATAGAAAATGCTGTACTCGAGAAATTATGCTGATTCCTTTGAGCGGGCGAAGATTCGGCGTTCTTCTGCTGTCAGGATGGATGCGAACCTTCACAGAAAAGAGCAGTAGTACCAATCTTTTACCTTTCTCTTCCTCGTACAGGCATTTTGGAACTGCACAAGGGGACCGATCCAGTATTCTGAAGCGCGCAATCCACTGCAGCACAATCAGTACACCTTCGAATATTATGTCCCCAGCTTCTTCGAGAGCGCCCCCTCCCCTTGTAGCACAACGGAATCTCAATAGGAGTTTACCGTTTTTTTGTGGACAAACAAGAACAGTGATGGCTAGCAAATTATACTATTATATAAAACTACAGAGCTACTGAAGTAGACTCTGAAGAACATAGCCGTCTTTACTTAACATAGAGGTGTGGAAATAAAGAAACTAGACTCATGCTATAACTCTTTAACAAAAAACCTTACACAACTGAAATGTTGTTCCCTTCAATGTACTCCCCTCCCCGATCGCTGCACCGCTCCATGAGAATTTTCCACTGCTGGAAACGATGCTGGAAGTCTTTTTCTGTTATGTTGTTGAGGACGCTCGTCACTTTTGCCTTCACTGCACCCACGGACTCGAACCTGGTTCTTTTGAGAACAGACTTCAGTTTTGGGAAGAGGAAGAAGTCGCATATTACTAGGTCCGGCGAGTACGGTGGATTTCCATCACTGGAATCCTGTTTTTCTCCAAAAACCTCTTCACAGACGTCGCGTTATGGGCCGGCGCGTTGTTCTGACGAAGAATCCGTGAGCGATTCCACCACAGATGTGGTCCCCTTCGTCGCACACGTTCACGGAGATTCTTTTGTACGCGTCTCAAGGAGAGTCCCAAGGTTATTCCCAGCCCCTTCTCTTTGTCACCGACAAAGCTGGAAATGCGCGCAACAACCGGTCAGGTCTTTATTGCCACACCTCGTATGAGCGCAAATGTTAGAGTCGAAACAGAAACTCTCATTTTAAGTGCTAAAAGAGATGAAGAAAAGTGTGAAACTTCAAGGTCGGAAAGATGTGGGATGTACGGCCAAGTCATACAGAAATGGCGTGACGCGGACGTCTGGCGAGGACGTGGTGCTGTTTCGCGTCACTTCCGTGTTAACAAATGCGGCAGTTCACACAGAGATGGAGTGGCGCCGACGCGTCACATCGTGGTCCGCGCCACGTCCGTTCGTTGCCACAAGTGGCGCACCGAAACTTAGCGTGGCGCTGATGTCCAATTAGCGTGCTGCTGTTTTCATTAATTTGAGGTCATCCGATATGTCCTAACAGAATTATTTTATGTACACTACTTGTCATTAAAATTGCTACACCAAGAAGAAATACAGATGATAAACGGGTATTCATTGGACAAATATACGAGGTGTGGCTAGAAAAAAACCGGACTAGTACTGGTGAAACAATAAAACGATCGCGTGGCCTGTCACGTGACTCTCGCTCCGCCTACTGCTTGAGTTTCATCTGCCTCCTGCACTCAGTCTGCCTGTGGCGTCTGTTTTAAGTAGTTGACGTTTTGTCTGTGCGTCGGAAAATGTTGAGCGTACACAAAGAACAGCGTGTTAACATCAAATTTTGTTTCAAACTAGGAAAATCTGCAAGTGAAACGTTTGTAATGTTACAACAAGTGTACGGCGATGATTGTTTATCGCGAACACAAGTGTTTGAGTGGTTTAAACGATTTAAAGATGGCCGCGAAGACACCAGTGATGACACTCGCACTGGCAGACCATTGTCAGCAAAACCTGATGCAAACATTGAAAAAATCGGTAAACTTGTTCGACAAGATCGCCGTTTAACAATCAGAGCAGTGTCTGAGTTAACAGGAGTTGACAAGGAAAGTGTTAGGCAGATTCTTCATGAAAGTTTCAACATGAACAAAGTGTGTTCAAAAATGGTTCCAAAGTGTCTCACAATTGAACAGAAGGAACGCCGAAGAATGATTTGTTCTGACATCGTGGAAAACATTGAAAGTGATCCCACCTTCTTACAAAATGTTATTACTTGCGATGAATCGTGGTTTTTTACTTACGATCCCGAAGCTAAACGCCAATCGATGCATTGGAAAACTCCTGGTTCTCCACGACAAAAAAAAGCACGAATGTCAAAATCGAAATTCAAGGCAATGATGATTGGTTTTTTTTTACATCAAAGGGATTGTGCACATTGATTGGGCACCAGAGGGACAAACAGTGAATCAGCATTACTACATTAGCGTCCTGGCTACCCAACGTGAGCGAGTACGGAGAAAACGGAACGATTTGTGGAGAAAAATGTCATGGATCCTTCACCAAGACAATGCCCCAGCTCACAGTGCGTTGTCAGTGAAGACGTTTTTGGCAAAACACAACATTCCCATCTTAGATCATCCACCCTACTCACCTGATTTGGCCCCCTGTGACTTTTTTCTTTTCCCTAAAGTCAAGTCAGCTTTGAAAGGAGCTAGATTTGAGACTGTTGAAGTAGTAAAAGAAAAAGCGACGGAAGTAATGTACGGACTTATCGAAAATGATCTGCAGCATTGCTATGAACACTGGAAAATTCGTATGGAGCGGTGTAGAGACCGAGGAGGAGAGTACATTGAAGGAGATAACATGAAATTGTAAATAAACGTTTTTTCCAGCATCAGTCCGGTTTTTTTATAGCCGCACCACGTATTATACTAGAAATGACATGTGATTACATTTTCACGCAATTTGGGTGCATATATCCTGAGAAATCAGTACCCAGAACAACCACCTCTGGCGTAATAACGGCCTTCATACGCCTGGGCATTGAGTCAAACAGAGCTCGGATGGCTTGTACAGGTACAGCTGCCCATGCAGCTTCAACACGATACCACAGTTCATCAAGAGTAGTGACTGGCGTATTGTGACGAGCCAGTTGCTCGGCCACCATTGACCAGACGTTTTCAATTGGTGAGACATCTGGAGAATGTGCTGGCCAGGGCAGCAGTCGAACATTTTCTGTATCCAGAAAGACCCATACAGGACTTGCAACATGCGGTCGTGCATTATCCTGCTGAAATGTAGGGTTTCGCAGGGATCGAATGAAGGGTAGAGTCACGGGTCATAACACATCTGAAACGTTACGTCCACCGTTCTAAGTGCCGTCAGTGCGACCAAGAGGTGACCGAGTCGTGTAACCAATGGCACCCCATACCATCACGCCAGGTGATACGCCAGTATGGCGATGACGAATACACGCTTCCAATGTGCATTCAACGCGATGTCGCCAAACACGGATGCGACCATCATGATGCTGTAAACAGAACCTGGATTCATTCGAAAAAATGACGTTTTGCCATTCGTGCACCCAGGTTCGTCGTTGAGTACACCATCGCAGGCGCTCCTGTCTGTGATGCAGCGTCAAGAGTAACCGCAGCCATGGTCTCCGAGCTGATAGTCCATGCTGCTGCAAACGAACTGTTCGCGCAGATGGTTGTTGTCTTGCAAACGTCCCCATCTGTTGACTCAGGGATCGAGACGTGACTGCACGATCCGTTACAGCCATGCGGATAAGATGCCAGTCATCTCGACTGCTAGTAATACGAGGCCACTGGGATCCAGCACGGCGTTCCGTATTACCCTCCTGAACCCACCGATTCCATATTCTGCTAACAGTCATTGGATCTCGATCAACGCGTGCAGAAATGTCACGATATGATAAACCGTAATCGCGATAGGCTACAATCCGACCTTTATCACAAACGGAAACGTGATGGTACGCATTTCTCCTCCTTACACGAGGCATCACAACAACGTTTCACCAGGCAACGCCGGTCAACTGCTGTTTGTGTACGAGAAATCGGTTGGAAAGTTTCCTCATGTCAGCACGTCGTAGGTGTCGTCAGCGGCGCCATCCTTGTGTGAATGCTCTGAAAGGCTAATCATTTGCATATCACAGCATCTTCTTTCAATCGGTTAAATTTCGCCTCTGTAGCACGTCATCTTCGTGGTGTAGCAATTTTAATGGCCAGTAGTGTAGACGAAGCAAAGCTACATCTGTGCCTGTAAATAGTTTCTCAGAAAAACTATTACTTTTCGCGTAAAAAAATTAAAAACGACTGTTTTCGGACTCGCACGCGTTCCCTGCTCTGCAGCCTCTCCTGTTCGATTTTGATGAAGCTATTCGGCAAAATAAACTGATTTTTCACCATCTTATGATCTTAAATCACAGGTTAGCATTGGACTGGTTTTATTCTCGTTACTGTCCAGAGCTATTGTGATATTTACCAAATAAATAAACCATTGAGCGTATTTTGAAAATTTGCAGTGAGAAATGTTGTCACAGACCACTTTATGTTTGGCAGGTTTTACAGGTGGGACATAGGTGGCTGTGCACAAAATAGAGCTGGCATACCGACGTTGTTTTGAACGGTGGAAGGGAGGGATACCTCTTTCCACTCGCAAGCAAATAAGTTACATACGAGGGCTATTTGGAAAGTAAGGAACGATCGTTCAAAAAATGGTTCAAATGGCTCTGAGTACTATGGGACTTAACATCTGAGGTCATCACTCCCCTAGAACTTAGAACTACTTAAACCTCACTAACCTAAGGACATCACACACATCCATGCCCGAGGCAGAATTCGAACCTGCTACCGTAGCGGTCTCGCGGTTCCAGACTGTAGCGCCTAGAACCGCACGGCCACACTGGCCGGCGAACGATCGCTCGCGAAATGGAAACCACAGCGAAAATCAAAACTGTTATACACTCCTGGAAATGGAAAAAAGAACACATTGACACCGGTGTGTCAGACCCACCATACTTGCTCCGGACACTGCGAGAGGGCTGTACAAGCAATGATCACACGCACGGCACAGCGGACACACCAGGAACCGCGGTGTTGGCCGTCGAATGGCGCTAGCTGCGCAGCATTTGTGCACCGCCGCCGTCAGTGTCAGCCAGTTTGCCGTGGCATACGGAGCTCCATCGCAGTCTTTAACACTGGTAGCATGCCGCGACAGCGTGGACGTGAACCGTATGTGCAGTTGACGGACTTTGAGCGAGGGCGTATTGTGGGCATGCGGGAGGCCGGGTGGACGTACCGCCGAATTGCTCAACACGTGGGGCGTGAGGTCTCCACAGTACATCGATGTTGTCGCCAGTGGTCGGCGGAAGGTGCACGTGCCCGTCGACCTGGGACCGGACCGCAGCGACGCACGGATGCACGCCAAGACCGTAGGATCCTACGCAGTGCCGTAGGGGACCGCACCGCCACTTCCCAGCAAATTAGGGACACTGTTGCTCCTGGGATATCGGCGAGGACCATTCGCAACCGTCTCCATGAAGCTGAGCTACGGTCCCGCACACCGTTAGGCCGTCTTCCGCTCACGCCCCAACATCGTGCAGCCCGCCTCCAGTGGTGTCGCGACAGGCGTGAATGGAGGGACGAATGGAGACGTGTCGTCTTCAGCGATGAGAGTCGCTTCTGCCATTGGTGCCAATGATGGTCGTATGCGTGTTTGGCGCCGTGCAGGTGAGCGCCACAATCAGGACTGCACACGACCGAGGCACACAGGGCCAACACCCGGCTTCATGGTGTGGGGAGCGATCTCCTACACTGGCCGTACACCACTGGTGATCGTCGAGGGGACACTGAATAGTGCACGGTACATCCAAACCGTCATCGAACCCATCGTTCTACCATTCCTAGACCGGCAAGGGAACTTGCTGTTCCAACAGGACAATGCACGTCCGCATGTATCCCGTGCCACCCAACGTGCTCTAGAAGGTGTAAGTCAACTACCCTGGCCAGCAAGATCTCCGGATCTGTCCCCCATTGAGCATGTTTGGGACTGGATGAAGCGTCGTCTCACGCGGTCTGCACGTCCAGCACGAACGCTGGTCCAACTGAGGCGCCAGGTGGAAATGGCATGGCAAGCCGTTCCACAGGACTACATCCAGCATCTCTACGATCGTCTCCATGGGAGAATAGCAGCCTGCATTGCTGCGAAAGGTGGATATACACTGTACTAGTGCCGACATTGTGCATGCTGTGTTGCCTGTGTCTATGTGCCTGTGGTTCTGTCAGTGTGATCATGTGATGTATCTGACCCCAGGGATGTGTCAATTAAGTTTCCCCTTCCTGGGACAATGAATTCACGGTGTTCTTATTTCAATTTCCAGGAGTGTATTTGCAACAGTTATCTACACCTTCCAGCTACTTCTCTACATAGTCGCTAATCCCTCTTAGACATCTGTCACAACGTTATACCAAGTTTCCAACAACTTCGTCGTACTAGGCAACCTCCTGTGCTTTCCGACGATTTTCTAGACTGGACTTCAGCTCGTTGGTTGTGCAGAAATTTGTCTTCGTAAACAGCGATTTATTCGAGCAGAGACGTAAATCAAAGGGAGCCAAGTCCGGGCTGTACGATGAGTGATCACACATCCAGTCGCAAACGATTCTGGAGTGTGCTTATTGCCACTGCAGTGTGCGGCCGAGAACCGTCATGGAGAGGCAAGTGCATGACAATTGCGTTACGTGGAGTTGCATAAAGGAGAAATCTTCAGGAGCCACCCATACTTGGCGGGAGACACTATTTTCTAGGCATCTTTACGCGCTCAGAACTAAGAAGAGCGACGTGACGGTATCTACAGACATACCAGAGACACTGCCCAGAACATCTGTGGAAAACTTAATCGGATTTCACTGTGGTTTCCATTTCGCGACCGGTCGATGCTTCCGTACTTTCTGAATAGCCCTCGTATTTTGATGTTTGGTCGCGACGAACTACGATGTGCAGCACTCGACATTATGGCCGCGTGGTATGCGATTTTTATCTCGTGTTTCTTTTTCGTATGTGGTTTATAAAGTAAGTTACAATCACATTTTAAGTTAAAACTCCTTTAAGGGAGGTTTTCATTTTAAAACTAGAGGTATACAATCGCAGATTCCGCAGCAGAGTTAACCGTATACTGTACATGTAAATTTCTCTTGCCTACATTACCAGTTCCATTCACAAAATATACAATAACTAGTTTCGTTCACGTTTGTCGAAAAAATGGATGTGTTCCAGCGAGCAATGGATGAAAAATGTGTTCTGGCGGCTTTCTGCTTACGTATTTGCTTACCTATTTTATGTTCACACATTTTTCCTTGTCTACTTACACTATGTGATCAAAAGTATCCGGACACCTAGTTTAAAACGACTTACAAGTTCGTGGTGCCCTCCATCGGCAATGCTGGAATTCAATATGGTGTTGGCCCACCATTAGCCTTGATGACAGCTTCCACTCTCGCAGGCATACGTTCAGTCGGGTTCTGGAAGGAATGAAATTTTCACTCAACAGCGGAGTGTGCGCTGACATGAAACTTCCTGGCAGATTAAAACTGTGTGCCGGACCGAGACTCGAACTCGGGACCTTTGCCTGTCGCGGGCAAGTGCTCTACCAACTGAGCTACCCAAGCACGACTCACGCCCCGTCCTCACAGCTTTAATTCCGCCAGCAAGGGGTGCAAGACCCTTCCAAAGGTCCCGAGTTCGAGTCTCGGTCCGGCACACAGTTTTAATATGCCAGGAAGTTTCAGGTTCTGGAAGGTTTCTTGGGGAATGGCAGCCCATTCTTCACGGAGTGCTGAGCTGAGAAGAGGTATCGATGTCGGTCGGTGAACCTTGGCACGAAGTCGGCGATCCAAAAAATCCCAACAGTGTTCTATAGGTTTCAGGTCAGGGACCTGTGCAGGCCAGTCCGTTACAGGGATGTCATTGTCGTGCAACCATTCCGCCAAAGGCCGTGCATTATGAACAGGTGCTCGATCGTGTTGAAAGATGCAATCGCCATCCCCAAATCGCTCTTCAACAGTGGGAAGCAAGAAGGTGCTTAAAACATCAATGTAGACCTGTGCTCTGATAGTGCCAAGCAAAACAACAAGGGGTGCAAGACCCTTCCATGAAAAACATGGCCACATCATAACACCACAGCCTCCGAATTTTACTGTTGGCACTACACACGCTGGCAGATGACGTTCACCGGGCATTCGCCATACCCACAACCTGCGATCGGATCGCCACATTGTGTACCGTGATTCGTCACTCCACACAACGCTTTTCCACAGTTCAATCGTCCAATGTTTACGCTCCTTACACCAAGCGAGACGTCGTTTGGCACCTACCGGCGTGATGTGTGGCTTATGAGCAGCCGCTCGACCATGACATCCAAGTTTTTTCACATCTCACCTAACTGTCATAGTACTTGCAGTGGATTCTGATGCAGTCTGGAATTCCTGTGTGATGACGCAAGTGACGCCCAATCACTTGACCACGGTCGAAGTCCGTGATTTCCGCGGAGCGCCCCATTCTGCTCACTCACGTTGTCTAATGACTACTGAGGTCGCTGATGCGAAATACCCGGCAGTAGGTGGCAGTATAGTGCACTTATTATGTCCGGATACTTTTGATCACAAAGTGTACCTGTTTTATGCTTACATATTTGGGCTTTCTTGATGCAGACAGTTTCTCAGTAAATCTTTTACTTTCGTGTAAAAAATTAAAAACGACTGTTTTAGAATTCAGGCTTGTCCTTGATTTGGCAACGGCTGGAATCTAGTTTCCTGGGTGAAAGGATATTTTGTACCTCTCTATAAGGGCAAACTCTCTATCAAATGTTGGGAAACAACGTGCTGCAACGAAGAGATTCTAGCTTACAGCGGTGAAATATTTACGGATGATCAGCTATTGGAAAGGTGTCGTAATATTTTGAACATCTCTGAGCCAATGTTTCTGCTTACGTCCAAATGAAAATCATACGAAAATTAGGATTTATGATCAAAGTATTCCGGTTTCGTTTCTTTTGTCCGAATGTTGTCCTTCATTTTGTGTAACGCAATATAAAAACACTTTTGAGACATTCAGTAAAAACGCTGGAAACGTTTGGGATACATGTTCGACTACGTCGAATGTATCATATTTATTCTCTTTTTACACCCATAACGATGTACCCAACATCTTCGATGCTCCGCATTCACGTGTTACAAAAAAGATCCAGTGCATCAGCATCTCCATCTGAAGAACACGACATATGCTGATCGCATTCGAACTCGGCCGTCGTGCGTCTGTCTGACAGCGCCACTCCAGCCTCAATTGCACCCGTCCCATCAACACCGGCTCAAAGGAAGGCCTCGGCGCTTGTTGGTGACGTCACGTCAGCTAGGCACGGCGAACGCTAGGTCTGTTGCAGGCAGAAACGCCAGGGCGTGCTTATCAAGGTTCAAATGGCTCTTAAGCACTATGGGACTTAACTACTGAGGTCATCAGTCCCCTAGAACGTAGAACTACTTAAACCTAACTAACCTAAGGACATCACACACATCCATGCCCGAGGCAGGATTCGAACCTGCGACCGTAGCGGTCACGCGGTTCCAAACTGACGCGCTTAGAACCGCACGGGCACACCGGCCGGCGCGTCCTTATCACTATAAATGTCTTATTTTTGGACAAAATGTTTGGTATTGTTTTGGATTCTGCAGTTTTATTGAGATGAAAGATTTTCTTACTATCGTAAAGCTACAAATGAAGATCAAAGTTCTGTATTACTGAATCCTGTCGAAACAAACGTAGATCAATATGAGAAGATGCTTTGCCCCATTGCAAGCTTCGGAAATTTTACATTCAAGTAACTATATTTACTTGATCCATTTTGTTATCGATACTTACCCCAACCCCCTTACAATGAACTCGTTTCCTTTATTTCTTTATTTATTTTCGCTTGACATCGTCACTGGAAATGTGAACTAATTTACATGTGTAAATGTCCAACTGTTGCCAGTCATTAGATTACAGTCGTTTTCAACGAAAGGAATTCTAAACAGGAAACAAAATAGCTTCATACATCGAAAATACCGCTGAGCTTAAACTTTTTAAAACATGCACATTAGAAAAGATAAATATTCCCCTCTTGCAACTGAAAGGAGAAACTTTATAAGATAAAAAAATTTTATTTGAGAAAACAAGTATCTCTCTTTTGCCTCTTCTTCTGTCCCCCACCCCCTCCCCCAACGTGTAAAATAGCAAGATATTTCATTAACATTCAGTGTTCCTCACCCCGTAGTCAACCAAGCTACCTAAAGAAGAGCACCAATTTGTTCACGGTTTCTTGTAAAAGCAACCCAGTACCAACGTAACAACTCAGATTTACAAATAAGGTAAAGAAGCACGAATTCTGTTGCTGCTGGACCATGAAGTTGTTTTTGTATGTCAATCCTTAATTAAAACAGGTGGAAATTTAAGTTCAGGAGTACACTATTTGTTAGGAAGTGTAATGAATTGCACAATTAATTGATTGCAGAAATCTCTCAGAACAATGTGTGTTGGTCTGCTACCGCCAATAGTTTCACATTTTCCTGTGTCAGAGAGGGAGACAGCACGATTATGAGTATGCCTGCCGTTCGCCGTGCCTAGCTGACGTGACGTCACGAACAAGCGCCGAGGCCTTCCTTTGAGTCGGTGTCGGTCCCACCCGCTTCACGTGGCTGGCTCGCCGCTGCCGGGCGTCCGCGCCACGCCAATTCCGACTGAATTGGGCCTACCACTGCGCCATAAGCAGCCGAGGAACTGTAGACGCAGCAGTATGTGACAGACTTACAAGGATTGACTTCTTTCAGACCTCCACTCTTAAAAGCCGATTCGATCGGCCTGTTTGAGCGGGGAGTTGGAAGATCTTTCACATTCCCCTAGTCCTAGCGTTTTCAATGTTTATTTTAAATGGTACCACTCATATGGACAGAAGAAAGACTGTCCGTCATAGTTATTCGAATCGGTTACTCGGTATGGGATAATTTTCTAGCGAAATTAGGCTAATAGCACAAGGCTATTAATTCTTCAGTAGATATTGTAAATATACGTGCTGCCCATAAAATGAGTTCTGTCGCCCATTACTCAAGAAATTAAAAATACAGTACTAATGTTTTCTTTATAGCACATTTTTGAAATTCTGATTTGTTTATGCAATAACCAATGTAAACTTGAAAGGTACAGCTTTAACCATAGTTACGGTACTCATCATCACTTAAGGGGCTCCGGAAAGGCTCAAAATCATGAAAAGTCCAATTTTTACTTTTTTGCGTTTTCTGAATCTGCAGACTATTACCTTTTAATAGATATATAATTTATTCAATTCCGAAGACTACAACTATTATTAAATTTTTTTTGAAATGTGTTCTACATGGGCGTGACCCACTGTGGCGCTGTTAAACTGCTGTCAAATGGTGTTACGTCCGTGTTCATCAGGTACATTTTAATGATGTGAGATAAAGTATGTGTTGTGGCTAATCTATTTTCAGAGACTTAGCAGCACCTGAACTGTTGAAAAAGTGTATTCACGGAAAAACTCAAAACCCCAATGAAAGTGTAAATAGTGTTATATGGTCGAGAATCCCCAAGACTGTATTTGTTGGAATAGAAACACTTCTCTTTGGTGTGTATGATGCTGTTGCGACTTTCAATGATGGCAACATTGTAAGGTGCAAGGTATTTAGAAATATGGGAATGAAGATAGTTTCTAACATGGTACGAGCGATGCTTGCTTTAGACAAGGAACGCCTTCGGGCTGCAGACAGGGCTGTAAAGAGTCTAGAAATACAAGCAGGAGTAAACAGGAGGAGGAACAAGAGGAAGCTGGAGGAGGAGTTTGCAGAGGATGAAGATAATCCATCCTATGGACCTGGAATGCACTAAAAAGTTAATCCAATCTTTGTGGCTCGATTCCCAAAACTTTTATTTTCTCATACTAATTACATGTTTTCTAAGGATCTTCCAAACATATTTGTTTCAAACTTTCAGTAAATGTTACACAGTACCTTCTGCATAATTTAACACAGCCTTTTTCCAAAAAACTGTATATTTTTGAATATATAAATAAAAAATTGCAAAAAAATATTGTGAATTTTCATTACAATTGAAAAAAAAATCATCTTTAATAAGTGAACTAAAATTTTGTAAAGTCCCTGTGTTAAGTTGTAGCCCATATTCCAATAAATAATCTGTAAAAAGTTCAACTTCCTACCTCAAATACTTTGTGAGGAAAGATGTAATTTATAAGCGTTATTTTAATATTGCAAGTATAGGGCGTTCCGGAGCCCCTTAAACATGGGTGTTGGCTCTTTGAAAAGATTATTCCATAGCGTTTTGGTAGGAAAATGTTCCTGTTAGAGTGCTGCAACGCTCCCTGTTTGACCGGCCACGGCTCGCCTGCTGACGGGTGGACCGAGCAGCTCGTGTCCGGCCCCATACGACTCGGCTCGGTCACGTACTCGCCCCATGTCTGATGTCCGGATTACGGACACGCGGATAACCGAGCATGACCGGCCACCGCTGACGTCTTACCTCACCTCACCTCGCCCCGGCTCGCTGTACTGTACTGTACAAATCCAACGCCTCTCTCTCCCTCTCTCTCTCTTTTAATACAAAAGTAACATTTCCAAGAACGGGTACGTGACACAGCTAAATTCATAAAGCACCTGGAAAGTAAAATGATATTTCAATACAACCGCGGATAGAAAACGAGTCTCATTTCCGAACAAAAGAGATATTTTCCTTTCATTTATAGGAAACATTAAATAAGTGCTTTCCCTGTAACCTAGAAGACAACCATCTTCATAAAGAAAGCATACAAAGAACATTAAACATTTACAGACGTAACTTGACATACGTTTCAATTGTTTGCAACATAAACAAAATTATAGTTATTGTTGATCAGCAGGAAATCACTAACGCGTTCCGGATTTAATTGGCTGCGGCAATTTGTTAGTAACGTGCCGGCTTTACTAAAGCACCTTTCACTAGGTGCGCTTGTTGCTGGGATACATAAAATACGTCTTGCAACTGCAGCCAAACCTGGCAGATCTGTTTCGTGTCTGCTCCACCACTTTAAGATGTCATCGTCATCTCCGGGGTGCATTAAAATGTACAGATCTACTTCATCTGCTGCGGATGATCTGTTGTTCCTCCATTCCTTGAAACGAACTCTCTTTCTGGGTGGTGATGACACAGTACTTGAAGGATCTATGATAATAAATAAAAGAGACAAGTAATACAGAACTGATATGGAAATCATCGAAACATTCCCGTAAGAGACAGATGACCTCGCTGTTTGGTCTCTCCCCCCAAACAACCTGACCCCCGTTCCCATAAAAACGAGATGTTTTACGTTAACGAAATATTATAGGAGTCACAACATTCCCGTTTCTCTATAATACACTTTCCACTAACTATGCAAAAACGATTATGTTAATGATTGAATGTTGTACCTGCTTACGTAGCACACATTTGTCGCACATTGTTAAGAATTTCCTGCTTTTCACTTATTTCAAGCATATTAAGATAACGGAAGGACGGCCAAAGAAACGATCTTTGTGAGGTTTCTTGCAACTGTGTTTCTTTAAATGAGTGGTTCCCGACTGGAAAAACAATAAAGTGGAGCAGTTTATGCACGATACGTACCCAGTAGACGCAATGTTTTCATCTACAACCAACAGAAATGTACTCCATACTTGGCTTTTTAGACCTTCCCGTTTCTTTAATGTGTAAACATTGGTTTCAATCTTACGTCTTACTACACTGGCTTCCTCGCCCTGCATGATTACAGAGAGAGACACACCACAAATGAGAAGCCCGTACTGGCTGCAGTGTCACACGGATAATAAATAACACGTGTAATGTGTTTGAAGTTATGTGCCACGTATCCGGTCACGGCTTCTATGCTCAGTCACAAGAACTAGTGCGGGTAGCCTATCCAGTTAGGGTGTGCTCGCCCCATCTCGTATTTTGTGCTCGCTTACTCGGTCATGCAGGACTCTAGTTACTACAACATTGAAGACATCATGGAAGACAGTTTTATAGTTTGAACAATAGAAAGGCATACCCTATTAATCGTAAACTATTAATATATATATATATATATATATAACAAATACTGCAGTGCTATATGTATTTTTACTAGATGCACTTTCAAGTTTGATATGTCTCCTGTACAGCAGATCTAATGATCTGCACACTGTATGTAATGAGACTAATAAATCTCAGTACACATTTCACTCATCGGTAACAGACCCTAAGCAACACTTTACGTAAAGAACTCAGAAAAAACGTAGTTTTCAAAACGTAAGTTGTTCATTTAAGTTGTGCCAGTCAACATCAAAACCATGACAGTGATGAAATAATCCTCTAATATGATTAGATGTGTTTAATAAGCAAACAAAATGTTGTAGATGACATGAAATCCACTAAGCCCTTTTCAATGTTTGCAGTCCGTTTCTCCACTTCGAGGACTGTTAGTTATTTTTGTTATCAGACTGGATTTTCTCAGTCCTTCGTTTATCAGTCTCAGATTTTTAATTTCAGTTTCATACCGCATAACTAAATAGTCTTTTTGAAAATATTTTCTAACTTCAGTTCATAATTTTTGGATAAGTGGATTTTATCATTCGAGAGCGAAATTTTAGATCGTTGAATCAAAAGCGTGGCATCCATATTCATATTTATAACAAAAAAAGATATATTTCGCATATACATGAGAATATGCTTACCGCTTAGTTATCAAAGTAATCTTCTTAAAATTCTAATTGGATAATTATCAATCGTTCGAGGTGCTATAAGTTTTACACTGAACCGCCAAACAACCTGGTATAAGCATGCGTATTCAGATACAGAGATATCTAAACAGGCAGAATACGGTGCTGTGGGCGGCAACACCTTATAAGACAATATGTGTCTGGAGCAATTGTTAGCTCGTTTACTGCAGCTACAATCAAGATTGAAGTGAGTTTGAACGTCATGTTATAGTCGGCGTACGAGCAACGGAACACAGCATCTACGAGGCAGCAACGTAGTGGAGATTTTCCAGTACGACTATTTCGCGAGTGTACCGTGAATATCAGGAATCCGTTAAAACTTCAAGCCTCCGACATCGCCGCGGCCGGAAAAAGATCCCGCAAGAACGGGACTAACGACGAATGAACTGAATCATTCAGCGTGACAGAAGTGCAACCCTTCCTCAAATTGTTGCAGATATCAATGCTGAGCCATTAACAATTCTCAGCGTGCGAACCATTCGACGAAGCATCATCGATATGGGCTTTCGGAGCTGAAGGCCCACTCGTGTATCCTTGATGACTGCGCGACACAAAACTTTACGCCTCGCCTGGGCCCTTCAGCACCGACAATGATCTGTTGATGACCCGAAACATGTTGCCTGGTCGGACGAGTCTCGTTCCAAATTGTATCGAGCAGACGGACGTGTACGGGTATGGAGGCAACCTCATGAATTCATGGACGCTGCATGTCATCAGGGACTGTTCAAGCTGGTGGAGGCACTGTAATGGTGTGCAGTGTGTGCAGTTGGAATGATATGGGACTCCCGATACATCTAGATACGACTGACACGAGACACGTATGTAAGCATCCTGTCTGATCACCTGCATCCATTTGTAACGCCGGAAATGCATATCCTCCTATTTCCATCTATTGTACTATAAATTTGTTTTCCTTATTTTTGTTACCTGAATATATAACATTTCTGTGTCTTTATATATTGTAATTGTTTTACTGTTTGTATATATATATATATATTTATTCATTTATGTTTGTTTGTTTTGTGAGTATTATTTGTATTTATACGCTGGGTCTGGCCTAGGGAAAACTATGCTATCGAACGGATACATCGATAGGTCGTGAGGAGAACCAAAGTGTTGAGGATCTTTGGTAGTGTTAACTCTGTCGCGTGGAGCGCGGGCAGAGAGAGACGGAGTCTGGCTGGAGTAGCGAGTGGAGCAGGTGTGTTGTGTGAAGCTCCCGCGAGTTGCCGCGCTTTCGGGGTTTGGCAGCATGTAATTGCGCTCGACTTGCGATGATAGTTTCTGACATGGTGTCGCGGACGGGAAGCATTAGCTGGCGCACATCAAGAGCCCGTTTCGTCTGGTGACCGTGTCGAGAAGAAGGCGCGCCAACATCCAGCTTCTGCAACAGCGACGGCCGACAGTGAGTGACTGTCGCCACATCCTCGATCGACGGCTTCAAACCTTCAATCAACCAACAAGGAAGACTGGAAGCACGTAAAGTTTTAGAACTGTATGGCAGACCTCAGCTTTTCAAACTTTTAAAATTGTTGCATCACAAAATTACAGCAACTTAGCATGAACCTTTGTTGCTCATTGTCCCAATTGCATTGCCAAGCAGGGTCCCTTCCTTTTCCGAAATGAACTCGAGTGTCGTTGAAATTCAAACGCCAGCATTAAAGTAAAATAATTCAATTTCGCTGCTTTAATTTCAAAGTTCAGTTAAAGTATTCATAGCTGGCTACAATAGTTAGATTACACTAGCACGAATTAAGAGTGCGAGTTTTGTTACCGTATTTTAGCTTACCTGTGACTGCAGCTCAGCTTGGTACGTACTAAATTTTACTATTGTTAATTGTTCAGAATCATTTAATTCAAGTTCAAAGTTAAATCTCTTATTTCTAAATTGCATAGATTCAAGTAGCTTTTGAAATGATTGTTGAGGTAGTCCAAGACTAACCGCATTTTACTGAATTTCGTTGTGCTTCAGAAACAAAGCTCACTGTTAATTTCAGTCACTAAATTAACTTTCAATTTTCCAGTTTTATTAATTCTTTTGCTAAATTAAGTCAGAGTGTAGCGAAATTTATTACTTCTGACAAACTTTCAGTTTTCACACTACACTTGTCAACCTTCAGTTGCCACGCTTCTAGTGCTAATTATATGTGTAATAATCTTTCTTTTTCAGTTACTATAGTAATTGTCCTTAGGACTGGCGACCGCAATTTCCCCCAAATCTCAAATATCTAATTACCGCTAGTTGATTGTTAACGTAATGGCTGCACATTTACTTTCTTTATTAACTTTACCCCTATTTCAAAATTAATTTCCACCAGTTTCATTAGCATTTTTCCTTTCATTTAGATGTAACCCTGTCCTCCCTCTTTACCGACAAATTAACCTCGGTGACGATTGCTTTTCCCAAATTTCCATTAGGTACACGCGGTTTAATTTTTCACTGTCATTAAGGTCGATAAGTGAGGGGGAGGTTACACATTCATGTCCATTGTGCATTCCAACGGATTTGGGCAATCCCAGCAGGACAATGCGACACCCCATACGTCTAGTATTGCTACAGAGTGGCTCCAGGAACACTCTTCTGAGTTTAAACACTTCCGCTGGCCGCCAAACTCCCCAGACATGAACATTATTGAGCATATCTTGGATGCCTTGCAACGTGCTGTTCAGAAGGGATCTCCACCCTCTCGTACTCTTACGGATTTATGGAGAGCCCTGCATAATTCATGGAGCCAGTTCCCTCCAGCACTACTTCAGACATTAGTCGAGTCCGTGCCCCGACGTGTTGCGGCACTTCAGCTTGCTCGCAGGGGCCCTGCACTATGTTACGCAGGTGTACCAGTTTCTTTGGCTCTTCATTGTATGTGCTTCTTCTAAAATATAGTTTCTGAGGCATGAGACAGTTTCAGTTCACCCAATAAATTATACAATAAAAGAATTCCAGTTTCATAATTTTGCCCCCTCTTGGAAAATTTACCGCCGATTTCTATGATTGTGCTTAATGAATTACACATAACCGATGATCAAATAATTCTAATGATGCAACAGTCCATCATCAGTTAGGAGAGGAGTGATTATCAAGAATTGAGCAACGAGAAGAAGCCTCACAAACGCCACGCATTATTCAGTCAAATACAGCATTCTTCAAAAAACTAAAACTTACATTGGCTGAAGCTGAAAAGTCCCGAGTCTGTGGATTCGTAAATACGATACAAATTGGCAGTTTGTTCTAGAATCTGTGTAAACTAACCAGACCACACTAATTCATTGCACGAAACTACCACTATTCCGCAACAGCCGATGTTGTAAACCAGATTATAACACACGCGTTCAGTGACAGAGCTGCTCAACAGAGTATGAAGAGCTTCTCCACTTCTATTGCCACACACAACACTTAATCATGTGCTGGTATTTCACGGAAATATATTATAAGTAGGCTGTTTAGGTTTTTTTATTGGTAACGTGAAAGGTGGCTACACTGAGCCACAGCGCCAGAAATCGCGCCAGAGAGTATTGTTCCGCCGCCTCCACTGGCAGTGATTATTGAGACGTAGTGGCAAGCAGTTCTTGCCGAGCAGTCGTGGTGGACACTGCTTGTATCTGAAGTTGGAATGAGATGGGGTAGTAGTGAGTGTTGTTCCATGTTATGCAGCTATGTGATGGGAGAGATAGCAGATGTTATTCTAATGGAGATATTGTAATGATCTGAGTGCCTTTCGTCAATATAAATTAAGGTATCTAACTACTGTTCTTTATTTTCTTATTATTTGTGTGTCCTGAATAATGCTTCATTACAGGTTCAGTCAACAAAGCATCTGGCTTGTGTTCTTGTATTGTATTCGAGTGTAATTCTGGGTTTCTTGAGCAATTATAGTATTTCTAATTTTTTTTCTATCACGTCAGTATAAATGGTATTTGAAATTTCTTGTCTTGTTGAAGAAGAACCATGCCAGATGTGTACGTTGAGTCACACTCCCACACACAGAACAGTTATACTTGTGCTTTGGTTTCGTAGGTTTTATAGTTGCTGGGGACTTAATTAATTAATTGTGTTAACGAAAAGTTTCATTTCATTCTTTGTTGTTGTCATTCTAAGCAGTCAGATTGCGTAATAATACTAGTCAGGGCCAGCCGTTTACGAAACAGCGTAATCGGACATACAGCGACAGAAAATTAAAAAGTATTTGCATTGCATTCATATATCTTTATTATAATTAAGCCCCCATGCAAACGCCACGTAGCGCTCTGTATGAAAATCACTGGCTGTGCTGTGTGCAGTCTGTGGCTGGTTTGCATTGTTGTTTGCTATTGTAGTGTTGGGCAGCTGGATGTTAACAGCGCGTAGCGTTGCGCAGTTGGAGGTGAGCCGCCAGCAGTGGTGGATGTGGGGAGTGAGATGGCGGAATTTTGAGAACGGACGATCTGGTCGTGTGTCCATCAGAGACAGTAAATTTGTAAGACTGGATGCCATGAACTGCTGTATATATTATGTTTTTTGAACACTATTAAGGTAAATACATTGTTTGTTCTCTATCAAAATCTTTCATTTGCTAACTATGCCTATCAGCAGTTAGTGCCTTCAGTAGTTTGAATCTTTTATTTAGCTGGCAGTAGTGGCGCTCGCTGTATTGCAGTAGTTCGAGTAACGAAGATTTTTGTGAGGTAAGTGATTTATGAAAGGTCTAGGTTATTGCTAGTCAGGGCCATTCTTTTTTAGGGATTATTGAAAGTCAGATTGCGTTGCGCTAAAAATATTGTGTGTCAGTTTAGTGTTGATCAGAATAGGTAAAGAGCGAAATTTGTGAGTACGTTCAGTTCTGCTCAGCTGTTTGAAAATCAAATAATGTAAGAGGTTTATCAGCACGGTAATTCATTAATTTTTCTAAGGGGACGTTTCATAATATCTTATGCTACATCTTTCTGATGACGATTAAATTTCTCCCACAGTAGGCGGTTACCTCGTTGTGCAGGCGATCTACATATACATGTACGGCAGTGGGTACTTGGTTGCCACTGTCAGTTCTTCCTTTTCCTGTTCCAGCCGTAAGTGGTTTGCGGGATTAATGATTCCTGGTAAGCCTCCTTGTGAAATCGAATATCTCTGATTTTATCTCTATGATCTCCTCGCAAGATATACGAGGGTTTAATGCCTCCACCTTCGTAACTCTTTAACAGTTGGCAGCATTGGTATGCGGTAGGTATTGGATTGTTCCGTAGCCTCTTCTCTACAGCTCCAGTTGGCGGGAAGCCTTAGCATTGAACGGTTGCGTTGTTACAGTGTAAAGTATGAAACCCTGCGCAGTCGGTCAAAGAGTTGGGTTGGGTTGTTTGGGGAAGGAGACCAGACAGCGAGGTCATCGGTCTCATCGGAGTAGGGAATGATGGGGAAGGAAGTCGGCCGTGCCCTTTGAAACGAACCATCCCGGCATTTGCCTGGAGCGATTTAGGGAAATCACGGAAAACCTAAATCGAATGCGAGTCTAGTGTCTGACCACTGCGCCACCTCGCTCGGTGGTCGGTCAAAGCGATTTAAGCAACGTGCAGTCATTGAATTCTCGACAGCAGAAGGTGTCACCCTAAAGGACATTCATCAGAGAATGAAAGCAGCGTCGTTGGGCGAGTAAGTTTAAAGATGCTGAGGCGGGAACATCTGACATACACTCCTGGAAATTGAAATAAGAACACCGTGAATTCATTGTCCCAGGAAGGGGAAACTTTATTGACACATTCCTGGGGTCAGATACATCACATGATCACACTGACAGAACCACAGGCACATAGACACAGGCAACACAGCATGCACAATGTCGGCACTAGTACAGTGTATATCCACCTTTCGCAGCAATGCAGGCTGCTATTCTCCCATGGAGACGATCGTAGAGATGCTGGATGTAGTCCTGTGGAACGGCTTGCCATGCCATTTCCACCTGGCGCCTCAGTTGGACCAGCGTTCGTGCTGGACGTGCAGACCGCGTGAGACGACGCTTCATCCAGTCCCAAACATGCTCAATGGGGGACAGATCCGGAGATCTTGCTGGCCAGGGTAGTTGACTTACACCTTCTAGAGCACGTTGGGTGGCACGGGATACATGCGGACGTGCATTGTCCTGTTGGAACAGCAAGTTGCCTTGCCGGTCTAGGAATGGTAGAACGATGGGTTCGATGACGGTTTGGATGTACCGTGCACTATTCAGTGTCCCCTCGACGATCACCAGTGGTGTACGGCCAGTGTAGGAGATCGCTCCCCACACCATGATGCCGGGTGTTGGCCCTGTGTGCCTCGGTCGTATGCAGTCCTGATTGTGGCGCTCACCTGCACGGCGCCAAACACGCATACGACCATCATTGGCACCAAGGCAGAAGCGACTCTCATCGCTGAAGACGACACGTCTCCATTCGTCCCTCCATTCACGCCTGTCGCGACACCACTGGAGGCGGGCTGCACGATGTTGGGGCGTGAGCGGAAGACGGCCTAACGGTGTGCGGGACCGTAGCCCAGCTTCATGGAGACGGTTGCGAATGGTCCTCGCCGATACCCCAGGAGCAACAGTGTCCCTAATTTGCTGGGAAGTGGCGGTGCGGTCCCCTACGGCACTGCGTAGGATCCTACGGTCTTGGCGTGCATCCGTGCGTCGCTGCGGTCCGGTCCCAGGTCGACGGGCACGTGCACCTTCCGCCGACCACTGGCGACAACATCGATGTACTGTGGAGACCTCACGCCCCACGTGTTGAGCAATTCGGCGGTACGTCCACCCGGCCTCCCGCATGCCCACAATACGCCCTCGCTCAAAGTCCGTCAACTGCACATATGGTTCACGTCCACGCTGTCGCGGCATGCTACCAGTGTTAAAGACTGCGATGGAGCTCCGTATGCCACGGCAAACTGGCTGACACTGACGGCGGCGGTGCACAAATGCTGCGCAGCTAGCGCCATTCGACGGCCAACACCGCGGTTCCTGGTTTGTCCGCTGTGCCGTGCGTGTGATCATTGCTTGTACAGCCCTCTCCCAGTGTCCGGAGCAAGTATGGTGGGTCTGACACACCGGTGTCAATGTGTTCTTTTTTCCATTTCCAGGAGTGTATATTTTTTGAGTCCGGTCAGATGAGGGTTGTGTAAGCTACCACCATTCTGGGTGAACTACATTGGTAGAAAGGGCAAGTTCTCGGACAAAGTAGGTCACTGATGGTGTCATCAGTGATGTCATGGAATTCCCCCCCCCTCCCCCACACGTCTGTATGAACCATTATGGGACATTTTCCTGTACAAACATACTAACAACTCGTCAGAAATGATAGGTGTGAGTTGTGTGTGGTGTTAAAGAATTTGATGCCACTTCTGCGTATGGAGCAGTGAGAGAATCAGTATGTGCTTCTGTCAGGTAACTTTAAGTGTTCGAGTGTGGTGAACCCATGCAGCTTGTATTCGGCAATACGGATCACTGTGGAGAGACTGCCTATGGCAGACACATCTTAACTGATTATGTTGTCAAGTATTTGCTGGAACACAAAGTTAGCATTCCTGATTTCTTGTCGTTGTTAAATACAGAGAATGGTGTGGTCTGGTGTCTGACACTGGCGGCTGTTCTTCGTGTTCAAATGTAGTGTATAAGAAGGGGGCACACTATTACTCTCGTAAGACGTTTCTGTTCCGTCACATACGTTTACCATTGCTGACGATGACTTTATGGGAGATGTTGTGGACATACCATAAGTTCCGAACTGTAATCGGATATGAATTTCGTAAACATTTTATGTTATACACCTGCAGGAAACTGTAAATGTTTTATGTTAGACAGAATCAATGTATTTTGTGACCAAGGTAGTAATTTCACCCTCTTACAGTTTGTGACCACAGTGTGCGGAATTTGCTAGCTGCATGTATGTTTAGGATGTTTAGGAGTGTTGCATGGCATATTCACTTTGTATGTGGTCTGCATTCCGACCTTGTGTGCATGTGTCTGTGTCTCAAGAATGACTAAAAACTGGTCTTGCAGTTCAAACATTTCACTGCTCGTCAGAAATGTGTATGGAACATTCAGCTTCCAAGTTGTGTTGACTTCGGATCTGTGGTGGAAATGCGAATATTTTAATGTGATAATTTAATGGATAGTGCTACCATATGTTAGAACTACACCTGTTTTGCGAGTTCGAAGTTATAAGAGATATGTATCATTGAGCTGCAAACAAACAAAGGTTTATATCACTAGTCGGCAGCTCAATTTTGGAAAACCTATACCTTCCTCGAGACAGAATAACAGCAACATGCATTCCATCCTTTCAGCCTATCAAGAGCTTGTCCAGTCCACTAAGCACAGAATCACGACACTGTAAAGAGGTGGACCATACTGTGTACTGTAAAGTAAACACTATAGAAGATTCGGTGTAATCAATATCGTGTGTATATCCCACATTGCTAATAGAAATATCACTACATGTCAATCAATTTCAAGCACAATTTCATAACAGGCAATGAAATAGGCACCTTCCATTCCACATAAATTTGGGGTGAATTTTACAAGCACAGTACCTCAATCTATGTTTTTTTGTTTTTGAGCCACTATACAAGTACCCACCACAGAAGTGGCAGAATGTGCATCTCATGATTTCTCAATTTCCAAGCAGAACACATGTGTGGATTCTATGGTTCATGTTTCCCATAGTTTTAACCTCGATCGCATTGGGCTATGGGTAAGTGCCATCACAAATGTCACACGAGTGGTATAGGAATGATGAGTATGACAGCAAGGCCAGCAGGAGTGCATTTTATTAGTGCAGGTTGCTTACACTCTGGGGCAAGCATACAATGAGGGGCAAACCTATTGTTCTCTTTTCATTGACAGGTCCTTAACCTATTACTCTGCTAAGTGGATTATGACCTTCTGGGATAATCCATCCTTTTGACTGGCAGGTCCTTAACCTATTGTTTGCTTAAGCGGTTTTTCAAGAAACCCCAACCCCTACCCTCCTTCCTCCCCGTCCCCAACTAATCCCCCACCCCTCAGGGAACTCCTCTCGTCATTACAAACACACTTTTGATATAAATTCGATTGACTAATTAATTAAATCGATCAATTAATTAACTCCTCATCCTCTGGGAAACCCCACCGGCCTCCCCTCCCCTCCCCCACCTAGAAATTGTCGACAAAAATAATCGGCTGTAGACCATTTGGAGGGAAATCGAATACAGGGTAAGGAATGTTGTTTAAACAATTTAGACAATGTGTGGAATATTGTTTATTTAAACGATTTATGGGATACAAGGAGGTATATGGAATATAATTTATTTAAATAATTTGTCAGGGAAACGATTGCAATATTGAATATTTAAACAATTGTTGTGCTTTTTTATTCTTATCGCACATGGAAACGCTGAGTAGGCTCAGTTTATATTTTCTGCTGGAGTCAGGAATGTTGAGGCTCTTATTTTTTTATTTTCCTCGCTTTTCGAAGCGCAATGGTGTCTAATCACAGATGGGAAAATAGGTACAATTAAATACCTAAAAGTTCATGACATATTTCGAAACCCACGACCCCTTTCTGCAAAAAGACAAGTTACTAGAATCTCAGCGGAAAACTATTTCGTACAGATCGAGAAACATACAGCAGTCATATTGCACTCACAGTTAAACACTGCATAAGTGGTGTGCAGGTCATGAATGGAAAAGTGCGGTATTGTAGCCACCGTCTGAAGTCTCCCGAGCGTGTGTCTATCTTCAGGGCACCACCACAAAGATCAAAAACGCCCAATGTCCTTATTATAGATCAGAAACAAAATACCACCGACCACAGACTGCATATCGGCCTTCTTTGATATCGCAACCCCCAAACAAAGCATCAATTGGCGGCATTCTGTTGATCGGTAAGTTCCAGACTCGCTTCCTGTCTCTGTCTTTCTCAAGAAGCGACTGCCTGTTTGTCTGTGTAAACCAACATCCCGAAACATCTCTCTTCAAATGGCTCTGAGCACTATGGGACTTAACATCTATGGTCATCAGTCCCCTAGAACTTAGAACTACTTAAACCTAACTAACCTAAGGACAGCACACAACACCCAGCCATCACGAGGCAGAGAAAATCCCTGACCCCGCCGGGAATCGAACCCGGGAACCCGGGCGTGGGAAGCGAGAACGCTACCGCACGACCACGAGATGCGGGCAACATCTCTCTTCAAAATGGAGTGTTCCTATTGGCTAACGCTGGAGACAATGGGAGAGCTGCTGTAATTTAGATGTCAAAAATAGAGTGAAATAAGCCACGTGCGCTACAATATCAAATAAATTGTTCAACAACTTACAGGAGTCAAATAGATCGCTTAAAACACTCGCCTCCACCTTACGATGATCCTTCTTCGTAATAAAACATGCTTTCAACGTTTTATCACACACAAACATTATGCAAAACAAGTAATGAAATTACCACCACAAATAGATCGTCGCATTAAATACATCCGAGATCTTGTACGCACCAATGTTTGAGAGCACAAACACGCTCCTCCACCACACTGTTCCACTAAACATACCTGGTGAAAAAAATTCTATCGATTACGCCGTTCGTCGTCTACAGGGTAGCCCCCACCAGTACCAGTCGGCGAGGGACACACACTCCCACAGGCCATGCATGCCCGTACCGCACGTAATACAACTATCGGAAACAATAATCGACCAATCGGGAATTTGACGTCGCGATTGGGTTTTTAAAAGTACTATAGAATTCCTAAATTGGTTCTCTAGGTTATATTTGGAATAAGGACAAAGAGGAATGTTCTATTGTGTGACAGAATAGAGACAACAGCAAATACCTCTTAGAGTCCACTGCGATGTATTGAAAAGCATAAACACGATACACTTAAACTGGGATCTGATATGTAGTAGTCAGTTGTCTTGGCTAGATGTCAGAGGTCACTATCAATCGGAAATCTATCGTCACGATAAAGCACCATAGAATTCTCCTTGCTACATTCGAAAGGATCTACTGTTTGATGGGATAGAGGAAACAGCAAATATCACTGCAAGACAGATTCCACTGTGATGTATTGAGAAGCAGTAGTTGCCATTGGTCGATGTCGGAGATCGCTGAAACACTCGCATATACAGTGCACTCATGTTCCAAGGTCAACACGCAGTGCGCCAAACCCCTCACACGTCACCATCGCCGAAGGTCAGGGGTCGGTGGAAACTAGCGATGCGATGGTAGCCGCAGTCGTGGACTCACGTGTATGCCAGTTGAGCCACCCCTGGTCGTGGAGGACATCCATGGATGGTTGGGGCGGTAGAAATTCGGATGTTATCAATACGTCCAGCACAAACGCCCATAATTGTGATTCTTCTGTCACGCAACACACCCAAGTCCGTTTCTGTCATGTTCATCCAGCACACTGGTCACTTTGCCCCATCAGACACGTAAGGGCATTCTTTGAACGCATCACAGGTTGACCTAATCTGTTACTTCCAGTTTCTGACTCCTCGTGACCGCTGCTGCAGCCAGCCACGATGCACTACGAAACAAGCAGCTTCAATTCGGATATATAAAGTAGTTTTAAACAATTCCACCCCGACATAGACTCACAAGTTTAAAAAATCCATTTTATCCAATCCAAGGCATCGATGTTGTTGACCACAGACTTCGAATTTCTCATGTGGAATGTAGATTTCCCCCTTTTATAAAAGTCATTTTCGAAGACAGAATAAATTGAGGAATACACGCTTTTTCAAATCGCTGAAGTATTGTTACTTGTTGTGAAAATCCTTTAAAAGTATTGCACAAGCCACATTTTCTCTAAGTCTTTTCTCATCAGGTAGGGAAAATCTTTTTTTACCTGTTACATCGTGCACCACAAGACTACAAAACTGAATTCATTTTTGACTCATGACAGAGCGCTAAGATCCACCGCTGGCACAGGACTCCTCCTCACTTTCGAACTCTCTCTTACGATAAGCAAATGTCTCGTAACATACGAATTTTATTAAGGTAATAGAACAAAGAAGTTGTAAATATAAGGTTTATACTATGTATCACTTCATAAATTCATTAATACATCTGATTTTATTACGATGGCTGCCTCTCCCTGCATAGATAGAAAATTGAAACATCGTTAAAACATATCGCTGCAACGAAAAGACAAAAACACCCAATTACCATACCAAGTCAATAATCATTTCCATGGTGCCCTAGCCATGGCCTTCACCTGCAAGGCTGCGTGTCACTGATATCAAATTGATGGGCTAATTAATTAAATTGATTGTGAGAGTCACTTTGAAAGACGAGTAATTTTTGTTTTTCAGCAGTCGGATTACATTCACTAGGTAGTTCAAATGGGAATCCCTGGAAGGAAGACTATGTTCTTTCCGAGGAACACTATTGAGGACTGACATTTTAAGCTGACTACAGAAGGATTCTGCAGTGGGCAACATTCATTTCGGTAGGGGGATGGAAAGGGGAAGGGCTTTTTTGGAAAGCCACTTAACTGAACAATAGCTTAATGACCTGTCAATCAAAAGGATGAATTATCCCCAGGAGGTCACCATCCACTTAGCAAAATGTATCCTTGCCCCTGAATGTAGGCAAACCGCACTCACAAAATACATTCATGCTGGCCTTGCCACCCTATAATGATGCATCCTTCTGGGAAGCTATAAAATGGTTTGTTGGTTTGTATCAGCATGACTTTGATTTGGGAAGTAATGGTTTCAGAGACTCTTAAAGTTTGTGATCTTTATGTTCAGTGCTCTGTAACATATTGTCATCTCCGCAAAAGCATTTGGAGAGGGGAGTTTACACTTCTGTGGCTGCAAATATTTATTGTTTTCGGTACTACATTCGATGCTTTCTATAAATAATTTCGATGTCTTCCTAACTAATCTACATGGCCGACCAGTGTGGGCCGGCTGGTGTGGCTGAGCGGTTCTAGGCGCTTCAGTCTGGAACCGCACGACCGCTATGGTCGCAGGTTCGAATCCTGACTTAGGCATGGATGTGTGTGATGTCCTTAGGTTAGTAAGGTTTAAGTAGTTCTAAGTTCTAGGGGATTAATGACCTCAGATGTTAAGTCCCATAGTGCTCAGAGCCATTTGAACCACTTGATCTGCATCTCCATCAACATCTACATCTATAATCTGCAAACCACCGTGAGGTGCATAGCAGAGGGTGCGTCCCACTGTTCCAGTTACTAGTGTTTCTTTCTGTTACAGTGACGTTTGGAATCTTATCCTCATGATTACTGTGTGAATGATATGTAGAAGATTGTAGTACTAGGTGCATTCAAGTTCTAAGGCCTTCGATTTTTTTTCTAGTTAACTACTCACCTGAAATCGATGAAACTGGCGTTACTTCTCGACGTAATCGCCCTGCTGACGTACACATTTTTCACAACACTGACGCCATGATTCCGTGGCAGCGTCTAAGGCTTCTTTAGGAGTTTGTTTTGACCACTGGAAAATCGCTCAGGCAATAGCAGCACGGCTGGTGAATGTGCGGCCACGGAGAGTGTCTTTCATTGTTGGAAAAAGCCAAAAGTCACTAGGAGCCAGGTCAGGTGAGTAGGGAGCATGAGGAATCACTTCAAAGTTGTTATCATGAAGAAACTGCTGCGTAACGTTAGCTCGATGTGCGAGTGCGTTGTCTTGGTGAAACAGCACACGCGCAGCCCTTCCCAGACGTTTTTGTTGCAGTGCAGGAAGGAATTTGTTCTTCAAAACATTTTCGTAGGATGCACCTGTTACCGTAGTGCCCTTTGGAACGCAATGGGTAAGGATTACGCCCTCGCTGTCCCAGAACATGGACACCATCATTTTTTCAGCACTGGCGGTTACCCGAAATTTTTTTGGTGGCAGTGAATCTGTGTGCTTCCATTGAGCTGACTGGCGCTTTGTTTCCGGATAGAAAAATGGCATCCACGTCTCATCCATTGTCACAACTGACGAAAAGAAAGTCCCATTCATGCTGTCGTTGCGTGTCAACATTGCTTGGCAACATGCCACACGGGCAGCCATGTGGTCGTCCGTCAGCATTCGTGGCACCCACCTGGATGACACCTTTCGCATTTTCAGGTCGTCATGCAGGATTGTGTGCACAGAACCCACAGAAATGCCAAATCTGGAGGCGATCTGTTCAACAGTCATTCGGCGATCCCCCAAAACAATTCTCTCCACTTTCTGGATCATGTCGTCAGACCGGCTTGTGCGAGCCTGAGGTTGTTTCGGTTTGTTGTCACACGATGTTCTGCCTTCATTAAACTGTCGCACCCACGAACGCACTTTCGACACATCCATAACTCCATCACCACATGTCTCCTTCAACTGTTGATGAATTTCAATTGTTTTCACACCACGCAAATTCAGAAAACGAATGATTGCACGCTGTTCAAGTAAAGAAAACGTCGCCATTTTAAGTATTTAAAACAGTTCTCATTCTTGCTGCTGGCGGTAAAATTCCATCTGCCGTACAGTGCTGCCATCTCTGGGACGTATTGACAATGAATGCGGCCTCATTTTAAAACAATGCGCATGTTTCTATCTCTTTCCAGTCTGGAGAAAAAAAATCGGAGGCCTTAGAACTTGAATGCACCTCGTATATTCCTAGAATCACCATTTAAAGCTGTTCCTTGAAACTTTGTTAATAGAGTTTCTCAGGCTAGTTTACGTCTATCTTCAAGAGTCTGTCAGTTCAGTTCCTTCAATATCTCTGTGACATTTTCCCACAGATCAAACAAACCTCTGACCATTCATACTACCCTTCTCTGTGTAAGTTCAATTATCCCCTGTCAGTCCGATTTGGTATGGGTCCACACACTTCAGCAATATTCTAGAACCGGTCACACTTTTGATTTGTAAGCAATCCCCTTTGTAGACAGATTGCACTTCTCCAGCATTCTAACAATAAACCGAATCCTACCACTTGATTTACCGACGATTGAGCCAATGTGATCATTCCATTTCATTTCCCTACAAATCGTTACACCCAGGTATTTGCATGAGTTGGCCGATTCCAGCTACGACTCATTGATATTATAGTCATATGATGCTATGTTTTTTCGTTTTTTGAAGTGCACAGTTTTACATTTCTGAACATTTAAGGCGAGTTGACAATCTTTGCACCAGTTTGAAATTTTATTGAGATCTGACTGAATATTTATGCAGCTTCTTTCAGACAGTATTTCATTGTAGATAACTGCATCATCTGTGAAAGTCTGCAATGTCATCAGTATGCAACATGTACAGCAAGGATCCCAAGACACTTCCCTGGGGCACACCTGAAGTTACTTCCACCTCTGATGAAGACTCGCCATCCAAGATAACATGCTGCGACCTCCTTATAAAAAAGTCCTCAATCCAGTCAAAATTTCACTTGATACCCCATATAATCGTACTTTTGATAATAAGCATAGGTGTGGTAATGAGTCAAAACTTTTCGGAAATCAAGAAATACAGCATCAAACTGACTGCCTTGATCCAGATCTTTTAGTAAATCATTTCAGAAAGTGTTTTAGCTCAGAACATGTTCTAATATTCTAAAACAAGTCGATGTCAAGGCTCCTATTACTGTTCTTGTAAGCCTGTGGTTTTTACAACAACTGGGCAAAGTGATTTGTTCGAAAGATCTACGATTGATTGTAGTTAGGAGAGGTTAACTCAGCTGCAAATTCAGTACAGAATCTGATACGAATTCCATCGGGCCATGGAACTTTGTTCAGTTTTAACGGTTTCAGCTGTTTCTCAATAGCACTGACACTAATCCTTATTTATTTCATCTTTTCAGCAGTACGAGGACTAAATTAGGGCAATTCTTCCGGGTTTTCCTTTGTAAAGGAATGTGTGAAAACAGATTTAAGCAATTCAACTTTTCCTTTGCTACCCTCAATTTCAGTTCCTGTCTCATTCGCTAGGGACTGGGCACCAACTTTGGTGCCACTAACAGCCTTCAAATACGACCAGAATTTCTTTGCGTTTTGCGAAACATCGTGTAACAGTGTTCTGCTGCGGCAGGCACCGAAGGCATCACGCATTGCTCTCTTGACAACCAAACGCATTTCATACAGCGTCTCTCTATCTATAGCCCTACGTTCTATTTTACATCTATTACGTAGTAATCTCTGTCTCTTTCGAAGTTTCTTTACAGTGATTGTTCGTCTGGGTACATTTCTATGCAGCGCATAGTCAATTATTCTTTTAAACTTGAGCCATAGTTCCTCTACGTCCTCCTGCCCTGTACTGAAAGTTTCAAGTATCTCACTGCAGTACGACATTACTGATTTTTTGTCTAGTTTACTGAAAATATATTTCTTTCTGCTTGTTTAATTGTCCTTTGTACTTTGGTAGTCGTTGTTGCCACAATTGAATCATGGCCGCTTATACCTCCTTCAATGTGGGCACCCTCAAAGAGTTTAGGTCTATTTGGTAGTGAAGTAAAACCTGTCAGTACAGTATTCGTTGTCATGTAGATCTAGTAACGATACTTTAGCGAGATCGTCATACGTGTTAATGGATGGGATCTACAGCTGGTGTGACAAAATTCGAAATCTCCTCTTGTGTAGCACAAAATCGATGCTGGTGGTGGGTTTGGGTTTGGGGTTGGCGTTGGAATTTGGAATGGGAGTGAAGATGGGGTGGGTAAATCCCGTGACACACTGATGACAAAATCAATGACGTCTTCGCTGATCTACTTGACTAAGAACCCACCCTCTTATATTACTTACATTTCCACAGTATTCCTGCAATTAATCTCATTCTGTGGGTTCGACTGCTTCCAGTCATCATTCTGGAATCATATAATGAGAAATAGGGAGGTAGGGCGGGTACAACGATGGATAAACATCGAATGATGAAAGTAGATATTCTATGGGCATTCTGGCTGAAAGTGCGTCACCGATGAAGTCACTGATGATGTCATTGATGAGTCATGGGATTTCCCCAGTTCCCATTCCATTCTCCTCTGATGAAGGCAACAAGCACAATAGTGTAGGGCGGTTCAAAGAATTTACATTGGTCCTTCATCCTAAATGCATATTGGAAATTGCTGATGGTCCCAGGTCTCAGTAGAAATACCTCTTGGTTCTCAAGTAATATGAACTCTTTTCTATCTTTGGGTTCAACGATTTTAACCTGTTCCACTCGATCATTGATTTTTTAACAGATTTCTTGTTTATCGTCACCTCCTCATTCTCAGTTTCAATTTCTATCCTTTTCCAACTCACAGCCATTCCTACACATTCTTCCCGTTCTTCTCCAACGAATATGGATCTTCTCTCCCTTTTGTAGAATTACTTCTCCATATCATAGACCTAGCAGTGCACAGTAGTCCATGGGAAAGGCCGTGTCAGTAATTAAACCAGTCGTTAGCTTAGGGTCGACTAGGAAATTTCCTATCAGTATGTGTTCTTGGCAAACCAGATCAAGCCTCGTTTGTCGGTTTACTTCTGTAACTATGCCCAATACGACTTCTTTTATTTTTGTCTTTCTTAATGGTAATAATGGCCAATTGAGGTTTTGTGCACATCTGTCGGAAGTGGTCTCAGCTGTCCTAGAAATCTGACCTCCTCTTTCCAAGATCCCTCACAGTTTCATTTCTCCCACCATGACTTTAATTATAGGATGAATGCCCTTTGTCACTGTTATCTGATGCTCTTCTAACAGGACATTGGAAAAGTCGTAATATTTTATAACATTTATGTGGGTGATCCTGATTTGCGTGGTGAGTGTTAGTCAACCTCTCCTAGATCTTCCCCTAATGTGCTCTAATTTCGATGATCTCCTCTCATTCGCACTTCCTATCTCCAGCCACTCCATTCTGCATAAACCATTGCCCATTATTATTATACCTGTGGCTGTTCCAGCCCATACTCTGTGGTCGATAATTGTTGCGGATCATAATTGTTGTTTCTGTGTTTGCACTAGCTCTCATTCTGCTGTCCATAATATTGCACATAATTTTCACCTCCTGACGCACCCTGCAAATGGCTGCCACCACCTGACAGTCAGTTCCTGGTATTGCAATTGGTATTGTTCTGTCATCACGATAATCCATTGAATTGGCTCTCAAGATCTTGTCTTCCTTCTCTGTTAATTGCTCATTGAACACAAACTTCAGTTCATGTAGCGTGTTAAGAAGCCTGTTTATGTGATCGTTGCATCCACCTGACAACGTTTGCTGATAATTCTACAGTAGCTTTGCGTAGCAGTACTGAACGATCTGACTGGGAGTTAATAGAACATATAGGAAACGGTTTCTCTTTACTATCATATCTAGGAATCTCTCCAGGCTTTTGAAACCTGACACAGCGCAAAATTTCCCAATTATCATTTCATGTTTAATTCTCTCTTGTGTTTCCTGTGTTCTACGCCAGGAATGCATCCCTATACTCCTCATACGACTTACACACAGCTGCCGTGCCTCATATTTTCTGCTACCGTTTCTTCAAAATGTCCACACACAAATTCTAGTTCGTATTGCAGTGGCTGTGATGGAGGCATCGATGAATCAAACTGTGAAATCCAAGTTTTGGTGTGAAACACGTTCCCCTCTTCGTTATAGTTTTGGAACTTCTGTACTTGCATGAAATGCTTGTAATCAAATGGCACCTCCTTGCTTATGCTCATCCTACCTGTTGTTCATTCTTCTTACTTCTTCCTGTCTAAGTCGGCCATGACAGTTCTCACTATTGCTATATCTCCACTCATTTCTATCTCTAGCATGACTGCTAATTAGTGGCACACAGTTGTGTGTTTCATTCGAACCTGACTCCTCTCCTAATGTGGCTCTGGCCTTCCACTGCAGGTCGCTGTGATTTTTATGTGCCTCTTTGATTATCTTCTGCTGCTTGTAATGGTCGCCTGGTCGTAGATATTGCTAATTGCTATAATCGCACTATTTCACTCCCATTTACGGAGCTTGTTAGCACTTGATGTTAGGTTGGCGCCATTAAAATGCATTGTAGTAACCACTGCTGCTTGCTGGATCGCTGCTGTGTCTCGATGTTGATGCTGGCTCTAAATCTGGTTGTCTAGGGCTAAAAACATGAGGTCCCGTGTTTTTTATGTGCTTTTGATGATAAAGAACGAGCGAAACCAACAAATATGTAAACTTCAAATATTTATTACTCTGGTGGCCATCTTAATTCCACTGTCCACCAAAGACCATGACACAACACAAAGTAGTACTTCCGTTACATGTTCTTTGCATTGTTTATCCACCTCAAACAATAACACACAAACACACTTTACCAAAGTGACATTCCGACTGCCTTCTCGACCCTTCTTGTTGCTTGTATTTATAACATTGTCAAAGAACTACTAAAAAGAGATATAGTTTATAAGTCACATGTACATCTGTTATCATAATTTGTGCAGAAAAATTATTAATTTGCATCGAGTGACATAATTTAACATGTTATTAAAATGACAGACAGATTTGTTGACTTGACAGAATAATTCTTTGTTACAAAAAGGCCGTTTTTTAGAAGTTTGTCAATTGACTTCTCTAATTTGCATAAATAAGTAAATAACATGAATTATTAAGAATTACATTGGTTTTCGTCTAAAATAGGATTGATTTCGTGAATACTGAGTGAAAACGCTCCTAGTGAACAAATAGGTTTCACTGGGTGATTTTTATTTAAGGAGATCCAAAATACCTAAGTTGGCCACTATTTTTCGTACTTCATATTAATTATTTAAGATGAACTTAGTGTTTTTACATGATGACATTTGCTGTATCAGTGATCAAGTGATATAAACTTTTGTGTGGGTCAGTTACTCAGTATAATTTAATGGGTTGACTGTTTATGCAGACATGTTATGCAATCATTGTTAACATACACAATAACTTTTTTATAATCATAAATACTCGTTAAACTGGTTGAATTTGGAGGGTATCGCATACTTCGGTAAAGTAAAGCCTTTAATATGTTCCGTTACATGCTGTTTGTTCATATTTTCCTGCTGGTTCTTAAGTGTGAGATGTTTCTGTCCTTCTTCGGTTTCTGCAGTTGGTATGGAAGCTGACATGTTAAATCCTGTACCAAGTTTACGAATTTCCCCTTTTATTTTCTCATGATTCTGATTTGGTAGCTAATTTGCAGCACTTCTGTCCTTCTCTCAATACCCTCCTCCATGTTTTCAACCTCTTAAGCCGGGTTCACACCCGCAACTCACGTTGCACCATAGCTTACGGCTTTCTGCAGTGCCACCATGAACTACCACTCACATAGGACGCCACAAATTCTACATAGTTGCACAGGGTTCAGTACGGCGTCAATTGAAATCATTCGAGCGGGTGTCAATGTTAAAATGCAGGTTAAAGCATTACAGCTGTGACAAGAATTAACTACAAGGAAGACGAAACCCAAATGTTAGATTTCGCGCAAGAATGAATCAGGACCAACAAACACATTTATAAAAGCAATTACATTCGGAGAAAAGAATGCTGTCTGCTACAGAGAAGTAACAGCTGGCGTGTGAATATCATCTGCAGCTAGTCCGCCCTTCCTAGACATTTGAATCTTGTGTTCGTTGAGGTAGGTTTTCGAATAACAATTTTTTTGTCTAATAACTGCCACGCCACATTAGGGGGCTATTTCATGCACATAATCTATAATTTTTATAGTGCTTGGTTTCACAAATCACGAAGTTGACACACCTTGCTTTTTGTTTACATATTGAGTTTGTGGGATACATCATTGGTTTACACACACACACACACACACACACACACACACACACACACACTCACACACACACACACCTCCCAAGAAAATCAAACAAACATAGTTTCTTGTCTTGTAATTCCAGAAGCTGCGAAAGTATACCAGCCGACCACTGTTTTCACTTTTCTTAGTAATAAGATGATAATGCACTAAAATCGAATGGATTACAGGAGCAATTACAACACGATGACTGCGACAGAATGCTCTTGTTCCGAAAGACAGCCACCAGGGAACAGTGGTGGAAGAAAAGTGGCGGAACACAGTAGAATGAAGTTGAACTTTTTGTGGCATGACGAAAGCTGCGTCTCTGAAGTTATGCCCCTAAAAACTGAGAGTTCACACACGCAACTGCATTGCACCTGCAGTACGCCACCAGCTGTGGCAAAGTTTCTATTGCGCGTGCGAACCCAGCTTTAGATGCGAAAGTTATGGGGCATTCCGTGTTGCCAAATGCTTGAGATAAAGCTGCCCCTGTACCACCTGATGATGCATATACTGCAAGCAGTACTGACTTTTGCGGGTCGAAAACCATAAGGCGTGAACGACTAAGCATGTTTCAGTTTCTGAATAGATTGTTTGCATTCTCTAGTTAATTTAAGGAAACATTTCTACACTGGAGGCGATGCAAAGGAGCAGCTATTTGCGCTGTGTTTGGAATGAACTTGATGTAGTATGTCAGTTTGTCAAGAACAGCTTGAAATTGTTACACACTTATAGCAGGAGGCCTATAAATGCTTAGTCGAGGGACGAGCACTGTGGTCGTCAATGACATGTCCCAAATATTGTTTCAGTATTCAATAATTAACATTCGTCCAAACTACACTTGAACCCTGTAGCAAGTTAAAACTTGAAAAGGAGACTCCAAACTTTTAAGAATCGTTCTGGTGTTTGTCCATATACAATGGTGTCATCTCAATAATTTGGGCAGGACGGAACTTTCTCGACGTTACTTGTTCAAGAAACCGTTGAAATAACGCAGGAGCAGAGGCACTTCCGAAGGGGAGGCGCTGGTATTGATACAAGCTGACGTGCGTGTTAACCACGATAAATTTTTTAGTTTCCTCGCCCAGGGGAAGTTGAAGATAAGCATCGAATAAATAAATTCTCGAAAAGAATCATCCACCTGCTAGGCGTTCCGTAGGCACGTCAATACATGAATGCGGCAGAGCAGTGGTGGCTCGTGACCAAGAAAGCTGGTGGTACACTTTGCTCACCAAGGGAAACATTAAAAACGGAGTGAAAATCAGCGCACTGCTCATGTTTTTGTAATCCATAATACAAACAGTTCGGTTGTTCATGGCACTGCAACATCTACTCGTAATAACACCAAAACATGTACACAGAGCAAAGTATTACTTTGCAGAAAAAAAAGAAATTAAGAATTGCAACCCTATTCACGTAAAAAGTAGAAGGCCTCCATTTCCAACCTTTTTCAGCAGCACCGATGTTAATGCCGTTCGATTGTATCTCCGTCGTTTGATGTGGTGGTGATCACTTATACAGGAATTCCATTCTTATTTCCTGCGTATTTGCGAAATTTTCAGTCACTCTTTGATTGAAGTCTCGTTCGAATTGTAACTGTAATTACCTCTTCCAGGAGTTTCACACATTCGCTCAGTATCACAAAGAGTATTGTCTGTTATTTAATCCAACACGCTCAAAGCTCCACACATACTTCTGTACTCCTCTTTTCCGTAAATAACGAAGAGTTCTGCTCGAAGTTTGTTTGCTTCCAAAAAAGAATAGCATTCGACAGTAGCTCTGAATGAAGTTTCGTGAAAACTGGAAGAGTAAGTAGTGAATTTCTCTAGTAGAAAGAGGGAGGCACCAACTAGGTGTCCAGTGAACTTGAATTTATCTTTTGCCTCGTAACTTACTACTTCTTTTGCGTCCCACAGTAGATTACACATTACTCCTCGATTTTCAGTTCTTCCTCTTTTATGACACTCGTGCAAATTCGTTGAATCTTCAACCACACCTTCCCTAATGTTTGCAATTTCTGGAGGGAATGCTGTCAGCTAATGTGCACAAGTTGAGTCAATATCCGTTTTCTGTAGCTATACGTACAAAACATCTACACTGATCACAATTTTATGAAAAAATCGAGAGCCAGAAAATGAACCTTTTATCCTTCAAAATCATAAGTAAGCCGCAGGCCTGTAGGACTGTACTTTCATTACACAGTTTTTGAACATTGGTCATACTGTTCACATACTCGATAATATCTTCCCTTCGAAAACAGTATTGACACTCCTTGATGGTAGTTCCGACGAGTAGGAACTAAATGTGGCAGACATTTTCGTACTATTTCATCGAGGATTGCTGTTCTTTGTAGAACTGCTGAAAAGGAGCTGCAAAGCCCTTGAAGTGTGGTGAAGAATATTCTCTTATTTTTATTATTCGAAGCGGCTTTAAGCATAATCAGCTTCAATTTGTGACCATAACAATGAATGTAAGAAGCGCTGTAAAATTTTTCCTTAGCAAGAGTCTGCACCGTGCGTGAAGAGCCATTCATAATTGTTGCATCATCGTGTGTTTGTGCTACTGGTATGTGTGAACAATTATCGAAATGGTGGCTTAGCTTACTTGTTTTGTCAGCTATTACAACCAAAACTCCGCACCCGTATTTGCTTTCAATTTCCCCTTGGCAGACATCAAGCACGCACTGAAGGGGCTCATTCTGGACGGTTTTAGAGGTGGTTTTGAAAATTGTTGCTTTTTCTAAATGCAATTTTAATTCCGAGTCTAACTGTGCACTAGACTTAATCCAGGCACGGAAAATGTCATGTGCGGAACGTGCCTCAGAATACAGTTTATAATCATATTTAGTATGTACCTATTATCGGTGACTTGTTGGTTGTTTAACGGCACGGACCTTCTGTACCCACTGTCTAATTGGATAGCCATATTTACATTTCCTCGACTCGCCCGACTCAAAACGTTATTGGACCGCTGAAAATTCGTGTTCCTAATTTTGTCATGGAGGTGTTGAACTTCATAGACTCCATGTTTAGTCCAGGAAAGCTCTCCAAATTACGAAATAAGAAAACAAAATAAGGCGTTTCCCAAATCAAAAACATACAGTTCAACTTGCTGTACATTTCAGAATTAAATTTTCTGATGAACTGATGACTATCTGCGCAATTGTTAAAATTATTAGTCAGCCTCCCTAGCCTCTTAATTTCTAATTTTACTTCAGACTTAAGTAAACGATGGATTCACTTGTTATCTCAAAATTCTCTATAGCATACGTTAAAATAGCGGACACAACGCAGAGGAGATAATTATTTTGCTCGCAGTAAACTGTGATCTGGCAAGGTGGCGAGACTTCCGCTTTGTTCGAAGATTTGACAGCCCTGGTTCTCTTCGTAAGGAGAGAGGTGTGCTGGCCACTGAGACAGTCCAGTCTATCAGGCCCGAGGTACCACTGTATATTTATTTGTTGTGCTAAAAGGGGTGGGCGCTTTATTTCATATCTTCCAATTAGGAATTTATTTGAAGGTGATTAAAGCGGAGAGATCCGGCCTTCGCCTTATAACCAAGGGACCTCCAGAAACAGCGATCGGAGCTGCTGAGAGTACACCGTTGGTTGCTTTGTAGTGTCGCACGTTGTGATCGCGAACTGCTCGATCTGTCGCACCATAGTAAGAACTACCAGTGTTTTGGCGCGATTTTACAGGTCGCGTCTGCGAACCCCATCGTCCTCGCAGAATGGCGAGGAGGTTGTGTCTCGTCCGCGCGTCAGGGGTGAACGCAGCTCATTTCGCTCCTGGCTTCCCCCTTCACTCCCGTATAGCTGGAGCACAGAATAAAGATTATACCGAATGGAAAGTAGGCTGAAACCCATGTGCCTAAATTTTGTGTGCACGCTCGGCTGAAACCCAGGTGCCTAAATTTTGTGTGCATGCTCGGCTGAAACCCATGTGCCTAAATTTTGTGCGCATGCTCGAAGTTTGCCGTATTGAAACATGGTAAACAACTATGTCTGAAACCAAAGGCGAAATAGGAAGAACAATTCTTGATTTTTGAGACTTCATCTTTATACATCAAGAATTTTCGGTAATTATATAATTAGATACATTTTGTTTATTTTGTTAATTATATGCATTTTAGCTGAACTTAGAAATATGTAATGAGCAGTAGTAGGAGAGATCACAAAGGCAAAATCGAGCAGTTCCTTCGAAGTGGCTGATAGCGGTAGCATATGAGAAAATTAGTTTTCCCATTTTCTTGCTGTACATAATATACGCTCATTAAACTGTAAAAAATGCTGTGCGAAATGAAGCAAAGCTACATCAACTCCTGGAGTTGGTTTTTCGGCAGAGGTTCTCCTTTTCCTTCAAAAATTTAAAAACGACTTATTTCGCATTTGCGCGTTTTCTTCACTGCTGTGTATTATCTGTCTTATTTGATTATGAGGAAACTACTTCGCATAAAAATTGATTTATTTCGTACCTTACAGTTTCATACCACAGCTCAATGATGAAGTGTCTATTTTTTCAGTATTCGTCATAGTTACTGTGATACTTAACTTCTTAGTATTCTGCACCATAAAATTTGAAGAGTTCGCAGTGAAAAATGCCATCGCTGGCTACTTTATGTTTGGCAGATTTTAGGTGATACGTTGCTGTCTACTAAATTTAACTCAAATATCGATATTGTTTTTATAATTGATAGGAAAGCTACATGTGACTGAAGCAAGGAGACAAGTTAAAGCATTTTATTTGAGTGCACAGCCTGAGAGCCCCAAGTGCAAGCATGCTGCACCTGTATCGTGACCAGTTCGTGCAAGTGAACGCAAGTCTCTTAAATTGGTGATAGCAGTTTATTGTTGTACTTACTGCTGAACAAACAGACAGTCCACACCAACAGTTACGTAATGGAAAAGCTGTAAACATCTCATATTTTGGACAAACCTTGACAGAAGTTTCTTTGTGATACTTATCAACAGTAATTTATTAAACGACTATGCTTCATATTGCATAATATGTTAGAGCGAACTTATAGGCTTGGGCTTAATTCAAAACATGTATATAAATTAAATTTTAATGCAGTATACTGTCTTCGTTTTAAGTAATACCTATGATAATTGTAAAGAAATTAGTTGACTGGGAATCTCTTGGCGTCAGCTGTGTTAGGTATGCATATGCTATGTATTAGTGACATGTGAAAATTTGTTCCAAACCAGGACTCGAAATCAGGTTTCCTTTTATCGCAAACGGCCGCTTTAACCACTTTGGCTATCTGTGCACACCAGTTTATTTCGAATTAATTTCGGATGACTGCCAATCTCATTAATGCCTGTTCATCCAGATATACAATAAAATAGTACCTATGTGTTGCTTTCAGGTTGAAAAAATGAATGAAAATTCCAGGAGTTAATACAAACACCGAAACTCCTGCAGTGTATCCCATAACAGCTGCTCCTGTTTTGTAAGTGACGTTGATATTTCAACAATAACTCCCAGAAAAGAAAAATTATGTAAATTACACACATGAGAAGCCTAATATCTGGTATGTAGGAAGAAGAACATTGTCGCAATATCATTATTTTCACAGTTTTCTGGGATAGCAAGGTTTGAAACATTCAAGATAGTCAGGGAGAATGATCTTGAAATCTGTAGTAAGGTCATGCAGGTTAAAGAGGAACCTGTACTTCTCAAGCTTCTCAAATGATTTTCACTCTCCAAAAGTAAAAAATAAATAAAATAAAAATAAAATAATTAAAAAAAGGTTTGACACTCTACATTTTTACGAAAAGTTTTGATTATCGAGCTTATCTTGGACGATTTGGCAATATAAGATTTTAATACTGCCCTATGCTGCAATGCTAAAATTACAACCATATTTTTCCATTTTTCGAATGAAAGTTGTATTAAGATAAACAAATGCACAATAACCAAAGTATGTCACCAGTACACAGGGGCCTTCACACTTTCAGTATTTATTGACAATACTAATTTGTCAAAATTCAGTATACTGAAGCGACCTCACACCATTAATAATATTGACAAAAATCGTCAGTTGACAATGCAGTTCTACAATGCTAAGATGTCTAACACCCAAAAGAAACTGCGTGTTGCAATTATATTAGCTATAGCTTGCAAGCAACAGAAAATAGCGAAAAAGAGGAAATGGGTCCAAGAACGGTTAAGGGAGAAAGAAGGAGCGACTGGCCACATGTTAATTTACTGACAATCAGAACCATGCATCCAAATATCCCATACTTTTTTCTGATGATTGCTGCACCATACCGGTACAACAAGATATTAAAGCTGAAATGAGAAAAAACAGGGAAGCAGATATCTTAAAGAGAGAGGCAACCGCAGTCGACAAGAGATTAGGAGTTACTTTAAGATTTCTGGCGACAGGCAGGTAATTCGAATGCTCGAAGTATAGTTCTGCAATATCAGCAAACACAATTACTTAAATTTTATGGAGCTCTGTGAAGCAATTATATCCGTCTAGCAAAGACATGACCAGGCAACTGGGCTAAAACATTTTTTTTTACAATGGTGAAACCGAAATGTATTTCACAGGTGTCTTACTTGTCATTTCATTACATTTATCATTTCCCATGGATCCTTTGGGGAGGAGTCTCTGGTATGTGGAAAGAGTCAAAGGTTTTTTTTTTTACTAAGATACTTGGATATTGTACAATTCTAATGCAGACAGAGTTATGAGCTATAATCCTTGTGAAGATATTCATCGATGGAATAGAAGGAGTTGACCAACAGGAAGTTCTTTAATTCACTCTGGAACGGATCTTTATCACTTACAAGACCTTTGATATACTCTGGTAAGTTATTGAATATATGAATATCCAAGTATCTGACTCCTTTTTGTACTAATGTTAAGTTTTTATAGTCCTTATACAGATTGTTTTTGATTCTGGTACTGTAATCATGTTTTGCACTATTTTGTGTTAAAAGAGACATGTTGGAAATGACAAACGACATCAATGAGAATATGTACTGAGTAGTAGTAGTTAGAATACCGAGTTTGTTACAGAGGTCTGTGCATGATGATCTAGGACTGACAACAGATATAATTCTAATGACTCATTTCTGAATTTTGAAAATGTTCTCTTTGTGAGAGGAGTTTCTCCAAAAGATGATTCAATAACTCATTAGTGAATGGAAGTAGGCTGCATAAACTAACTTCCTCATTTTTAAATCACCTATTTCTGCAATCATGTGTACTGCTAATATAGCTGAACTAAGGCGTTTCATTAAGTCTAAAGTGCGAGTTTTCCAATTTAGGTTGTGGTCAATTTGTAGCCCTAAAAATTTGACACTCTCTACAGCTTTAATTTCATTGTTTAAATAGATTATACTTATAGGGTCAGGTATTCTTGGTGAGGTATTAAACTGTATGTACTGGGTCTTGTCAAAATTCAGTGACAATCCATTTGATGAGAACCACCCATTAATACTTACAAATATTTCATTAGCTGATTGCTCAGGTAGATCACAGGTCCTGTTTTTTATACCAATACTTGTCTCATCTGCAAATGAGACAAAATTTGGATATTGTGGCACTGCATACGGAAGGTCATTAATATATAATATGAACAACAAGGGACCTAAAACCGAGCCCTGGGGCACCCCTTGTCTGATGGTTTCATATTTTGAATGTTTGTTGTTATGTGGTAAGCCTGATACAGACACACACTCTTTTCTATTAAAAAGATAGGATGAGAACCATGAGCCTGCTACTCCTGTTATTCCATAATATTTTAATTTTTGTATAAGGATATCATATCTAACACAATCAAAAGCTTTAGCCAGATCACAGAATATTCTAAGTGGTAATAACTTTTGATTTATTGATTCTAATATATCGTCTATAAAAGTGAATACAGCTTGATGAGTTGACAATCCATTCCGAAATCCAAACTGATTGTGAATGAGAATGCTTTTCTGTACTAAGTGTTTATAAAGTCTATTGTACATAACACTTTCAAACACTTTTGACAATAGTGGCAATAAAGAAATGGCACAGAAGTTTTCCACTGATGATTTGTCTCCTTTTTTGTGTAATGGTTTGACAATAGCATATTTAAGCCTATCTGGAAAAGCACCACTGTGGAGGGATTCATCACATAACTAACTCAGTATGTCACAAAGTTCTGAGGAACAACATTTAATTATGGTAGTGCTGATTTCATCATAATCACTGGAACATTATATATATATATATATATATATATATATATATATATATTCCAACGTGGAAGGTTTCCCTCTATTATATATATATGATTTGTATATATATATATATATATATATACACTCCTGGAAATTGAAATAAGAACACCGTGAATTCATTGTCCCCGGAAGGGGAAACTTTATTGACACATTCCTGGGGTCAGATACATCACATGATCACACTGACAGAACCACAGGCACATAGACACAGGCAACACAGCATGCACAATGTCGGCACTAGTACAGTGTATATCCACCTTTCGCAGCAATGCAGGCTGCTATTCTCCCATGGAGACGATCGTAGAGATGCTGGATGTAGTCCTGTGGAACGGCTTGCCATGCCATTTCCACCTGGCGCCTCAGTTGGACCAGCGTTCGTGCTGGACGTGCAGACCGCGTGAGACGACGCTTCATCCAGTCCCAAACATGCTCAATGGGGGACAGATCCGGAGATCTTGCTGGCCAGGGTAGTTGACTTACACCTTCTAGAGCACGTTGGGTGGCACGGGATACATGCGGACGTGCATTGTCCTGTTGGAACAGCAAGTTCCCTTGCCGGTCTAGGAATGGTAGAACGATGGGTTCGATGACGGTTTGGATGTACCGTGCACTATTCAGTGTCCCCTCGACGATCACCAGTGGTGTACGGCCAGTGTAGGAGATCGCTCCCCACACCATGATGCCGGGTGTTGGCCCTGTGTGCCTCGGTCGTATGCAGTCCTGATTGTGGCGCTCACTTGCACAGCGCCAAACACGCATACGACCATCATTGGCACCAAGGCAGAAGCGACTCTCATCGCTGAAGACGACACGTCTCCATTCGTCCCTCCATTCACGCCTGTCGCGACACCAACGGAGGCGGGCTGCACGATGTTGGGGCGTGAGCGGAAGACGGCCTAACGGTGTGCGGGACCGTAGCCCAGCTTCATGGAGACGGTTGCGAATGGTCCTCGCCGATACCCCAGGAGCAACAGTGTCCCTAATTTGCTGGGAAGTGGCGGTGCGGTCCCCTACGGCACTGCGTAGGATCCTACGGTCTTGGCGTGCATCCGTGCGTCGCTGCGGTCCGGTCCCAGGTCGACGGGCACGTGCACCTTCCGCCGACCACTGGCGACAACATCGATGTACTGTGGAGACCTCATGCCCCACGTGTTGAGCAATTCGGCGGTACGTCCACCCGGCCTCCCGCATGCCCACTATACGCCCTCGCTCAAAGTCCGTCAACTGCACATACGGTTCACGTCCACGCTGTCGCGGCATGCTACCAGTGTTAAAGACTGCGATGGAGCTCCGTATGCCACGGCAAACTGGCTGACACTGACGGCGGCGGTGCACAAATGCTGCGCAGCTAGCGCCATTCGACGGCCAACACCGCGGTTCCTGGTGTGTCCGCTGTGCCGTGCGTGTGATCATTGCTTGTACAGCCCTCTCGCAGTGTCCGGAGCAAGTATGGTGGGTCTGACACACCGGTGTCAATGTGTTCTTTTTTCCATTTCCAGGAGTGTATATATATATATATATATATATATATATATATATATATATATATATATATATATACAAATCAGTAGGTTCTCCTGAGAAATACATCAATGGAGTGGAAGTAGTCGGCCACCAGTATAACCTTTAGGCTTCTCTTAAAGTGAATTTCATTGGTTCTTAAGTTTTTTATGGCTGCTGGCAAGTTATTGAAAATGTGTGTTCCTGACTAATGCACATCTTTTTGTACAAGAGTAAGTGACTTTAAATCCTTGTGAAGATTATTCTTATTTCTAGTATTGATTCCATGAATTGATCTGTTGGTTTGGAAAAGTGATATATTTTAATAACAAATTTCATTAAGCAATAAATATATTGGGAAGCAGCAGTTAGTATCTCTAGTTCCCTAAAAAGGCTTCTGCAGGATGTTCTTGGGTTCACACTACATATCTCGTAATGCACGTTTTTGTGCCCAAGAAACTTTAGCTTGGCTTGATGAATTACCCCAAAAATAATACCATATGATATTATGGAATGAAAGTAAGCATAGTAAGCCAGCTTTTTCATTTTTATATCCCCTATGTCTGACACAATTCGCATTGTAAATAGAGATTTGTTAAGACACTTCAGCAGTTCTGTGGTGTGCTCCTCCCAGTTGAATTTATTATCAAGCTGTAATCCCAAGAATTTAACACTGTCCACTTCTTCTATCTGCTTGTCATCGTACATTAGGCATATACTCGTAGAACGCCCCTTACAAGTTCTGAACTGTATCTAATGTATTTTTTCAAAGTTTAGTGACAAAGAATTGGCTAGGAACCAGTGATTAATGTCCACAAATATTTTATTAGCCGATCTTTCTAAGATAACACTTGATTTGCTATTTATTGCAATGTTTGTATCACTGGCAAACAAAACGAACTTGGCATCTAGTAATGTTACTGATGAAAGGTCATTGATGCACAAAAGAAAAAGTAAGGGCCCTAAAATGGAACGTTGTGGGACACCACATGTAATTAGTTCCCAGTTGTATGATGCCTGATAGCTTAATACATGTCTCTTTTCTAATAACACCCTTTGTTTCCTGCCAGAGATATAAGATATGAACCATTTTGCAGCATTTCCTGTTACACCATAATATGTTAATTTACTTAAAAGGATATTGTGATTTACACAGTCAAATGCCTTTGACAGATCACAAAATATACCAGTTGCCTGCAATTTTTTTGTCTAATGAATTAAGCACATTTTCACTGTAAGTGTAGACAGCCTTCTCAATATCAGAACCCTTTAGAAAACCGAACTGCGACTTTGACAGAATGTTATTTGAGATAAGATGTTTATAAAGCCGATTGTACGAGGATAATCCCAAAAGTAAGGTCTCCTATTTTTTTATAAGTACAGAACTCTGTTTGTGTGGCAGTTGGTCACACTGTTATGAAGAGTGCTTCACGCGCAGTGTGTAAACATGTGCACACTGCGCTGAGGCACTCAGTCTTGGCTTGGCAGCCGTTGAGAATGGAACTCCCATTGGATGTTACCGGTAAGTGCGAACTGAGCGCAGTTATTCGGTTTCTGAATGCAAATGGCACTGCGCCAATTGAAATCCATCGCCAATTGACGGAAGTGTATGGTGAGTCGTGCATGGATGTCAAAAACGTTCGAAGTGGTGTAGAGAGTTTGCAGCTGGTCGGACTGAAATTCACGACGAACAAAGGAGCGGGAGACCGTCAGTTTCTGAGGAGACAGTGTTGAAGGTTGAGCAAAGCATGTGTGAAGATCGGCGGATCACCCTGGATGATCTCTGCACGTTGGTTCCTGAGGTTTCCCGAAACACCGCTCACAGAATTTTAATGGAAACATTGAACTACCAGAAGGTGTGCACAAGATGGGTGCCACGCATGCTGACTGAGGACCACATGCGGCATTGAGTTGTTGATTCCCGCGCATTTCTTCACCGCCTTGCAGCTGAACAGGACAACTTTCTGGACATAATTGTCACGGGGGACGAAACCTGGGCATACCACTTTACACCTGAGACCAAGCAACAATCACGCCAGTTCATAACTTTCTGAACAGCATGGCGGCGAGCTGGTATGTCATGGGCATACAAAAACTGCCACAGCGTCTACAAATATCGACCGAAATGATGATTACGTCGAAAAATAGCTAAATTTTCAAACTGTACACTGATGTAAACCATTGTAGAAATCAACAGGTCTATGTACTTAAAAAAATAGGAGACCTTACTTTAGGGATCACCCTCATACATTACTTTTTCTGAAATTTTTGAAAATGCTGGCAAAAGTGAAATTGGACGGAAATTTGATGCTATTTCTTTATCTCCCTTCTTAAACAGTGGCTTAACTTCAGCATATTTCAACCATTTAGGAAATATTACACTGATAAACGACTGTTTACACAGATAGCTTTATATGTTACTTAACTCAGAATCACATTCTTTAATTAACTTTGTTGATATTTAATCATGCCCACTAGATGTTATTGATTTTAAAGATTTTATGGTGGACATTATTTCTGCTGAGGTAGTTAGGGTCAAATTCATATTATGGTAGTTACTTGAAATGTCTAGTCTGAGGTATTCCATAGCAGCACCTACAGAATGTGATAACCCCATCTTTTCAGTAACAGTTACAAAATGTCTGTTAAAAAGTTCTGTAACACTAAACACATCCGTCACCAATGTGTCATTTACTCTTAATGCTATTTGTCCCTGCTCATGTCTGGTTCTACCGGTCTCCTCCTTCACTATATGACATATTGTCTTTATTTTGTTATCTGATATGACTATCTTTTCTTTGTAATATATTTGCTTTGATGTCCATATTACAGTCTTTAATATTTTGCAGTATTTCTTGTAATGTGCTATAGCATCAACATCAGAACTGTTTCGGATTGACAGATACAGTTTTCTTTTTGTTTTACAAGGTACCCCTATTCCTTGAGTAATCCATGGCTTCTTTGTAGACTTTGCTCTAACCTTGGTTAGTTTTGGGGGAAAACAGTGTTCAAATGAGGTAAGCACTTTATTGGCAAAAGTGTTATATCTTTTATTCATGCCATGGGCACTGTAAACATCAGTCTAGTGAATTTCTCTGAGGAGTGTCCTAAAATAATCAATTTTTGGCTTATTGATTACCCTCTTGATCACAGATTTAACAGATTTTATATCCTGTTCAGTATTAACGTTTAACAGAAGGAACTGCATGTCATGGTCTGAGAGGCCATTGACTATTGGTTTTGTAAAATAATTTTGTTCATTGGACTTTTCTATAAAGATATTATCAATGGCTGTTTTTGAACAATTGGCTACCCTAGTGGGGAACTTCACAGTTACATCTACATTTATACTCCGCAAGCCACCCGACGGTGTGTGGCGGAGGGCACTTTACGTGCCAATGTCATTACCGCCCTTTCCGGTTCCAGTCGCGTATGGTTTGCTCAAAGAACAACTGGCGGAAAGCCTCCGTGCACACTCGAATCTCTCTAATTTTACATTCGTGATCTCCTAAGGAGGTATAAGTAGGGGGAAGCAATATATTCGATACCTCATTCAGAAGCACACAATCTCTAAACCTGGACAGCAAGCTACACTGCGATGCAGAGCACCTCTCTTGCAGAGTCTGCCACTGGAGTTTGTTAAACATTTCCATAACGCTATCACGGTTACCAAACAACCCTGTGACAAAACGCGCCGCTCTTCTTTGGATCTTCTCTATCTCCTCCGTCAACCCGACCTGGTATGGATCCCACACTGATGAGCAATACTCAAGTATAGGTCGAACGAGTGTTTTGTAAGCCACTTCCTTTTTTGAAGGACTCTCCCAATGAATCTGAACCTGGTACCCACCTTACCAACAATTAATTTTATATGATCATTCCACTTCAAATCGTTCCGCACGCATTCTCCCAGATATTTTACAGAAGTAACTGCTACCAGTGTTTGTTCTGCTGTCATATAATCATACAATAAAGGATCCTTCTTTATATGTATTCGCAATACGTTACATTTGTCTATGTTAAGGGTCAGTTGCCACTCCCTGCACCAAGTGCCTATCCGCTGCAGATCTTCCTGCATTTCGCTACAATTTTCTAATGCTGCAACTTCTCTGTATACTACAGCATCATCTGCGAAAAGCCGCATGGAACTTCCAACACTATCTACTAGGTCATTTATATATATTGTGAAAAGCAATGGTCCCATAACACTCCCCTGTGGCACGCCAGAGGTTACTTTAACGTCTGTAGACGTCTCTCCATTGAGAACAACATGCTGTGTTCTGTTTGCTAAAAACTCTTCGATCCAGCCACACAGCTGGTCTGATATTCCGTAGGCTCTTACTTTGTTTATCAGGCGACAGTACAGAACTGTATCGAACGCCTTCTGGAAGTCAAGGAAAATAGCATCTACCTGGGAGCCTGTATCTAATATTTTCTGGGTCTCGTGAACAAATAAAGCGAGTTGGGTCTCACACAATCGCTGTGAAACGTCCCCTTAGAACAATTGTACACGACTGTGCTTAAACTGACCCCTGCAGATCCCTGCAAAAGAATGGCCCTGAGTAACATTAAACTATACCTTTCAGAAATCACTTACCTCACAAAAATCTTCGTTACTCGAACTACTGCAATACAGCGAGCGCCACTACTGCCAGCTAAATAAAAGATTCAAACTACGGAAGGCACTAACTACTGATAGAGATAGTTAGCAAATGAAAGATATTAATAGAGAACAAACAATGTATTTACCTTAATATCATCACAAGTCATAATATATGTAATTTCAAAACTCCGCCATCTCTCTCCTCACATCCACCACTGCTGGCGGCTCACCTCTAACTGCGCAACGCTATGCGCTGTTCACATCCAGCTATAGCAGTTCATGACAGCAATGGCAGACAACAATGCAAACTAGCCACAGACTGCACACAGCACAGCCAGTGATTTTCATATAGAGCGCTACGTAACTTTGCCAATAAGAAAATATAAACAGCCTACTTACATAGCCCCCATGCTCCCCACAAAAAATTTTACAAATTTTTTTGGCCAGTGGCCAATAATGATTTGATAAAATTTTTCATAATTACACTAACAAAGATATCCAATGCACACACTTATTGATACAATGTTGGTCAAAAGCTAAAATTTTCTCACAGTCCATAAAGACAGTCCTGATCATTCATCATAATAGTAATTACAGTTTTTTTTTCACAAAGTCTCATTAGTAAAAAAATTGCACACAGAAGTAGTGGATTTCCATGCAGTCTTGAAGAAGTAGTGTTGTCCTTCCAACGGAAAGACAGTGCTGACTCTTGACATGCTGACAGGTAATGGGCCACAACAGAGCAAACCAACAGCAGAATCATTCGACGTTTTGAAGAATATTGGTAGGTCATCACAGAGCAGACCCACCGTAGTCCTGGTAGAGAGTATGGTATTGGTGGGCCACCAGAGGTGCAGACCCACTGCAGTCCTTGTAGAAATAATGGTATTGGTGGGTCATCAGAGATGCAGACCCACTGTAGTCCTTGTAGAGATGGCCAGCAGCCATCTGTTGCGACTGTGCAGGTGCACAATCACCATCGAAGAGTCTTGCAGCGAAGATAGCAAGTCCATATACCACCACTTGTGCACTCACAAAGTTTGTGGAATTGTCCTTAGAACCAGCAATGCTGTTATCCAGTCCCTTGCTGAATTATTAACACACGTGCAAACACTATCAGTCCCTACTTCTCACATATTGTCCATATACTATGACCAACAGAAATGTGTGCAGTGAAATGAATGCTTACAAGTTACTTAATTTGATGAACTGGTGTCAATTACAATTTTAGAACATGAGAATACAATTACAAAGGTACAAAATACATCATTAAAGAACATAACAATACAGATAACATTTGTAGTAATACAGGCTTTACAAAAGAATCGAAATAACATATACATCAGTGTTACAGGAATTATGACATGAGTACAAAAATAAAAGATCAGAATCATTTTCGAAACATCAACTTCACACATGAGCATTAAAACAGAACAGAATACGTAATGTCTAAACATCTTTACAAAGAAAATACCATATTATTAATGCAAAGTATACTTGAGGATAACAGTATTCCTCATCATAGTGAATGTAGCTGAGTATTAGAAAAATTCTACAACATAAGTCTTATCAGATAAATATATAAAGACAGGAAGAACATAATTACACATGGGTACCCAAACACATAGTGGGATAACACAAATGGAAAGGACAGGGTTTGTTTTACTGCAGTATTTTGCATGGAGATCTCCCTTCGTTCATCATTATTCCCAAAAGTCCTATCTAAGCCTGCTTTCTGTATTCTGCTCACATCCTCTGTCAAAAATAGTTTTTCTCCACTGTACAGTATCCTTATTTTTTTGGCCAAACCATTTTCATATAGCTTCTCAATACATTTCTTCCAAGTCATCATAGTTAGTTTCTTATATAGTCTACCCCTCTTAAGCTAACTTAAATCTACTGAGCTCAGATATATATACCAAGGGACGAGGCAATGCAGCATCACATAAAACAAATAACGCAAACAGCAATGACAAAAAAAATGGAAAAGCGCAAAGCAAGCTACAGTAAATCTAAATTACCAAGCAATGCAACATTACAAATAATATGAGCCAATGTGCAGCAACAATAAAAATAAATCAATAGTAAAACTAGCTTAACAGAGTAATACAAAGTGAAATTTAATAGCACTATGCCTGGCAAACAGCAGCTGAAATAACTTATATCTAAACATGACATAGCTCAAGCAGAAAAAAACATTACACTAAAGACAATAATGCAGACAAGGGAAATGCATATTCACATCTTAATGTCTATGTAATTAAAGTGGTGCACCACAACAACTTATTGTAAAAAAAATATTACCATGTACTTGAAAAGAAAATTATGTGTCTAGTTACTGTTGCTAGTCCCTTCTTATTGTTCTTTCCTTTCCAAGTGCTCCTTTTTTAAAGAATGTGGATTACAAAATTATCATTTAATAGATCTGTTGACAGAAAGTATTCACATTAGCAAATGCATCTTATTTTATAAAAGCAATGCTGCAACACAGCTGGAAACCAGATATCAAATGAAATAAGCAATTACGCAAACCAAAGCATAAAAATATCATTCAATAGTCATGTGACATTTCATAAGTTAGTAGAAATTCTCTCAACTCTCGTAGAAAGACGCTTGTCGTAATCAGGTGTGCAGATGTAAAAATATTTCTTGTCATTTTATTAGGCATTTCATTAAATATCATAAATTAAGAGCTCCACAGTGTTATCATATGTTTTTAATTTCGACCAAGTCGTTTTTGCGATGCTTTCTACAAACGAATGTCATTAGCAGTAGTGTAGGCCTCCTTTTTTTTTCTACCTGTGCTTCCGGAAAGGCACACCCTAATGGCTTGTTCTCCAGGTGTCTGACACAGCTGTGTGCCGACGACGCACGTGCAGGTGGTCACTTAACTTTCTTATGGAAATATTTACTACAGCAGTTTCCGCTACAGTGACAGTCTCATATGAAAATTTCACAGGTCGAAAATTTACGTCACAAGTGTGTAGTAACAAAATCCTATGAATATAACAGTTCCAAAAAATTTTCGCCGGCATTGTGATACATTCACGCATTTACACACACATTTCATAACTCTTAAAGTACGATTCTCGGTTTCCAACATCCTTTTTCACAAGTCAAGAGTCCTTAACTTCTTTCATTATTCATATACATATAAACACGTAATCACATTCCTCATATATGGTAGCATCATCTTATTGACATAAACATACCTCAACAGCATAATACACATCGTCGTCGTAAAAATAACATCATAACACCTCAGTCAAATCTCAAAAAAGTCGTAGCTTTCTGCAATAATTTCAAACCATAAAAAATATTCTCTGCTCATTTCAATAGTGTCATCTGCCTCAAACGTACTTTAAAAATCATGATCTCATACCAAATACATCATTCAAAACTCTCATAGTATCACAATGGTTCCAAAAAAATATGAACAGTGCACAAAGTACAGACAAAATACGATTTCTTAAGTGTGAAGTAATCCAACTCTGTAATTGCGTAAACATGTGTCACTGATGTAGTAAAAAGATGTTTGTTTCTCTGTTAGATGATCAGATAGCTGTGTAATTTATGTGTTAGAGAAATATGGTACCAATGTGTTAAATTGTATAAGCAAATACCATATTACCTATGGCTCCTTGTGCTTGCCAAACACATGGTACACAAAGTAAGCTTGTACCCCCCTGAGGATTAATGTAATTATACCCTTAGGTGTTACAGATTACAGCAATGCAATGAAATGTATCACGGAAAACTTTCTTTGTAATACAAAAATCTGTAAAAATAAATGTTTTAAGTACAAAATTGATCACTCAAATACGTGTCCTGTAGCGCTAAATATGCGTCTTGCTGTAAGATAATCTCTGTGGAAGTGTCGTAGTTATCGTCCTCCGAAAGCTAAGTTCTGCAGAAGTCAATGTACTTACCTCATGATAAACAAAAGTGAAATGCTTTGCTTATAGATTTCTTAGTTATTACGCTTATTGTTGTGATGAAGAAATTACTGTGTTGTAACGTATTGTTGTGCTATGGAAAAGGCTGTCTCATTGTAGCTATACCACAAAAGTTACTACTAAAACATGTTTTACTTTCCAGAAGAATTCAGAAAAACTGTGCAGATATAAAACAGAGACACCGCAAAAGCAACAATGTAAATTGTCACTCATTAGTAGCGTCGTGATAAAATCGTGTAGCTGTCACATAAACTAACCATTGTCTCATCTGGTATCTCACAGAAAGTACTTTAAATCCGGAATGTATTTTCAAGTAAACCAAAATGGTGCATTAGAATCTCATTAGCAGTACTGGTAAATGTTCTAAGTATGTGAGCCTTATAGTCGTTACGTAATCGTGCAACTAACAAGCAATAATGTACACACACAATAACACTGTGTCGTCTGTTCGCAACAACAATGCAGTCGTAATTTCTGTTTAAATAAGTTCTCTTGGTTCTTGACTGGATATTTAACTTTAAACATTGTTGCATGTTAACAGTTTCTCAGTGTGACAAATTGTACAAGTAGCGTGAAGTGAAAATTGCAAAGACTAAGTTAAAAAGCAGATTATCTGTCAATAAATGGTTTTACATGTGAAATGTGGTGTAAACCTTTACTCTTCCTAGTACGCAGAGTTTCAACTTCAACGCAATTATCATGTGGTATACGTCGGATTCTGTAAGGTCCATTGTAAACTAGAAAGAATTTGTGACTCAAGTGTTTCTTCTTATGTGACAATGAATGAGCTTTAATGAGAACTTTCTGACCAATACATAATTTCTTTGCATTTGCTTTCCCGTGTAGTTTTCTCCTTTTGTCTGCTGCAGATTTTATATTTTTAAGAGCCAAATCAATTATGTCTTTGTGTCGAAGTTTACGTGTATTCGGGAAAGGTACAAGCTCTCTGATTCTGTTCGGAGGTTCTACATTCTTCAGTACAAGAGTAGGTGGTAAAGCAGTGGAGTCATGAGGCATTTCATTCAACACGTTTTGAAATAAGTGTAAATGTCTGTCCCAATGCTGATGCTTTCTGTGACAATAAAGTCTGCAAAGCTTATTGATTTCTTTCATAATCCGTTCAGATGGGTTACAATGTGGTGAGTACAATGAAATAAAAACAGGTTTGATTTTATGATTCCGAAGCATGCGGGACCAAACAGCAGATCTGAATTGCGGTCCGTTATCTGAAACGACTTTAGCAACGTGGCCAACTTCACGTAAGAAATTTTTAACAAAGGCGTTGGATACAGACCGTCCAGTGGCTTTACGTAACGGAGTGAAAGAAACAAATTTTGAAGTAAGTTCAACAGCGACTAGAACGTACGAAAATCCATTCGATGTTCTGACAAGGGGTCCCAAGAGATCAACAGCAGCAAATTCTTTTAATTTAGAAGGAATAATAGGAAACAACGGAGCACGATGTGAGATAGTAGATGGTTTCGCCTTTTGACAAAGTTTGCAAATAGACAAGACTCTTCGAATTCGCTTTTCCATATTGTTAAAATAACAAGTCGTTCGAAGAATATGATAACATTTTCGTGGGCCAAAATGTGCGTAGCTGAAATGAATGTACCAAATGAGCTTATTAACAAAATCGTCTGGAATGCAAAGTACCCATAGCTTGTCATCAACAGTGCAGCGTTTGAAGAGTATGTTGTTTCTAACCAGGTAATAATGCCGAATCTGAGTGCATGTCTTTTCATGCCATTTACTTTTGATGTCTTTCCAAATCGGATCTTTATCTTGTTCATGAGCAATGTCCTTTAAAGATGTGGTGATGAAGTTTTCAAAGGCGACTTTCTGAATGTAAAGAATACTGAAATTTTTCTCGAGGTTGCCTTCTGTGTTACTTTTCTCAAGTCCAGCCGGTGCGCATGACAGTGCGTCCGCAACAATGTTCTCCTTGCTGGGAATGTAGACTATTGTGAAGCGGAATTCTTGCAGAAACAACGCCCAACGTTTTAACCTGTCATGATTTAATTTTGAAGACATAAGAAATTGTAATGCACGATGATCACTGTATACTTTTACGTGCTTACCAGAAAGAAAGAAACGGAATTTGTTAAATGCCCAAACGATAGCTAAAGCTTCTAATTCAGTAACGGAATAATTTTTTTTCAGACTTTGTTAGCACTCGACTAGCAAAAGCAATAGTTTTCTGAACAGTAATGTCATCTTCTATGGCTTCTTGAAATAAGTGGGCACCAAGACCGACTTTAGAAGAATCCGTGCTAAGGCAGAAATCTTGTGACAGATCTGGATGAGCTAGTATTGGCGCGTGAAGTAACGCTTCTTTCAAAGAATTGAATTCCAACTGTGCTTGTTCGTCCCAGTTCCAAATAGTATTTTTTCCAGTGAGAGAACAAAGTTTTGGTGTAACTAGAATTTGCATATTCAGAAAACGACGGTAAAAATTTACGAGACCTAGAAAACTGCGGACTTGTCTTTTTGTGGATGGAACTGGAATGGCTCTGATTGCTTCTAACTTTTCAGGATCCGGCTGAATGCCTTCAGAAGAAATAAGATGTCCCAAAAACTTGACCTTTGACCTACCGAATTCAGACTTTTCCAAGTTAACTGTAATTCCAGATTCTGCAAAAATACGTAACAAACTGTTGAGGATGCGGTTATGTTGTTCCCATGAAGCTTCTGCTATTAGAATATCGTCCACATATAAGGTGATGTGGCGTTTTAAGAACTCAGGTAATATGGAATTTAACCCGCGAATGAATGCTGCCGAAGAAATGTTCAAACCAAAAGGAAGTTTCCGAAACTGATAACAAACGCCGAAACAAAGGAAAGCTGTGTATTTTCTGCATTCTGGATGAAGTTCGATCTGATAAAAGCTGGATCTGAGATCAATGGAAGACAACACTTTTACACCATTAAAATTTTGAAGAAGTTCTTCCATCGTCTGCGGCCTGTCTGTTTCAGGAATAATGATAGTATTGATTTGTCTCGAATCTAAGACAAGCCTGATCGATCCATTTTTCTTCTCAACAACATGTAACGGATTGTTGTATGAGCTTACTGCAGGCTCAATAATGCCCTCGTCAACCATAGATTGTATTTCTGTTCTAACACGGTCCCTATAATGTGCTGGAATTACGTATGGTCTAACACAAAATTTAGTATGCTCACAAACACGAAATTGGTATTGAAATCCCTTGATTGTTCCTGTTTTGTGAGTAAAAACTGTGGAATGTGCTTGTAAAATCTCAAAAAGGTCCTGCCTATCAGTGTCATTACAATTCTCAATTGTTTGAATTTTATTCTGAATTGACTCATTAGTTTCAAATATGCCATCGGTACCATCCCTGTCAGTACTTCCAGAGTGATTGTTAGTGTCTAGTTCCGTAGAAAATTCCGAACTGTTGTCTAACAGAAAGTAAAGCCAATTAATTTCCTCATCATGGTTTGAGAGCCAGTCTTCAAATTTCAAAGCTATTGACTTACCTTCTTTCTCTAAACTTATTTCAGCATCGTGAAAGCTTAAAATTGCTTTGTATTCATTCAAAAAGTCTACTCCCAGTATAATTTCCGTCGACAATAATGGAACAATAAGAAAGTTAATAGAAAAGCTGTGGCTTTGGCAAAAGAATTCTAAATTGGTTTGTTGGCGTACATCTACACTTTTTCCAAAGATTGCACCTTGTAATTTAATCTTACGTAACGGAAGCGTGGGACAATCGTTCGATTTGTTGCATTTGCTAAAAGCTGTTTCACTAATTACTGAAATGGGACTGCCAGAGTCAAGTACTGCCGTAAATTTTACGTCATTTACTGTAATGTGAATCACAGGATGTGCAATGTTGTTAAGTTTTACGTCGTGTTCCTGGAGTAAGATGTCCCTAATGTCTTCCATTTTTACGTAATTACTAGCTACGGCAGCTGCGTCGTCAGTTTCATAAGTACGTATTGTGGCTGCCAGCGGTGTGAGTCATTGCCTATTGTCTCTTTGTTGGCGCGCGTCGTTATTGGGATTTGGAAACCTAACTTCTACAAATTCACGTTGCTCAGAGGGCCCAGCTCTGTTAGAAACCCGCCAGTTCTGATGAAATTTACGTCTGTCGTTTTGTAGTTTACATGGTTTCTTTCTTGTCTGTCACGTGGTGGAGAATTTCTCCCTGAGTCGTAACTGCGTGCTGGACCGTTGCGTCTAAAGTTATTCTGTCTCCCTTGATAATAATTGTTTTGGTTCCCATATTGTCTGTTTCTCTGATTGTCTCTGTGATAGTCATTACCGCGGAAAGGTGATCTTTCCCTGTAACTATTACTCTGCCAGTGGTTGTCATATGGGTGGTGTCTGTTTTGGTCACGACTTACGTTGTAAGAATAGGCTTGTCGTGGCCATTTATTGTTTCTGTCGTCACGGAATTGTGACGGATGTGACCTGTAGTGATTGTTTTCCTCTTTTCGCATCCCGCGACTGTCTGTGTCAATTTCTAATTCTTGTAAGAGTCCCTGAAAAGCTTCAATGTCGTCTTTGCAACGTCCTGCCAAAATAATATGCCGTAAATGTTCAGGTAATTTGATTAAGCAAATGCGGATGAGTTCTGAGGGGCTGTATGGGTTTGACAGGTACTGATTCTTGTGCAACATGTCTTCAAAATATTTGACAAGACTGGAAAATTCAGATTGTTCGAAGTGTTTCATCATCATGATGCTATGTTTTATTCGGTCTTGTGTAGCTTGAGACCAATATGCTGAGAGGAACGCATGGTAAAATTCTCCTTCACTGTGACAATCGTGAATGACCGATCGCATTCTTACAGCTGGTTCATTCTCCAAGTAGCCACACATAAATTCTAACCTGTGCTCCAATGACCAGTTGGGAGGAAAACAATGAGAGAATTGATGGAGCCACGCTTGTGGATGAATGTCGTTGGCAGAGTTCTTAAACGTTTTGAATTTACGTGTAGTAATGAACAGCTTATAATCAAAATCATCATGTCGGCGAGTCGCATGTCGGTCATTGTTACGTCGTTTCGGCGGTTCCATCTCAAAATTCGGTGTACCTTGCCAATTTCATTCATAATTTCCGAAGTGCCCTGTGTTATTAATTTGTGGCTGTGTCCGTATTTCTATGTCCCTCTTCCTGTATTGGAGCGCGAGTGTCCTCTGAAATACGTAATTCTTGTATTACCTGTGTCAGCTGATCTTGTACTTCCCGGATTTCTCTTTGATGTTGTGTATCAATTTGATTCAGATTTTGTTTCAGTTTCCTAATTTGTTTGCTCTCTTCTGTGTCATTAAAGACTACCGGTTTTGCGTCATTCAGATTATCATCTACCTTCGTAGATAAAGTATTTAGCTGATCCGAAAGTTCAACTACTTTCTCTGATAATGAACTAATTTCCTCCATGTGTCTTTCTACTGTGTCCTTTAAGTTTTCCTGAGTTTGTGCAAGTTGCGTAACCGAATCGGTAGATGCAACTGAGTCAATTTTAGCCAACAAGGTCTCATGATTTTCATGAACAATAGTTTGGAGTTCTTTTATGGCTGCTTCGTGATTCTGTAATGCATTTTCATGCCGCGAAAAAATAGGTTGAAAATGCTCACAAATTTGTGTTTTTACATCATTACAGACTTTTTGACATTTCGATTCAATGTTATGTAACTCAGTAGTTAAATCTTCATGTGTTTGTTCAAGCTTATGTTCCACTGAATCTAACTTTTGAAGCTTTTGTTCCATTGTGTCTAACTTTTGAAGATTTTGTTCCATTGTGTCTAACTGTTGCTGTGTTTGTCTCTGATTTTGTTCCATTGTGTCTAACTTTTGAAGATTTTGTTCCATTGTGTCTAACTTCTGAAGCTTTTGCTGTGTTTGTCCCATTTGTTGTATTAATTGTAATAACAATGCATTGGTGTCTGAAACATGTTCCTCAGTGCTTTTCGGCAGTGAATTTGCACCGGCAACATTCACATTTTGACAAGCGGAAAATGTGTCTTGACTCATTTGAAAAAACGGTGAGAACCCAAAACCTGAGTCTACAGTATTTGCAATATTGTGTTCTGTCATTCCCGATTCCTGAGGCGAGCTGTTGCCGACCGATCGATCGATAATGCTTCCCTGTTCACTACCTGTTTCACTGTCTACACCATTATTTGACGCCCGCTCCATTTCCCTGTGCACAGTTACCAAACTAATACTTTGAACATTAGTAAATTCATTACTCGGCGGCGCTGATAAGCTACGCTCGTCGTCACTATTATTTCTCAGTTTAGTTTGGAGCCTAGTGTTACGTTTTTCACACGCCATTATTGTCACAATATTTCACACGATAGCACAGAAAAGCACAATTTGAAGTGCAAAAATAAGAGAACACATTAACATAGCACTGAAAATAATATCTAGTTAATTGCAAGCGTAGCTGCGAAATACTTGGTGCAAATCTATATGCATGCCACAACTGTTTTACTGTACAACAATGAAAGGCTACAACTACAAAGGGGATTCTCTCTACAATTATGCGCTAGCAATAAACAAACTACAAGAAAAAATCAGAAGATTCCAGTGAGGTATCCTAGGCTAAGGGTCGACATATGAAACGTCCCCTTAGAACAATTGTACACGACTGTGCTTAAACTGACACACAATATTTTTAGCGCAACGCAATCTGACTATCAAAGATCCCTGCAAAAGAATGGCCCTGAGTAACATTAAACTATACCTTTCAGAAATCACTTACCTCACAAAAATCTTCGTTACTCGAACTACTGCAATACAGCGAGCGCCACTACTGCCAGCTAAATAAAAGATTCAAACTACGGAAGGCACTAATTACTGATAGAGATAGTTAGCAAATGAAAGATATTAATAGAGAACAAACAATGTATTTACCTTAATATCATCACAAGTCATAATATATGTAATTTCAAAACTCCGCCATCTCTCTCCTCACATCCACCACTGCTGGCGGCTCACCTCTAACTGCGCAACGCTACGCGCTGTTCACATCCAGCTATAGCAGTTCATGACAACAATGGCAGACAACAATGCAAACTAGCCACAGACTGCACACAGCACAGCCAGTGATTTTCATATAAAGCGCTACGTAACTTTGCCAATAAGAAAATATAAACAGCCTACTTACAGCTGTTTCCGGAATCCAAGTTGATTCCTACAGATAAGATTCTGGGTTTCCAGAAACGACATGATACCTGAGCAAAAAACGTGTTATAAAATTCTACAACAGATCGACGTCAGAGATATAGGTCTATAGTTTTGCGCATCTGCTCGACGACCCTTCTTGAACACTGGGACTACCTGTGCTCTTTTCCAATCATTTGGAACCTTCCGTTCCTCTAGAGACTTGCTGTACACGGCTGTTAGAAGGGGGGCAAGTTCTTTCGCATACTCTGTGTAGAATCGAATTGGTATCCCGTCAGGTCCAGTGGACTTTCCTCTGTTGAGTGATTCCAGTTGCTTTTCTATTTCTTGGACACTTATTTCGATGTCAGCCATTTTTTCGTTTGTGCGAGGATTTAGAGAAGGAACTGCAGTGCGGTCTTCCTCTGTGAAACAGCTTTGGAAAAAGGTGTTTAGTATTTCAGCTTTACGCGTGTCATCCTCTGATTCAATGCCATGATCATCCCAGAGTGTCTGGATATGCTGTTTCGAGCCACTTACTGATTTAACGTAAGACCAGAACTTCCTAGGATTTTCTGTCAAGTCGATAAATAGAATTTTACTTTCGAATTCACTGAACGCTTCACTCATAGCCCTCCTTACGCTAACTTTGACAACGTTTAGCTTCTGTTTGACTGAGAGGTTTTGGCTGCGTTTAATCTTGCAGTGAAGCTCTCTTTGCTTTCGAAGTAGTTTCCTAACTTTGTTGTTGAACCACGGTGGGTTTTTCCCGTCCCTCACAGTATAACTCGGCACGTACCTGTCTAAAACGCATTTTACGATTGCTTTGAACTTTTTCCATAAACACTCAACATTGTCAGTGTCGGAACAGAAATTTTCGTTTTGATCTGTTAGGCAGTCTGAAATCTGCCTTCTATTACTCTTGCTAAACAGATAAACCTTCCTCCCTTTTTTTATATTCCTATTAACTTCCATATTCAGGGATGCTGCAACGGCCTTATGATCACTGATTCCCTGTTCTGCACTTACAGAGTCGAAAAGTTCGGGTCTGTTTGTTATCAGTAGGTCCAAGATGTTATCTCCACAAGTCGGTTCTCTGTTTAATTGCTCTAGGTAATTTTCGGATAGTGCAGTCAGTATAATGTCACTCGATGCTCTGTCCCTACCACCCGTCCTAAACATCTGAGTGTCCCAGTCTATATCTGGTAAATTGAAATCTCCACCTAAGATTATAACATGCTGAGAAGATTTATGTGAAATGTATTCCAGATTTTCTCTCAGTTGTTCTCCCACTAATGCTGCTGAGTCGGGAGGTCGGTAAAAGGAGCCAATTATTAACCTAGCTCGGTTGTTGAGTGTAACTTCCACCCATAATAATTCACACTTCTGCTTCACCACAGGATAAAGTACTACTAACGGCGACAAACACGCCACCACCGGTTGCATGCAATCTATCCTTTCTAAACACCGTCTGTGCCTTTGTAAAAATTTCGGCAGAATTTATCTCCGGCTTCAGCCAGTTTTCCATACCTATAACGATTTCAGCTTCGGTGCTTTCTATCAGCACTTGAAGTTCCGGTACTTTACCAATGCAGCTTCGACAGTTTACAATTACAATGGCGATTGCTGCTTGTTCCCCCATGTCCTGACTTTGCCCCACACCCTTGGAGGCTGTTGCCCTTTTTATACTTGCCCGAGGACATCTAACCTAAAAAACCGCCCAGTCCACGCCACACAACCCCTGCTACCCGTTTAGCCGCCTGCTGCATGTAGTGGACTCCTGACCTATCCAGCGGAACCCCATCACCCTATGGCGCAAGTCGAGGAATCTGCAGCCCACACGGTCGCAGAACCGTCTCAGCCTCTGATTCAGACCCTCCACTCGGCTCTGTACCAAAGGTCCGCAGTCAGTCCTGTCGACAATGCTGCAGATGGTGAGCTCTGCATTCATCCCACTAGCGAGACTGGCAGTCTTCACCAAATCAGATAGCCGCCGGAAGCCAGAGAGGATTTCCTCTGATCCATAGCGACATACATCATTGGTGCTGACATGAGCGACCACCTGCAGATGGGTGCACCCAGTAACCTTCATGACATCTGGAAGGACCCTTTCCATATCTGGAATGACTCCCCTCGGTATGCACACGGAGTGCACATTGGTTTTCTTCCCCTCTCTTGCTGCCATATCCCTAAGGAACCCCATTATGCGCCTGGTGTTGGAGCTCCCAGCTATCAGTAAGCCCACCCTCTGCGACTGCCCAGATCTTGGGACTGAGGGGCAACCTCTGGAGCAGGACAAGCAGCCATGTCCGGCCGAAGATCAGTATCAGCTGGAGACAGAGCCTGAAACTGGTTCGTCAGACAAACTGGAGAGGCCTTCCGTTCAGCCCTCCGGAATGTCTTTCGCCCCCTGCCACACCTCGAGACGACCTCCCACTCTACCACTGGTGAGGGGTCAGCCTCAAAGTGGGCAGTATCCCGGGCAGCCACAGCCGTAGTCTGATCAGGGGATGCGTGGGACAAGCTGGCCGTCCCCACAAACCCCCATCCGGACCCCCACAGTGATGCCCATTGGCAACAGCCTCAAGCTGTGTGACCGAAGCCAACACTTCCTGAAGCTGGGAGCGAAGGGATGCCAATTCAGCCTGCATCTGAACACAGCAGTTGCAGTCCCTATCCATTCTAAAAACTGTTGTGCAAAGAACGTCTGAACTAATCTACAGAGAGCACAAACAATTCGACACAAAATTTAAACAGGTATTAAAATATAAGATATCCTAGTAAATGCAGTAATGCTGCTACTTGCGCACTGCTGACACACTGCTCGGCGGCGGAAGTTACGCGATTTTACACTATTCAGGTACTAAAACGCGATGCTACAACTCTCAAATACTATAATACACCCGAAATTTATGAATTAAACAATGCAAGTACCCAAAACACGCAAAGAAATTAAGAATTAAACTATGTAAGAAATAAGTGAGCTAAGAGTATACGACTTGCTGTTGGCAGCTGCTTATCCAACGGCGGCAGGGAGCACACTGGGAATTAAGGTGAATGATAATGTTACTAACTCAAATAAGCTTTTATTGGGAGAGTCTTCAAGGAAATATACATTGAAATCATCAGTAACCACTATTTCTTTGTTTTTGGTTGTTAAATGGGCCAGTACAGCTTCAAGGTGGTTTATGAACACATTAAAGTTACTTGCAGATGCTCGATATACACTCAATATTATGAAGGATTTTTTGTGAAATTCTACTTCTGTTGCACATGCTTCCATATGCCGTTGTAGGCAAAATTTATGAATGTCCCTGTTCCTGATGAATCACGCAACTCCTCCTTTCTCCATTTCTGCTCTACAAAAGTGAGATGCTAACCTAAAACCTGTAACACTTAAAAGTTCTATACCAGTGGTCACATGACGTTCAGAGAGGCAGATTATGTCAGATTATGTTTGAGGACTCTAATTCATCTATGCAGATAATTAATTCATTAATTTTATTTCTCAGTCCTCGAATATTTTGATGCAATAAAGATAGCTGATATTTCACATTGACTGAGTTAAAATTGGGTAGAGTTAAAATATCTACTGACTGTTGAAAATTCTTAACCAATAGCTGTTTATGCTGATGTAATAAGCTAGAATTGTGTTTTTGGTTTCTTTCTCAAACTGAAAAAAATTTGGTTTCTTTCTGTCCTCCCTACCCTAAAAAAGGGTCTTTTCTGAACCCTATAACCACTGGTACTTTATCACTCATGACAGTGCCTCTCCACTTTAACTTTCCTCCAATTTTCTCAGTCAGTTTACCCTTCCCTTTCCTGTTGAGGTGAAGGCCATGTCTAGTATAATCTCACCTATTGCGAGAATCAACAGGAACCACACCAATGAGTGACCCTGCACCTGACATAACAGCCGTTCCAACTCCAAATTAACTCTCTTGACAGAAGAGTTCAAATGAGGTCAATCATGGCGCCCAACAACAGATACAAACTCAACACTAGTATCTTTTGGTGCTGATGAAATCTTTGCCAGGTCGCACTCTATACTGTACCCAGGATCTCTGTCAATACTATTACCTGGCCCACCCACAATAAACACGGTGTCTTCCTTAGTGAAATCTTTGCAAAGTGATCCTAAATCCTCTGTCACCCACTCCAGACCAGCACTAGGTTTAAAAAAATTGGTAACATGGTATTCTGATCTTAGTTCATCCTGCCAAAGTTGGCCAACACCTCTTCCATGGGAACTACCAAACAACAACACTTTCTTTCTATTTACTGCTTTGCCTACATTATTTCTTTTCAATTTGCTGCTGAAAGTTTGTTGTTCCTTGTCTACACCTGCAACTGCTTGAGGCTCACCAGCTTCTAACTGAAGCAACAGGTCAAATCTATTTTCCACATTCACCACGAAGCTGTCAGACAAAGTTCTAGGCATGTTACTCCTGTTGCCTGTTGCCACTTCCCACCTCCCTTTACCCTTCTCCCTCCTTAACCTGTCGAGATCTCCCCTGGCCTTGTCTATCTCAGCCTGAAGGGCTGTTCTAGCCTGTTCTAGTATCTTCTTATCTCTACTAAATATCATACAAAACCACTGACGAGTCTCATTTACTTCGCCTATTCCCACGCCACTTCAGTCACCCACATGGAAAAAACTACAGCACCCGTCACACCAAAGCCTCGACTTAACCGGCAAGTCAAGCACTTTTCACTCATGATAAACGTAATAGTTTATTAAGAATAAGTCAGTTAAATTACAGACAATTGGCCTATACGCAACTGTGTGTAAACAAAAATAACAGTGCAAAGTTTCTGAAACAACAACTTAAACTTTACGCTACTTTCCGGAAATGTTAGTTAAATAATGGAGAGGTACGCTACAGTTAAATTGCTGGAGAGAGCAAAGAACAACTAAACGAAATTATATAGATTTGCTGTGGCAAAACTCATAAACAGAAAATACGACTGTTCGATCTTTTCGCGTTTTCTGCTATATTACCTAAAGAAAAAGGAAACCTTTAATTGTACGCTTAAAAGGCACACTAATACACCTATTTACCACGTAATCAGTACTAAACTATATGTTTTTATAATCTATAATGACTTATCTTTACGAGAACACCAAAACTCGCGCTAGTCGCCCGGCTGCAGGGCAAGTCCATGAAGGCCATCAATACTGCTTGTCCATATTTCTAGTATTGACAGTGAATGATATATCCACCCTCAGACGGTCTATATACTGACGGCTTGATATTATTATAGCGTGTGTGTGAGAGCCCCTTTAGCTTTCGCTGTCTGCCACATGGAAGCGCTAGGAACTGCAACAGGAGGAACAGGCCTAGAACTTTGTCTGACGGCTTCGTGGTAAATGTGGAAACTAGATTTGACATGTTGCTTCAGTTAGAAGCTGGTGAGCCTCAAGCAGTTGCAGGTGTTTACAAGGCACAACAAACTTTCAGCAGCAAATTGAAAAGTAAGAATGTAGGGAAATCAGTAAAGAGAAAGAAAGTGTTGTTGTTAGGTAGTTCCCATGGAAGAGGTGTTGGCCAACTTTTGCAGGATGAACTAAGTCGTCATTTTCAAATGTAAAACATCAGTTGGAGAATATAAAATGAGAATTGTGACCATACATCCGGCAACGACTTCGAAAAATAATGAGACCAGGCAAACAAGGCAGTGGTGGCACAATTAAGTCACTACAAGTTATGCCCATGCTTGCCCAACCATCCATTCCATATCGTACACCAGGGTAAAAAACTGCCAAAGATTCTTGCAGTTCTTGTAGTACTGTGACTATGGCTTCACTACTGTAATGTCAAATAAACATTTAACTAATATCTAACTGTAATGGTTCAGATTGACTGCAAGTATACAAAGAGATGCACAGTTTGCAGTTTTTCCTCTGAATGTGACTATCCGTTCTGACTTGCAGACGACTGTCTTTCGCTGAATTGTGATTGACGAAGTGTTTAGCCGTACGTCTATAGATTTTTATCTAGGGCCAGCAAACATTCGTGTCGCTCGGGTGAGCCGATCGATTGCGCTGGGCCGGCCTTGGGCTTGTAGAAAGTCCGTGGTAGGCTCTCTTATCACTTCAGGTGACAGACCAGGAAAGCATATACGGTATTCGTCTTAAGGGACAAGGAGTTGTTTGATTCCTTCAGCGCGAAATTCAGAATCATATTTTAATAATCGAAGTTTGTAATTTCCTGCACGTTATCACAGTCTTCACATCACAATGTGTCGAAGAGCCTAGGCCACATGCAGTTTTGAGGACCTACTGTTTACAGTGACGAAGGTCATTAAAAAATGTATCTCGAAAATATATCCCACAACTAAAAACAAAGGCAAGTTCTCCCCAAACTACGAGTAACTTTTCACGACAAAACTGTTCTAGTTCTTGTCATCTTAACTGACTAATAACATACCAGCACGTTTCTGACTGCATGGGACTAGGCAGATAGATTGGTCTGAATTTATCATAGGTTAAATGTGTGCTACCATTAATTCTACACTATTACGTACTCATTTGAAATTAATTATGTGATGAAGATAAAAATTTTGTATTTTAATTTAAATCATAATCACAAAATGTAAATTTCACTATTTATTTGCGGCATTGAATTAAAACTGTGTACTTCCATTCATTCTGCTATTTTAAGCACTCACTTGAACTTATATCAGTAAAATGCAGATTGCAATACTGTCTGCAATCAGTCGTTCACAGAAAATAAATATTTGAATGATATATAAAATGCTCGCATAATTTTGTATTGTTTCGCTTGACTTGTCCTGCATTACTAGTACACCATTTGTACAATGTGTAGTTAACAGGACCGAATAAACCGTGTTTATCGCTGATGGCTGCAGAAACATCATGGACACTTGTTTCCTCCATTAACTGGGAGCCGAATTTGATCTTTAAGTAGCGAAACTTACGTAGTTCCCGAGAATTTCATATCCAACTACAGCGGTTTACGAGTAGATTTGTATTTTTATGTAACATTCACTTTAGTGCCCTGAATCTGCCAATAACCCAAAGACCATTGTAATGATATGTCACAGGTGGTGCAGAAATATTTACTAATATTTTGCACTAAAGTGGAAAATCAGAAACTGCTGACTGTTTAGCCTAATGAGAGTATTATCAGACCAAGTTCTGTACAGTATTAGTGTTATTTAGTTTTTGTTAGGGTATAAAATGTTTTGTAAATTGGATGGACTGTTGCATAGTGCATGGTCTCAATAGCAGTGACCTAGGCAGTTTGCTAAAGATGTTTTGGATGAAAAAATTGTCAGTAAGGGGCAAACTTTTTTTTACTTAAGTACCGTATAACAGTGTGAGTTTAAAATAAAAATCGTCTGTGCCGTCATTGCCATTAGTGTTTTTGCTGATAAATAAATAGCAAATGATAATTGTTACTGCTAATGACAATGAGTTTAAAAAGTGAAGTAAATTGTCAAAACACATTTTTTATGGGGAGAACCATGACGACGTGACAGTATTTTTCTTTGATCCCACCTTTAAACTTATAAATATCTCAGAAATTAATATTTAAATTGCACTTTCAGCAAATGAGGCAATCTATATCAGATTGTTCAAATACGTAAATTTGTGTATTTCATAATTTTCGCCTTGGTACGGTGTAAATTACACAAGTGAGAAGCCGAATATTTGGTATGGCAGTAGAAGAACTTTAAGGCGACATCTTTCTTTTCGTAGTTTTCTGGGTCAAAATGGCTCTAAGCACTAAGGGATTTAACATCCGAGGTTATCAGTCCCCTAGACATAGAATTTCTTAAACCTAACTAACCTAAGGACATCACACACATCCATGCCCGAGGAGGATTAGAACCTGCGACCGCAGCAGCAGCGCGGTTCCGGACTGAAGTGCCTAGAACCGCTCGGTCACACCGGCCGGCTGTTTACAGGGGTAGCAAGGTTTAAGACATCCAGGATTAAAAGTAAGGGAGAATGATCTTGAAACGTAATCTAAGAATTTGCAGGTTATTTTTTATTCCTTAGCTTCTCAGCTGATTCCCACTCTCCTAACGTAAAGAAAAAAGTTCGGCCAGTTGTAAGAGAGTTAATTTTTACGAAAATTTTTGACTTCATGCTTATCATGGACAATTTAGCGACATCAGCTTTTATTATTGTCATATGTTCCAGTGCACAAATTTCAAGGATATTATTCATTTTTCTAATGAACGTTGTAAATGCACAATAACCAAAACGCGCGAATTGTAAGTTTTCGCTGTCTGTCACACATGAGAGAAAATACGGAGAAAGGAGGAATTGCCATATATGTCAAAAGTGCAAAAAGTATAGAAACAAAAAAGTTTTGTGTAGAGAAACACATAGAAGCATGTGCCTGTGAGCTTAAATTAAATAAATGCACATTTATAATTGTAACTGTATATAGGTCCCCATCAGGAAATTTTCATCTATTTCTGAAAAATTTGGACTCCTTGTTGTGCTATCTGTCAGACAGGGTTCTGAAAAATTTGGACTCCTTGTTGTAGATTCTCTGAAAGAGGGTAATAGGAAAAATGACCTTGAAGTATTACTCGGTTCTTTCAATTTGACACCCGTTATTGATTTTCGTACTCGGGTGGTAAAGGATAGCAGCTCACTGATAGATAACTTCTTTATAGACCAAGATAAGTTTAACCAGATAAATGCTCAGCCTGTTGCGAATGGTCTTTCTGATCATGGTGCACAGCTAGTTACAATATATGAGATAGCTCTATTCAGCAATACTAAACAGTCCTCCAAAGTAGTATGTTCAGTCAACAATTTAACAATTGCAAATTTCAGGGAAAGCCTACAGCAGTTAGACTGGAATGAGGTGTACCATGAACCTGATGCCAATTTAAAATATAATTTATTTCATGACATTTTTGTAAATGCATTTGAAAACTGCTTCCCCAAGAAAATAGTTAAATATATTCATAAGAAACCTTGTCACAAACCATGGCTTACTAAGGGTATAAAAATTTCTTGTAACCGGAAAAGGGAAATGTATCTGACAGCAAGAAAGAGTAGTGACCCAGAAACTATCAAACATTATGAAAACTACTGTGTTATATTAAGAAAAGTTATTAAAAAATCCAGAAGTATGTGTATCATGTCTGAAATCAGCAACTCTGATCATAAAATTAAAACAATTTGGAATACTATTAAAAGAGAAACAGGTCAACCAAGAGCACAGGAAGGCAGTATTACCATCAAATTGAATGAAAACTTTACGAATAAAAAGTCAGAAGTTGAAAATATTTTTAATAACCATTTTCTAAATGTTGTGGATATTGTAGGATCCAGGTGTTCATTAGAAGATGCTAGGCTGTTAATGGAAGAGGCCATACCTATGCAATTTGATACAATTGAAATCTCACCCACTTCTCCCTCTGAAATTAGGAAAATAATAAACTTGCTTTAAAGCAAAAACTCACATGGAATTGCTGGCGTTTCCAGCAAAATACTAAAAGTTTGTTCTCAACAGATAAGTAAGATTCTCAGCCACCTGTGTAATAGCTCTCTGGAACAGGGCATTTTCCCTGATAGACTGAAATATGCTATTATTATACCTTTGCATAAAAAGGGGGATAGATCTGATGTCAACAATTACCGTCCAATCTCCCTTCTAACAGCTTTATCCAAAATTTTTGAGAAATTAATGTATTCAAGAGTAGCTTCACATATCGTTAAAAATGAAGTACTAACAAAATGTCAGTTTGGCTTCCAGAGAGGTTTTTCAACAGAAAATGCCATATATGCTTTCACCAATCAAATTTTGAATGATCTGAATAACCGAACACCACCCATTGGGATTTTTTGTGATCTCTCAAAGGCTTTTGATTGTGTAAATCATGAAATTCTGCTAGACAAGCTCAAGTATTGTGGCATGAGTGGGACAGTGCACAAATGGTTTAATTCGTACCTAACTGGAAGAGTGCAGAAAGTTGAAATAAGCAGTTCTCATAATATGCAAAGATCAGCACATTCCTCAAACTGGGGAACTATCAAGAATGGGGTTCCACAAGGGTCAGTCTTGGGTCCTTTGTTGTTCTTAATATATATTAATGACTTGCCATTCTATATTCATGAAGAGGCAAAGTTAGTTCTCTTTGCTGATGATACAAGTATAGTAAGCACACCTGACAAACAAGAATTAACTGATGAAATTGTCAATACTGTCTTTCAGAAAATTACTAAGTGGTTCCTTGTAAACAGACTCTCACTGAATTTTGATAGGACACAGTACATACAGTTCCGTACAGTGAATGGTATGACGCCATTAATAAATGTAGACCTTAATCAGAAGCATATAGCTAAGGTAGAATATTCCAAATTTTTAGGTGTGTCCATTGATGAGAGATTAAATTGGAAGAAACACATTGATGATCTGCTGACACGTTTGAGTTCAGCTACTTATGCAATAAGGGTCATTGCAAATTTTGGTGATAAACATCTTAGTAAATTAGCTTACTACGCCTATTTTCACTCATTGCTTTCATATGGCATCATATTTTGGGGTAATTCATCACTGAGGGATAAAGTATTTATTGCACAAAAGCGTGTAATCAGAATAATAGCTGGAGTCCACCCAAGCTCATCCTGCAGACATTTATTTAAGGATCTAGGGATATTCACAGTAGCTTCTCAGTGTATATACTCTCTTATGAAATTTGTTACTAACAACCAAACCCAATTCAAAAGTAATAGCAGTGTGCATAACTGCTATACTAGGAGAAAGGATGATCTTCACTATTCAAGATTAAATCTAACTTTGGCACAGAAAGGGGTGAATTATACTGCCACTAAAGTCTTTGGTCACTTACCAAATAGTATCAAAAGTCTGACAGATAACCAACAAGTATTTAAGAAGAAATTAAAAGAATTTCTGAATGACAACTGCTTCCATAGAGGAATTTTTAGATATAAATTAAGAAAAAAATTATAAAAATAAAAAAATAAAAACACAAAAAAATAAAAAGTTGCTATATTAACTTAAGTATGTTGTTAAATTAACTTAATTATGTCATGTATTGGAAAATTTGACTCGTTCCACATCATTACGAAATATCGTATTCATGATCCATGGAACTAGTATTAATCTAATCTAATCTAATCTAATCTACTAGAGAGCTTTACGAGCTGCAGATCCATGAGAACTGCAGACCAATCTAGTGCACCCGCTATGCACAAAGATTTGCTCTCCCCACACGCTAGTGTCTATTAGAGAAGAGCTGATTAGACTGAGGCAAGATTTGGACTGAGTGTTTTACCATGTCAGGCCTGTGGTTTACACGGCTGTGAGCCATGTGTACACTGAGTTGAGTGGGCCGCTGTTGACAGAAATGAAATCTCATATGAATGCAGTGCCTGTTTCTACATTTGGGATATGGCACTATACTAGACACGGCCTACACCTGAATAGGACAGGGGAATATGGGTTGTCTGAGAATCTTATCGAAAAAGGAAGGGGGACGGTGGCAATCACACAATGCAAGATCACTGTGGTTCAGGTTAGATTCAGACACCCTGTTTTGAAAGAAATCAGAATAACAGTGCTTAAAATTGCACAGAAAAGTAATTTAGCTTATATTTTCAATATATTAGAGGATTGAGTAGCAAGGTAGAAGAGCTTCTTGTCTATTTGGAAATGTTGAAAGCTTGGGTTAAGATAGACATATTGTGCCTATGTGAGCACCCCATAACCATAGGGTTAAGGAATTTATATGAAAGATTACTCTCACGCATTATACTCTTAGAGAACTAATGTGGGAAAAGAAGGAGTTGTTACATTGTTAAGACAGGGCTCAGCACACACAAGTGTGTGCATTCAAATTAATGCTGAAAAATACTCTACTTCTAATTGTAACTGTATATAGGGCCCTACTAGGAAAGTTTGAACTACTTCTGAGGAATCTGGATTTCTTACTAAGCTATCTGTTAAACAGAAGCAAGCTGTTAATAGTTTGTGGTAATTTCAATGAAGAAAGGATTCTGATAGGAAAAAATGATCTGGAAACCTTATTTGAATTTTATATTTTGATTACAGTAATTAACTTCCCAGGATAGGTGAATGAAGACAGTACAACATCAAATGATAATGTTTTTTGTGAAGCTCAGAGCAAGAAAATAACTATTTACCCTGTAACAAATGCTCTCTCTGATGATGATGATAGTTAGGTAGGATGAATGAGATAGTGCATTACAATAAAAACACTCCTCAGTGGAAATCAGAAAAATTAATGCCTTCAGGACAAACATTTTTAAGAATAGTTTATACGAGAAGACCTGAGATGAAATTTTTACTGAACCAGTTACTAAAATAGATGTAATATATTTCATGATAATTTCATATCATTATTTGAAAATAGCATTCAGCAAAAACTAATCAAAAAAGACCTTAAACAGTCATGTAAAAAACCATGGATCACTAGAAGGATCAAAATATCTCGTGAAAAAGGAAGTGAAATGTATCTCTTAGAAAGAACAAGTAGAGATCCTGCAAAAGTTTGCACAGTACAAAAATTAATCAAACTTACAAAGAAAAGTTTTTAAAAATCAAGGAACATGCACATAATGTCAAAAATCAAGTTAAGGCTATATGGAATGTAGTGAAATGAGAGATAGGACATCCAACCACACAACAGGATGACATCACTACTGAACTGAATGGATGGTGATGAATCGCATGTAGCAAATACATGTAACAACCATTTCAAAAATATGGTAAAAAGTGTAGGGGCAAGCAGTTCAAGAGAAAAGTCACAGAAATTTGTTGAAAAAGCAACTCTCATAAAATTCAGTCCTATGAATAAATCACCAACTTTTCCCTCTGAAATTAAGAAAATTATATATTCTGTCAAAAGCGAAAGCTCATCTGGATTTGTTGGTGTTTCTATTAGAGTACTAAAGATTTGTTTCTACACACATCTAAAAAAGTTTTGCATTACCCCGGTTCCTAGAAATCCTGAAGATAGATGTTGACTGTGGATATTGTATCAAAGACACAGTCCTTTTGACTGTTCAAAGATGTCACTAAACCCGCACAGAGATGTAAGCAACCATGCATGAACAGCGCCTATTAGATGGAGAGGGTCCGACAGCCAATCAGTTCAAGTCGTTCCACCAGGAAGAAGGTACACAGCTCGTGTTGTCTGTAGCTCAACCATGCCTAGACGATCAATACCGCAGCTCAATCGTGTCTACATTGTTACTTTGTGCTAGGAAGGGCTCTCAACACGGGAAGTGTCCAGGCATCTCGAAAAGAACCAAAGTGATGTAGTTCGGACATGGAGGAGATACAGAGAGACAGGAGATGTCAATGACATGCCTCGCTCGGGCCGCCCAAGGGCTACTACTGCAGTGGATGACCGCTACCTACGGATTATTGTTCGGAGGAACCCTCAGAGTAATGCCACCATGTCGAATAATGCTTTTCCTGCAGCCACAGGACGTCCTGTTATGACACAAACTGTGTGCAATAGGCTGCATGATGCGCTACTTCACCCCCCACCTCCTTAGCGAGGTCCACCTTTGCAACCATGACACCATGCAGTGCGGTACATTTGGGCATAACATGCCGAATGGACCACTCAGGATTGACATCACGTTCTCTTCACCAATGAGTATCACATATGCTGTAAACCAGACAGTCGTTGAAGACGTATTTGGAGGCACCCGGTCAGGCTGAACGCCTTAGAGCCACCATAATGGCTGCACAATATGTGGATGCCATACTCCGAACAATATTGCAACAAATATCGGCAGCATATTGGCGTCAGACATTCATCTTCATGGATGATAATTCGTGCCCCCATCATGCACATCTTGTGAATGACTTCCTTCAGGATAACAACATCGCTCAACTAGAGTGGCCAGTGTGTTCTCCAGACATGAGCCCTATCAAACATGGCTGGGATAGATTGAAAAGGGCTGTTTATGGATGACGTGACCCACCAACCACTTTGAGGGATCTGTGCCAAATCGCTGTTGAGGAGTGGGACAATCTGGACCATCAGTGCCTTGTTGAACATGTGGATAGTATGCCACAACGAATATAGACATACATCAATGCAAGAGGACGTGCTACTGGGTATTAGAGGTGCCAATGTGTGCAGCAATCTGGACCACCACCTCTGAAGGTCTCACTGTATGGTAGTACAACATGCAATGTTTGGTTTTCATGGTCAGCAGAAAGGGTGATGTTTATCTTGATCTCTATTCCAATTTTCTGTACAGGTTCCAGAACTGACGTGACGCAAAAATTTTTTTGATGTGTGCATATATAATAAGCTCTGTCTCATATGAAATATGTAGTGCATCACTTAACTCAAGGCATTTTTCCAGAGAGACTGAGATTATTATGCCCCCATTACGAATGGTGATAAGAGACTTTATTTTCCAAAGTTTTTTAGAAGAAGATGTATTCTAGAATAGTATCTCACTTGAGCAACAATGATATCCCCAGAAAATTAAAATTTGGATTCCAGAAGAGTTGCTCTACTGAAAATACTATTTACATGTTCACTCGCCAAATTTTACAAGCATTAAATAATGAAATAGCACTGATTGGTATTTTCTGTGATTATCTAAGTTAGTTCTCTTTGTGAATCATAATATTCTCCAAGATAAACTAATTTTTTACGGTATTGATGATATAGTCTGTCAATGGGTAATGTCATGTGTAATCAAAATAATGCAAAAAGTTGTACTTAGTAATTCAACCAATGCAGTCTGGGCACATTATTCTGACTGGGGAGAAATTACAAGCGGGATTGCTGCAGGTTCAACCTTAGGTCCGCTATTGTTCCTCATACATGCAAACAATCTTCCATCTAATATACAACAAGCAGAATTAGTTCTTTTTGCAGGTGATACTAGTATTGTAATCAATCCCAGCATTCATACAGTAACAGAAGAAATGGCAAATAAGTTTGTTAAAAGTATCATTGACTGGTTTTCTGCGAATGGTCTCACCATCAATTTAAAGAAGACACAACACATTCAGTTCTGTGTATCTAGGGATATTACACCAATGATAAGGAAATAATAAATAAAGAGGTAACTTCAAAATTCTTAGGTGTCTGTATCAGTGAGAAATTAAACTGTAGAAAGCACATTTTGGAACTCCTAAAACAACTTAGTTCAGTCACATTTGTGCTGAGAATCATTGAAAATATTGGGGAGAGACAAATCAAATGACATTTTTGCAAATTTACATTCGGTAATGCCATATGAAATAATGTTCTGGATTAAGCCATTTTTAAGAAAGAAAGTCTTCATTGCTCAGAAACATTCTTTAAGAATGATATGTGCCCTCACTCACGATCATTTTGTAGACATCAGTTTAAGGGCTTGGGCATTCTCGCTACTGCTTCACAGTATATTTATTCCCTCACAAAGCTTTTTGTAAATAATCCACTGCAGTTTAAATGAACAATTATCTACATAGTTATAATACCAGAAGGAAAAATGATATTCATTACTCCACATTAAGGTCATCTTTAGCACTCAAAGGGATGCCCAATACTGTAACTAAATTTTTTGATGACTTCCTCAGTGATACAAAATCTCTGACAGACAGCAAAGTAAAATTTGAAAATAAACTCAAAAAGTTTCTCAGTCGCAACTCTTTCTATCCCACAGAAGTATTTCTGTTATTGTAATGTGTAAGGGAAGCAGCGATTGGGAAGGGAGTGAGACAGGGTTGTAGCCTGTCCCCGATGTTATTCAATCTGTATATTGAGCAAGCAGTAAATGAAACAAAAGAAAAATTCGGAGTAGGTATTAAAATCCATGGAGAAGAAACAAAAACGTTGAGGTTCGCTGATGACATTGTAATTCTGTCAGAGACAGCAAAGGACTTGGAAGAGCAGTGGAACGGAATGGATGGTGTCTTGAAAGGAGGATATAAGATGAACATCAACAAAAGCAAAACGAGGATCATGGAATGTAGTCGAATTAAGTCAGGTGATGCTGAGGGAATTAGATTATGAAATGAGACACTTAAAGTAGTAAAGGAGTTTTGCTATTTGGGGAGCAAAATAACTGATGATGGTCAAAGTAGAGAGGATATAAAATGTAGACTGGCAATGGCAAGGAAAGTGTTTCTGAAGAAGAGAAATTTGTTAACATCGAGTATAGATTTACGTGTCAGGAAGTCGTTTCTGAAAGTATTTGTATGGAGTGTAGCCATGTATGGAAGTGAAACATGGATGATAAATAGTTTGGAGAAGAAGAGAATAGAAGCTTTCGAAATGTGGTGCTACAGAGGAATGCTGAAGATTAGATGGCCAGATCACATAACTAATGAGGAGGTATTGAATAGAATTGGGGAGAAGAGGAGTTTGTGGCACAGCCTGACAAGAAGAAGGGACTGGTTGGTAGGACATGTTCTCAGGCATCAAGGGATCCCAAATTTAGCATTGGAGGGCAGCGTGGAGGGTAAAAATCGTAGAGGGAGACCAAGAGATGAATACACTAAGCAGATTCAGAAGGATGTAGACTGCAGTAAGTACTGGGAGATGAAGAAGCTTGTACAGGATAGAGTAGCATGGAGAGCTGCATCAAACCAGTCTCAGGACTGAAGACAACAACAACAACAACAATGTGTAAAAGGTGGTGGATATGAATAACTAACATCTGCATATGTAATATTAATAATTTTAAAAAAATTAAAAATTTTCAGCTTGTAGCCGTAACTACAAATTAATTTGTGATATGAATGTAAAATGACTCATTCCACATCATTACAATTTTTATGCAAATGATCTGTGGAACATGAAACTAACTAACTAACTGTGAAAATAGATAGCTTTCAGCCATTATTTGTGTGGGATTGTAGGAGCAGTGGGTACGGATTCAGAATTGGGATCTAATTTATTTCATTTTCTCAATTCGAGATTTGTGTGAAACACAATTTATATTGCGTTGCATTGCATGCACACTTGCTGTATGTGTCCTGTGCAGTTGTGAGTGTCAGCGTTCAGCATGTCAGAGAAAGTAGTTTTTGTGGTCACATGTTACATAATATATTGCACAAGTCCTCAGGAGGTTTGAATGAGTCAAGAAAGTGGTTGAGCTACCCATGCTGTTTTTTAAGGACATCTTTGAGACCAGGTTTTTCATGTTTTACTCGTAGAACCTCAGCCTGAATTCTGTTATCAGCATGATTTAGAGTAATGGCATTGCAAAGCATTTCATCTTGAGACAAGATGCCAAAAGAGTAGATAAGCAGTATGATGATGCATACAAAAAAATTTGAAATATATATGAATCTGCACTTCAAAGAAGTCATTTAATGTGCAAATAATATTTGGGACTCTAACTGAGGGAAAGACTTGGGATACAATCAGAAAACATACATTCCTACCCACAAAAGAAAGAAAGAGCATCACGATTCACCAGAGATGTATACAGTGAAATACTGGTCTATCTGTCCTTTCCTTTCGTGCATTAACAGGATGGAAGGGTGGAAGAGACCTCTGGCATTCTATCTTTCAGTTGTCAATGTTTGCTGTATTATTGTCCATTCCTCAATTTGTAAATAGCTGCTAGTAATGATCAAACTTGTTGGCTTCGAAACTGTATAAATGCAGTAAGGAATTGCTACTGCAATGTAAAGACACTAGAAATAGATGTACGTTTTCAGAAAAATTAAGAATGTTAGTGTTTGCTGATCACTGCTGTGGTAAAAGCAGACTCATCACCAGTTGAAACTGATGTGTCAGTGTTAGAGGTGGCTAATAAAGACAATCACATCTACAATAAATAACACAGTAATAAGTTTATTTACAATAGGTACAGTTAATTATTGAGATATACATAACTTCGAAGTGATGTAAGCTCTTCTGTGATGCTGAATTATATGCAGTGAGAGCAATGTTCTTGACAGAAACAAATAGTATGGAAAGCTGAAGCACTTCGAGCCTCTCTGAATATTCATAATCTTTAGTAGCATTGTGCTTAATTGATGTAATGTTCTCATTGCAGTCTTCGATGCTAAGGTTGTTAAGAGTATAGATGCACTGAATCTGGGACAAAGCTCCGAATGTGGCTGCTTAAGATGATGTGATAGCCAATTAGAGTTGCAAGCAAGTGATGTCACATCAGTTTAGCATTCTCTGGTGGTGTGTATGCATGGTGCACTGCCTCTCAGAAAAGCTAGCACTGGAAGAGTGAGTTTGCTTAGTGGCATGGTAGCAGGAAGTTAAAAAGTGCTGTGTCTTACATAAATGTGAGCAGTGCTCAGTGTACTGGGTGCAACTGACAAAGATGTCATTGATACTGTAGATTGTCTGTACCAGTAGCAAAAACCTCTGGGAAAGTAGAGCTGAAGCCAGCCATAGATGTTAGTGCTTACCTGCAAATAAGCGTCTTTCTCTGTATCATCATCTTCCTCAGTCTTGGTTCAGTCAGCAGTTCAGCATGGATCTGACCCTAGTAAGTTGGCTGCTGAATCATAAATAGTCGGGTTAAAAAAAAAAAAAAAAAAAAAAAAAGCTCGGCAGCAAACCTAAGCAGTGTCTGTCAGTAAATCTATATATTAACTCTAATTTTGCGGATTTTTCCCGTCGCGGTCATGTTGCAAGAAGAGTGGTGTGTGTGTGTGGGGGGGGGGGGGGGGGGGGGGGGAATAAGTTGCAGTTGTAAAGACAATTTGCTTCTGACTATGGTTCATACTTGGCCTGTCTAGCATGTTTAAATCAACTAACAACTTATCAAGAAAACTTACTCCATCAGAACCAAGATTATCCACACTAATGGAAATCAGTCTCCCACCATCTATATCTTGTACATGTACATTACTCTGACATACAAATTATTGTTCTTCTCCAGTGGTTCTACTACACACAACATGTTAGCAGATTGTTGTATCCTCAGACTCACCAAAAGTAATTAACCTGTGCTGTGCAGTACTGTATCATGTGAGTCAAGCCTTAGTGATTTTGCCTGTAATCTAATTGGATGATCCTTCATGATGGACGAGCCTCTGATATACTAGTATATTAGAATGTATTGTAGAGAAGAATATCCTAGTGTAACTTATCATCTGTAGGGTAGGAGTAGGCAAATGGTTCTCTGCTGGAAGTCGGCGGTGGAGCAGGTGAAGAAGGCACAAACAGACATGGTTCAGTATATCTGAAACAGAAAGGCTGCAAATAACAGGACGTGATCCTCAGACCACAGAACACAGGTACAGACATGCCAATGCAGGGGTTTCCCCTGGACAGTATCCAGGTTATCATAGCATGCTGGTGAATGACAGCTGACAGCTGTGGGGTGGTGGCATGGCAGCAAGGCAATGTCCCTGTGCCCAGGGAGGACACTCAGGCAGTGGCTATTGATTCACAGCCAGCAGAGGCAGTGTCATACATGTGTGGCAACGGATACAGGCTAAGCGTCATCGAACAGCCCACATGACGACTTGCTGAAAGGTTGATCCTGGTGGTTTAAACCACATTTCCACATGCTGACAGTTGTGGAAGGCCCCTCCTATCCAGGCCACATCAAAATGTCTGGAGCAAGGTCAATGGCTTGCCGTGGCATAATCAGTAGGTCAGTCAATCAAGTGACAGGAGTCTCTCTTCTAGACGCTCAGAAGAGCTGGCTGCAGAAGCCATGTCTGCTGATGCTGCTAGGCTTTCAGGGTATTGGCCAATGGTCTATGGTCTAGTTTTCTCAGCTGGACTGCAATCCCAGCTGCCAATGTCTGGGGTGTTACACTGGATTGAAAAAATATGTTTCTCCACTTTTAATGTTGCACTTATATTTAACACCTATGTAGTCTTCATTGTAGTCTACATTAGCAATCTCCACATAGTTTACATATAAATAACTACAACTAGGAGCAGACCGAGAATTACCACGGCAGACAAATTGCAGCATGATAGTAGTGCCACATACATGCTCACACTCAAAACCTTTAGAGGGGAATCTTTTAAGCATGCTTGACATATTGGTTCCTTAACAAGGTTCCAGATTGAGAAAAAATATGTTTCCCCAGCTTTAACATAGCACTTATTTCATCTTTGTTAGAGTCTGTACCTGTTCTACATCTGTCTGTCCTCTTATTTTAGTGCAGTATTGCTGTTTGGTACTCCCTCTCACTATTAACAAAAGTTCCATAAAAAAACTACAATATTCCACAGTATATATACATCCCATACTAAATTCTGGAATGAATATTCCTTACGACATATAGTCAGTACCCCAGCAGAGCAATGGCATCAGGTGCATATCCTAAATTTTCATATATTCTACAAATACTCTTATCTTCCCACTTTTTTTTTAGTAGAGTATTGCTGTTTGGTACTGCCTTCCACCATTACAAAACATTCTGTTAAAAATATAGTCTTCTAAGCACATACATTCCTGAATTTGAAATGCATTATTTATTTATTTATTTTTACAAAGGATAACATGTATTCCAGCAGAGCAATGGAATTGATGTTGATTTGCACCATAAGATAGTGTACAAATATACCTGTCAGTCTAATTTTATTAGAATAGTGCTGTGTGGTGCTGCATGTTGGCATTAACATCTAGGAGTATCTATCTGGAACGACCTTAACTGGAATGACCACATAAAACAAACAGTTGAAATTCAGATACTAGAACTGAGATTTATAGGAAGAATTATAAGGAAATGTAATTCATCCACTAAAGATGTGGCTTACAAGGCACTTGTTTGACTGATTGCTAAGTATTGTTCATCAATGTGAGACCCTCACCAGGTAGGACTGTTAGAAGAGAGAGATAAGATCCAACAAAGAGCACCATGTTTCCTCACAGGACTGTTAGTCAACACAAAAGCATTACAGGGATCTTCAACAAGTTCCAGTGTAAGAGGTTACAAGAGTGGCATTGTGCTTTATGAAGAGGTTTACTACTGAAATTTCCATTTATGCACAGAAGTCATTGTTGGATGCTAGGCGGTCACACAGTTCCATTTTGTTAAAAATCCCGGCAAAGTCTTGTATTATCTCCCTGAAGCTGATGCAATAGTCCAAGCACTTGATCCATTAGAAGTTGCATTTATTTAACATCGGTCAGCTCCAGAGGCATAGATTCTTTCTTTACATTTGCTCAAAATTGCTTCCAGCACTTCCCTGCTAAAATTTCTTTCCAAGATACCTACTGCTGATGCAGTATGACCCATCTGTAGGAGAATATTCCAGTCTTATCTTGGCACCACATCTCTAGAATGTCCCATGTTTCCACTATTAACGCTGTGTATGTGGTGTCATTCCTCCTTATATCTGGTGGTCGCATCAAAATCCTACAGCCTCTACTGCAAATTCCGACTACTCCCTTTGGAGAGGGAGTAATCGGAATTGCTAAACGCCCTTTTCTTTCTTAGTGTATATGTGGTGTCATCTCTTTCCTATATATCAAGTGCTGACATTAAAGTCATACAGCTTATGCCACATATTTTGATTACCCCCTCTGTATAAATACAGATATATTTTACTCTCATTTTGTATCTGGATTATTTTCTTTATTTTTTCATACTCTACTAAAAATGAGGTCTCGCATGTTTATTTGTGGACTATGAGAAAATACAGATATCTTGTACTCTCATTTTGTATTTGGATTATTTTCTTTATTTTTTTCATACTCTACTAAACATAGGGTCCCACAGTTTATTTGTGGACTATGAGAAAATTGAAAATACACATCCGATTCCATTGCTCTGGTGGAGTACTGGCTAGTCATCATAAGGAAATCACATTTTAAAACTCAGTGTGGGATCTGTAGGTGCCATAAGACACTGTGCTTTTTTAAATGCAGCATTTGTTAATGGTGAAAGGGTGAAAGGGAGTACCAAACAGCAATACTCTACTAAAAAAGGGGACTGACAGACATAGTGTAGATGATCTTTGTTAACAAAGGCTCCAGCATAGATGACGTTAAGTGCTAAATTAAACCTGGGGAACATATTTTTTCTCAATCCAGGGCCTTGTTAAAGTTAAGTACCATGCATCAAAATTCTGTACTGAGGTGGATAATACCTAAAAAAGAAGCAATGTGTCAACCATACGTAAACCGTTTCCTCTTAAAACTTCTGAGTGTGAAGCACGTTTGTGGCACTACTATCGTTCTGAAATTTGTCTGCTGGAGTAATTCACTGTCTGCCTATAGTTTTAATTATTTGCCTGTAAATTACATGGAGACTGTAAATGCAGACTCCAACGACAGCTACACAGGTGTTAAATATAAGTGCTACTTGAAAGCTGGAAAAACATATATTTTCAATCCATGATATTCTCCTCCACGATACAGTGAAATATAGAGGACGGGTGAGAAGTCACTCCCTAGTCTTAAATGCTTATAATCTTTTTAATAATGAATATTTGCACATAGAAGAAGTTGTAGTCAGTTCTCAGGACGACAAGAATGTGTGTAGTACACTAAAATCCCACATATGCTCCTGCATTGTCAACCAAACGACATAAATGTACAGAAATGTCATCAACTGATTTCTGCAAGAAAGTCACAGGTACATTTTCGAGGACACCTATGATCCTCTCTGCTAATTCATCCAGAGTGCAAGAGTCTGTTTGGTACATCCCTTCTTTGGGCCAACGCCACAAGAGGAAGTCACAAGGGGTGAGGTTGGAACTTCCTGGAAGCCATTCATAGAGTCCTCGCCAACCCACTCAACATCCCAGAGTGTGTTCGTCCAGCCAGTCATGAGTGATGTAGGCAAAAATGAGGTGGTGCTCTCTCTTGCTGAAACAGGATATCCACCACATTGTGCCACTGTGACGTTAGTGGCCACACATATTCATGCAGCATCTGGCGATACCGGTCGCTGTTCATGGTGCCTTGCAATATGAATGGACCAATGAGATGATCCACAGTCATACTGCACCAGATGATAACTCCTGAACATAATGGGGGTTTCCATGATTTTCAGGTCAGGTTCTTCTTTAACACAACACACACAGTGTGCCTGCTGATTCCACTTACATGAGCTGCCTGGCATGTTTTTACCAGGGCTGCAAGTGAAGATGTCCCTCACTGCCACTACTTTTTCTGGAGATCGTGTCATTCAAGGTCGTCCTCCTCGTGGTCTATTCACAACTGACCCATTTGTCATTAGCTTGGTGTGACAATTCCCAATGGTTTTTGTATCAAGTGTGATAGGAGGACCATGAATGCCCAGTCACAGTCACTGAACAAGGGCCATAGATCACCACACTTCAAACCACAAAGTGATGTGGGCACATTCTTTTAATGTCAACTTTCCTGCAATATCATCATTCACAGTAAGAAGATGCTATGGATGGTCAAGGTATTCTTAGGGATCCTGTAATAAAACACAATGACGTTCATCGACAATCATAAAATTTATGGACATTTACAACTAGGGAGTGACTTGTCACCGCTGTATATCCAAGGTTTATCCATCATGAAGGATGATCCAATTAAACTGCAGGCTAAATAACTGGATAAAGTACCACAAGAAACTAGGAAATTGCTTTAACAGAGTGCAGGGATACAACTATCTGCTCACATGTTGTGTGTAGTAGAACCACTGGAGGAGAAGTTTGTATTGGAAGCATCAGGATTTTTTGTACATCAAAGTATCATATGCATACAGGGTACAGATGGTGAGAGAGTGGTTTCTGTTAGTGAGCATAATTTTGGTCCTGATGGAGTAAGTTTGGTTAAGGGGTCGTAAGATGCTAGTACTTAGCTATATTGGAGTACTAGCTGTACTTCATATTTTTTAATGTCTCTGTGAATATATACCAATTAAACAAGTACCGAACTAGATTAATTTGGAACCACTGCACTGAGTGACTACATAAAATCCCATTTTAAAATCATTTAGTTTGCAATGGGATGACCATATAATGTTGTTATTTATTTTGGATTTAATTTTTCTTTGAAGACAACTTGTGACGAAGCAAGTTGGGGTATTTTTACTTCCCTTCTTGTTTTGCCATCTGCTTCCTTAAATTCATTTTTTCACTTTCAACTAATTACCATTAACACACGTAAGTATAATCTGCATTTTCATAAAAGAGAAAGGTTAGCCCTCGGTTTTAAAGAATATTGCACCAGATCTAATTTTGTGCTTAGTTTTATGTATGTAATTGATTTTATAATTTGTTTTGACTATTCCTAGTTAATATCTTTTGTTATAGAGTGAAATCAGTAAAAATTCTATACTAATTATAAACATTTGGACGGACAACTGATAGCATTCTTTAAGTAGTTATTTGGCTCGATTCGAAAACATGTTAGCAAAGTCAGCCCTTAATTAATTCCAAAGTAATTACCAGTTTTATCAATAGTATTGTTTGTGTATCTATATCAGTTAATTTCATGATTTAAACAAATTATTCAGCTTAGCTCTTGTAGTAGAAGAAACTGCTAAAAAAAAGGAAGTTTTCGATGTATTCAGTTAATTTAATGAGTTAGGTTTTAATTGTAATTTCTGTAAATTAAACATTGAACAATCTGTAGTTTCAGTGCCTATTATTGTGGATGATACATAAGGGCCAGATTTTTGGTCCCGAGACAGTCACAGTCCATGGGCGAGTTTCTGACAAGAAACCTGTCTCGGGTAGAACAACAACAATGCTTCAACTTAACACTGAAATAAGTGTCACAGGCCGTGTGCTAAAATAATGACAATGTCTGTTCAATACTCACTGTATTATGCAGCAAGAACTGTGTGGTTAGGTGTTTACTTCTCATAGATATTCAACAGTAAACTATTGTAGCAGTATGTTGACATTCGCTTGCAACCTATTAATGAGACTTCTTGAAAGTTAAACAATAATGCACTGGCCATATAACTGTGTATTATTGGGGGTTGTGAACAGTGAAAATAAAGAACAGTGAAATGCAAATGTGCACCTGTCGGCTAAAGTAGTCAGTACTGAACTTCCACCCCCCATTTTTCAGCCAGTGTATCAACGCAGTACATTGACACCGAGGACAATCAAGCAGGCGAACATCACAAACTATCATAGGGGACAAAATTTCACAGTACATGGTAGGAATCAACATGTGGACACATCTTGCAGTGACATGTGATACATGATCAGTAGGGTTGTCATTGGACAGCTCATTACACACATCAATCATAGTTTACCAATGCATAAAAAAATAAATGTATTAAAAGCATTCGAAATTGCGAATAAGTACAACCATTGCTGTAGCATGGAATGACGACAGCGAAAATTTGTGCCAGACCGGGACTCGAAACTGGGTTTCCTGCTTATCGCGAACAATTGCCTTACCATTTGGCTATCCGTGCACCATCAACGGCCAGACCCAAACTTCCATACATCGTCAACCTGCATCTACAACTTGTACTCGTACATCCATTATGTATATTCCTGTGCAGGTCAGATAAATATGATATTGCAGTTCCTGTGTTATTCTGATTGCTATGCAAATTTCCTTTTGACGTACATGCATGCAGTTGTGAATAAGCACAACCATCAGCTGTAGGATGGAATGACGACAGTGAAAATTTGTGCCGGACTGGGACTTGAACCAGGATTTCCCACTTATCACAAGCGGTCGCCTTACAATTTGGCTATCCCTTCATGACCAACAGCCAGACCCAAATTTCCATGTGTTGTCAACCATGAATCTATGACTTGTACTCATACATCCATTATGTATATTCCTGTACAGGTCAGATGCTACACTTGAAAGTCACTTGCCCACCAGTACCGGCAGATTATGAACTTTGCATTGTAATCAGAATAACACAGGCACTGCAATACTGAAAACAAATGCTGTTAGCAGTACTCTGGTGTCATGCATAAATCATAGGAACCTGTCAGTTTCATAGTTTTGGAATGAGTTTTAGAAAAATATTGAAGGATGGTTACCCACTAGTGATGTAATGATTTTAATAAAGATTAATTGTTGGAAATATTCTCACATAATTAAAAAAAATAGACCATTTTTTAAGACTGGCTGCAGTCTCCTCTGCTGTTGGCTGCTTCTGATAGCATGCCAGTCTTATCTCCAGTGTACATAATGCTCGAGTGTTGCTTGTCTCAGGTGTGAGTACTCTCTCTCTCTCTCTCTCTCTCTCCCTCTCTCTCTCTCTCTCTCTCTCTGTCTCTGTCTGTCTGTCTGTCTCTGTCTCTCTTTCATTTACCTGAAGATGCATAGGGTGCTTCCAACTGTTGCTGGCAAAGGCATGTATTGTCTGTGCACTGAGTCCTGTCACCTGCAGATTACAGTGTGGTGGTACTTCCTCGGCTTTCTAGTTGTGGCGAGACAACTGGCTGCATCTTTGGATCATTGTGCCAGAAAGCCTTGAGCCATCTGGAGCCTCACACAGACCTGCTACAGTGTACACACCTTGCACAACAGAAGTCATCCAATTGCTCTAGTAAGAAGAGGGTCAGGGGGAGGGGGTTTACACCATTTCAATGTGTTCCTACTGGCCTAGATAAGAAAATTGGGGAGGGGTTTCCTGTCTTTTTAAAGCCAATTTGTAGACCTATATCAGTGGGGAGAGGGTGACCTCATATTACACCATTATCTTGGCTAGAACTGTCAAAGTGGATGAGTAGCCTTCATATTCGTACAGTTTTTAGGGTTCCATATGTCAGTCAGTGAAACAGAACCCTTATAGGATCATTTTGTTGTCTGTTAGTCCGTCTGTCTGTCTATCTGCCTGTCCAACTGTTAAGATCCCTTTTTATAAGGAGCAGGTAGATGTATCAAGTTAAAATTTATGTCACATAATAAGGTCTAAGGCCCCTTAGCAATGTAAAACATTTAAGCTTCTACGTCAGTGTTATCCAAAGATATGGCCTTGTATGTCACATATTTTGAGACTCGCAAACTCAAAACCTCTAGAGTACTTCCAGTTGACCTAGAATCATGAAATTGTCAAGATGTAAAATTAAACAGCACAAGAAAAGGAAACAATGCAAAAATTGTTTATTTGTCATTATATCACATGCAAAAATGTTTTTGTCATTTGTTATCCATCAGTGTATCTGTACTTCTGTTAAGACCCCTTTGTCTCAGGGAAGGATGGATGTATCAAGTTGAAATTCAAGTCATTTTATAACGTCTATGTCCCATAGCAGTACAAAAAAAAATTAAGCTTCTACACCAATGCAATCACAAGATAGGGCCATTTATGTCACATATTTTTATATCTTGCCATTGTTGATATTGATAACAGGCACAAATCGTTGAAGTTCTCCATTCCCAGGATGGACAAACTATACAGGGTTATTACAAATTATTGAAGCGATTTCACAGCTCTACAATAACTTTATTATTTGACATATTTTCACAATGCTTTGCACACACATAGAAAAACCCAAAACGTTTTTTAGGCATTCACAAATGTTCGATATGTGCCCCTTTAGCGATTCAGCAGACATCAAGCCGATAATCAAGTTCCTGCCACAGTCGGCGCAGCATGTCCCCATCAATGAGTTCGAAAGCATCGTTGATGCGACTTCGCAGTTCTGGCACGTTTCTTGGTAGAGGAGGTTTAAACACTGAATCTTTCACATAACCCCACAGAAAGAAATCACATGGGGTTAAGTCGGGAGAGCGTGGAGGCCATGACATGAATTGCTGATCATGATCTCCACCACGACCGATCCATAGGTTTTCCAATCTCCTGTTTAAGAAATGCCGAATATCATGATGGAAGTGCGGTGGAGCACCATCCTGTTGAAAGATGAAGTCAGCGCTGTCGGTCTCCAGTTGTGGCATGAGCCAATTTTCCACGGGCTACGCATGAAACTTGCCCGCACGCGTTCAACCGTTCTTCGCTCACTGCAGGCTGACCCATTGATTTCCCCTTACAGAGGCATCCAGAAGCTTTAAACTGTGCATACCATCGCCGAATGGAGTTAGCAGTTGGTGGATATTTGTTGAACTTCGTCCTGAAGTGTCGTTGCACTGTTATGACTGACTGATGTGAGTGCATTTCAAGCACGGCATACGCTTTCTCGGCTCCTGTCGCCATTTTGTCTCACTGCGCTCTCGAGCGCTCTGACGGCAGAAACCTGAAGTGCGGTTTCACCCGAACAAAACTTTATGAGTTTTTCTACGTATCTGTAGTGTGTCGTGACCATATGTCAATGAATGGAGCTACAGTGAATTTATGAAATCGCTTCAATCATTTGTAATGGCCCTGTATATATCCATAATTAAATTTGTATGCAGCCCTCAGTGCAAGAGCCTTACTCACAATTATCCAGATCTTTTTTAGTCACACAATTGCCTGATATGCACGGGCAGGGTATCAGGTTACATTGTGATCTCCGATGTACCACACACAATTGCCCAACTAACATGGGTGGGGTACCAGGTTACAGAGTTATCTTATTTTGAGTTGTGCATCGCCCAATGTCTGTCTGTCCTTGTACTTAGTCTGCCTCTCTACTATCATACAGTAAATGATCTTTGTGCTCATATCGCCAGTCCCTGCACTAAGTGTTGATCCTCTGCAGGTCTTCTGCATTTCAGTACAATTTTTTAGTGTTGCACCTTCTCTGTATACAACATACCCATTATGTCATTTACGCATGCCTTCCGGAAGTCAATGAATGTGGCATCAGCCCAGGCATTATTACCTACCCCTTTCTGGATCCTGTGTATGAAAAGAGTAAGTTCATTTCCACAAGATTGTTAATTCCAGAATCTATGTTGACTGCTACAGAGGAGGTTCCCAGTCTCCATAAATGTCTTAGTACACAAGCATAAAACATGTTAAAAATTCTACAGCAGACTGACATTAGAGACATAGGCCTCTAGTTTTGTGCAGCTGTTCGGCAATCCTGCTTGAAAATAGGAACGAATTGCACTTTTTATTAAGCTGGGTTTATGCATGCAATTACAGCAATGTCACGGGTCAATGCAGTCTGCAGTAGCACTGTGAGCTACCATTCTGGTAGTTTCACAATTTCCAATCGGTGTCTGCTTATGATTTGGGTAGGTGTCATGAAGTAGCATAGATTGTGGCTTGTGGCATTAGAACTGAGCCGAGAGTTAAATACATAGAAAAGAAAACTCAAATGTTGCATATGATAATGGAGTGTCTGCAGAAGTAAAATGTCAGCTGCAATAAACTTTATAACAGAATTAACGATCAGAGATGGAAATTCATTCATATACTGTTTCAAATAACAAAAACAAATCTGAAGTATTTGTTCCACTGCATAGTGAACTCTATCGGAAAATTTGATACCCACATTAAAGATATATTGACACAGAAATTACCTGTCATCTCATTCCCAAATCTGCAGTTTCAAAGTTCTTGTGTGATATGCTGGATGCTATTTGTCATGTATGAAGGCTCATTAGAAAGCTAATATTTTCACTCTTGCATCTGACATCGGTTAAATAAGGCAAAATATTATTCTACATGGAATGTTGGAGTTATGCCTTCTACATCTACTTCTACATCCATGTTTGCGCAAATGTGCTGAAAGACATTGTAATGAAGTTGATGATTAGATATTTGTGTTCCTTTATTAAGAGCTACAGTCAAGCTGATATTATACAACCACCAGTAACCTTGTTGTTTCCTTCCCCCAATGCACTGGACAAGTGTTTAGGTACAGTTATGTTGCCAGTACTAGATCAGAATATACTGCCAGTATTGCATAAATTTTCACCATTTGTAAAAATTAGTAAGCTGCTGTGAAACTGCAAATTGCCTTTCACTAATTAGGGGAGAGTGTTGTACCGTGGTACACTTTTCAGACTTTCACCTCTACCCAGCCATGTAACAGGAGTTTAATATATATTATTATTCCATTTTTAAATGATGGCATTCATGTTTTATGTACTGCAGTCTTTTTCTAAAATTAGTAAAATTACTCCAGAAACTAAAGGTTTTCTACAAATGTGAAAAGGTATGACATGGTCATGTACCTAGGTACACATATCGGTTGAAATTTAAAGGCACTGCAATTGAGAAATTCTTGTTAAACTGTATTTAATAGTCTACATGTTACATTATTACTTTACTACATTCTAATAATCAGTAAATGAAATCAAATTAAGGAGAAGTATTATCAAAAACCAGTTACAAGCTCAATGCATTTTGAAGTAGAAGCTAGTGGAAACCGACACAAATTTCCATTTTCAAGACGGGTGAATTTGTCACATTAAAGGAACTCAGTTCATTTGCATGTTCCAAGGTGAAAGAACTACTTCTGTTTCATGGTACAATATGGTGCACAACAGACAACGAATGGCTTAACTGTCCACATGTTACATAAATAGTTCTAAAAAATGTATACCATTTTACTCACTATAAAATTCTATACCTGAAGAATTAACAACATATTCCAAATAGCTTCAACATACTATACAGCACTTAATGTGTAGATCATGAAATATTTATAAGTGCTGAGCAAAACACAATATCATGTCTAACAACAACAAAAACTGTTGAAATGGCAGAAACTGTTTATGATGGTGTACAGTGTGCATTCCTTCACATGATTCTAAAATCACATCATTAGTTTGCAGTACCAACCAAAAAAACATCATGTGTTCCTAGGTACACTATCTTCTAGACACAACACTCTCCCCTACTTAATAATACTTTCTTATTCATAAATAAATCTTATCCATGTCTCATATTATAGAAATATTATATACTTTCACTACATAAATTGAACATCTGTGCTCATAACTGTAATGGTAAAGCCTTTAACTACCAGAAAACTTGAATGTAGAACATCAATATATTTCTCTTGAAATAAATCTTGTGTTGTCATGGTTCTGGGCATTTACAATTTAGAATAATAACACACATACCATGTTTTCAGAGTTGCTTAGTTCACACTGTACAGAATAAAATCATACTCCACATCATTTTGTTGCCATGGTAGCTGTACACATACCATAAAGCACAAAATGATTAATTGTTTGTATTCATAAAGAACAGTAATAACCACATTTTAATGATTAATGGAAAACAACTCAGCTGTATTATTACACATTTATTGTGCTGCAACTTATAGTGCTAAAGTAACACTATTTTCTAATCAATTAAGTGTTTAAGGTGCCCCTTACTGAAACTGCAAGAATAATGAAATATTTTCAGAATAACTGTAGCTGCAGATTTTTCTAGAAATAGTTTGTATCAATGTTTTAACTCTTCATAGTGTGGCTGTATTTATATCAGCTGCAAGGAACACTACTGGCTGACATATTCACGTGGTGAGACAAGTGGCTTGCTCACATTGCATGGGCAGCAATGCAATGAGACTTTGCCCTCTAGCAGCCATCTAGGTCTATTACCTCCAGCAGACATTCAATTTCTGTGGAGTCAGATACCATACCCCCCCCCCCCCTCCCCCCCCAAAAAAAACAGGAGCATATGGGCAGAAATGCACCATATGGTGCTGTGAAGGGTGAAATGGAGGCACAGGCTAAGACCTGGTCCCTTCGATCACTGGCTGTGGGAAGGGAGGGTGTTTAGTGGCACCCATTGGAACATGGCTGGCACTGGGATGCCAGGGGGATCCACCGATCAACTCAGATGCAGAAGGGATGACCAGTGAAATGGTGCAGAGCCACAGGATGCCACCAGGGGTGCCAGCCACGGGGCCACAGTGTCATCAGAAGGGGGTGGAGGAGGTGGCAGTAGATGCAACACCTGCCCTTGAGGCTGGAGTTGGTTATCATGGTAGTTCGTAAGCCCCTTCTGTGTTTGGTTCAACATAACCCACTGCCCCTGAGTCTCCATCACAGTTGCAGGTGTGCAAGCCTTAGTACTCCCATAGGATCAGGCCCATACAGCACCACCAGGTGCATAATCACAGGAGGGAGAGGAGTGGGGCTCTGAAGGAGGCAGTGTCAGAAGCTGAAGTAGGGTCCACATTGTTTCCCATAGAGGAGCTCAGTGGGGCTATGATTGTTAATTAGCTTGGTTCAATATGTGCTCAAAAACCATGTGAGGGCTGATGCAAGTGGCAGAGCATTCGACTGCTTTTGACATTTGCTGTTTGAAGGTCTGAATGAGACATTCTGCTTCACTGTTTGAGAGAGGACAGGCTGGAAGGCTGTAATATGTTTTATGCCGTTGGCCTCACAGAAATGTTTGAAGGCAGATGCCATGAACCCTTCAATGGCACCCTTTTAATGGCAAAAACTTGAGCCAAGGTGTTGAGGATGGCATAGGTCACATAGGACACCACGCATTCAACATCAAGGGTACTCTGAGTAAGTGTACACAGTGAGCAAGCACAGTGATCCCAAAAATGTGCCTGCAATGCTAAGATGGGTGCGGTCCCACGGAAAGTGGGGAGTAGGCCAGAGTCCCAGGGAAGGTGGGGGGTAGGTCAAGGGGCAAAAGATTGTTGGGGCACTGCCTGGTGCCTTGCAAACATGGACAATTGCTTTCATGTCACCACTGATCCCCAGCCAGTATAGATGTTGGCAAGCTAGTGTCTTCATGAGGGACATACCCCGGTGTCCAAGTGCAGCAAGCTCAACACTTGTGAGCACAAGTCTGCCTGCATAATCACCCGGTTGAATTCATTTGCCAACTGGCAGGTGAGGTAAACTGGCCAGACATATGTCACACAGTGGAGGACCTGATGCAAGGTGTGGCTCAGACACGTGGTGGCAGCGACACGAGCAGCCATAATGAGAAATCTGTCCAATGTATGTTGCCACTTGGTATCAGTGTGGAAGCAGAGGCCACCTGTTGGTCAAAATCAGGGTCCGAGCCAGCGGGTAGATGTGAAAGTGCATCAGTATTGGAATGTTGTGCCTTGGGCTTGTACCAGATGGTATAATTGTGTGCAGTCAGGAAAAATGCCCAGCACTGGAGGCATTGGGCTGTTTAGTTTGAGAGACTGGAGCACAGCCCAAATAATGCCAATGGCTTGTGATCCACATTTAGGGAGAACTGTGTCCTAAAAAATTAGACATAATTTTTTTTAATGGCAAACACTATTGCTGCTCTCTCCATTTGATCTGGGAATAGTTTCACTGTGCATGGGTCAGTATCTTCGATGCACATATGCTATACACTGTTTGGAGCCATCCCCATTCCCGTGCACCAACCATCCCCATTCCTGTGCACCAAGATTACACCAATGTCAAAGGTGGATGTGTCAGCTGTCACAATCAATGAGTGACTCGGAGAGAATGGCATGAGGCAAGGGGCAGATTGCAGCATGGTTTTCAATTGTGTAAAAAGCTGGTTGCTGGCAGTGGTCCATTTGTAAGGCATGCCTTTTTAAGCAACTGATTGAGGAGTCTCTATCATGGTGACATTCCAATCAGTTGGCTTGATTCCTTCTTTGGTGGACCAGTGCCCAAAATACTGCACTTCTGGCTGAAAAAACTTGCTCTTCTCTAAACGACAACACTAGCCTGCACTCTGCAGGGTTGTAAAAAGGAGATGGAGATTTTGCAAATGCTCTGGTGGGAGGATCCTGTGACAATGACATGATCCAAGCAATTCCCATTAGCTGGAACATGCTCTGTTAGCAGTTCAAGAAAAGGTTGGAAAAACTGCAGGAGTCGATGCAATGCCACATGGGATTGGCTTGTACTTGAACAAATTAAGAGACAAATTGTTGTTGTTGTGGTCTTCAGTCCAGAGACTGGTTTGACGCAGCTCTCCATGCTACTCTATCCTGTGCAAGCTTCTTCGTCTCCCAGTACCTACTGCAACCTACATCCTTCTGAATCTGTTTAGTGTATTCATCTCTTGGTCTCCCTCTAAGACATATTAACGACAACAATTTTCTGTAATTTCTAATCTAAGGGAAATGGAATTATGCATCAGTGAGGTTGATCTTTGAGTAGTATTCCCCTCTAGTAAGTATGATGATGATTTCTTCCAGCCAGTGGATGGCATAAGTTTCCACTTACAATTGAGCACTGACTGTAGCCTTGCAATCTCCACACAATCTGAGGAACAATTGGGCTTTCACACAACCTGAGAGAATCACTGAGCTTTCTGAGGATGACTAGGGGAGTGGCCCACATGCTATGTTTCACCAATGCAATAACCCCAGCAGACTAGAGATGGTCTAGCTCCCACTTCACATCAGCATGTAAGGTAACTAGTATTAGTCTAGCATGGTAAAAACAAGGTGTGGCATACGGCCAAAGGGTGACATGAGCCTGAACATCTGAAGCACACCTCAAATCTGACTGATACAGAGATGCACATGCAGTGCAGAGATCATTCAGTTCCTGGAAAGGAATTGTGGTTGATACAACCATGACTTCATCAAAAACAGAAAAAACAAACAATGTAAAGGCTTTGAGGCTGAAAATGATAGCAGCAGATGGGTGGTTGACCACATATAACGTGATGAGCCGCTTCATGCTTTTGTAGGCCACATGACCAAAAACTGTGCACGAAAAGGAATAGAACCATCCCTGCATGCCACCAGACACCATAAGGGTAGGGAAACATGGTTAGGCCCAGTTGTGCATATGCCACATGGCTTATCAAAGAAATGGTGGCCCCTATGTCCAGATGGAAGTGGACGTCCTGGTGAGAAATGCAATGCATGAGAAATAATTTCTGCTTGATGGGGACCCCTGGCGGGAGGGAAGAGGGACCACAGAATGTCTTTGTGCACATGGGGAGCAGGATGGGAGTGGGTTACACGGCTTTGACACACTGAACAGAGATCCCCTCTTTGCCAGAGCAATCCAGACATTCTCCTTGCGAGTGAACAGAAAAACACTGCGGGCATGAAGGGTGCGGTCCCCATGACTATCGGCGAGGCGTGACTGGAGGCTTGGATGTCATAGAGATATTGGGCAATCACGAATAATAATGTTGCTGCAACTTGGGGGTTGCCCTAAGCATGAGACTTGGGTGTGGAAAATGTGGTGGTGTGTTAACCATTACAACTCGAGGCCTCACCATGAGTCTTTGATTAGCAGCCTGCGCAATTCAGAATGAGTGTGCAATGCACAAGGTGTCCTCTAACAATGGGTTATCCAGTCTCTGTACCACTGTGTGGACCTCAGTTTCAGGCTCAGGTGAACTCTGACATCACACATGAAGGAGTATGCATATGAAGCCTTGCAGCCTTGATTGGCACAAGTGAAATTGCATTTGCAGTGCAGTCTTGCAAGTCAATGACCCAGAAGTGGTATGACTGTCCAGGATGTTTATGATATTGGTGAAACTCAAGCCTGGAGTGAATAATAATTAGCAACGGAGCACAAATCTCCTGAAAGGAGAGTGCAACAGGGTCAGATGGAGGCACCAATTTGAGGAGCAGAAAAAATGTGTCTGGTGACCCCCAAGACACAAATAACAATCACTGCAATGAATCATACGTGACTTGGAATGCCATAAAATGCTGTTTCAGTTGATGCAAATATGTGTCCCACTCTTCTGTAGTGTTATGATGCAATATCCTTTGGATATGCAAATTTGACCAAACGAACATTGCATCATAATTAGGAATAACGCAGGCATTGCAGTATCATATTTATTCACCGACACTGGGCCAGTGACTTTCAAGTACAGTGTCTCGCCTTTACAGGAATATACATAATGGATGTACAAGTACAGATTGTAGACACACAGCTGACGACAATGGAAGTTTAGGTCTGGCTGTGAGTCAAGCTCGGATTGCTTAATGCTAAGACAACTGCTCGTGATAAGTAGGAAAACCGGGTTCCACTCCCGGTCCAGCACAAATTTTCATTGTCCTCATTCCATTATAGAGCTGATGGTTGTCCACATTCACAATTGCAAATACATTTCATGTATTTCATAATGGCCATAGTTGCCACAATATTGCATTGTAATTCGTAAGAGCACAGGCACTGCAATATCCTATCGATCTTAAAAATGCCTGATAATGTTCTAAATTCCTTCCTAGTGTACAACATTAGTGACACTAAAATATGAAGAGCCCACTGTACCATAAACTGTATATCCATAACCAAAACAGGACTGTACAACACCTTACCAAGATTCTTGCACCCTACTCCCTGCAGCTTGATTATGCTGACAGTTTATGTTAGGTGGAGGGGGCTGGGAGAGAAAGGAGACATGAATGAGATGGAAGAGGAAGAGTGGCTGACACTACGGGTGGAAAGGCAGCATTTGCTTAGGAAGATTATGGGAATGAAGGATACAAGGGCTTGTTTCAATCTCCACTAACCCCTTGCCCCACATCCGTCTCCAGCCTGCCTCAGGCCCCCTTCAGTCACCTTTCCCCAAAACTACTTTCTGCTCCCCATTTCCTTTCTCCCCTAGCCCATTCACACTGACACAACTGTTCCTTTGATCTCTATCAAACATGAGAACCTTAACTGATGTGGACTACGTTAACAAGAGAGAAATAACTCTCAAAAACTTATTTACATGGTGCTGACAAGTAACTACATGGGGGAGTTGGAAAATAAGTTTCCCCTGTTGACTGAGGTCAGAGGTGTGTGTGAAAGGAAAAAAAAAGAGAATGATACATTAAAGATAAGACATATCTTTATTTTTCTACATAATTTCCAAGTACAATGAGACATTTGTCATACCACTTTATAAGCTTCAAAAAGCCTTCCAGGAAAATATCAGGGCGTTGCATACAGAAGATGCGTTGAACGGCTTGTTTGACGTCAGCATTGCTGCCAAAGTGCCTTCCGCCGAGAGTCTTCTTCAAAGCAGGAAACAGATGGAAGTCACTTGGTGCGAGATCTGGACTGTAAGGCACATGGTGTAGGTGCTCCCAACCAGGAGCTGCAATACGGTTTTGCACTGCTGTCGCTGTGTGTGGTCTTGCATTGTCATCCAACAGCAGAATGTCATATCTGGGAAGGCCAGGCTGCTTTTTCAGAATCATCTCTTTCAATTTCGTCAGAGTGGCACAGTACCACGCAGCATTGATGGTTGCATCCTCCAGAAAGTCCAGGAACAAAACTCCTTTGGCGTCCCAGAAAATGGTAAGTAGCACTTTACCTGCAAACAGAGTGCTTTTCAACTTCTTTCGGACAGGTGATGAGGGATGTTTCCACTCCATGGATGTGGCCTTCGATTTGGGCGTGTAATGGTGGAACCACATTTCATTCCCCGTCACAATCCGAAACAGATGGTCATTGCCAGATTCGTGGTAATGCACGAGCTGGTCTAGGCTGAACGCCATGCGTTGTTACATGTGTGTCAGGGTCAGTTGGCGGGGCATGCATCGGGCTGACACCTTCCTGTATCGAAGAATGTCGTGGATGATCTTGTGAGCTCACTCATGTCCAATTCCAAGTTCTGCCGCTACTCCATCAGTGGTAATATGCTGGTTTGCTTTAATCATGTCATCCACCTTTCTGGCATTTGCATCTGTAGTGGCCATGCATGTCCGTCCAGGTCTCGGTATGTCCTGCACTTGCAGACGTACATCACTGAATTGCTGGCACCCCAATTGCTGGCATCCCAGTAGTGTATTGGTGTCTTGCATGTGTGCGCTCACCTGCCGTGTCATCTTTCGCCCATATCACACAACTCTGCCCACAGTCGACAGGGAAAACTTATGTTCCAACTCCTCCTTGTACTAATATCACTATGCTACTTCATACCATTTGTGATTACACTGTCTCAATGTAATGTATTAAATTAGCAGGAAATCAACCCCTTTGGTTTTTAAATGCTGCTTCCTCAGTTAATTTAAATAACTGTTGTTTATCTAAATTAAAATTTACTTGATTCACCTGACCCTGATTTCTATGGAGCCTACAAAACACTTTTCATTTCACTAATGCTGTACCCTAATGGACCGTATTTTGCATCTGAGATTTACACAATTTTCTAAATCACACGAAGCTATAAATGTTGTTATTTATACTTGTCATATCTGCTATCTACAGACTGTGTCGTTTCAACTGTGCAGTTCCTTTTACTTATGTCTGGACTTTATCTTTAGAGCAGTATTTCCTCATTTTCTTCCTGAGGTAAACCTTCCTTGAATCAGTATACATTTTGCCAGTTTTTAATTTTGGATTTACTTGGAAACCAGGGTGCTCTTGGGGTTTCTTCAGTGGGATGCATTCTGGATATCCTCCTGTATTATCCCCATTTCTTGCAAGCCTTTTTCTAACTATCTGGTTTCTGCTTCCTTGGTTTTCATTATTATCATATATATTTAACACTCGAACACCCAGAGTGGTCAGAATGACCCTTTTTGGTTTTAAAGTGCTAGCTATGTTTTGAAGAATGATTCAAGTGACATTTACTTTCATGACAATTATTTATTTGGCCTGTACTTCCACTATATTAAAAAACAGTGCATTTCACTTAATTGATTATCACTTTTTTCCAGTTTTACCTTTAATGCCCTTTAGAAAGAACCTGTAATTTTGTTTGTAGTTATGCCATACGTTTATCATATGCATTCTCAAGCCTTGGCTACTTTACTCAGTAGTGCAACAGCTTACTTTCATTCATATTATTGCCGTATGAAATGACAACAATTGACTCGGTTCACCATTGTTCGTCATTCCCTTGTAAGAATCAGTCTTTCAAAGGTGATCGTGAGTTGAAGATTGAAATGAATCGGAAAGAGTATTTACGACATGACGAGATTCTTGCAGAGCTACAAAGAGTTATGGAGTGTGATTCAGATGGTGGTGTGATGAAGCAAGCTGGGATATTTTTACTTCCCCTCTTGTTTTGCCATCTACTTAAATTCATTTTTTTCAATTTTAACTAATTATCGTTAACATACGCGAGTGTGATCTGTATTTCCTTAAAAGAGAAAGGCTGGTCCTCAGTTTTAAAGAATATAACACGGGATCTAATTTTGTGCTTAGTTTTATGTATGTAATTGATTTTCTAATTTAATTTGACTATTCCTAGTTAGTATATTTCACTATAGAGAGAAATCAGTAATTGTTTCATAACTTAAATTCTGTTGTTGACATACAAACAAATATAAATTCTGTAATAATTGTAAACATTTGGAAGATGAAATGCTGGTAATTTTAAAGTATTTAGTTGGCTCTATTCGAAAACATGTTATCAAAGCCAGACCTTAATTGATTCCAAAGTAATTAACAGTTTTGTCAGAAGTATTGTTTACATAAATATCAGTCAGTCTACGGCCGGTTTTCAGATGAGGAACCTGTGTTGGTTTGAATGACAACAATGCATCGACTTAACAGTGACATAAGTGTTACACCAATAGCCTGTGTGTAAAAACAATGACATTGACTGTTTCCATACGTACCTTTCTATTCTTCAAGAACTGTGAACTTTGTGGTTAGGCTTTTAATGCTCGTAGATGTTCAACAGTAAACTATTGTAGCAGTATGTGGATTTTCGCCTGCTAACTGGCTTATGGAAAGTTAGAACAATAGTGCACTGGCCATATATAAAACTGTGTGTTATTGGGGGTTGTGAAAAGTTAAAGTAAAAGACTGTGAAACGCAATTGTGCATCTGTCGGCTACATTATTTAAAGTAGTCTGTGTTGTACTTCCACAACCCTTTTTCCAGCCAGTGTAGCAATGCAGTACATTGACACCGAGGACAACAAATGAAGAAATAAATAAAGCAGGCAGAACTGTTACAGTAGCAGACTTTTTTCTGACAATTCAGAGGAAGAGTTTTTAATGCAGACATTGAGAGAAGATGAATCATCTAATACTAATGACTCTGATTCTTCAGGTACAGATAATGTCAGTTTATAGTCTAGTATTATATTATTATTGCTGCTAATTTATAATCATCATATTCTTATCTACATATAATGTTACTGTACTTAATTTAGATTTTATGGTGGTTTTCTTACATTTGTTCTATTATTCGTGCTCTATAGATCGAGAAGAATCAAATAACAGAAGAGGAGATAAACCTGTTCCTCGGAGTGTAGAACAAGTGACTGCTTCTTCATTGTCTGATGAAAGACATAAAGACGTTGCTCCTGATGGAACAGTCTGGATAAGAGCAGTGCCTAATTCACAAGGTGGGTGTGTTCTCAATCACAGTATTTTGAGAGACTCTCCTGGACATACACCATGTGCAAAAAGAAATGTAAGTGATGAACTTGTATCAAGTGCTTGGCACTTGTTCATAGACAATTATACAATCAAACATATCTTGAAATGTACTATAACAGATGCACACAGAGTACCAGGAAATGACAATTGGTCAATGACCAGGGAAGAACTAGAAGCATTCATCGTAATTATTTATGCTCATAGTGTGAGTGGTTGCCGAAGTACAGACCTTCATAGCTTATGGTCAGATTTCTAGGGCCTACTATTTTGTGTGGAAACCATGAGTAGAAATAGATTCTGTGAGATTACGAAATTCCTGAGGTTCAACGAGAAGTCTTCACACTCTGTATGATTACAGAATGATAAGTTTGCATTGGCTTCTGCTGTCTGGAACAAATTCACAGAAAACTGTACAATGTGGTACAAACCTGGAAGTGACATAACAATAGACAAGCAGCTCTTCCCAAGTAAAACTAGGTGCCTGTTCACACAATTCATGGCTTGCAAGCCTGATAAGTATGGGCAAAAATACTGGTTAGCTGTAGATGTTGAAAGCAAGTATATACTCAATGGTTTCCCTTATCTTGGTAAGGATGCTGCACGATCCCAAGATGAAAGGGCTTCACATTATGGAGTGATGCGTCCTATGGAACCATTTCTGGACAAAGGCAGAAATGTCACAACAGACAATTACTTCTTTTTACTCAAACTAGCCAAAAAATTCAAAGAAAAATCAACCTCCCTAGTAGGAACAGTAAATAGAGCAAGAAGAGAAATATAATATTATCTGAAGTCCTTGAAGAGTTCTTTGTATTCCACAACAGTTTTAAAACATGATTATATTTCCTTGACAGTCTATAAAGGAAAGAAAGCAAAAAATGTGCTAGTAATGTCTTCCCTTCATCCTAGCGTTACCATAAATACAAATGAGGGGGAAAAAACTCTATGTTATTACAACAAAACAAAATTTAGGGTTGACATAGTAAACAAAATGGCAAGGCAGTATTCAGTCAAGGCTTTCTCAAGAAATTGGCCAGTGCACTCCTTCTACAATATCCTTGATCTAGCTGGAATAAATGCATATGTAGTATTTAGCACTGTTACTGGGAAGAAGATCAAAAGAAGACATTTTATTCAGCAGCTTGCAGATGAACTACACTCACTCTGAGTATGTGAAGAGGTGCTTTCCACGTGTGACCACAGACAAGCATGAAAAGAAAGAAAATGAAGACGAAATGCCACAGAAGCGCCGTAAATGCCAAGTTCTCAAATTCTGCAAATGTAATAAAACTATTTCCAAGTGCAGTGTTTGTAAGAAGATGGTTTGTTGAATGTACAAAGGAAACTAAATACAAATGTGTCAATTGTGAAAAACAATGAAGTAGCTGAAATTTCTATGCACATGAAAGTTCAATTTTTTTATGAATTTAGAAGAAAGAAAAGACTGTCACTTGCTTGGGTGTTACCAGGTTCAGTGAAATTTGTTTACATGTCAATAAATAATATAATTTGTGTCTGTTTTTCACAACTCTGTATCTGAAATGGCTATAAATCTTGTAAACATTGAAATATAATAAATGCTTAAAATTTCGAAATAATAGTCCAGAAAACATTTTTTAAATGGTAGGGGTCAAAATGACCCCTCTGGGTGTTCAAGGGGCAGGCAGAGTCTGGGCATCCGAGTGTTAATCTGTCTTAAAGAAGTACAATACAAGGTACTGACAACTAAGTGCTTTGCAATGCATACAATAAGCAGGCCTACAATTAACACATCTTTAATATATCTTGTTCTGGTATGCAGTAAAGAATTCCAAGAACACTGTTAATTACGTTAACAGTCCTATCTGTGGTATGGAAATATTAACAGATTTACACCACGACACCAGTCTCTGCCATAGCAACATAAGCCCACCAATATGATTTCATATTCATATAAAAATTCAGTATTTGGTTTCATGGAACCTTATCAGGCTTCAATGAGAAAGCGACTGAAATGTTTCACAGACTGTCAAGTAACTGTACAAAAATTAAATATTTCCCCCACTGGCAATCATTCACTGTGTGTGTTGGAACGTTTCTTGTGGGTCTTGATAGGAAGCAATTTTATCTTTTTAAAGTAAGAACTAGAATTTTCAATAAATTCACAATGCATAATAGAAATATTTATGATGTGCTTTATCTTTTATTTTAGGAAGCAATGCTTTTCCTATATTTAAGAACACATATAGTACTATTACAGTGACAGTCATCATAGTAAACTTGCCAACAATACTGAAAATTCCTTCAAAGGTGTTTTACAAAAATGGAAAATATTATCTGCTCAAATTCTATTCCAGAATATATGGTGATTCATATGGCACTGACGTCTATGTCTTGAGAGAAAGCCATTATGCATCTGTTAACTTATAACAATACAGATAATCATCTCGAGAGCCAATCACAAGTACTCCACCACATACTGCCGGGGATGAAAATAATTCACAACCAATATTTCTTGTGTACAAGAGTTCACCTGAAACAGAACAAACCAATGGGATTTTTCATCTTTATTGTTGAGACATCACAGTCTTGCAGTAGTTTTTTCAATTTTCCTCTCACTTTGTTTATCATACTATATTCAACATAAAAAAAGCAAAATAGGATTGATGGTTATTTTGTAGTATAAAAAGACAAAACAGAAAAGGTAATTAGGTTTCATAAATAAGCACACTGGACAAAATATTTTCCACCTCCACAAGACCTCAGGCTAATATTGTGTAACATTGCCTCTAGCCCTGAGGATGGCCTCAACTCAGCTAGAAAGAGTGTCCAAGAGTTCCTCCAAGTTAGAATAAAACTGGAAAATTTGCCACACTTATTTTAGTACACAGAAACATTCCACTACTATAGCATACAACCTGATCCATCAAGTAGGATTTGGGCTGTGTACCAACAATTTCTGTGTTCTTTATTTACATTTGTTATTTTGTTACTGTCATTCATTCACAAATAAATTATTCATGTAATGTAGAAAGCATTCTTTAACACCCAATTATTCTGAGTATTGTAATAATAAGTGCTATGAAACTATGCTTTCTAATTCCAATGTAACTCTACAGGTACACTCATCTTAAGGCAGATTTCAGTTTTTTCCAAATTTAAAAACAGTTTGAACCTGACTGTACCAATAATAATTTTTTTCCTGTACCAGTTTGTCTCTAATATTTTGTATTTAAGATTTCAGACTGATTGGAAACTAACTGTTCATTTTTATTTATTTTTTAATTCCATGGATCCTTGATGCAAGGATCCATGTATCCATGTATGTCATGAAAACGTATTTTAGCAAACTGGTATACAATAATGTACTAATTTTTTTTCACATGTGGTAGAGTCCACTGTGACTAATTACTGATTATAAAACAATATAACTAAAATTAGTATAATTAAGGTTATTTCTTCAAAACCATATCTATTACGTTATTTATGCTAAAATTACCTTCATGAAACTGTGTGTAGGTAAATATTTACATATATTAAAAACAAAGATCCATGACTTACCAAACGGGAAAGCGCTGGTAGATAGGCACAATAAAAAACACACAAACACACACACAAAATTTCGAGCTTTCGCAACCCCCGGTTGCTTCGTCAGGAAAGAGCGAAGGAGAGGGAAAGATGAAAGGATGTGGGTTTTAAGGGAGAGGGTAAGGAGTCATTCCAATCCCGGGAGCGGAAAGACTTACCTTAGGGGGAAAAAAGGACAGGTATACACTCGCACACACATACGTATCCATCCACACATATACAGATGCAAGCAGAGATATTTAAATGTATCCATCCACACATATACAGATGCAAGCAGACATATTTAAATGTCTGCTTGCGTCTGTATATGTGTGGATGGATATGTGCCTGTGTGCGAGTGTATACCTGTCCTTTTTTCCCCCTAAGGCAAATCTTTCCGCTCCCGGGATTGGAATGACTCCTTACCCTCTCCCTTAAAACCCACATCCTTTCATCTTTCCCTCTCCTTCGCTATTTCCTGACAAAGCAACCGGGGGTTGCGAAAGCTCGAAATTTTGTGTGTGTGTTTGTGTTTGTTTTTATTGTGCCTATCTACCAGCGCTTTCCCGTTTGGTAAGTCATGGAATCTTTGTTTTTAATATATTTTTCCCATGTGGAATGTTTCTTTCTATTTTATAAATATTTACATAGAATTCTAAAATAGCATTTTCTGTCACATGAAATTTATATAAAAAGTTATAGGCATAAAATTTACAAACTTGTATTTTGAGTATGGGGTAGACATCTCATGCAGAGTGTAATGTTTGAGGGCAGCTGGCATTTGAAAGCACAAGGAGTAGGTATGTTTTGATCAACTGTGCAAAGTATTGTAAATTATTGAGAACTGGTTGAAAGTAGCACTGTGGATATTATACAAATCAGAAAATAGTTCACCTGCAACAGTGAATACATTTCATGTATGAATAAATATTGCAAACTGAAGAACCTTGGAAACATTTCTGGAAATAATTACTTCCAAGACAGTGACAGAAAAAAAATGCAAGATGAAGATAAATATATTGGAACAGTATTTTATTAATAACACATCCAGTTGTTAAGTTTTGTCTGCAACTTGCAGTTAAAGGCTAACAAATCCCAAAATCTCAATTAGACAATGACAGAAAGCCTTTGGAAGCTGCCAAAAATCTAAATAGACGCCAAGTTCAATATATTTTCCACTTTTGATATGAATTTTATGTTCTTTTGTTTTTTTTGACAAACTCACTTAAGCAGTTCACATTGCCATTACCAGTTTCAATCAGCCACCCAACATCTTCTGACTCAATGTATAAAAAGAGGTTACTGATAAGCAATGTATGATCTACAAAATCTGCTGAGGGATTATCTACATATTGATAAAAAGAATGAATTCATATCTAAAAGATACATGCTGTAAATGGTTTCCATTGCATTGTCAACAATACTGAAAGTACAGTAAGTGGAGATCAAGGTTTTGTAGGGGGAGTTAAATCTTCTCCTTGTCTATATTCATGGAAGAATTATCTACAGAAGTAGATTTTACAGCTATGTTAATTAGAGTAGTGTAGTATAACTTTTAAACTTTTTTTTTTAAACTTTAAAAAATTGAAAACACTGTGTAAGTTCCAGCAAAGTGATGTAAGTTTTATGTTCACTAATACAATTAGTGTGAGGTGCACACTGGTGTCTAGACAGCACTGGATTTTTCATGATACACAATTGTCAGGGCAAAATTTATTTGTAGCCAGCAAGGTTAGAGAGGATGACACACAGTGGTTGGGAGCAGCAGCTGGGCATCAGGCACTAGTGGGATGCAAGGAAGGTGGTACAACAAACCTCAGAGGAAGAGTTCTTCACAGGTGTTGAAATAGGCCTCAGTCAAGAAATAGGCATCTTATGACCTAACCTGGTTAGAAAAACACCAAAAGCTTACAGAAGAAAACATTGAACCCTGTGATGTCACTTTGTCACTTCTGTTTGGAAGCAGTTTTATTCCTATCCTTTAAGCTGATATGTGCAGCATAAAAAATTTTTGTCACCACTCGTCACTATCTTAGTAAGCTTTGATGACAAACTCATCCATAGACAGGTTTACTAAGTACTCAGGAAGGTAATTATTACACTCTACAAAACATTTTAGTACCTTTTCCATTTTTTTTAGAAAAACATCGAATTGTAAAATTCTATTTCCATAATTTTTTAGTGATTCCCTGTTACCCTGTAATTAAGGTGATCTATAACAATCATGGACAATCCATAATAGCTGGCAGTTCTGTCATTACATCTTGAAATCCAAATACTGAATGACAATACACATCTGGGCCTCCAGTTCATATAGAAAAATTTAACCATTTCAATTTGCTTGCCATAACAGAAGAATGAGTGTCATCATACTAATCAGTTTCATAGCTTGTTTATTCATTATAAGTACAGAAAAACTATGATGTAACATTTTCCAGCATGAGGTGCAGAGCAAGGTAATGTGGGATGATGTGAAATCGTGAAGTGGTATCCTCTAGAATGGTTTTGCAGAGGAATATTTCCAATGAGATCAAGGCACTGTTTTGAAAATGTGAGGGAACACCCTCTCCTGACAGAGTAGACTTGACCAGAGAGGCAGCCCAGGGATGGGTAACAAATCTGTGCTAACCTTTAAAATTTATTTTAAAGCATGGCTCCATAAGGAACATGGCTACAAATATTATACTGTTTTTGTCTTTAGCAGAGATAGATAATGAATGAAGAGGCAGCCAAATAAAGAAAATGAAATGTAAGAAAAATTTTCTCACTTGCCAAAAGATAAGGGGAGGCAGTAAGTAAAAAGTGCCAACCTGGTATCTGGGCTTCCTGAGGCAAACTGCCCATATAACACGTGCCATTGACAGCTCACTACTGCACTGTCATTCAACAGTGGCATTACAAATCAAAATAAAATTTTAGCTATTAACTACAGTTAGAGAAGAGGTTTAATGGAAGAATTCACTCAGAAATGTTTACACACTGCAATAATTTTGGTTATAGCACAGATGTTATTTATTACTGTCAAAATTTCTTAGGTGACTCCTGATAATGAAGTTAATCACATAAACATTCCTTGTCAGCGGTGAGTTGTTACAAGTCTGTAATGGAATTATGAGCCTTGGCACCAAAACAACTGATTCACATAAATACATTGGTTGTTCAATAAATAATGCCCCAATCCTTCCTGGTACTTAAAATCGGAAGTTTCTTCTGCATGTGAGCGAAGTTATGAACACTGCTGATAAAAAGCACAGCCGTAGTGAACCATCACAATGGTGTTTACACATGACATTCATTACAAGCAATGTGCTGTAACTAAATTCTTGAAGTGGAAAAAGAAACAATGGTGAACATCCACAAATGTTTGTGTGCATTTTATGGCAATGATGCAGTTAATAGGAGTACTGCTGGGTGATTAGTAAAGGGAGTCAAAGTACCATGAAGTGCAAAAACTGAGTTCCATGACTGACCAATTTTGAGATGGTTCTGTCACAGCCACTGCTTCCAACAAAGTGAGTCGTGCAGATGCCATTATTTGTGCAGACGTGCACATCACAACTTGACAATAGGCTTTACAGATATAGGTGAGCACTGGAACTGCATGTGAAGTGACTGAGACTCTTGGATATTAAAAGCTTTGTTCAAGATGTGTTCCACAAAAGTTCACACCAAACCACAAGAGTCAAAGAAAAGTTGTTTAATCTTAGGTGTTGGAACAGTTTGAGGCCAATGATGTGATCTTTGTTCATGGATTCTTACAGGTAACAAAACCTAGGTGCATCACTTTGAGCCAGAAGCAAAACACCAACAAAGAAGAAATTCAAGGCAGCTCCCTCTAATGGAAAAGTCATGACGATATTCTGAGATAGTCATGGTCTCATTCTTGTGGATGTGTTGCCAGAATGGTCAACCCTTAATTCAGAAGCATATTTTAAGACTGTAAACAAACTCAAGAAGCGGTTCCAAACAGTTCGGTCTGACAAAAGTCTAAAAGAAATATTCCTACAACACAACATGCATGCTGACACATAAGTCTTAAAACCTGGGAACATGCTGACAAATTGGGTTGGACATCATTGCCCTCATCCATTCTACAGCTCAGACTAAACACCCTTTGACTTCCATTTGTTTGGGCGACTGAAGGATTCTCTATGTAGGACATTCTTTGAAAATGATGAGAGTGTAAATCTAACAGTGAAAACATTCTTATGAGCACAGGACAAGAGCCTTTACCAAAAGGGAATCCATGCTCTTATACAATGCTGTGTAAGGTGATAAAACGAGTTGAAGATTAAGCAGAAAAACAGTAGACTACATATAAAAGAAATGTTGATGCATATTGTCACCATATTCTACAAACATGTTCTGAGAAAAATTTGTGGGGTGTGATTCACTGACTAATTCTTCAACACAGAACAGATACATAGCTACAGTTTGTTCTAATTTAAGACAAAAGAACATGTATTAATGCCTAATTATTGCTAGTAAGTTTAATTCATCAAGGCAATATGTATTATGATGTTTGACAAACCTGATTTTGCTTGAAGGATGCATAGGGCACCAGAAGTAGAAGCTACAGCAACAAAATCTACTTTGCTGTTGACAGTACTAAAAGGAAAGGGTGTTGCATAAACAGGTGAATCCAGTTTAGTTGTCCACAACAACTGTCCATTTGTAGCCAAGCAATACACCTGTAAAAAAGCACAAAAGATAAAACTACGGAATATTTCTTTTCATGATATTAGATCGTTGCATGAAGTTTCATACGGATATTACTTTCTCTGGGTTACAACTGTCAAAGCTATGAACTCTTGCTCACACTCTACAACTAACAGTTACTGTTTAAAAAGTACAAGTCATAAGCTGGGCTGACAAACAAATAATACAATGTATAATTAAACATACAAGCTGGAAGCTGATATTATTTAATTCAATACTCTTAGTGATTTGGAAGCAATAATGTAGTTTGCCAACAGTCTGATAATCTCATCATGAGTCATTATAAATGTCTTTTTCATGAATTCAGCATAAAGAGATATCTGTTTATTTTTTGTAGAATACAGTGTAAAGTAACAGTTTATACATTAAACTCTTATGATTACAACCAGTGATGGGGTAGTGAAGCAATATAACAGTTGCACTCTTTATCTCTCTGCCAAATGAATTTAATGCAGATATTACACTGCATCTCACATTCCCCACAAGAGGTTATTCTCTGGTCACTGTATGAGAAACATCTCAGTGAATGCACCCCATCACAGCTTTGGCACCAGCTATGCCTCCTGGTCAGCAAGCAGATGATGCTGGACGAAACCCTGTGGTCGGGGTGGTTATCAAAACTGCCTACAGATCTCCAGGTTCATCTCTGCCCTGGCATACGAACCTGAACACATCGATGACAACTGGCCACCTCCTCTGCAAACATACCCTCACTGTTGGTACCACACTGTATACAGCGAAGATGCAAAAAAGTGCTACCCCCCCATGCAATCATCCGAGAAGCCAATCAGCTGATAAGCACCACCCCATGCTACATTCCATCCATGCCTCTGTCCTGTCGAACGGCCATCTTTACATCAAGGACTATTCTTCGAGTCACATCTTCCTCGTGGACACCAGTGCTGACATCTCAATCATACATAATAGATGGTCACACACTCCCTCACATGCACATGCTCTCTCCTGTGAGCCATGAACTCATCTGCACTCCAGACATGCAGATCCATCGAGCTTCAACTCTGCCTCTCTAACGGCCTCTCCCTCCCCTGGATTTTCCACGTGGTGGACATCGAAGAACCGATCCTGGGACTCAACTTCTTATCACACCACCAACTGTCTCCAAACTTTGTTCCCGTGTGACCATGCTCCGACATCTGTTCTGAGTGTGAATGCCGTTAACTGTGTACTGCATCAGTGTGCGGCTCTTGCGAGCACAACATGTGCAACCGTGAATCGTGTCCTGGCAGGAAGTGCCAAGACATCCACCCTCTGCTGTGAGAACGCCATTTTGAAATATCACATTGCACGCACCGAGGACGAGCTTGCCACAATAACCACCCGCATCAATTCACACCGCTCAGCAGTGCCGACATCCGAGTCTTCATCTGCTACACCTGGCCACTCTGCCGACAACAGCACATAGGTTAGCAATACCACACCTATCTCATGTAACTCCAGTCTCAACCACACAGTGTTACCCACGGCTCCCCCATCCCTATCAAGTGTGTTCCACTTGAAGGTCGTCGACCTTTCTGACCTCACGTCCCTACAGAATCAGGACGAAGACACACAGCAACTTTTCAACAGCATCTCCACTTTGCTGTCTTTGAAAGCAAAATTTGCCGGCGTCTGAGAGGAGATCTGGTACAACTCCACTGGCACCCTCCAACTCCTCATTCCCACCCCCCTCTGCCATTCAGTGGTTGACACACTACATTCTCTTGGATACCCCGGAATTAAGTCATTGACACACCTCGTGTCTGAACAATTTGTGTCGCAAAACATAAAGTGCGACTGTCAGACCTGGGCCCAGAAACTGCATCACCTGTCAGCACGACAAAGTCATGGGTAGAGGCCGTACCTCTCACCAACATAACCGCCAAAACCATGGCTAAGGCTTTTGTTTCTTCCTGGATTTCCCGCTTTGGCTGCCCCACTACCGTCACCACTGACCAGGGCCGGCAGTTTGAATTGGCAGTCTTCGCCCAACTCTGCCAGCTGTATGGTATCGACAAATGTCGCGTGACTGCCTACCACCCCCTAAGCAAACGTCACGACAGTTATCCTGTAGATAACCACAGCATTAATGAAAAGACTATGTAACATCAGTATAATCTTAGAGTGAAATTGTTTTTGTAATGCCATTTAGCCTGAAGATGAGGTATTCCCTCGAAACATGTAGCAAAATAAATAAATAATACTAACAAAGAGATAGAGGGGCTGGCCAGTACTTCCCTCAGCTCAGTACAGCCGATAGATACACACAAAACAAAACCGAAAATTTATGTTCCTAGCTTTCGGAACAAATGTTCCTTCATCAGGGAGGAGAGAGGGGAAAGAAAGGGAAGAAGGGAAAGGAGATTCAGTTACTCACAACCCAGGTTATGAAGCAACAGGGAAAGGAAAATAGGGAGGGTAGCAAGGATGGAGGCATGGTTGTCAGAGGGAAGCCAAAGATATTCTACTGTAAGTACTGTGCCAGCTTCAAACCAAAGAGGATGCATACAGAAGTAAAGAGGTATATAGTATAAAGATAAACACAACTATGCAGGATGAAAAGATGCGTGAATGGCTAAGAGGAAAGGGAAAGAGGAGAAGACTGAAGAGTAAATGGGAGTGAGGTTGTTTAACGTAGGTTCAGTCCAGGGGGATGGCGGGATGAAAGGATGTGTTGGAGTGCAAGTTCCCATCTCCGCAGTTCAGAGGGACTGGTGTTGGGTGGGAGAAGCCAAATGGCACATACAGTGTAGCAGGTTGCTAGGTCCCTAGAATTATGCTGCAGGGCATGCTCCGCTACTGGGTATTGGGCATCTCCTAGGCGGACAGTTCGTCTGTGTCCGTTCATGCGCTCAGCCAGTTTAGTTGTTGTCATGCCGATGTAAAAGGCTGTGCAGTGCAGGCATGTCAGTTGATAAATGACATGTGTAGTTTCACATGTGGCCCTGCCTTGAATTGTGTACGTTTTGCCAGTAGCGGGGCTGGAGTAAGTGGTAGTGGGGGGATGCATGGGGCAGGTTTTGCAGCGGGGTCGGTTACAGGGGTAGGAACCGCTGGGTAGAGAAGGTAGTCTTGGAATATTGTAGGGTTTAACAAGGATGTTACGGAGGTTAGGGGGTCGACGAAAGGAAACTCTGGGTGGTGTGGGGAGAATTTTGTCAAGGGATGACCTCATTTCAGGGGTTGACTTGAGAAAATCATATCCCTGGCGGAGTAATTTGTTGATGTTTTCGAGGCCAGGATAATATTGGGTGACAAGGGGGATGCTTCTGTGTGGTCTGGGGGTAGGAACATTGTTGTTGGACGGGGAGGAATGTATTGCTCGAGAGATCTGTTTGTGGACAAGGTCTGCAGGATAGTTGCGGGAGAGGAAAGCACTGGTCAGGTTATTGGTGTAATTGTTGAGGGATTCGTCACTGGAGCAGATACGTTTGCCACGAATACCTAGGTTGTAGGGAAGGGAGCGTTTGATGTGGAATGGATGGCAGCTATCAAAGTGAAGGTACTGTTGTTTGTTTGTGGGTTTGATATGGACAGAGGTGTGGATGTGAGCTTCAACAAGATGAAGGTCAACATCCAGGAAGGTGGCTTGGGTTTTGGAGAAGGACCAGGTGAAATTCAGATTCGAAAAGGAGTTGAGGTTATGGAGGAAATTAAGGAGTGTTTCTTCACCATGAGTCCAGACCACAAAGATGTCATCTATAAACCTATACCAGGCCAGGGGAAGCAGCTGTTGGGTCTTCAGGAAAGCCTCCTCCATGCGGCCCATGAAGAGGTTGGCATAGGACGGAGCCATCCTGGTTCCCATGGCCGTTCCCCTGATTTGTTTGTAGGTCTGGCCTTCAAAAGTGAAGTAATTATGGGTGAGGATGAAGTTGGTAAGTGTGATGAGGAACGAGGTTTTTGGAAGATCTTCGGGTGGGCGTTGGGAGAGGTAGTGCTCAAGGGCAGAGAGACCATGGGTATGTGGGATGTTTGTGTAAAGGGATGTAGCATCTATGGTGACAAGAAAGGTTTCAGGTGGGAGAGGAGTGGGAATGGATTTGAGGCGTTCTAGGAAATGGTTTGTGTCTTTGATGTAGGATGGGAGTCTGCGGGTGATAGGTTGGAGGTGCTGGTCTACCAGAGCTGAGATACGTTCGGTTGGGGCTTTGAAGCCTGCTACAATGGGACGGCCAGGATGGTTCTCTTTGTGGATTTTGGGTAATAGGTAGAAGGTAGGGGTACGTGGCTCAGGTGGAGTGAGTAATTCTATGGAAGCCGTTGTGAGGCCTTGTGAGGGACCTTGGATTCTTAGGATTTTTTGCAGCTCAGTCTGGATGGAGGGAATGGGATCCTGGGTAACAGCTTTGTAGGTTGAGGTGTCGGAGAGTTGACGCAGTCCTTCTGCCACATACTCCACACGGTCAAGTACGACAGTTGTGGAGCCTTTGTCCGCCGGGAGGATGACAATAGAGCGGTCTATTTTCAGCTCCTTAATGGCATGGGATTCAGCTGGGGTGATGTTGGGGGTTGTTGGGATGTTCTTCAAGAAGGACTGGGAGGCAACACTGGATGTGAGGAATTCCTGAAATGTCTGCAAGGGATGGTTTTGGGGGAGGGGAGGAGGATCCCTTTGAGAAGGCAGTCGGAACTGTTCTAGACAGGGTTCAACACTGGGTCTAGTATTTGGGGGCTGTGTTTGGGTAGTGAAGTGGTATTTCCAGTTGAGGTTCCGGGTGAATGAGAGGAGATCTTTAACCAGGGCAGTGTGGTTGAATTTAGGCGTGGGGCTAAAGGTTAAGCCTTTTGACAGAACAGATGTCTCTGGAGGAGAGAGGGATCTGGATGAGAGGTTTAGGACTGAATTGGGACTGGCGATATGTGGCATTTGACTGTGGTTATAGTTGAGATTTGGTCTGTGTGGGGTATGTGGTGGGATGGGGAGATTGAGTAGGGTGGCTAGGCTAGGTTTGTTGGCTATGAGGGGGGTTTGTTGAAGGTTCTGTTGTGGTTGGTGTTTGTGAGGGATAGGGAGAGGGACCCCACTTCTTAGGTGTTGCACTAGCACTGTGGATAGTTTTTTCAGGTGTTGTGTGGCATGGAACTCAAGTTTGCAGCTGGCTTCTAGGATGATGTTCTTGAGTGTGTTCTCCAAGCAAGGGTTTGAGAGGTGGAGGACTTTGAAGAGAGATAGGAGCTGTTGGGAGTGGTGGTTACATGAAGTAGTGTAGAGATTCAGGACAAGTTGGGTAAGGGCTAAGGATTGAAGGTTCTGGAAGTCCAGGAGAGACTGGTGGAAGAAGGAATTGCACCCGGAGACGGGAACTTTTAAGGTAAGCCCTTTAGGGGTAATTCCAAAGGTTAAGCAGGACCGGAGGAAAAGTATGTGGGATTGCAATTTGGCTACGGTGAATGCATGTTTCCGGAATGAATGTAAATAATGTGGTATAGGATTAGGGTACATAGTGGGTAACTGGTGGGTAGGGAAATTAAATAACTAAAATTGAAATAGTAATCATAAGAAGGAATAAAATGCGGAGGGAAGGACGAGAAAGAAAGAAATTGTGTTGGTAATGTTCAATACCAAAGGAAGACAACTAAATAGCCAACAAACCTAGCCTAGCCACCCTACTCAATCTCCCCATCCCACCACATACCCCACACAGACCAAATCTCAACTATAACCACAGTCAAATGCCACATATCGCCAGTCCCAATTCAGTCCTAAACCTCTCATCCAGATCCCTCTCTCCTCCAGAGACATCTGTTCTGTCAAAAGGCTTAACCTTTAGCCCCACGCCTAAATTCAACCACACTGCCCTGGTTAAAGATCTCCTCTCATTCACCCGGAACCTCAACTGGAAATACCACTTCACTACCCAAACACAGCCCCCAAATACTAGACCCAGTGTTGAACCCTGTCTAGAACAGTTCCGACTGCCTTCTCAAAGGGATCCTCCTCCCCTCCCCCAAAACCATCCCTTGCAGACATTTCAGGAATTCCTCACATCCAGTGTTGCCTCCCAGTCCTTCTTGAAGAACATCCCAACAACCCCCAACATCACCCCAGCTGAATCCCGTGCCATTAAGGAGCTGAAAATAGACCGCTCTATTGTCATCCTCCCGGCGGACAAAGGCTCCACAACTGTCGTACTTGACCGTGTGGAGTATGTGGCAGAAGGACTGCGTCAACTCTCCGACACCTCAACCTACAAAGCTGTTACCCAGGATCCCATTCCCTCCATCCAGACTGAGCTGCAAAAAATCCTAAGAATCCAAGGTCCCTCACAAGGCCTCACAACGGCTTCCATAGAATTACTCACTCCACCTGAGCCACGTACCCCTACCTTCTACCTATTACCCAAAATCCACAAAGAGAACCATCCTGGCCGTCCCATTGTAGCAGGCTTCAAAGCCCCAACCGAACGTATCTCAGCTCTGGTAGACCAGCACCTCCAACCTATCACCCGCAGACTCCCATCCTACATCAAAGACACAAACCATTTCCTAGAACGCCTCAAATCCATTCCCACTCCTCTCCCACCTGAAACCTTTCTTGTCACCATAGATGCTACATCCCTTTACACAAACATCCCACATACCCATGGTCTCTCTGCCCTTGAGCACTACCTCTCCCAACGCCCACCCGAAGATCTTCCAAAAACCTCGTTCCTCATCACACTTACCAACTTCATCCTCACCCATAATTACTTCACTTTTGAAGGCCAGACCTACAAACAAATCAGGGGAACGGCCATGGGAACCAGGATGGCTCCGTCCTATGCCAACCTCTTCATGGGCCGCATGGAGGAGGCTTTCCTGAAGACCCAACAGCTGCTTCCCCTGGCCTGGTATAGGTTTATAGATGACATCTTTGTGGTCTGGACTCATGGTGAAGAAACACTCCTTAATTTCCTCCATAACCTCAACTCCTTTTCGAATCTGAATTTCACCTGGTCCTTCTCCAAAACCCAAGCCACCTTCCTGGATGTTGACCTTCATCTTGTTGAAGCTCACATCCACACCTCTGTCCATATCAAACCCACAAACAAACAACAGTACCTTCACTTTGATAGCTGCCATCCATTCCACATCAAACGCTCCCTTCCCTACAGCCTAGGTATTCGTGGCAAACGTATCTGCTCCAGTGACGAATCCCTCAACAATTACACCAATAACCTGACCAGTGCTTTCCTCTCCCGCAACTATCCTGCAGACCTTGTCCACAAACAGATCTCTCGAGCAATACATTCCTCCCCGTCCAACAACAATGTTCCTACCCCCAGACCACACAGAAGCATCCCCCTTGTCACCCAATATTATCCTGGCCTCGAAAACATCAACAAATTACTCCGCCAGGGATATGATTTTCTCAAGTCAACCCCTGAAATGAGGTCATCCCTTGACAAAATTCTCCCCACACCACCCAGAGTTTCCTTTCGTCGACCCCCTAACCTCCGTAACATCCTTGTTAAACCCTACAATATTCCAAGACTACCTTCTCTACCCAGCGGTTCCTACCCCTGTAACCGACCCCGCTGCAAAACCTGCCCCATGCATCCCCCCACTACCACTTACTCCAGCCCCGCTACTGGCAAAACGTACACAATTCAAGGCAGGGCCACATGTGAAACTACACATGTCATTTATCAACTGACATGCCTGCACTGCACAGCCTTTTACATCGGCATGACAACAACTAAACTGGCTGAGCGCATGAACGGACACAGACGAACTGTCCGCCTAGGAGATGCCCAATACCCAGTAGCGGAGCATGCCCTGCAGCATAATTCTAGGGACCTAGCAACCTGCTACACTGTATGTGCCATTTGGCTTCTCCCACCCAACACCAGTCCCTCTGAACTGCGGAGATGGGAACTTGCACTCCAACACATCCTTTCATCCCGCCATCCCCCTGGACTGAACCTACGTTAAACAACCTCACTCCCATTTACTCTTCAGTCTTCTCCTCTTTCCCTTTCCTCTTAGCCATTCACGCATCTTTTCATCCTGCATAGTTGTGTTTATCTTTATACTATATACCTCTTTACTTCTGTATGCATCCTCTTTGGTTTGAAGCTGGCACAGTACTTACAGTAGAATATCTTTGGCTTCCCTCTGACAACCATGCCTCCATCCTTGCTACCCTCCCTATTTTCCTTTCCCTGTTGCTTCATAACCTGGGTTGTGAGTAACTGAATCTCCTTTCCCTTCTTCCCTTTCTTTCCCCTCTCTCCTCCCTGATGAAGGAACATTTGTTCCGAAAGCTAGGAACATAAATTTTCGGTTTTGTTTTGTGTGTATCTATCGGCTGTACTGAGCTGAGGTAAGTACTGGCCAGTGTGGTAATTTAATAAACCTTTACATATTTAGTACAAGAAGATGGTCACGTGGGTGGAACTACTGGCAAAAATACTCATATAACTTGCCATCTGGCAGAATGCAAGCACTTCAGACTGTACTGTGATTCACTGACAACTACTGCTGTCACCATGCTTCGCTATATCTGTCTGTAAGGTTTAGGTTGGCTATCTATCTCATTTACGTCATCAAGGTGTGGACTAGGTTGTAAGCTATTAATGTATTTTGTGCGGTTTTTGTTAGAATGACAACAAGTGTGACAATACACAGCAGTTCCCTTGCACCTGAATATTATTGGCATTATGAGTCCATAGGACCCTACAGAGTAAATAAATGAGCTTCAGCTAACTTTAACAGTAATTCCTTACAATTGATGCAATCATTACCTTGTGATCATGACAACCAAACAGCAAACATAAACCACTGTTATCTTCAGGCATGCAAGCAGATTCAAAGAAGCAGAGGGATGAGAAGACATTTCCCCCAGCTTGAAATGTCCACAGCTGTAACAGAAGAAAATTCTTCAGGGACACTAGAAGAAATGGAGAAGAATTGATATATTTATTACTCACAAAAATAACCAACAAAAAGTATTAGTAGGACAACACTGCCATCTTCAAGAATCATGATGTGGGTCAACTGGTTCCATCATAATACAACATCATAAAAAATGCACTGTGACCTACATGAGAACCGCATCAAAACATTGTTAAGTTTCTTGAACATTATCCACAAATTTGATTTCAGCACAAATAGATACAAAACAAACCAGCCAGGTGAGTCAAAAAGAACAAATCTTCTTACAGAGACCCTTTACTCCTGAGCAGACTCATTCCAAGGTTATTTATTTTGCTGGTGGTTTAAAAAATTGCAAAAGAACTTTCTTCTACAGTTTAAAATTACATACATATTTTCAGCTAGGATATTCAACACTGAAATTGTTTGTTGTTACTTTTTGTATATATGATGACATAGTAATTTGTAAAGTTAATAGGTTAGGTTGCCCCGCTCCATAGCTGAGTGGTCAGCAGAGCAGAATGCCATGTGAGGCATCTGGGTTCAATTTCCAGCCAGGTGGGAGATTTTCTCCACTCAGGAACAAAGTGTTGTGTTGTCATCATCATCATGTCTTCCCCATCAATACTGAAGTTGCCAAAGTGGCACTGACTACAAAAACTTGCACCAGGTGAAAAAAAAGTCATAGAAATAGAAAGTGCTTCATCAATTATTATGTCAACTGGAGCCCACAAAGTCAAAATTGCAGCCTCAAGAATGTACCCCTAGATGTACTGCACCCAACAACGAGGAAATGAAGGTAAGTAAAAAAATTTTTTTTTTATATCTTACACCTCTTGAAGCTTTTGAAACTAAAGAAGAGACTGAAAATTTACTGGTGATGTGTGGGAGGGTAAGAGTACAAGGTTCATATTGTACTAGATAACAAAAAAGCGAGCCACTCAATGTCAGATAGAGTTGCATCTTTACCCATGTATTAGGCAAAACTGCACGACAATAATATATTAAACATCTACTACAAAATGTTTATTAAATAATAAACACTGTCTTGTTAATACCAACCTCATCACCTTTTGATGCACCATAACAGTGCACTATCCCAAGCACTTCTGCAACTACAACAACAGAGTAATCTGGCTGATGAAAGGTGACAGGTGATGAGAATATAGGTGCAGAGTGATGACGCTGCCAAACAACTTGTCCAGATGTTTCTTCTACTGCAGCTATGGTACCATCAAGTGTTCCAGCAAAAATCAATCCTATGTGAGAATTGACACATGGTGAGGCACAAATGCCACCTCTACTCAGTTCACAAGACCACAAAGAAGTTCCATCCTGTAAAATACATTACAATTTGTTTTAAGTTTAAACAGGGAAAAGCTTTCACTAAAGCTGAAAACATTCGTATGATCTAGATAACAACAGCAAACAACATTACGATATTACAAGATGTGGTGTTTATGAGAAAGATACCTTCTGCACACATTCAATGCCACCCATCTCAGAATCACTATGTACATGAGTTCCCACAGTGTATATACATTTAAAACGAATTGTTAAAATGGAAGGCAAGGTTCTGGAATCAAGTCCCAGTCTAGCAAATATGTTGACCTGCCACGAAGTTCTGAGTTAGTTGCAACTTTGCTGGAAGATCCATATTATTTGGCTCACTCCTAGCACATTCAATACCATTTGCAAAATGAGAGTTATCTTGTGAACTTGTTTCCAGTATTATTTAAAAAATAAGAAATTATTCTGGCTCTTCTTTCTTTTTTGCAGGTGAGAATGTTGTATGATAAGAGAATAAGAGCAAAAGAGACCTCTGACAACTGAAACAGTAGGATTGTCAAATAGTTTTTCTTCTGTGAGCGTAACAAGGAACTGACTGAAGTTTCCACTGCCAAACACCATACAATGGCTAGTTAAATGTGTATCCAGCTGCAGATTATGAAACATATGCAGTTGGCAAACTGGTGGAGGACATGTGGAATCTGTCCCATACATCCACCTGTCTTTTCCTAATTCAGTCCTGTAATACCACGGTAGCTTGTAAGAGCTGTATCACATACCATCTCATATTCAGAGATTCCTGTGATCATGACACAGAAGTAATTGTCCATTTGGATGAATAGGCTCGTTTTCTGATATCTTTGTGATGTATGAATGTAGCCTTTTGTTTTGCCCCTGTACTATAAAATCTTTGGAAATATTCTAAGCCATCTGTAACTATTATACTGTATTCTGGTGAACTGCTGTCTTGTTAAACTCGACAAACTTCCTATGGAGGCAAATTGTGGGTGCTCATTTAATTGCTCCATCTAAAGCAAGATGCACAAATTTTTCATGAGTAGTCAGATCTACTGTATATGAGGGACAGTCATATGGTTTTACTTATTACCTCAAAGAATAAAGATACGAACTTATTTCATGATCACAGGAGTTTCTGCATAGTGCTTACAGTGAGCTGGTATCTGATATGGTTCTTACATGTTTCCCTGTCCTTGCTCTAATATATGGTGTCAAAGGCCTGAATTAGGAAATGACAGGTGGATACATGGGATAGGTTCAACATGTCCTCCACCAGTTTGCCAAGTTGCCAATGTGGCCGTCCAATTGAGTCTTGCACCAGGCCATTGAGCCACATGAAATAACAACAACAACAACAACAACAATAATAATAATAATTGAAGTCTTCCACCAAGCCATTGAGCCACATATAACAATAACAATAATAATAATAATAATTATTATTATTATAGTGTCCATATAAAGTTATGTACTTATTTTTTTGTTTGCAGATAAGAATTTCAGTTTGAATCGACAAGCAAACAAAATAAATATGCGTTATTTTTTGGAGGTGATTTTATGACAATTCCTCATATAGTCTCAGAACTACATACACAGTTCATAAGAAATAAATTGTCTGCTACACACAACAATGGGATAAGTACTAAATTCGCTGACTCGGACACGAAGGTAATGAAGAAGAATGGTACCTTTATTAAGAAGGCTATAGCAAGGACAATTCAGTATCATCTGGAGACCAAGAAGCCAATGAGGAGTGTGTGGTGATAACAACACAAACAAAAGATTCATGTTAGAGGTGCTATTTATGTACTTCTTGAAAACCAAGTGAAGAGCCATTTTTGGTGTGAATATTAATGCAATTGTACAGAGACTGTTTCCAGAAAGAGATTACATCATCCAAAATGGAACGCCCTCATTCATATGGCAGGCAACATCCAAGATTGGATGGTGAGTGTAGGGATATATCTTATCTGGGCCTCCAAAATCTCAGAATTTGAGGTGTGCATTGCCTAAATGGCCCACTGACTTTCACCAGATGCTCTTAGAATTGGAACAGTTTCTTCAAAGAAAGACTATAAATATCATTCAGCATCGGTATGTTGGACCTGGTGGTCTAGCAGTAAAGCGCATGCATGGAGACCGAGAGGTCATGGGATTGAATTCCAATCAGACCAAGGATTTTTCAGTTTCTATTTCAACCTAGCACTCGCCTCTCAATGATGTGAGGAGTTGTCAGAAAGAACCTGTGGTTTGAATTCCATGTTAAACTGAAGATCCACTTTCCCAGTTGGAAAACTTTTGTAGGCTAGAGGCATACAAACTGCCAAAGTGGTATCCAATTGGAGTCTTGCACCAAGCCATTGAGCCACATGAAATAATAATAATAATAATAATAATAATAATAATTATTATTATTATTTTATACCATATTAACAATATAAGGAAAAGACAGATTGCTTCTTACCAACAAAGATGACATGTTAAGTTGCAGACAGTCCACAGCCTTAATCAGGAGGAGAAAGAGGGACACACACACACACACACACACACACACACACACACACACACACAGACACACACATTCATATTCATTCACACAGGCAAGCACACCTCACACATACGTGACCACCAACTCTGGAAGCTCGGATCAGGATGCCATATTAGCTGGATAATCACTTTATTTTTGTCAAATTCTTTTAATACCTCTGACATAGGTCACCCTTGTTCACTCCTGACTACATAGCACCATTTCACTGATTTCAGAAAGCTTCACTAAGAGTTTATTTTTCTCTTATTGAATTTCTATTGACACTTCTTCGATTCACTTCAAATGCTCCTCCAAGATGTGCTGCTTGCCTGCCTTTGACAGCAGAAAGACAGTGCCCACCAAATCAAGTAACAGATTGCTTCTTAAGATTTCCTGTGAGCTTTCAGAAGAACCTCAGCAGATACATGAAAATTCTGGAAACTTAGCCTATTTTAAACATATTCAACAGATTGTGTTGTGCCCAATCAGTTTTGTTGAACTCGGCAGCCTACTTTCTATGATGAGATGAGGTCATTAGAGTGGATATCTTAACTGATTTTACACAGAGTAATATCAGTTGAGCAATGACAGCAATTGGACAAGTAAATGTAAAAGAAAGGCTTTGGTGCAGTGCTGAAATATGTAATCTTTATTCAAAATTCATAGATCTTCTGAAGTAGAACGGATTTTAAACTACTTTACTCTTAGAGAACATTCGATTTGAGCTCCAATGAGCACTGTCTAATGATATGTCCACTAAGGGGCAAACACATGGTAGTTGATCAGTAACTTCGACGAGAGCTCCTGATCAAAAGTCCCATGAGGAGGTAAGGAAATGAAAGGGGTACATACTGTCACAGCAACTACCTTTAAACTGATGGTACAAAAAGTAGGAGAGGCATTGGATGTGTTATTTAAAATCATAGCCATCCTTATGTTCACCCCACTATCTCTAATGCATCCTTTTGGTGGGGAATGTGGCCTCTCAAAATGTGAATGCCAAGAGGTTAATACAGTTTCTCCATTAACAGACACAGGATGGTCTACCTTGCACAAAGACTTATGTTTTTTCAGATGCATCTGGAACCCATTCAATATCAATGGACAGGGGAGACAGTTAAATAGGATAATTTCTGTTCTGCTAAAGACAGCTCATACACTTACTTTTGTACTACTCAAGGCTTTTATGATTATTTTAAGCAACATTTAGCAGCAGACAAATACTCTGCTGCCTAGTAGGTCATTTATACAGGGTGAGTCAAAATCATGTGAACAATCTTAGTTTTGTGTCATTTTCTATTCCAGGTTGTTGGTACCCACGGCTGACAAATTCATGCTGGAGCAGAGAAGAGTGGTTGCAAGCTTGGAAGTTGTGCAGTCGGCAACAGAAGTGCATTGAAGGTTTGCAGAATGATTTCCAGCAGACAGCCACCAAATCGTTAAACAATTTATCACATTACTAGAAGTTTGTGGCAACTTGATCAGTAGCAGAGAATTAAAATAGAAATGTGACACGCCCCTGAACTGGCAGAAGTGAAGTCAACATTGCTACAGTGCAGGAGGCCATACTACAGAGTCTATCAAAATTGTTGAGGTACACTACAGTCTGAAAACAGGGAATCCACAGAGGACAGCGAACTAAATCTAATCAAGGACCTTGGCATGCAACCATATCACCTAAAAATCATTCAAGGTTTGACTACTTGGCAGAAACAGATAAACTGCTGTGAGATTCTGATAGAATGACATGGATGCAGCCAGGCATTGTTAGACATATGATTTTCTGTGATGAAGCTACTTTTCATACCAGTGGTCACGTTAATCATCATTACGCAATTTTCAGGGGTACTGAAACTCCACATATCGATCATGAACATAAACGTGATTATGGGGTGTGCTGTGACTCTACTGGTGTATTTGGCCTATTTTTATTTACAATCCCAATGGTGAATGCACTTGGATACTTGCAAATGCCAAAATAGTTTGCCATTGATAACATGCTCCCCCCCCCTCCTGCCCCCTCTGCAACTTAGATCAGAAGGTTATTTCCAACATGATGGTGCACCACCCCATTTTTCTAGTTCCATTCATGCTTATCTTGATCAGACATTCCCAAACCATTGGATGGTCATGATGGACCATTGTTATGGCCTCCTCTACCTCTGGATCTCACACCCTGTGAGCTCTCATTATTGGGTGTGATAAAAGAGCACATGTATAGCACAATAATAAGAGACCTCGTAGAACTCTAGGACATGATACAAAGTGTAATATCCAACATTTCCCCAGCAATGTGTGTTCCAGCACTAAATTGTACTGTTGAATGCTGGTCTGAGTGCATTAACCATGCTGGTGGTCAGGTTGCGACTCTGTATAACGAAAACCCTGAGTAAATGCTTTCTCTCAAGCAATCTTCAATAATTTTGACTCATCCTGTATTTTGTATGTTTCAATATATTTTTTCTTCTGTAGAAACAGAAACAACCCCTAGATGGGGAAAAGGGAACACAATGGGTTATCTTTAAGTTATTAGTGACATGTTGTTCTTTGAGGTAGACTTCCTGCTTCAGTTCTCGAATTTTGCTGTTCTGAAATCAGCGGGCTTCTTAGTGAACTGTAATTCATATGTATGTATAATGTGGGGCATCTGCATGTACATGTCTGCCTTTGGAATCATTTTTATAGGGTTAAAATAAAACTTATGCAAAGGTGGGAAGAGGAGGGGGAATTTCATCAATCTGTAAGTAAGTTTTACTGGTCTCGGTATAACCTACTTCATGCTAGTATGGTATGGACAAACATTTGACACTTCAAACAGCCCACAACGGTACGTAATAGAAGAACAGACATTTTGGTGAATAAAGTCAACTTCTTTACATTTGATCAGAACCTATGATCCACTGAAATTCAGTGTGTCATATAACTCCATAATAATTGGATATTTCACCAATTTATCACTCCTCCATAAGGATGTTTGCCAGTATGGAACCAGCTGTTTCCACGTGCAAGCTCCTGGTCCAAGGCCATTTTACTCATTTCAAATATCCCACTTTCCCATTTACAACCATGTGTGTATGAAGAAGAGGAACACACCCTCAGATGCCACCTGGGACTATAGTGAACATAAAAATGTGTTTTCTTACAGTACCTGTTTACTAAAGACTCCTTAGAAGCTCATATCAATCATGTTTTCTTTATGGGATGAGTGTTGGTTCACTCTGTTAACCAACAAAAGTCTAAGAGTTTTAAAATTTTTGATTTTGTTGAACACATGGTTGTTCCACCACAAATGAAGAAATTAGTGGACCAACCAAGAAAAGCTTCACATACCTAGATAAGCCTAACAGAACTGAGGCAGTGCGAGTGCTCTATGGAGTGTTTCACTTCAACACTAAATATATCATCTTGATTACATAATAAATCCATCTTGTTAAAGTATATCTTAATAGAACAAATCATACATATATTAACAATAATATCAAATGATGTGAGTGTTATCTAAAATCCAACTTGTGCACACCTTCAGTGCAGTAACACACTGTGTAAGTGTTGTAACTGTTTTCTGGTTGATGGAGCTAAAATTGTCTAAGAGGAAATTTCATGAAGTAAGTTACACATTTTGTCTCACTTGAAGCCCGTTGCACAACAAGAATGGCACTTTATCGGAAGAGAGTACACGTCCCGGATTTCCTGCAGACACAGTTCTGCTGCACTACAGATATCAGGCGCACCACAGTGTGGGAATGAAATGGCATGGTAACTGGAAAAGTATTTCAAATTTGAAGTACATGGGACAGTACTTTCTTTTGGGCAAAACATCTAAATGACACACAGATTAACCATGACATTCTGATGGTATATGGACCAAATGGAATGTTGTGTCCAACCATAGTGAAATATTGCCTACAGATTGACCAAGGCCACACAAACATACGTGATTCTGATAAACAAGGAAAGTGATCAACATCGACCACAGATAACGTCCAAGCAATCGGGGAACAGATTCACAGAAATCACAGATTTTCCAGTGATGAGGATGTTCACATAGCAGTTGTCAAATAGCGCATGACCAAGGAGCAGATTTCTATACTCGAAGAATTGAGTGCTTGGTTGAATGTTCCGACCGTTGTTTACAGAGGTTTCGTGACTATGTTGAATAATAGTGTCACATATCTCTATCACTTTGAAGTGTAGTTCAGCATTCAAAAGAAGTTACTTGGCCCACAACAATAATAAGTAAATTACTTTTTGAAGTCCCTTCGTATTATCTAATGCACTTTAGTGTAAATACATTTACATGTTTGTGACAACTTAAATATATTATTTTTTAAATGAAAATGTTTTACATTTTTTACACATTCCATATACCTGAAGATCATTTTACTTATGATCTGTGAAAGGAACCATGACATATCTGTTCTCCTGTACACTCATATTACCGTATTTACTCGAATCTAAGCCGCACTTTTTTTCCAGTTTTTGTAATCCAAAAAACCACCTGCGGCTTAGAATCGAGTGCAAAGCAAGCAGAAATTCTGAAAAATGTTGGTAGGTGCCGCCACAACTAACTTATGCCGTCGAATATATGTAGCGCTACACAGGCATGCTTTGTAGGCACAAAGATAAATACCGGCAATAAATCCTCTGCGTCAGTAAATAAATTTAAAAAAAAAAGGTGGAAGACGAGCTTTTTTCCTCCGCCCCGAGTTTCGACCACTGCATTTTCATACATTATCCAACGAACTAAATACAAATTCCGTATTGTTCATCTTCGAATGTAGCAGCATTTCAATGTATTACGAAAATCCGACTGGCAAGACTGTTTGGGATGTTTATCAATATGGCCAACTCTACATTCTGAATTTTTTCCTACCTGTGAGAAGAGATGGTTACTAATAGGAACTTCTATGAATTGTGAATCACATGCAGTATTCTCTTCACCATAAGAATAATAAGAATATAAACATTTTGCCATGTTTTGTTATGTGTTTGCTGCTCTCTCATTTAAATCCTGTCTGCCTAATAAACTACGAAACTAGAGTGAGACAACAGCAAAGATGGAAGAATATACATATCATGTCATGTTTATATTCGTATTATTCTTATGCCTAATAGTGATACAGTCAGAAATGAAGCACAGCAATTGACTAGATTTTTAAATCTAAGATGACTCTAATTTCTGTGCAGAATGTAATGTACTAAAGAGGTGTCTGCAAAGATTTTCAAACAGAGAAAAATTTTCGCTAAACTCTCGTTCAGAACATCTTCTATGATACGCAGTGTATTATTTGGTTCTTGTTGATCACTATCAAAGAAAGCAGCAGTGTAAGTAACAACAAATTGCAGTCTCTTGCCATTGTTTTGCTAATGAGACGATTCCTCTCTTTTTTTTTTTTTAAATTATAAGTGGCGGTAGTGCGCACAAAAGCAAGCCATGCCGCGAGCCGCGACAGGCCGTAAACACGCACTATCAGAATGCGACAAACAATGCATGACACAGAACAGTAATGCATTTTCAGCTTAGAGTGACGTAAACACCTATAACAAAGAAAACGGCACTTATCAGATCAAAGAAAAGTAAGCAATCAATTCAAACCAGACGAAGCAAGTGAAAAAGGAAGGGCACCCGTACAAATACGGACGGAGTGCCTGACACATAGCAATGGCTACCTGGTAAAGCTTAACTGCTAAGGTTACGACTGGAACCAAACTACTGTAGCTGTATCGTCATTCATTCGACCTAAATTGTGTCTCATATTACAATGGACCAACTTTGTTTCGATTTGGAGATGCGGCCTAAAACTTTTCTCTCCCCTTGAATTTAGAGTCTCATATTTCAGGTGCGGCTTAGATTCGGGAAAATTATTTTTCCTTGATTTTGAGTCTCATTTTTCAGGTGTGGCTTAGATTCGAGTAAATACGGTATGCATTTTTGTTTTTATGCTACCTTGAGGATTATACTGGATCTATAGAAAAAGTCTATGTATGTTTCCACGTAGGGCACAGAGTTCAACTATCAAATGCATAATATTCTGTTTAATATTGCCAGAAGCAAATTTTAATCTTTTTAAAAGCTATGTAACATCTATGAAAGCAGAAAAAGTGCTAAATTGAATCACAAAAATTAGGCCCGGAGCTTCATTTCCATACTAAACAATTACTTGCTTAGTCAGTGCCAAGAGAAGACAATCTACACAATGGTCTTGTAAGATGTCCTTACCTGCACCTTAATACAATATAATTTGTGGTTGTAGCACCCAACAACAATGGCTGTTTGGTGACGACATAGAACAGGACCACCTTTCACCTTGTCACCAGCAGAGAATACCCAAATCAGGCTGCCCTGTGTAATGTCAACAGCGTAAATGTTACCATCATAACAACCTGAAACAGACAAATGCCTCAATACTTTCTATTCCTTTCTAAGAAGATGTGATAGAAGATTATTCAGCTTAAACTAAGGAACCGATGTGATCCATACACATTTAAGAATTCATAAATTCACAATTTTTTTCTGAAGATACTGCACACCGGCAATAAGTAACAGCAGTCCACAAAAAAAAAAAAAAAAAAAAAAAAAAAAAAAAAAAAAAAAAAAAAAAAAAAACAACACACACTTATTTTCAGCATTTCTGTAATTTATAAAAGGAAAATATTCAGTTTAAAATTCTATAAATGATTTGGACATTACAGATGGAGAAGTTAACAATAAGACAATATTATCATTCAGTAAGTTAAAAACTCAGTTAGAAGTGTTCAGTTTATCAATAACTGATTTTTCTGATGACCCAATGAAATCAGAAACAATTATTTGGGCTTTTGCATCTGTTGGGCAATCTGTTCCACATGGCATAAGTTTTCAGGCTTCTGGGATGAGTATCTAATGCACAAAAGATAAATAAACAAGTAAAATGGCAGTTAATTTCTGCATTAGTACTGCAGATGAAGATAAATCATGTGTAAGAGGAGTGTTAGCTATTCTTACTACTTAATTAATATCATACAGGGTGCGGCAGCGTTCTAAGCGTAATTTCACTTGCGTAGTACAATGACGTACTGCAGGAACGCGCACCAGCTTGTGCCGCATTCATTTACTAATGAGCTGCCATTTTGAGAGTGACAGTGATACAGAGCAGTGAAGTGCACAGCATCGTGCCTTTCCTGCTGAAAGTTATTTAAAGAATAATGACTCTGTATTGCCACCCAGCGTCTATTTGGGCAACATTTCAACTTGGGAAGTCATGGGAAAGTTCCAGATGGACGGACCATTGTGATGTGGGTAGGTGCCATTTCGAACAACAGGTTCTGTTTGCAATGGCAAACTGGGAAGAAGTGAAATAACTGTGTGGAACCAGAAGCCGTGGAAAATGTTCATGCAGCACTATTTCAAAGCCCAAAAAGATCTGCTTGTTATCATGCGCAAACTGTGCTTATGTCCGATCGCTCATTCAGGAGAATATTGCACGAAGTACTCCATTTTCATCCATATAAGCTGCAGATTGGTCAGGAAATTAGGCCTCGTGACTGGGTTTCACGCGAAACATTCTGCAAAATCCACAAATGTTGCACACCATCCTGACGTCAGATGAAGCTCATTTCGAGTTATGTGCCAGCTATCACAACATTTCAGTCATTTCATTTCATGAGGCTCAAGAATACTGAGAAGTATATATATTTTTTAATTTATTACATATACTTAATTTTGTTTCGTATGGGTCCACAGCCTCGATATACAGGGTGCAGCAAAAGTTAGTTAACCGAAAATGCTCTACATTGTGGTTTACACAAAGTAATTTGTCCTATTAAAAGTGTTCAAAGTTTCCTCCATTGTTATCTACACATTTAACACACATTTAAACACTGATTTAATGTCACATAACTCCTCATTATTATCAAAAAGTTGTCACATTCTTGTTCAATCAAAATCTCTACATACTGTAAGTTGAATAGTTTTGTAGTGAAAACATTACCTTTCAGTATCTGCCATATTGAAAATAACAAGGAGTGAGGTCCAGCAAGCTTGGAGGCCACCTGATTTTACCCTGCCTTCCCACCTATTCTTAAAAAACTGTCAGCCAAAAACACAAAGAGTTGTAACCCCTTGCATGGTGGAGTGCTGTCTTGTTGCCCGATGAGATTGTTTTGTACAGCCTCAAGTACATGGGAACTGTGTAATTAAATAACTTCTCTTAACAAATCAACATACTTTTTCTGTGGTCATGGTTCCACTGAAAAAGTATGGGCTTGCCATTCCTTTGTTACACATTTCAAACAAAAACTCCAAGAACATTTAACTCCTCCTCAACAACAAATCAAGGATTTTCAGGCAGCTGAATCTGTTAACTCTTCCATTTAATTTAATACTTGCTTCTTTAGACCACAGGATTGTTTTGTAAAAGTTAGGATCACTTTCACTGCGGATCACACACCACTTACAGAATTCATGGCTTTGATCTGGATCATCCTCAATTACAACGTGTAGTAAGGTAGATATATAAGGCTTCAGATGTAGTGTTTTTAACAACTGTAGTTCCTTAGAAGCTCTTTTTGCAGATTTCTTGGATGACTGAACAAATGCCTATGCAACAAGCTGAAAATTTTCTTCAATCATTGCTACTTTGGGCAGCCACTGTGTGGCAAGCCAGCTATAGAACCTTTCACCTAGAACCTTCAATTTAATTTTTAGATAGTTTGCCTGAATAGTGACTGTGTATGCAAGAATTTTTCAATTAATTATTGTCTTACATCTTCATAATTTCAACCAAATTTTCACCATATCTGCAAAGCAAACACTCATTGTTCTGTAGACAATTTCAAATTTTACCTGCTACCAGTTAATTTCAAATTTTTTGTCATTATCAAGTACAATTCAGATAATATCTATGTAACACGTCACAACAGATGGAGCATGCAAACCAATCCACCAGCCCACATGTGAGCCACTTGTAACCACTAATGTGATCATACAGAATTCACACTGTATCATGCACCAATGTCAAATTTACTCTCACAATATGTCTACATGCAGACTCTGTAGGGAAACAGTGCAACGTGTTATTGTAATTGACTCTACAAGTGGCAAACAAGTCCCATGCTGTGGCAGCCAACCACCCACATTCTCTGCAATTCTGCATTAGTGTTAGGCATCATTCGAGGTGATACATGTTGTTTACCAATTGTCTGGATTGTTTTTTTCTTATATCCCAGGTAGGAGTGGTCACATTACATCTTAAGCAGGAATGGTCACATTATGAGGACAAGTATTCACAGTAAGGTCAAATTGCAAAATTATGCAGTGACACATGCCGGCACATAGCAGCAAACCTGATCAATGCTAATAAGTAACATTTCTGATGTAGATCAGTGTTGACACTGTGTAAAAGTTTTTGCCCATGACTTGTCTTTTTGTTACTAGCATATCAGTTTCAGTAGTAAAGCAGGCTATCTACTTTAGTGTGGGTGCTCCCTCTCTCTGTACAGCATAATAAGAGTTGTGTACGTACAGCCACCAAAAGATGCCTGTTTTATGTCATGTACAACTACCAGTCACTTATTGTTGTGCTGGATTTGTCGCTTGAGTATATATTTGGCCTTGATGCATATTTCACTTTTGGATTTTCCTTTCATCATACAATGAATCCTCAGCTTGTCGGTAACTTGTGCCGCCACTGATGCACTTCATACACAATTTGCACCATTGTGTGAACAAGGCCTGTGGAAAGCAGTCAACTTTCCAGCTCATGCTGTCTCAAGACAGACAACAAATTCAATATTTTGCAAATCCTGATTCTGTTGGCTATTAAGGATGAGGTTAAGACTGAAGTGGGTAGGGTTAACAACAAGTTCTGTACTCAGATTCCTACAGTCAGTGGGATTCACCATTAGTGGTGGTCAAGAAATTTGGGGGCTCCCTCGGATCTTGTGGAGACTTTAAGAAAATCATTAACACTCACATGGAAATTGATTCTTATCCATTATCTCTTCTTATCCATTACCTCGTTTGGATGAACTCTCTTCTAGATTTTCAGGAGGTAAACTATTCTCCAAAATAGACCACACACAAGCATATTTTAAATTGCCTCTTGATCAAGACACTCAGAAGATATTAGTCCCGAACACGCAATTCAGACTATATCAACATAACAGGATGCTCTTTAGGGTGACTGGTGCTGCTCCCATTTTCCAAAGGTCTCTTGAATGGACTTTTGTCAGCATTCTGTACTGTGTCAGTTACTTGGTTGTAAAACAAACACACATTTGCGCATTCTGTTTGTTTTTGCAGCCCTTGTTTAGAAATGATTTAAGTTTAATTTTTCCAAATGTGCCTTCTTTTAGCTTTCAACCACAGAATATGTAGAGGCTATTCAGAATATGCATGTGCCTAAGTCCGTTAAGGACCTTCAAGTATTTCTAGGAAACGTGAGCTACTATGTGAGCTCTATTCCCCACCTAACTTTCATGGTCTGACCACTCGGTCCGAAGAATGAAATCTGATTTTTCAGAAGTTAAAATCAGCCCTCCAGTCAGTCACCTGTCTTATGACTTACCAGCCCTATTTACCACATGGAATCAGGGTGGCTCAGCTTCAAAGTTAAAAGGATGGGAGAAAAAGGCCAATCAAGCACATGTCAAAGATGCTTACTCACTTACTCCAGCTCAGGAGAATTATTCTTAGCTCAAAAAGGAAGTGCTGGTCATCATTTTTGGTATCCATAAGTTTTGCATTTTTGTGTGGTTGCCATTTTCACCCTATCACTGACCATAAACCACTCATGTCACTTTTTACCCCAAGGTTAATTTCCAGAGTGTACTGCATTGCCTTCATTGTTGGGCTCTCTACTAGCTGATTTTTCAATATTATTATTACTTGTAGTATTTTGAGAATTTCCGCATAAATTCTAGAACCACTTGGCCTTCTACTATCTCAAACACACAATAATTTAAATATAAGTGTGAGAGAGCATATCTACTGTGTGCCACCTGTGTGTGTGTGTGTGTGTGTGTGTGTGTGTGTGTGTGTGTGGGCGCGCGCGCGCGTGTGTGTGTGTGCAGGTCTGAAGTGTGTAGTGAGAAGACTGTAGACACGGCAGTCGAACGGTACCAACAAGTACTTGTCGGTTGCGCCAAGGAAGTTCTAATGAAAGAACACTGCAGCCCCAAGGAACTTCTGTGTAATTCAGTGCTGTTTTATAACTCTGAATATTGTAGTGATGAAAAAAACAGTTGAGTTGAAAAAAGATTTTTAGTACCTTTTAACACAGACGTGCTAGAGGCATGACTTGTTCACGATTTCCGTGGTTGTAGAATCAACTATGTGGTAAATGTATCTTAATTTGTGTCTAATGTGAGACAACACGGGTAACTTACAAGAAGTCTAATGTTTATGTGAGAAATGATAATTTTGTTCTTTATGGAAGTTGAAATGCACCAACAGAAGTATTCTTCAAGTATCTACTTATTTCATGAGTAGAGGGGAGGGAGAGAGAGAGAGAGAGAGAGAGAGAGAGAGAGAGAGAGAGAGAGAGAGAGAGAGTCATATATATTCCTTTAACTAGCATCATTCTTTGGAGAAGTAGTTTTTGGAGATGCATAGCCGGCTATCCAGAGAAGAAGATCGGCTGTCCATATCAAGTAAGTCTACGCGTATAAAAGAAGTGAGGAGGTTGCAATCCAACTTCACACATTCTTGTCATTAGATACTGCTTCTCAGCATTCTAACATGAACACACAGTCTCACCTTCTGGTAGGTCTGGATCTTGAATTTGACAGCCAAGAAACAATTTGCTTTTTCCGTTACACAGTCAGCTGGAGTAATTGCTCGATGTACCCTATAAATTTCCATGATGTTGGTAAAGTGTCTCTTCACACTTGCTTCTTCAATGGGTCATGCAATGTGTCCAGCAGTTGAGTTGGCATCCCCTTCTCTCCAGTGCAGATCTGCCTGGCCTTCACTGTTTTTATTATTTTTATTGTTTCCCCCAACTGTAGCACTAACTTCAGGTTCAGCAATGTGTGATGCTCTGTATAGAAATCGATGAACGGCGCCGAGTGGTGTCACTGAGCCGTGAGGACATCCCTGTAGCTATAGCATCCAAGTAATACACAGTAATTTAGTTTAGATTCTGTAGATTCTGTTTTTCAAATGTACTTCTGCAAAGAAGTGAATTGCACTTCTGTATTTCACTGTCTAGGCTGGTGTTCACTCCATTACTCTAAGTTTTTTGCATAACTTTTAGTGCATTCTTTCTGTGTGAAGCAACTTTATTTGGTAAAATAGAACAGAGGTAGTGTAAAGCAGAGCTTACATTACACTCACTGACAAGTCACATACTTATTGCTGTACTGATTGAAATGGACAGGGACTGCACCTGTTGTGTATGGATGCAGGGGGAACTGGCCACTGCCTGTAAACAGCTGGGAGCTGCATTGGCCATGGTTGATAGGCTTCAGGTTGCTGCCCTGGGCTGCAGTAGCAGTTGGGCACAAGAGATGAATGCTTTGGCACCTCTGGAGCCTATTGCATCACATGGGACACAAGATGCTGCTGCATCTTCTGATTCGCATGGCACTGCTGGTCAACACGTACCCAATGGTGAGTGATGAACAGTGCTGGGGTTGCAAATCTCTTGATGGGAGACGACAGTGGATACTCGTCAAACGGCTGCCCACTTATGCCCTAACAACAGGTTTGAAGTATTGCCCACTGCTGAAAGTACGAGGGTTGTTTCAAAAGTAAGGTTCCCAACTCTGTGCCCTTACTGTGCATGGTGCAATGCGAAATCTGGCAACACCACCATGTTTGCTGGATCCACCACCACCAATTCCAACAACCAGTGTGGCTCTGCTATGGTCAGTACTGGCCTGACAGCCATAAGCGATGGAGCCCGTCATCACTGTCACTGCCAGGTGCGAAATTCGTGTGGTCATCTGATTTTTGCATGCAAGAAAGTTACCACCTGTAGAAATTCATCAGCAATTGAGTGAAGTTTATGGGGAAACGTGTATAAGCATTCAACACATCTGCAAATGTGTAGGGAGTTTGCCAACGGCCGTACAGATGTCCACAATGAACAACGAAGTGGGAGGCCGCCGATCTCCGACTTAGTTGTGGCGAAAGTTGAGCAAATCCTGCTCGAAGATCAGCAAATCACCATCCGGAAACTTGCTGCTGAAATTCCTGAGGCTTCTTAAGCTTCAATTGACAGGATATTGAATGAAAAGCTAGGCTACCACAATGTGTGGGCACGCTGATTGCCGCACATGCTTTCAGAAGTCCACAAACAGCAGCGCGTTGACTGTGCTCAGAAGTCCTGGAGTGAATGCGACAAGAATAAGGAAGACTTCCTTGATTCCATTGTTATGGGGGATGAATCGTGGTGCCATTATTTACTCCAGAAACAAAACAACAATTGCACGAATGGAAACAGACCGGATCGCCACTAACAAAGAAGTTTAAGCAGCAGCTGTCAGCAGGAAAAATCATGGTATCGGTGTTTTGGGACCAGCATGGTTTGCTGCTCATTGATTTTATGCATAGAGGGACCACCATAAACTCAACACGTTATTGCAAGACCTTGAAAAAGCTCAAACGGGCAATCCAAAATCGTTGTAGGCGAAAACTCAGCAAAGGCGTAAGGCTACACCACAACAATGTGCGTCGACATGTGTCACAACAAACGATGGAGTTAACTGACAATTTGCCCGGTATGTCATTGACCACCCCCCTTACAGCCCCAATTTGGCATCCAGCAATTTCCATCTATTTCTGAAATTGAAGTAGCACCTAGGCAGTCTGCGATTCCAGATGGACAAGGAGTTGCAAGAAGAAGCTTCCAAGTTTCTCAATGGGCTGGCGGCAGAGTTCTTTGAGGTGGGACTTCAAAAGTGGATTACTCGACATAAAACTGGAACTATGTGGAAAAATAGCTTAAAGATCAATGTTTCCAATGGTGTAATCGTTTTTTCAAATAAAAAATTCCTTGTGTCTAAAAAAAATGTGGGAATCTTATTTTTGAAACAACCCTCATACATATGAGCCAGCACAGGATACCTCACCTATTGGAAGACAGAATCTGATGCAAATTTCTTGATCTCCACTATCAGGTGGAGATATGTAGGAGCCTGCACTTATTACGTCAGGCATGCACTACACATAGGAAGTAGCTTCCAGGGTAGGGGAGTACGTGTGTGTGCACACGTGGGTTTTTTTGAATAGGGAAACCCCTCCACAACCCAATAATATGTTCATATGTGTTGTGAGTCGAGACAGGATAGCAGTCAACAGCAATGAAATTTACACTCTCACTGGAATGTATATCAGAAAAATAAGTTGAACACTGGTGGTGGATATGTGTTTATAGCAACAAAAAACAATGATAATATCTAACAAAGGAAAATCCGGAATGGAATGTAACAATATAATGAAAAGGATAGTTGCTACTCACTTTATAGTGGAGACGCTGAATCGTAGAAAGGCACAATAAAAAGACTGTCGGAAAGTTGGCTTCAGCCAGCAAGACCTTTCTCAAAAATAGACAACAGACACACCCACACACACACTCACACAAACTTAACTCTCACACACACATGACCACAGTCTCTGGCAGCTGGAGGCAGACTGCGAGCAGCAATGCATTATGGGAGATGCAACCGGATGGGGTTAAGGAGGAGGCTGAGGTGGACAGGGGGAGGGATAGCAGTGTGGAGGTGGGGGATAGTACGGTGCTGTTCTCTCCTTTTCCGCTATTCCCCCCCCCCCCCCTCCCCCTCTTCCTCGCCCTCTGTCTTACCTCCCAACTGCACCTAGCTGCCTTACTCTCCATCTCATCCCTGCATGCTCCCAGCAGTACTTTACCGTCCCCTACCCCCACCCTGCTATCCCTCCCCCTCCCTGTCCCAGCCTCCTCCTAACCCCCACCTGGTTGCCTCTCCCATAATGCACTGCTGCTTGCAGTCTGGCTCCGGCTACCACAGACATTGGTGATGTGTGTGTGTGTGTGTGTGTGTGTGTGTGTGTGTGTGTGTTTTGTCTATTTTTGACAAAGCAGATAGCTAACTTTCTGACAGTCTTTTGGTTGTGCCTTTCTGTGAGTTGGCATCTACGCTGTATGGTGAGTAGCATTGTATTGTATTGAATTGTATTTCATTGTATTGCATGATAATATCTAGTGAGAGTAGTACAGATTCAGAATGCAAAATAGTATGGGTGGAGATATTAAATGTTAATGGTGGATCAAGCATGAGTATTTATTTGTCTATAGACCCTTGCCCCGGTAACAATAGTGGCAGAGCATATGAGTGGGAAACTTGGAGAATATTTTGTGTAAATTTCCTGCTCGTGTTATAGTTTTAGGTGGAACTTTTAACTTAGCAGCTATAGACTCGGAGATTCAAGTGATTTTATAAATAGTAGGGACAGAGAATTGTGTGAAATTGTTCTCAGTGCCTTAGCCAAAAATTATTTTGAGCAGTTTGTCAGATAACTACTTAGACCTGCTGGTGACAAACAGACTTGAACTTTTCAATTGTTAGCACAGGACAGTGAATCAATGACCATAAGGCCAAACATAGGCAAAATTAGTGTAAAGAAGGCCATATGTGTAGTGTTCTATAAATTCAAAAGTAAATTCTATCTACTGACTTGACAGAAAATCCTAAAAAGTTCTTGTCTTACATTAAATCAGTAAAGCTATCTGACAATCTGGTGACCATAAGAGAACTGAAACACAGGATGACAAAAAAGGCCAAAATGCAAAACGTCTTTTTCCAAAACTCTTTCACAGTAGAATATCACAGTGTAGTTCCCCCTTTAAATAATCATACAAATGACAAAACGATAAATATTGAAATAAGTGATCAAGGGATAGAGAAGCAACTGAAATCGCTTAATAGAGGAAAGGCTCCTGAATCTGAGGGCATACAAGTTCAATTCTACACAGAGTATGTGAAAAAAACCTGCCACTATTCCAGTAGCAGTGTACCATACATCTCTAGCAGAGTGAAGCATTCCTAATGATTGGAAAAAAGCTCAGGTCATTCCCATTTTCAAGAAGAGTCATCAAATGGACATACAAAACTATAGGCTTATAAACCTGACATCAGCATGTTGTAGAATTTTGGAACACATTTAAAACTGGCATATTATAACATTTCTAGGCACTGAAAATCTCCTCTGTAGGAATTAACATGGGTTCCAAAAATACCAATCATTTGAAACCCAGCTCGCTCTATTCATCCACAAGACACAGGCAGCAGTAGATATTGGCACCCATGTAGCTGCTGTGTTGGTAGATTCCATGTTCCTGACTTCAAAAAGACATTTGAAACAGTTCCACACTGTCAACCAATGAACAAAATATGTAGGTACAGAATATCAGACCAATTATGTGATTATATACAAGAGTTTCTAGCAGATGACACACGCATGTCATTCTGAACAGTGAGAAATCTTCAGACGTATAAGTAGCTTTGGGCATGCTCCTCAGGAACTGCTATAAGACAATTACTTTTCAAAATATACAGTAAAGGAGAACGTGTATAATTCAGAAAACTTCCCAAAACCGTACAAGTATTTCAGTCCTGATGCATCCAATACAGTTTTGTATACTAACCTTTTGTAAAAACCAAAACATATCTAACATCGAAACAGAATGAAAATTTTAAGACTTAATTAATAATTAATTGCATAATGTGGGTAAGAGCTTATACAGTACTACTGTATTACAGTGTAAATTAGTTATTCACGACTCTATAGAGTGAGACTGGGTTCTAGTCCATCCATGATCTTATTTGATCTGTATAATGGGCAAGCATTAAAGAAAATCTAGAGTGCTACTTTTAGCACAAAGACTGTTCAGCCCTGACAATGCTGTTAAGTGGTGCAAAACCAGGAAAAGATGTTTGGCGCAGCACAGGGCTGCGGGTGTGGCTTCAAACCATGCTGCTCCATGCAACAACAAACAAGTTATGCACAGTGTCGGTACATCAAAGGAATTTGTTCGTGAATGCTCTGTTTGTCAGCGTTTCTTGTTTTCCATTACTATTGGTGAGCATGGATGCATAATGGAACATTGTTGTGCACCTATGAACAGTGTGCTGCAATCTGCACAATGAAAGAGATGAGTACTGTTCCATTCAGGAATGGCTTTACCCGGCAAGGTCAAGCATTCCAAAAAAATGCACTACCCGTATTATTTTCTACTAGTTTCAGTTGACTAGTAGTACTTTATGTGATAACATGATCTTGAACAAAAGTATGTGTTGATAATACTTAATGAAAATGTTAGGGTAATTGAAGCAAATAAGAAAGGCAAACTCTCAGTCCGCAAAATAAGGTTGCATTTCAAATGTGGTAAAACACAAATTTATTAAGAAACAAGGATAAGATATGGGATCAATGACTGAAAGGAAACGGGAAAATGAAAGGAAAGGTGAAGATGAGAAATGAAGAAATTAATGAGATAATATGGGAATGGGCAAAAATCTTACCTTTGTGTGGACCCATGTTGCAGAGACAAGCCCTGAAAGTTGCTAAAGAGAATGGAAATGCAGAATTTCATGTATGCATTGTGTTATAATTTTCTTGCATGCTGTGTTGTTCTTTAGTGGATACAGGAGCATGGAATAGATGCTGTTCATGAACAAAAAATTCAGATGTTAATTTATTCTACACCCAATATCAAATTGTAAAAATAATACATAAGTTTGTGGCTAAAGTTGCAGAGTCAGTCGCTAACAGTAGCTTAATACTGCATATTTACAAATCAGTCAGTCTCCAATTTCAATAACTATTCAGTAGATCATGACTCCTGGTCCTCTCCGGGGGACAGCACCTTGACGAAGCACTGTCCGTGCAGATGGAGAGGCTTGCGTATCCGCGGGCAGCTGAGGGCTATGCCCAAGGTAGAGGACCTACCGCTGGAAAGGTCTCAGCCGATGGATCAGACTAAGAGTGTCCCACAACGTCCCATCTTCCCTATCCACTCCTAGTCCTACCCTATTCCCTGACCCAACTCGAGGTATTATGCGATCCGTGCTGAGGGGTGTGTGGCACATGGGAAGATGTGTTGCAAACAGAGCCTCAGGTATACCGGTCGACCTCACTGACTAATTAGCCTTACACCGTGTGGGGCATTCGTGGTAGGGACTTTCTAGATCCCCAAATCTCGTGGAACCAACATGGACATGACTACAGAAAAAGAAAAAGAAAGTGAGGGGCAAATTGAGACCTCAGATACCCAAACATTGGGGACTGAACCGATGGAAGGCACTTCCACTACTGAATCAGGGTCTAGACCTGAGCCAGAAGTGGGAACTGTAACCAAGAAGCTAGACCAGATTAAGATCAAAGGCTTGTCTGGGGCCCAAAGGAGGAAGCTACTCAGGGAACAGAGGGAAAAGGAAGGAAAAGAATGGCTTCCTAAACACAAGTGGAGGGAAGTATAGGGACTAGAACCCAAGAGTCCCAGGAAAAAACTGTCTCAGGTTTAAGGGGACACGCAGACCCCCATAACTTCAAAGACAGGTAGTAAGCGGATAAGGAAGGAATCAAAGACTCCCTCCTCCCTGGATAAGCGAGTCCAGAAAAAACTAAGGCAAGAAATAAGGAAACAGACCTATAGTACTGCAGTCTCAGTTTTTAGGATGGCAGTTATCCAGGAAGGTTATCCACTGGTGGCCATTACCTCACAGCAGGAGGAACTAGTACAGATCCCGGCACGCTGGCCCAGAAACCAACTTCAGGAGGGTCTATCTAGATCGTGGTGCACTCATTTTTGTCTGTGAGGGTGTGCACACAGTAGAATGGCTCAAGGACAAGGTTCCCATGATATCCCCATGGGAAGATGCAAACCTGCTGGTCAAGACGGCAGCGGAGCTTCTTAAGACTGCAAAGATATCATTATGGGTACCCGAGGTCCTTAAGGAAGTCTCTTCCAGGACTCTGTTTGGGAAAATATGGGGCCAGAACCTAAAAGTCCCGACAGAAGACTGGAGAGACCTGAAACTGTTTTTAGGGTTCTCGCAGGTCCCCATCAGGGTTCTCAAAGACCTCAAAGATGGCAGTAAGACAGAGCCTGGAGGTGCTGCAGATTAATCTGCAGCACAGTAAAGGGGCCTATGCTGCCCTGAGCCGCTGCCTGGGGAGGCACGAACTTGACGTGGCCCTGATACAAGTACCCTATTTATACAAAGGGGGTGTATCGGGCCTCGGAGGCACTGGAGGTAATCTGATCTATGCTAGGAATCTAATAAACTCCAGAACATGCATCTATGTTAGAAACGGCATTTCTTTCATGCCAATGATGGATTTCTGCTCTAGGGACTTAGGGACCATCAAAATGCAGCAATGTGAGGAAGGTATCATGAAGGAAATTGTCTTGGCCTCAGCATACCTTCCTTACGAAGACAGTTCTCCCCCTCCCTTGGAGGTGAGGAGACTGGTAGAGACTTGCCATCAGCAAGGTGACCAACTGCTGGTGGGGTGCCCGCAACCTAGTGTGGGGCAGCAAGGTGAGCAACAGTAGAGGTGAGTACCTTCTTGAATTCCTCTTAGCTAACAACTTAGAGGTCCTGAATAGAGGCAATGAACCTACATTCAGGAATAGCAAAAGGGAAGAAGTAATTGACATAACATTTGGTCCCATGACGATGGGTACCTATGTCAAACAATGGCATGTGGTGTTGGAGCCATCCTCATCGGATCACATGTACATTAGATTCAAGGTTGAAATGGGAATCAGACAGACTATGACTTATAGAAATCCCAGGAAAACAGACTGGGAGACATATAGGGGGGACTTGACTTAGGCTTATTGGAAATTAAAACCACGATAAGGAACCCAGTAGAATTAGAGGAAGTAGCAGAGGCTGTTACCTCTGCCATAGTGACCTCATATCAGAACAGACCTCATATCAGGACAACTCCACAATCACCAGGAAGTGCACAAATATGAGTGTTCCTTGGTGGAATAAGAAATTGGAAATGCAAAGAAAACAGGTACGGAGACTGTTTAATATTGTGACGTAAAGGACAATGGGCTAAATATCGTGAGGCCCTTGTCAGTTACAATCTTGCAACAAGACAAGCAAGGGAGGCATCCTGGAAGGCATTCTGTGAGGAAGTGGAAGGCACGGCTCCACAAGCCAGACTTCACAACATTCTCACTAGAGCACCAACTAATCCAGGAGGTATGTTGAGGAAGGAGGATGGGTAAAATACAAAGACAACACATGAGACACTGGAATTGCTCCTCAAAACTCACTTTCCTCAGTATGCTCTGCCGGATAACACAGACCAGTATGTGGCCCCAGAGAGACAACGGTTCTCAGACACTTGAAGAGAGGACTGGGAATTGGCCAAGGAGTGTGTGAACTTCAACAAAATCCAGTGGGTGGTGGGAACATTCCAGCCGTTCAAGTCACCTGGCCCAGATGGAATTTTTCCAGCTCTCCTGCAACAGGCAGGAGGAAAGTTTATAAGAATCCTATGCAGGCTATTTAGGGTTAGCTTAGCAGTAGGAATCATTCCCAATGTTTGGAGGGCAGTGAAGGCTGTCTTCATTCCAAAGCCAGGGAGAATTGATTATACCAAGGCCAAGGATATGAGACCAATCAGTTTGTCCTCCTCCATTCTCAAAACATTGGAAAAACTGGTTAATGTATATGTTGGGGAGAGGAGGCTAAGTAGGGTCCCTCTACACCTGAACCAACACGCATACTAACCAGGTAAATTATGTGAGACAGCTCTCTGCCAACTCGTCGGGAAGGTGGAATAAGCACTTCACTTTCCAGAAATAGCCCTCTGCATCTTCCTGGATATCGAGGGGGCCTTTAGTAACACGACCTTCGATTCCATGGTAAGGGCAGCAGTGGTGCATGACCTGGGGACCACTATATGTAGGTAGGCCAGAGCCATGCTTAGTGGAAGGAAGGTAGAGGCCACCATGATGCATGAAAAGATGGTAATTAAGACCACTAGAGGCTGCCCACAAGGAGGAGTTTTGTCTCCTCTATTGTGGAATCTAGTGATGAACGAACTCATTGAGGAACTAAATTCCAGACAATGCTTCTGCCAAGTATACGCAGATGACCTTGTCATAGTAATACTTGGCAAATTCACTGATACAGTCAGGAATATGGCACAAGGAGGGTTGGACATTGTGCAAAAATGGTGCGTTAAACAGGATCTGAGAGTTAATCCCAAGAAGACTGTTGTGGTGCCGTTTACAAAGAGACATGCAAGTTGGAATCTAAAGCTCTTCGATGAAACTCTACCTGTGAAGGGGACAGTGAAATATCTAGGGGTAACATTGGATGAGAAGCTAACTTGGAACCCTCATATTAAGAGTAACTGCTCCAAGGCAAAAAGCACTTTAGTGAGTACTAGGAGGGCTTGTGGCAAAAAATGGGGGCTAAGCCCAAGGGGTATGCACTGGATATACACCACAGTGGTTAGACCTAGGATTTCCTATGGGGCTGTAGTGTGGTGGAAGAAGGTAGAACAGCGGGTTGCTGCTGAAGAGCTTGCTAAGGTGCAGAGATTGGCCTGCTTAGCCATAACAGGCAGAATTAGCAGCATACCAACTGCTGGAATGGAAGCCATGCTGGATATGCCTCCACTTCACCTTTGGGTTAAGATGGAGGCAGCAGCTGGGGCATACAGACTTAAAACTGGCCAAAACTGGGTCTCATTCGGATATCCATAATCACACTCTAACATAGTGAGTGAGGTAAATATAGGTATGGCTGGTGAAATGCCCGCCGACTATATAATAACTCCGAACTGATTTGACAAGCCTTACAACATAATAATTGGAAGTAGGGAGCAGTGAGAGAAAACAGTTCGACACCGTACGGGGGACATCGTTTGGTTCATTGATGGGTTGAAAACAGATCAAGGTGTTGGGGCAGGGTTGTGCAGGGTTCAGCTAAGAGTGGAGAACAGTATCTCTCTAGGGAAACTGGCCTCTGTATTCCAAGCCAAAATTACTGCAATCAGGACATATGTGGAGGAGAATATGAGTAGGTGCTACAATGACTGTAGCATCTACATCTATTCAGACAGCCAGGCAGCCCTGAAATCATTGGCAGTTCCTGCAACAAGATCTAAGATTGTTGCAGATTGCCACAGGGCTCTGGTGGAGCTAGGGGGAAGCAATAGGGTGTACCTAGTGTGGGTCCCTGGCCACTCAGGGATCTGTGGCAATGAACAAGCCGATAGATTGGCTAGGATTGGGGGCAACAAGTCCATTTATTGGACCGGAACCTGTCTTGACAATCACCAAGGCTATGATCAAATTAGAATTACAGAACTGGCTTAGGAAACAGCACATAGGATATTGGACCAGGTCCATAAACAAAAACATGGTAAGGCAATGATGCCCAAGCCATGTTTTAAAAGAAGCTCTGTAATCCTGGGATTGAACAGGAAAGAGATCAAACTCATGAGTGGACTGATGACTGGCCATGGGAACTTCAAAAAACACCTACAGGGTGTTTCAAAAATGACCGGTATATTTGAAACGGCAATAAAAACTAAACGAGCAGCGATAGAAATACACCGTTTGTTGCAATATGCTTCGGGCAACAGTACATTTTCAGGCGGACAAACTTTCGAAATTACAGTAGTTACAATTTTCAACAACAGATGGCGCTGCAAGTGATGTGAAAGATATAGAAGACAACGCAGTCTGTGGGTGCGCCATTCTGTACGTTGTCTTTCTGCTGTAGGCGTGTGCTGTTCACAACGTGCAAGTGTGCTGTAGACAACATGGTTTATTCCTTAGAACAGAGGATTTTTCTGGTGTTGGAATTCCACCGCCTAGAACACAGTATTGTTGGAACAAGACGAAGTTTTCAACGGAGGTTTAATGTAACCAAAGGACTGAAAAGCGATACAATAAAGGATCTGTTTGAAAAATTTCAACGGACTGGGAATGTGACGGATGCACGTGCTGGAAAAGTAGGGCGACTGCGTACGGCAACCACAGACGGCAACGCGCAGCTAGTGCAGCAGGTGATCCAATAGCGGCCTCGGGTTTCCGTTCGCCGTGTTGCAGCTGCGGTCCAAATGACGCCAACGTCCACGTATCGTCTCATGCGCCAGAGTTTACACCTCTATCCGTACAAAATTCAAACGCGGCAACCCCTCAGCGCTGCTACCATTGCTGCACGAGAGACATTTGCTAACGATATAGTGCACAGGATTGATGACGGCGATATACATGTGGGCAGCATTTGGTTTACTTACGAAGCTTATTTTTACCTGGACGGCTTCGTCAATAAACAGAACTGGCACATATGGGGAACCGAAAAGCCCCATGTTGCAGTCCCATCGTCCCTGCATCCTCAAAAAGTACTGGTCTGGGCCGCCATTTCATCCAAAGGAATCATTGGCCCATTTTTCAGATCCGAAACGATTACTGCATCACGCTATCTGGACATTCTTCGTGAATTTGTGGCAGTACAAACTGCCTTAGACGACACTGCGAACACCTCGTGGTTTATGCAAGATGGTGCCCGGCCACATCGCACGGCCGACGTCTTTAATTTCCTGAATGAATATTTCGATGATCGTGTGATTGCTTTGGGCTATCCGAAACATACAGGAGGCGGCGTGGATTGGCCTCCCTATTCGCCAGACATGAACCCCTGTGACTTCTTTCTGTGGGGACACTTCAAAGACCAGGTGTACCGCCAGAATCCAGAAACAATTGAACAGCTGAAGCAGTACATCTCATCTGCATGTGAAGCCATTCCACAAGACATGTTGTCAAAGGTTTCGGGTAATTTCATTCAGAGACTACGCCATATTATTGCTACGCATGGTGGATATGTGGAAAATATCGTACTATAGAGTTTCCCAGACCGCAGCGCCATCTGTTGTTGAAAATTGTAACTACTGTAATTTTGAAAGTTTGTCTGCCTGAAAATGTACTGTTGTCCCAAGCATATTGCAACAAACGGTGTATTTCTATCGCTGCTCATTTAGTTTTTATTGCCATTTCAAATATACCAGTCATTTTTGAAACACTCTGTACACACAATGGGTATAATGGAAGAGGACCCTAAATGTAGGATTTGTGATGAGGGTGAAGAAACTGCATCACACCTAATCTTCGAATGCATGGCATTGGAGTGTAAAAGATACAGAATCTTTGGGACAACTAGACCTGAAGAAATTGAGCCTATCAAAAAACTGGTAGGGGGACTCCTTGCACTATTTAAGGGCAGTGGTTGGCTTTACTAGATAACAGGGAGCGATACAGCACAGTAAGTTTCGGTGTGAGCAGTGGCGGGTTAGACCTAAGCTGTTTTAGCTCTCCTGTTAAAATCAATCAATCCTCAATCAATCAATGACTCCTGGTCACTATGAAAGTTTGTAATTGTTATTCAACTGGCAAACACTGAAGACGGTGCTCTGAGCATGAATGTTTGAACTTAAGTACATCCACCGCTGGCACTCCAGAGAGGGGATCCTTGCATGTCATTAGCAAAGGCGTAACTGTTCATTTCAGCATCCTTGTGCCATGGCAATGGCTGTACCAAACGTGTCTGTGGACTGGTGACATGCATATTTGAAAGTGCAGCTGACTAGATAGTGGCTGATACTGCACATAGGATGGCTGGATAGTTTCAAAGCTAGGCACAACACTATGTGGAATGAAGTGTGTAGGGAAGCTAAGGACGCGCAGGAAAGTGTAACAACAGAATTGAAGACAAAACTGCACAACCTAATTGCAAATTATGATCTCAAAGAAGTGTCAGTGGCAATGAAACGGGTCTCTTTTATCGTGCAATGCCTCTAAAGTCTCTAGCAGCAATTCAAGGTGAAAAGTGCACTGGCAGACAAATGTCCTAGGAAAGACTCACTGCACTGCTGTGTTGAAACATGTTAGGTGAAATAGAGATGACACTGGTGATTGGAAAGGTGCCAAATCTGCATTGTTTCAAAAACATAGATGTCAGTAAGCTTCCAGTCATGTGGCCAAGCAACAGAATGGTGCGGATGGAGTGTGGTCTTATGGAAGAGTGGCTGTGGTCGTTCATTGCCAAAATGAAAAATGGAAATCACCAAGTGCTCCTTTACCTAACCATTGCAACCTGCCACCCAAAAGACAAGTTATCAAACATGGAATTGGGTTAATCTTGCCAGATTCAATCAGCCTCACACAACTGACAGACCAGGGGTTACTTTCACATTCAAGTCGCATTATAGGTGATTACTAATGCTGTCACGTATTCTTAGTGTTGAAGAAGCTGAAAGTGCATTTGCTCTTGCATGGTCAGTTTCTGTATCGGATGGAGTAAACTGGATTAGCTTAAGAGAAAGGAAAATACAGCCTGAAACTGTTACCAAGTACTTCAACAAAACACAATTTTGAGATAAAAAAAAGGTAGCAGCAATTGTTATATTAATTGAAATGCAAAACATTTAATGTAGTGCAGATAACTACATTTGAAGTGATGACTTTCTGTTAACTCACTCCACTTTTATAGATTTAATAGAAATCTGCAACACAGAAGGTGATCAGGAAGAAACAGAGGAGGAGGAGGAGGAGGAGGAGGAGGAGGAGGAAGAAGAAGAAGAAGAGGAGGAGGAGCAAAATGATGTCCTTACAAAAATTAATACACCTGAAGACGCTATTGCATGCATAAACAATGTTATGCAATTTGCAGCACATACAAATTGTCATGAGCTGTTGGAACTATTGTACAGTGCAAAACATTGCATAGAAAAAACAATTTTGAAAAGGAAATTCAAATAAGTTTCCCTCCCTGGTATGTGGTGAAAAATGTGAAATGTAAAAAAATTAAACACAGGAGTAATATAGATACACATATAAAAATCAGAGTAAAATACAGAAATGCTGTATTATTTACCAGTCAGTGCAACATTCTAGTGTTCTGTAGTACAATACACAGTAAATGAACATCTACTGTGCATGTGTGAAGGTACATAAATAAGTGCATAATTACACATTTATACTGCAGTGCATGATAGCTGACAAATTTTATGTAGCCTAGTGAATTTTGTGTAATCTGGAAACTCATCCAATTTGGAAAATTATTTTGGTCCCATTTCATTCCACTTTGAGCAAGTTTTACTGTCTATAAATAACCTAGTAGATTAAGCTGAAAGTTCCATGAGCTTTTTGTGGATGATACTGTCATACACAAAGAAGTTGCAATGCTAGAAAAATATAGGAAGATCCCAGAAGACCTGCAGTGGATTGACACTTAGCGCAGGGATCAGCAGCTGACCCAGAAATCTAATATATTGCGAATACATAGAAGAAAGACCTTTTATTGTGTGATCACACCATTGCAGAACAATGACTGAATGCAGTTACTCACATAAAATATCTAGGTGTATGCGTATGGAGCAAACTGAAGTGGAATGACTACATTAAATTAACTGCAGGTAAGGCAGATGCCAGACAGAAATTGATTGGATGAATTACCATAAAATGTAGCCCATCAATAAAGGAAGTAGCTTATGAAACACTCGTTTGACCAATACCTGAATACTACTTCTTATTATGGGTTCTGTACCAAATAGGATTAATAGACGAAATTGAGAAGATACAAAGAAGAGGTGGATGTTTTCTTAAAGGTTCATTTAGTAAGCACAAAAGTGTCACAAATATGATCAACTAACTCCATTAGCAGTGGCTGCAAAGAGGCATTCTGCACCACAATATGGTTTACTGTTCAAGTTTCAAGAGCATAAGTTCCTAGAAAAGTCATCCAATAAAGTTAACCAATATATTGTTTCCTCCTAAGTATACCTCATGGAAAGGCCATGAAGATAAAATCAGAGAGATTTGAGTCCACATGGAGGCTTACCAGCAACTGTTCTTCCCACAGACCATACATGACCGAAAGAGGAAAAGTGGGAAGTGACATTGGTACACAAAGTACCCTCTGCCATATACCAAAAGGTGGTTTGTGAAATATATATGTAGACGCATATGTAAATGTACTGTCCTCTCTGCAATGTCATATGATTCAGATCATACATCAATCACAATGGCACGTTTCCTGAACAAAGCAACCGGCAGATCGCCATTTGTACTGGCATTCTATGGACAATAATTTTGCACAGGTAATGTGGCAGTGTACTGCTTGACAAGTGCACCAACTGGCCCAACCCTAGGCATTCACGCTGTACCCAGCACTGATACAGCCACGGGACTGGGTTCATGCTGACTTTGCAGCCCTTTCCTGAGTCCACGTCGTTAATCATTGTGGACTCCTTCGCCCACTTCCTGTATGTTGTCCATGTCCAGCTGACAACACTGGTGGCCACAGTGGGTGCCTTGGACTTCAATTGTATTTGTCATTTTACGACAATTCCTTTTCACCCAGCCTCCGAAGGATTTGTAGAATGGTTTGTTCACACTTTTAAGCTGCAAATGCAAAAAGCTTTATGAGCTACTAAATTGGCATCAGCTTTAAACACCTTCCTAGTGTCTTACAGGTCCATACTCACATGCTCATCAATGTCAGAACCCAGTGGACATCCTCACAGGATACTTCTACATCTTCTGTGTCCACCCCCAGAACACTAAGCAGACACAGTCAAAATGTTTCAGCTGCCTGACCCTTCCTTTCAACTAACTGCAGGACATGCCTGTGGACGTCAATCTGGCTTTAGTGACAGCTGAATCACTGGACCTGCCATGTCCTGCACGGTCACCTCCACTTTCAGATTTCTACGAGCCTATGCAAGAAGTCCCAGATCCAGCATCAGCTACGTCAGACATCTGCCAGAAGCATTCTTTTGTGTTTTTTTCTGCCTTCAGACAGCTGCCACCACATCCTCCCCCACAGTGGCTGGGCAAATACTGGCTGTAGGTGACAGTTCAATGGAGGAAGGATTTAGTAACCCCAATGAACACATAAACAAATAAGGTGTAATGTTGCACACATCTGGTGGGGAGGGAACCTGTGACTGCCATGTCATCACTACCACAGACTGGTCACATGAGAGTGCACAGTGAACCAAATAAAAGGCCAGATATTCTGCACTGAAGAGGCACATTACAGTGTTAACCGGCTGTTTGCAGTGGAACTTGATCCTTCTACTCTGAAGGAATCTCCAAATGGTTTCTACTGTTACTCTGATGAATATTCCTCCAAATATTATTTCTACTTGACTTATGGACTAATTTGTTATTTATTTGTCACAGAAGTTGTTTTCAGTGCTCAAGTCTTGAAGTTTTGCATCAAGTCACTGTGTGCAAAACATGTATTCTGCACTACACATCTACACTTTTCAAACAGCAACTGCCTTCACAATGTTACAGAATCACAACAATAGCTGAAAATGTGCACTGCCTAAGAAGAATGAGAAAATTAGCACAATTTCAACAAAAAATTTACATAAAAACGATATAATTTTTATTTATGTAAGATATATGGTTTTTACACTCTACTTACCAATATATGCTCGCTGGCCACAAGGAGAGATACATGCAGGAGCTTCAATTCGACCTCCAAGTTGCAGAACAGAATGAACTTTTCCATCATCATGAATGGTGACAAGTTGGCCAGAGTGAGATCCAACAATTGCTAGCCAGTGCTTGCTAAATGGTACATACTACAATTACACACATTCTTGTAAAATCAACAATAAAAACATACAAAATTATCTTACTGAACTTAAGTCACACATATTCAACTTTGTACAGACAAATAGAAAACGTCACATTCTGGAAAACATTTAATCACTCTGTCATGTGTAAAATCAGCAAACTCCATACAACAGTCAAACACAATAGGAACACAAAATTCATCATTCATGCACTGAATGAGAGTAAAATGCAATTAACACAATAAAATTCTTGTACATTGTTTGTTACTTAGGAACTAAAAAAGTTACACATGCAGGGGCAACAGGATCGAAAGGTATGAAATAAATGGTGCAAATGCATCAAACAAGTTGCATTCAGTCTGACAGAGTTTAGAGAGAATAACAGAATGGCCGGCCAGAGTGGCCGAGCAGTTCTAGGCGCTACAGCCTGGTGCCACGCGACCGCTACGGTCGCAGGTTCGAATCCTGCCTCGGGCATGGATGTGTGTGCTGTCCTTAGGTTAGTTAGGTTTAAGTAGTTCTAAGTTCTAGGGGACTGATTTCATTTAAGATTGGAAGTGTGAGAAGATGGCCGCGAGTGTAGAAGTGTGTGAATCTAACTTGAGAAATAGTTATAGTTATGCTGTTAAAAAGGGTGTTTGTAAGAATTGTAACACTGCAATAACAATGCTAAAAGAACGAATTGCTAGCTTACAATTCATAGTCAGTTCCTTAAGAAGCGATATTGACTCACTCAAGAAAGAAAATCGGGATCTGCGATCGAAGCCAACACTAAGTGAAGTGATGCAAGACAAAAGTAATATATTGTCCGAGTGGGTAAAAGTGCCGTACAAAAATAGTGTTCCAACTACAAAAAGAACAACAAAATCTGCTAAAAATGTCACATTTTCGGAGAAAAACAAATATCATGTTTTGCAAACAAGTGACTGTGATAACGACTCTCCAAATGATCGTGAACTTGAAAAAGACAGTGAACTGAAAATGAATAGCGTTTTTTCAAATAATGTCAACAACAAACACAGATCATCAGGGAAAAAGAGTAGTGTACTATTACTAACAGACAGTCATGGCAGGAATCTATCCAGCATGCTCCGTGAGAAAAATCGCGACATAGCAGTGACTAGTGTAGTGAAACCGGGAGCGGGATGTAAAAATGTTGTAGACATTAACTCTCAGACGAAATTAATGCAAGAAAATGACTTTATCGTCTGTATAATGGGTTCAAACGATGTGGCAAAAAATGAAGCAGAGGTTTGCGTGAAAATGCTACAGAATTTTTTACAAGCCAATAAATGCAGAAACACAGTAGTTGCCACACTTCCTCATAGGCATGATCTGATTTATAATTCGTGTGTAAACAAAGAAATTCGGAAAACAAACATTAAAATAAGGAAAATGTGTTCTCAATACACTAAGTGTGATGTACTGGATATAAGCAAGCTACATGGAAATCTGCACACGAAGCATGGAATGCATTTGAACTATGATGGGAAAAGATTTGTTTGTGATCGTGTTAGTGAAATAATCAAAGAAAGACTTGTAAGGGATAGAACAATTTATCAGCTTCCTGAACATCCTTCCAACAGCGAGGAAAACAAAATAAACAAGAAAGAAGAACGAAAATACAATGCTGCTGACGTTCCTAATTTAAACTAGAGGTATGTGATGCTGTAAATATGATTCCCAATTACCAAATCGTGAATACGCCCGAACTAAAAATTTATCACCATAATGTGCAATCCCTGCGTAATAAGATCGATGAAATTAACGTTCTATTAACACATGAACTTAATGATATCTCAGTGTTATGCATTTCAGAGCACTGGCTTAACCCAGAATTAATCCAGAATACGAAAATAAACAAATTTGTCTTGGCTGCTTACTACTGCAGGAATAACAGCAAACAGGGTGGGGTAGCAATTTACACAAAGGATAATGTAGATTTTATTACACTACCTGACTTAACTAGGGCAAATGTCGAAAAGGATTATGAAATTGCAGCTATAAAAATTACTCAGTTCAACCTGGTTATTGCTACAGTTTACCGATCACCGTCCGGGAATTTTGAACTTTTCTTAAACAAAATGGAGTCATTGCTAAATAAAGTAAATAAAATGGATTGTGAATTGATAATCTGTGGTGACTTCAATATTGACTTCCTCACGAATAGTGGAAATAGGGAGACCATTTTGAACCTTGCAACGTCCTACAATTTAAAGGCTGAAGTAAAAGCAGCTACCCGAGTATCAGAAACTTGTCAAACAGCTCTTGATCAGTTTCTAGTAAAGAAGAGTTTACACAACACCTCACTAAAAATTTTCAATGCAGGTTTTAGTGATCATCTTGCTCAAATATTAAGCATAAAAGTACAAGGCAGTATTATTAACAACATGTCTTTTAGAACAGCATATCGAAGCTATAATCAGCATAATGTGAACTACTTCAACAACTTATTACAGAAAGAAAAATGGCTAGGAGTGTACAAAATGAATGATATAAATGAAAAATTCGACACTTTCATTGATACATTAACCCATTTCTTTGAACTTGCATTCCCACTGAAAACATTAACCATACAGGGAAACTCTAGAACAAACAGCTGGATCACAAAGGGAATAAGGGTTTCATGCCAGAAGAAAAGACTACTTCATGAAATATGTAACTCAAAAAATTCCTCACCTGTAGTACGCGCATACTATAAAAAATACTCCAAAATATTAAGAAAAGTAATAAAAGCAGCAAAAGTAATGCATAATGATGAAATCATTTATAATTCAGCTAATAAATCAAAGGCTATGTGGAGTGTTATAAAAAAAGAATGTGGAGAATACAGACAACCTTGGAAAAATATAACACTATCACATAAAAATATAAAAGTAACAAACCCCTTAGAAGTAGCTAACACATTTAACAACTTTTTCACAGGTGTTGCTGAAAATATGTTACAATCAAACTTTAAGAGCATCCAGGCAAATGAATATAAAATAAGTACATGTAGAGGATCAATGTACATCAGTTCTGTTTCACAAGATGAAGTAGCTAAAGCAATAAAAGGACTAAAAAATTCCAAATCGGCAGGTATTGATGGTATACCTGCAACAATGTTAAAGAAGAGCGCATCAAACCTAATTGAAGTACTCACACATTTATGCGACTGCTCACTTCAGGCAGGCACTTTCCCTGATGTGTTAAAAACATCAAAAGTTATTCCTGTATATAAAAAAGGGGATAAAGACAATGTAAATAACTACAGACCCATCACAATTTCCTCCTGCATCTCTAAAGTACTGGAAAAAGTTATGTATGAGAAACTTATGAAATTTATAAATAAAAACAGCATCCTATGTAATGAACAACATGGATTCAGAAATAAGAGGTCAACGACAACTGCTGTCTATGAGTGCATCAATTCCATCCTAAACCTGATGGACAAAAAACAGGAAACAATAGGAGTCTTTATTGACTTGTTAAAAGCTTTTGACATGGTGGACCATAAAATTCTGCTATCAAAGCTAGAAAGATATGGTATTCGAGGTCTGTCCAACAAGTGGATCAGTTCCTTCCTGACAAATCGTATGCAGGCAGTGTGCGTCAAGCACACAAATATTGAACTAAAAACTGTGTCTAATCACTTATCTGACTATAAACAAATAAAATGTGGTGTACCACAAGGATCCGTATTGGGACCCCTTCTGTTTCTTCTGTACATAAATGATCTAAGCTTAAATATTGATGCACACAAATCAATCATATTTGCAGATGACACCACGATTCTACTAAAAGGAGACGACGATGAACAGTTACAGCAGACAGTAAACACGGTCACGAAACAACTTAGCAGCTGGGCACAGAGTAATCAGCTTGTAATAAACAGTAAGAAAACCGTTGCTCTAAAATTCCACAATGTTCCTAACAAGGACATGTTTATCCCATCAGTCTCTATCAATGACGAACCAGTTGGTAACAGTACTGAAACCAAATTCTTAGGACTTTGGCTGCAGAGTAACATCAGATGGAATAAGCATATTGAATGTCTCAATGCAGAACTGAGCAAAACATGTTATCTTCTTTGTTCATTAAAATCATGCTGTAGTGAGAAAACAGTATTGAATGCATATCATGCGTACTTTCATTCTCGTCTTAGATATGGGGTCACCTTCTGGGGAAACTCTAAAATAGCTAATAGCACTTTTAAACTACAAAAAAGGGCCATTAGAATCTTGTTTGGGTGCAAGCCTAGAGACTCTTGTAAACCCCTGTTTAAGAAATCTGGTATTCCCCCATTGCCGTGTGTATACATTATGGAAACCCTTTTGTTCTTTAAATTAAATGTAATAGGCAAGGACCAGAGGCTACAAAAAAACTGTGATATACATGAGCACTTTACCAGACAAAACAGGAACTTAAATATGACGCAAATCAGCACAGCACTGTGCCAAAAAGGTACTTTTCACATGGGAGTTAAGCTTTATAACAAACTTCCTGAAAACATAAAAGCTATCACTGAGGTCAATACATTTGGAAAATCTCTAAAGTCATATTTACAGCATCACTGCTTTTATTCCATTGAAGAATATTTAAATTTATGAAATGTGTTATATAAATACTTGTGTGTAAAGTGTATTATTGTAAGCTTAAATATGTATGCCTTGAAATTACTTTCAGCCTGTATATTTATAACTTGACTTGTCCAATGTCTTATGCATAAGCTGCTATGTAGACAACAGGACCAATAAAATACAATATACAATCTACAATCTACTGATTGTGGGAATATGCACTATAACAAAATGAGTAAAAGGAACAGCAGAAATAAGAACAATAACAATGAAATTATAAGATGCTAATTGAAAGTGTCATATTTAATGTACTTGTTCATGAATTTGCACTTATTTCAGGGAAAATTAGACCACTCTATCAGAGTATTTGTGTTTGGTAGAAGTAATAGACAATCATTAAAATTTTACTTTATAAAATTAACAGAGAACTTATAATACAGATCTGATGTAGAGGAGTTTTGGCTAAGCCTCACATAGAGGAGAAATTATTGTATATAAAAATAAATACCTAATAAGGCAATAACAAAACAGCATAGTTTGATTTTCATTTTATGGTACAATCCAGAAAATGTGGCAAAAGCATAGATTTTTTTACACTCTTGCTACAAAAGATAACACAAGGAAACGAAAAAGAAAACTAAATGTCTACTTCTGCATATAAAATATGGCAAAAGTTTCATCAGAAAATTCCATCACATTGTAGCCATATATACAGTTAATGAAAATATGAACTTTAATATCATCTTTCTCTCTCTCCTACCACCACATTTCTCCTACCAAAAACTGGGTATGTTGGCTAAGATGTGTCTCAAGCACAATATTTAACTATTTTACTGACTTGATAAGCTATCTTTATAAATAATCAAAGACCCAGCTAATTTCTGGCAGACTGAAATATGTAGTAGTAATACACATCAACGCAACCGGAAATATCCAAATCTGCTCACTAACAGGCCAGTTAAACTCTTTCCTGCCTTTTCAAAAGTTTTTGAGAAAATGGTCTATGATAAAACAGTGACTAGTTTTTCTTTTTCTTTTTCTTTCTTTTTTTTATGGGGGTTGTTAACTGTCTTCGGTTTAGTTTTCATAGATGATTATCACAAAGAAAGAACGACTAAACATCACAAATGAAGTCCTGACAAAACTAAACATGAGAAATTATCCTGTTGGTATACTCTGTGACCTTGCAAAAGTCTTTGATAGTGTAAATTATAAAATTGTCCTTGTCAAGCTACAAGGGCTATTCAAAAAGTAGAGAACGTTTCCTTCTGATGGCGCTAGGTGCATGCTGATCACGTATGTTTTGGTAAGTGTGTGCTCGGCAGCTCAGTCGGCATCCATCCATGACAGCGGGAATGTCTATGTGCATCTGGATTTTTTTATGTTCAAATTTGAAATGTGCGCTGCAATCGAAAATCCCGCCGGTTGTGAGGTGTGGTCTGTAGTACAGTTTTTGTTGGCAAAAAACCTAAAACCTATAGAAATTTATCATGAACTGTGCAAAGTGTATGGAAACAAAGTAATGAGTGAATTTTCCGTCCGGAAATGCTGCATTCAGTTTAAAAATGGCCGAACCAACATTCATGATGTAGAGAAGAGTGGACACCCGAGCATTGTGACTGACGATCTTGTTGCTAAAGTTGATGAAATGATTTGCGAAAACTGTCACTTTCACAATAATGGAGCTTTCACTTTCTTTTCCACAAGTTTCACGGACTTAGTTGTTTGAAATTGTCACTCAAAAGCTAAGCTACCACAAATTTTGTGCACGAGGGGTGCCCAAAATGCTTACAGATCACAATAAAGAGCAGCAAATGGGGGCAACGTTGACATTTCTGGAGGGATACCACAAACATGGTGATTCATTACTGGATCGAATTGTAACAAGAGATGAGACTTGCGACTTGGGTGAAACACATCAATTGCGAGACAAAATTACAGTTCATGGAGTGAGGGCACACAGGGTCCCCCCCAAAAACTGAGAAAATGTTTGCAAACCTTGTCAGCAAGGAAGTTGATGGTGACAGTGTTTTGGAATAGGCAAGGTGTGCTTCCTATTGATTTTCTCGAACGTGGAGCAACCATAAATTCTGCCTGGTACTCTCAAAATTTGCACAGCATTAGAAGAGCAGTTCAAAACAATCACCGAGGAAAACTGATGACCAAAATTTTGTTTTTGCATGACAATGCCTGACCTCACACGGCAAACTGCACTAAAGAACTCATTAATTCATTAAAATGGGAAATTTTCCCTCATCCGCTCTACAGCCCCAATCTTGCAGCAAGTGACTTCCACTTGTTTCCCAAGATGGAGAACTGGCCTGCAACGCAGCATTCTGATGAGGATGCGGACTCACTGGCCAAAGTCTCAGGCAGTAGAATTTTACAACGGAGGTCTTTCAAAGCTTGTCCACCACTATGATAAGTGCCTCAATGTGTTTGGTGACTATGTGGAAAAGTAATACGTCAGTCGCTCTTTCAGATAGATATAATAAAATGTATTTCTTGTACTTAGTTATTTTTTTAATGCCAAAACATTCCCTAGTTTTTGCATAGCACTCATAAAGAATTATGAGATTAATAGCCCCCCCTCCCACCTCTTGCATGGATGGAGTCTTACCTTCACCAAAGAAATCAAAGACAAACTGGGTCATAAACACGAAACTAACCTCAGGAAGGGGGAGAACATAACATTTGGATTCACAGAATGATGAGTAATTGTTGTGACTCGCCTATCTTTCAAAGTGCCGCAGCGCAGTTACGCGCGTCATTTACATGCGGCGCTGTCTGCCAGCCATGCAGCAGCTGCACCATCTAAGCGGCCAGCCAGCCAGGGGCTGCTAGACTTGGACTCAGTGCTAATTTGACTGTTCAGGTGTACACACGTCTTACTTTGTTTATGTGATCTGTGACTTACATGTATTGTGTCATCCTAGAAATATATTTGTTCAACTTGATGTTATAACAATTGGCGACAAGGTAGTGAATTTTTCTTTTTCATCATTGACCCACAGATTTCCATGGCTACTTTAGAGCAACTATTGCAAGGTCTCACTGAACAGCAAACACTTCTCACAAATGTGATTCGTGATTTCGTCGCAGCATCCAATGTGGGGCGTCTTTTGTCGCTCTCTATCCCTCCTTTTCCTCCTTACGACGAGACGGTGGAAGACTGGTCTGATTACAAAAAATGTCTTTGACAGCACTTCTTGGCATTTCATGTCGTGGACGAACAAACATGTAAGTCTCTGTTCCTTTCATGGATTTCACCTCAAATGTATCGGTTGTTGTCACTATTGGCTCCTTTGAAAGATCCTGCGTCTTTGTCCTTTGCTGAAACATGTTCACTTCTGTCCGTTTCTTTTCAAAAGCAAACGCATGTGGTAGCCTCTCGTGTTGCCTTTTATCATTGTCAAAAACAACCGAATCAATCCTATCGTGCTTGGGCTGCTGAACTTCACGGCCTCAGTCGAAAGTGTCAATTTGATACTGAAGTTCACAAAGAATCCTACGCTGATCCCATGGTATGGGATACTATTATTCGATCGGCGCCCGACAAAGAAGTTCGGCAATGTGCCCTTCAGTTGGCGAATCTGCCTCTTGATGAGGTCCTATCCATCGAGCAGTCTTTTAAAATTTCTCGCGCCGCTGGGACGCAAATAGAGGCGTGGGGTGACGTCAGGGAAATACAACCTCTGTGAGTTGTTGACGAAGCATGGCCCCGCCGGCCTATGTGGCCGCAGTATGCTCCCAAGCGCAGCCTCGACCTAACCGTCAACAAACCTCTAAGAAACTACAGCAAAACTCCTGGCAACTTCCTTCATGTCCGCAGTGTTTTACGAAACATTCACAAGAGGATTGTCCCCAACGTTGGGCCGTGTGTCACAAATACATAAAGAGGGGTAATGTGTCCTCCGTTTGCAAATCCAACCGCATACCTGATGTTCATGAATGTGACGCTGATTCTGCTTCTGTGTTGTCTGTCAATGGTAATTCCTCCCTTTCACGGAAGTTATACCTCACTGTCCAAATACTTGGTCAGGATGTTCGCATGCAGGTCAGTACTGGTTCTGCTGCCACTATCATCAATTCTCGGACGTATCTTCAGTTGGGTTCTCCAATCCTCTCACCTGTCACTAGGCAATTACGGATGTAAAATAAACAGAAGATTTCTCTCTTCGGACAATTTGATGCTGAGGTATCTTACAAATCCATCGTTCACACTGTTCCCATATTTGTGGTTGACCATAGTAACGCGGAGAATCTTTTTGGTTTCGATGCCTTTTGCGTTTTTGGGTTCTCCATAGATGATTCTGTCAATATCATCTTGGATGCCATTCCTTATGCTCAATTGGATTCCTTGTCGACGACATTTTTGTCCCTTTTTTCTCCCGGGTTAGGCCGTGCAAATGACTTTGAAGCTCATATCACGCTCAAACCCACTGCTCGGCCTAAGTTTTTTTGGGCTCGGTCCTTTCCTGTGGCCCTTCGCGATCAGGTCAAACGGAAGCTAGATCGTCTCACAGCTTCAGGGGTCTTGCTTCTTGTCACTTCCAGTGAGTGGTCCTCTCCTGTCATCGTCGTTGCTAAGCCCAATGGTGATATTCGCCTCTGTGGCGATTTCAAAGCCACTGTAAATGCTCAATGCTTCAACGACACATACCCTATGCCCCAACCTGAAGAATTGTTCACTAAACTTGCTGGAGGCCAGTATTTTTCTAAACTTGACCTGTCAGAAGCTTATCATCAACTTCCTCTCGACGCTGCTTCCCGGCAGTTCCTGGTCCTTAACACGCCTTTCGGTCTCTATCAATACCAACAATTGCCATTCGGAGTTGCCAGCGCCCCTGCTCTCTTTCAGCGATTTTTGGAACAATTATTGCTCCCTGTCCTTGGGTGTATAAATTACATGGACAACATTGGTGTCACTGGCTCCACCATTGAAGAACATCTTCAGAAACTCTGAACACTTTTTCATGTCTTACAGACTGCCGGTCTTAAGTGTAACCTTCAGAAATCAAAATTTTTTCAGGCATCTATCACGTACTTGGGGTTTCAACTCTCTCGGGATGGTATTTGTCAGCTTCAGCAAACTGTCGCTGCGATTGATGCCCTTCCTCGCCCTACATTTGTTAAGGAACTTCAGGCCTTCTTGGGGAAATAGCATACTATCACAGGTTTTTTACCGTCTGCTGCTTCAGTGGCTCAGCCGTTGCATCGCCTGCTGCATAAAAACGTGCCCTTTCAATGGTCAGCGTCATGCGATGCAGCTTTCCAGAAATTGAAGACTATGATGAAACAGGCCCCATGCCTGGCTACTTATCGACCTGGCCAACATCTTGTTCTTGCCACGGATGCCTCTCAATACGGGGTTGGTGCAGTCCTTGCGCACTGTTTTTCTGACAGTTCTGAACAACCCATTGCTTATGCCTCCAAAACGCTCCGGATGCCCAATGAAAGTATTCTCAAATTGAAAAAGAAACTTTGGCCATTATTTACGCTCTTCATAAGTTTGGTGTTTTTCTCTATGGATCCAAATTTCATCTCATTATGGATCACAAACCACTTGTTTCATCCATTAACGTCACTTCCCGACAAGGCTGCACACCGCCTCCAGCGTTGGGCTCTTTACTTGTCTCATTTCAATTATGAGATTCATTTCTGGCCGACAGCTCAACATGCGAATGCTGATGCACTGTCTCACCTTCCCATGGGTGCTGATCTGGCATTCGATAGGGACGAACTTTTGTGTTTCCACCCGGATGTTGCCGAGCAGCGGGTTGTGGACGGATTCCCCATCACCGGGGACCAGCTGGCGGCTGCTACGGGTTCTGATCCTACCCTCTCCCGGGTTTTACGCTGTATTCAGGAGGGTTGGCCAGATCATCCGTCCGCTCTGACTTCTGATCTGTTGCAGAATTACTACGCTTTGCGTTACCGCCTCACGTCTAGGGATGGTGTTATCCTCCTTTCCACAGACAATGCTATGCCGCGTGTTGTGATACTTGCGTTTTTGCGTGCTTTGGTCTTGCACCTCCTTCACCAAGGACACTGGGGTGTCTCTCGCATCAAATCTCTGGCGTGCCGTCATGTGTACTGGCCCAGCATTGACTCTGAAATCACACATATGGTCGCTGCCTGCGGCCCTTGTGCTTCACAGGCCGCCACCCCGAAGTCATCTTCGTCACCATGGCCTTCACCTGAGAAGCCCTGGGAGCGTATTCATGCTGACTTTGCGGGACCTTTTTTAGGTACTTATTGGCTTCTCGTTATTGACGCCTACTCTTGACTTTCCTTTCATTGTCCGTTGCACATCGCCTACCACCGCGGCAACCACCAATGCTCTAGCTCGCATTTTCTCTTTGGAAGGCCTTCCCTCTATTCTTGTTACTGATAATGGTCCGCAATTTGCCTCTTCCGATTTTGTGGATTTTTGTGCCCGTCACGGCGTCATGCACGTCACGGCCCCTTCGTTCCATCACCAGACAAACGGTGAGGCTGAACGACTGGTCCGCACATTTAAGGCTCAGATGAGGAAACTCCTGACTTCTTCTGCTGCTGATGATGTGCTTCTCCAATTTCTGGCTTCTTACCGTTTCACCCCCATGGGAGACCACAGCCCGGCTGAGCTCTTACATGGCCGACAGCCCCGCACACTACTTCATCTTCTGTGGCCTTCCACCTCACAGCCACAGGTGCCGCTTGGCCGGTTCACCGCCGGCGACCTTGTATGTGTACAGGCGGTAGAAATGGAGTCCTGGCTGCATCTTCTGTCACCGTGGCCAACGCCTGTATGAAATCCAGACAGACACAGGTGTTGCAGTGTGTCATTCGGACCAGCTTCGACCTCGTGTGCCGGCAACGCCTGTTCCGAATGTCGCTACGCCACCTTCGGCTCTACCTGACGCTCGGGATCTTGGAATCTCTCATTATTCACAACGCAGCCCTCTTACCATCATCACGGGGCCAGCACAAGAACTGATGCCACCAGGAGACGTGTCCATGCAGCAACCAGATGACCATCATCTGTCGGAGCAACTCTACTCGCCTCCTTCTCTTACGGACGCCGACACATCGCCCATGTTCCCTGTTATAACAACCGGACTTGCCGCAATGGGCAGATTGGGGCACGGGGCCCCAGCAGATTCGACCCCCATGGCTCCTGTCATCTCGACCTGTTATCATCGGGGACACTTCCATCTGTACGGGAAGCCTCCTCCTTGAGACTTTACGGGCAGTCAAACAACACCTATGGACGTTAGCAATCTACAGGCCACCTCCATCAAGACCAGAGCAAAAAATTCAAAGGAGGGGAAAAGTGTTGTGACTCGCCGATCTTTCAAAGTTCCGCCACGCAGTTACGTGCCTCTTTTACATGTGGCGGCTGTCTGTCAGCCATGCAGCAGCCACGCCACCTAAGCGGCCAGCCAGCCACCGGCCTCTAGACTTGGACTCAGTGCTGATTTGACTGTTCAGGTGTACACACGTCTTACTTTGTTTATGTGATCTGTGACTTACATGTATTGTGTTCTCCTAGAAATATATTTGTTCAACTTGACGTTATAACAGTAATGGTCCCATTCTTGCTTTTAACCTACATAAACAATCTTTCAATGACTTTAATAGATGGTTCAAAAACTATGTTTGATGATGACACTATCATACTAATCAACTGTCTAAAATGAACCTTACTAGACACAACTCAGATAACCGGTGAACAGTTCCATAACTGGTTCATGCAAATGATTCACATCTTAATCTCAGAAAGATTCATATTGTGTAATTTTGAGTAAAGAAAAATGACCTGCTTGCACCAGAAGTAGACATTAATGGTCACACAATGAATGGAACACTGAGTGTAAAATGCCAAGGGGTCCACTTGAATGACATGTTCAAATGGTGTCAAAACACAGATAAACTAATGAAGAAGCTCTGTTCAATACGTCTGATGTTTGAAGTATCTAATTTCCACTCTCTTATCTTGCAAATTCTCTTCTATGGCAGTGCACTTCAGAATTAATGAAGTATTTATTCAAGAGAAGTGAACAGTAAGCGTACTGTCAGAAGTAGCTAGCTCCAAATCTTTTACAGTCCTTTTTAAGAGTCTTGGAATACTCATGCTCACTCCCATTTACATTTATTTACTCAGTAATGATTTTAGTTTCTGACAATAAAAATCAGTTTAATCTGAATTGTGATCTTCAAAATCACAACAGAAGCTCACAAAATAAATGTCATGGGCACTTTGCTTTCTTGTCTAGAGTTCACAGTGCAGTTATGTAATCAGGTACAAACATATTCAATCAAGAAACTGAGGATCTCAATCAGTTCAAAAGATAACTAAAAATTTATATCACCAGCCACTATCCTGATGTCCAGGTGGAGCTTCAAGGAATCCTCAGAACCTTAGGCCCCCTACAAAACCTTTCACCTGACTCCATCAACCTCCTGATCCCACTGACACCCCGCACCCCTACCTTCTACCTTCTTCCTAAAATTCACAAACCCAATCATCCCGGCCGCCCCATTGTAGCTGGTTACCAAGCCCCCACAGAACGTATCTCTGCCTACGTAGATCAACACCTTCAACCCATTACATGCAGTCTCCCATCCTTCATCAAAGACACCAACCACTTTCTCGAACGCCTGGAATCCTTACCCAGTCTGTTACCCCCGGAAACCATCCTTGTAACCATTGATGCCACTTCCTTATACACAAATATTCCGCATGTCCAGGGCCTCACTGCGATGCAGCACTTCCTTTCACGCCGATCACCTGCCACCCTGCCTAAAACCTCTTTCCTCATTATCTTAGCCAGCTTCATCCTGACCCACAACTTCTTCACTTTTGAAGGCCAGACATACCAACAATTAAAGGGAACAGCCATGGGTACCAGGATGGCCCCCTCGTACGCCAATCTATTCATGGGTCGCTTAGAGGAAGCCTTCTTGGTTACCAAGGCCTGCAAACCCAAAGTTTGGTACAGATTTATTGATGACATCTTCATGATCTGGACTCACAGTGAAGAAGAACTCCTGAATTTCCTCTCCAACGTCAACTGCTTTGGTTCCATCAGATTCACCTGGTTCTACTCTAAATCCCATGCCACTTTCCTTGACGTTGACCTCCATCTGTCCAATGGCCAGCTTCACACGTCCGTCCACATCAAACCCACCAACAAGCAACAGTACCTCCATTATGACAGCTGCCACCCATTCCACATCAAACGGTCCCTTCCCTACAGCCTAGATCTTCGTGGCAAACGATCTGCTCCAGTCCGGAATCCCTGAACCATTACACCAACAATCTGAAAACAGCTTTCGCATCCCGCAGCTACCCTCCTGACCTGATACAGAAGCAAATAACCAGACCCACTTCCTCACCCCTTCAAACCCAGAATCTCCCACAGAAGAACCCCAAAAGTGCCCCACTTGTGACAGGATACTTTCCGGGACTGGATCAGACTCTGCATGTGGCTCTCCAGCAGGGATACTTCCTCAAATCCTGCCCTGAAATGAGATCCATCCTTCATGAAATCCTCCCCACTCCACCAAGAGTGTCTTTCAGCCGTCCACCTAACCTTCATAACTTCTTGGTTCATCCCTATGAAATCCCAAAACCACCTTCCCTACCCTCTGGCTCCTACCCTTGCAACCGCCCCTGGTGTAAAACCTGTCCCATGCACCCTCCCACCACCACCTACTCCAGTCCTGTAACCCGGAAGGTGTACACGATTAAAGGCAGAGCCACATGTGAAAGCACCCACGTGATTTACCAACTGACCTGCCTACACTGTGAAGCTTTCTATGTGGGAATGATCAGCAACAAACTGTCCATTTGCATGAATGGACACAGGCAGACAGTGTTTGTTGGTAATGAGGATCACCCTGTGGCTAAACATGCCTTGGTGCACGGCCAGCACATCTTGGCACAGTGTTACACCGTCCGGGTTATCTGGATACCTCCCACTAACACCAACCTGTCAGAACTCCGGAGATGGGAACTTGCCCTTCAATATATCCTCTCTTCTCGTTATCGGCCAGGCCTCAACCCCCGCTAATTTCAAGTTGCCGCCACTCATACCTCACCTGTCTTTCAACAATATCTTTGCCTCTTTACTTCCGCCTCGACTGACATCTCTGCCCAAACTCTTTGCCTTTACAAATGTCTGCTTGTGTCTGTGTATGTGCAGATGGATATGTGTATGTTTGTGTTTGTTTGTGTGTCTATCGACCTGCCAGCGCTTTTGTTTGGTAATTCTCATCATCTTTGTTTTTAGATATATTTTTCCCATGTGGAATGTTTCCCTCTATTTTATATACACTCCTGGAAATTGAAATAAGAACACCGTGAATTCATTGTCCCAGGAAGGGGAAACTTTACTGACACATTTTTGGGGTCAGATACATCACATGATCACACTGACAGAACCACAGGCACATAGACACAGGCAACGGAGCATGCACAATGTCGGCACTAGTACAGTGTATATCCACCTTTCGCAGCAATGCAGGCTGCTATTCTCCCATGGAGACGATCGTAGAGATGCTGGATGTAGTCCTGTGGAACGGCTTGCCATGCCATTTCCACCTGGCGCCTCAGTTGGACCAGCGTTCGTGCTGGACGTGCAGACTGCGTGAGACGACGCTTCATCCAGTCCCAAACATGCTCAATGGGGGACAGATCCGGAGATCTTGCTGGCCAGGGTAGTTGACTTACACCTTCTAGAGCACGTTGGGTGGCACAGGATACATGCGGACGTGCATTGTCCTGTTGGAACAGCAAGTTCCCTTGCCGGTCTAGGAATGGTAGAACGATGGGTTCGATGACGGTTTGGATGTACCGTGCACTATTCAGTGTCCCCTCGACGATCACCAGTGGTGTACGGCCAGTGTAGGAGATCGCTCCCCACACCATGATGCCGGGTGTTGGCCCTGTGTGCCTCGGTCGTATGCAGTCCTGATTGTGGCGCTCACCTGCACGGCGCCAAACACGCATACGACCATCATTGGCACCAAGGCAGAAGCGACTCTCATCGCTGAAGATGACACGTCTCCATTCGTCCCTCCATTCACGCCTGTCGCGACACCACTGGAGGCGGGCTGCACAATGTTGGGGCGTGAGCGGAAGACGGCCTAACGGTGTGCGGGACCGTAGCCCAGCTTCATGGAGACGGTTGCGAATGGTCCTCGCCGATACCCCAGGAGCAACAGTGTCCCTAATTTGCTGGGAAGTGGCGGTGCGGTCCCCTACGGCACTGCGTAGGATCCTACGGTCTTGGCGTGCATCCGTACGTCGCTGCGGTCCGGTCCCAGGTCGACGGGCACGTGCACCTTCCGCCGACCACTGGCGACAACATCGATGTACTGTGGAGACCTCACGCCCCACGTGTTGAGCAATTCGGTGGTACGTCCACCCGGCCTCCCGCATGCCCACTATACGCCCTTGCTCAAAGTCCGTCAACTGCACATACGGTTCACGTCCACGCTGTCGCGGCATGCTACCAGTGTTAAAGACTGCGATGGAGCTCCGTATGCCACGGCAAACTGGCTGACACTGACGGCGGCGATGCACAAATGCTGCGCAGCTAGCGCCATTCGACAGCCAACACCGCGGTTCCTGGTGTGTCCGCTGTGCCATGCGTGTGATCATTGCTTGTACAGCCCTCTCGCAGTGTCCGGAGCAAGTATGGTGGGTCTGACACACCGGTGTCAATGTGTTCTTTTTTCCATTTCCAGGAGTGTATATACAATAAAACAAAGATGATGTGACTTACCAAACGAAAGCGCTGACAGGTTGATAGACACACAAACATACACACAAAATTCAAGCTTTCGCAACCAACGGTTGCTTCATCAGGAAAGAGGGAAGGAGAGGGAAAGACAAAAGGATGTGGGTTTTAAGGTAGAGGGTAAAGAGTCATTCCAATTCCGGGAGCGGAAAGACTTACCTTAGGGGGAAAAAAGGACAGGTGTACACTCGCGCGCGCGCGCAGCACACACACACACACACACACACACACACACACACACAGCACATATCCATGTATGTGTATGTGCGGACGGATATGTGTGTGTGTGTGTGTGTGTGTGTGTGTGTGTGTGTGTGTGTGTGTGTGTGTGCGCGCGCGCGAGTGTACGCCTGTCCTTTTTTTCCCCTAAGGTAAGTCTTTCCGCTCCCGGGATTGGAATGACTCTAGAAAGCAGGAAGGAGGAGCTGGACAGAGAAAGGGGCCAGGAGGAGATGGAAGGGGGGGGGGGGGGGGCAGGATGATATGGACAAAGAGAGGGGAGGAGAGGGTGGCCAGAGACAGGGAGGAGAAGAAGATTAGTTGTATATCCAATTTCTCATACATATTAGATTGTGAGCTTCCTCTTTTCTTTCTTTACCATTTAACCAGACTGAGTCATAGCAACATGTGGCTGGGTACAGCTAGTAAAAATATAAAAACAACAGGGGGGGAGGGACGGGGGGGGGATGGGTTTGGGGGGAGGGTAGGGAGTCATTCCGGTCCCGGGGGTGGGGGGCTTGCCTTGGGGGGGGGGGGGGGGGGGACGAGTGTGCACTCGCATGGGCGTGCGTGTCCGTCCCGTCCACACATATAAAGACACAAGCTTGTGTCTTTATATGTGTGGATGTGTGTGTGTGTGTGTGTGTGTGTGTGTGTGTGTGTGTGTACTCGTCCTTTTTTTCCCCCTAGGGTGAGTCTTTCCGCTCCCGGGATTGGAATGACTCCTTACCCTCTCCCTTGAAACCGACATCCTTTCGTCTTTCCCTCTCCTTCCCTCTTTCCTGGCGGGGCGGCCGTTGGTTGCGAGGGCTGGAATTTTGTGTGTATGTTTGTGTTTGTTTGTGTGTCTATCGACCTGCCAGCGCTTTTGTTTGGTAAGTCTCATCATCTTTGTTTTTAGATATATTTTTCCCACGTGGAATGTTTCCCTCTATTATACACTGCATATGCAGAAATACATACCAATTTCCTCTGAAAAATACCAATGTAATTAAGTCCACATTAAGCTACTAATTGGAGATTAATGACAGCTACTTAATACAACTGAGGAAACAGCAGCTTTCTTTCTAATTTACTACATTACACATATCTATCATAAGCACAAAGAGCATCGAGCACTATAGTGATAGTTTAACGGTGTACAGATTAAGTTTCTATGATTTGCTTGTCTTTTGTTAATGTCTACCTTGACTTGTTCAACTTCCTTGAAAATTATCCTTCATGGGACACAATGTATCAACGAATGAATGGTAATATGGAAATATGCATTCCTGGAGCTGAAAACAATTAAGACTACTCAAAGTGAGCTAAACATGAGGGCCTGACTTAATTTCCATAAGGTTTTGCACTAAGCACGTTGGAGACATGGCCCCTTTTATAACTCATATTTATTCAGAATCTCTTGCACAATGAATAGTTCCATGTCACTAGAAAAAGAGTATTGGCTGTCCTTCCACTACCAATCAGAAAGTCTTTGCATGTGGCCACCGAATTTGGCCAATCCTGCAACCAAGAAAGATAAAAGAAGGGATGCACAAAATTTCAGACCAATATGTTTAACACTGACTGTTGTTAAATCCTAGAGCATACTACAAACATTATGGAATCAATTGAGAAAAAAAAAGTTTATCTCACAGAATCAGTACTGGTTCAGAAAAATTCACTAACGTGCAACACAAGTCGCTCTTTTCACACACAATGATTTGCAAATAACACAAGCAGGTAAAGATTTAGATTCTGTGTTCTTATACTTCCACAAAGGTGTTTAGTACTGTTCCACACTATTCACTGTTTATTAAGATAGATCACACAAAAATCTTAAGGAGACTATGATAGATATATAGGGTACAATGACGTTGCATCTCCTGTTTTTAATTGCATCCCTTCTGAGTAGATATTTATAGAGTTTTCTCATGTGTACTGCTTACATACTTGATACTATGCCACCAGCTGTGAAATATTTTGCTGCTACTACTGCTTACTGAGGAAAAATCCAACTTCCTGTCTGTAATAGTGTTGAAGACTCTGCAGTGATTCAACTTGGCAGTCAGAATCAAGTACATCCAACTTGGGGTAAATGTTTCAAGTAATTAAAAAAATTTAGTTGTTTGTAATATTCATGTTCTGCACAAGGACTGGTTACAATAATTCATCACATTTGCAAAATCCCATCATGATATGCAACACCCATAAAACAGTAACATTAGTTCATCTTTAAACTGCCATCCATATATTTTTTGTATTAAAAAGTTGTACCCTTTCCACAAAGCTATTATGGTCCTCTCAGAAATATCCACAAATTATGGAATAGTTGAAATACTGGTCTGCTATTTCATGCTAAAAGCATACCATGTACTTGAGAAACCCATAGTATTATGTTCTGATAATTCTTAACAAAATTATGCAGATATTTATACATTCAATTCCAGTGATGAGTCTTCAAGAGTTTTTAAAATGGCCAATCAATGACTGCTGCACATCCACCCCACAAATGGTTATAGGGACACCACTGCCAAAGAAAAAGAAATACAAGCCTGTTACATTGCTGAAATAACCATATGGCCAGTGTTCAAGTATGGAACTTTCTCAATAGAGTATGTCCCTCAGTTTCACGAATCTGCAGTTGATGCTATGGGTAATATTAATTCTCCTTTTAACAATGTTGTCTTAATAATGGGCATCTTTATTCAATATACTCATCATGAGAAGTTTAAATATTTTCAACAAATATATTAAAATCTTTCTACAGTTGTCCTGAATGGATTCACATTACAGCCATGAAAGTGACAAGGTTACAATTAAGATTTTGATACATCCATTTTCTTCCCCAGTGAAACAGATTATCATGCTTCCCTTTTGTTGGGTTATTAAAATCACTTTAGTGTGGGAATTGCAAGTAACAGTGAAATCAAAGAAGAATACGCATTATTACAACATTTCATTTGCCACCAATGAAATCTGACAAGAGTGTCTTCAATGAATGTCAGCTTAGGCTCACTATTACCTTCCACATATCAATAGACTCACTATCCCCCTCCAAGTATGAATGGTTTAGTGTTAATATGCACAAAACATTCAGAGTGTGTCACCACTGGAGCATTGTGCGACCATTCCAGTACTGGGGTCTTCACAAGGTCAGGCGCAGTTAGTATGTCATATCAACATTCAACATCATAACAAAAAGATATATTATTACCCACCACAAACATGACACACAGAGCTGTAGACAGGCACAACTATAAGACAGTTACACATTGGCTTTCAGCCAAAGCCTTCATCAGAAAAGGAAACACACACACACACACACACACACACACACACACACACACACACACACACACATTTTTATTCACACAAACAAGTACACCTCATACACACGATTGCCATCTCTGGCAGCACAGACTGGACTGAAACTGTCATACAGAACAAAAGCAGCAGTCTGAAGGGGCAGGAGAGGGGAAGAGGAAGGGATAGCAGGATATGGGTTGGGGAAGAGAAGAGTGTTGTCTGGCAGATTGTGCAGAGACTAGACTACCAAAAGGTGCAGCATCGGGAGGCTGTGGGGGAGTAAGGTGGCAAAAGAAGAGGGATAGAGGAATGGAGAAGGGGAAGGGGAAAGCTAGATGAGTGTGTTGGCAGCACACAAAACAAAGAGGGTGGGAGATGAGGATACGAAGCAGGTGACAGGACAGAGGGGATGGAAACTGTTGGGTGGAGGGTGCAGGGACAGTAGGTTACCATAGGCTGAGGCCAGGATAATTTCGGGAGGAGATAATGTGTTGTATGGGATAGGAGTTATGCTTCTGGAAAGAAAACATGCACAATGGAATACCAGACTTTAAAAAAAAAAAATCTGCTGACATGGAATGCGAAGAGGCACATGAGAGAGTAATAGAACACAATTATGAGTAAGAAACAAAAGTAAAAACTATACGGTTTTACAAATGTGGCAATTTTTTTTGTTCATTTACCTTTTGTACGAAGCTATACACGGAGAAGAGTCAATACATTTGTTGAGGTATAACTTCCATTTTAACGAGAGGCTGATGCCAGAATATACTTTACAGTGACATGTATACGGTTCTACTGCAGAATAATTTTCTGTCCTACCTTGGCAATGAGAATGGAGCACACAATCTTTCGCAAAGTCCAATGAGCAATTCTCTGAGCACCACAATATATTTTGTTCTGCACCTTTCACAAACACAGATGATAAATTTTCAGTTAACTGTCTGTTCTCTCTTTCAATAAATTCTCTTTCTTCATTACTCTTAAATAACCGCGCACTCTCCAGACCTCCCCTCTCAGAGTACTGGGTAGTAGCTCTACGTTTCACACTTTGAATATTTCTGTTGTCATGGAATACTGTTTCACTATTAGTACACTGTACTTCATCCACAACGTCTTTTCTTTTTGATGTCTGGGGCGTTTTTGGCACCAATGAGGAACATGCACAATCAACAGTTTTTCCAGGACATTCCTGCGTTATTTTGGTTTCTTCCTTTTTCTGCAGTATTTTCTCACCATGTAACATCTCTGAATATTGTTTTACACTACAATACATTTTTGTGTCAGCTTTACAATTATTTTCAAAGCCCTGGGAATGGCCATCATGGTGCATTTTAATGACATCTGGTATATTACTACCATAAATTCTCCTACTGTCAGGATCGGCAATCAGATTTTTGCTATAAGATTTATTTTCAATGATTTGATATTCCACTGTAACATCCGTAGAATTGGTGCTTTGCTCCTGGTTCTGAAATGATAAAATTGTTATGTTAGTGACAATAATTTTCCAACAAGATTTAGTAAATAAATATATTGTATCATATGAAGAATTTTTTATGATCTGGAGTACCCTCATGCTAATTTTCTGAGTGGCTCAATTGTGCACTGTATTTTTTTCAGTTCAAGTAATCGGAAATATAAAAATGCTTGTTCTACTTACAGAAGAGACAGTGGGCACAATCAAAGATCCAGTGGAGAGTGTCTCAGAATTTTCCCCTGTTATTCTTGAAGCTGCAGCATTCACAGAAAGGCTATGTTGGTGCAAGTTACTGACAGGAAGTTTGTCCTCTAAGCTGACACCAGAGAGACTGTCTGCTGCAAAAGAACTGTCATAATTAGCAATTCTAACAGATAAAAAACAAATAATGTAGATGGAGGCAATTGAATTCCAGTTCATTATTAAAATTTTAATAAACACTGAGTTCTGTACTCGGAACATGACAGATATAGAAATTAACAGATATATAAATTAATGACATATTTTACTGCTTTGCACACTGCTAAATACGTTGTACATTTCCCTGCCTCTTTTTTTCTGAGTCTGGCACAACGTACTGATAAAAATGAAATTAATGAAGCTGCAATGGCATGAAATGATATCAGTACACTCCATTCAGATGCACTGAACCTGCAACGTTTCCCATCAACTCCATTCCCCCCACTAGTACTATTCTTACATACGCCATGGAGAACCCTCTACTGGCAGTGATCAGAAATCATAGGTAAAAACATCAGTGACAATGATAGTTTGGGCCAAGTCTGGTTGTGTTATCAGATTGCCTTATGATTAAGGTGAATGTAGTATAAAGTGCTGATACAACCCCAACTGTCTCTCAAAGTTGGCAATGGCAATGCAAGTTTCCATCAGACACCGACAGTAATTGTGCGGGATCTGGCAGACCCAATGGTGTGTGTCTGCTGAGCCACACCTCCTGCAGCTCTGCTGCTGCAATATAGGACCCCCGGCAGCAGCCACACGGCCCACTCTCACTCCGAGCCACTTCACTAAGTGATGCTATGCAGACATCACCTAGCTGCAACTCTGACACCACTGTTCGTGTTTTAGTTCAAAGATCCACATACTTGTCACTACTGTATTAGCTGGACTCTGTTTCTTGCTGCATTATTTGCGCTTGGAGAAAGCTACCACTTAAGTAAAGCTTTTGTTTACTGTATTTGCTTATTTGCTCATCATTTCTACACCCGTCCAGCTTTCCCACAATGACAGCTGCTGCACCACTCTGTAGCCCACCTCTCCTCACCAGTGTGTATTAAGTGATCCGCAACAGTGAATGATCAAGGTAAGCAGGAAGTTCAACTTGAACGAGCCTGCGGATCATAATGAAAAAAGGGACAACACACCAGTTAAGTTAGATAACAATGCCACTGGTGGTAGAACAGTCCGGTCAGTCAGAGAAGACATTATAGTTCATGGAGATGATAAGATTGATCCAGACAAAAAAGAAGAAAATGCAGAAGGAAATGATACAAGAGTATTAGAAGATGTGGTTCTGAGTGTTTCAAGCTTTTATAATAGTGAGTTACTGAATGGCCTTCCAGCAATATTTGAAGTAGTGGCAAATGTACATGCAGGAAAGAGTAGATTTGTGGGGGCAGTATCAACAACAGAAATTGTATTACCAGGAGATATAAGGCACACATCAGTAGGAGAAGGAAGTATGCAGATAAGTCCACTCAAAATTGAACTGAATAAGACAAGGAATGGTCCAAATGTCAACGGGCAGGAAGGTAATTTTAATGACATAGTCTGCAGCACAATATGACAACACTAACTTAGCACATGCTGCTTCATTTACGTAGACTGCGTGGTCTGCAAAGATTTTTGTTTTGTTTTCCTGTAATAGAGTTTTTACATTCATAAATTACAACACTTTCTAAACTTTTCACACTAATTAAGGCCATCGAAGGGTGGTCTTTTCTGAATGTACTTCTGACTAAAAAATGATTCCAGCAGCTGGAGTCCAAGGTCCCTGTTAAACATGTTTTTTGTGTTCTAGTAATGATATTTCCATAGATACTTTCATCCCTTAACCACATACTTCTTTATATCTAACTGAGAAGTGAAATACCAATTTTCATAGATTTGGCTTCAAAATTTTTAATATAAGAAATATTATTTTAAAAATTTTCATCCCCTTAGATGCTGAATTTACAAAAGCTGTGAAACATGTTTACTTTATTTTATTTTATTTCTTACAGAGATGCCAAATACAAATTTCCATAGATTTAGCTTTGAAAATGCTTTCATAATGATATAATTTCATAAAACTTTTCATCCCGTATTCCACTCCATTATGGGGCTGAATTTCTATTTGTGATTACTTATTGTCATTTTTTCATTTGGAGATAGTGAGTGGGGCTGTGGACATTAGAAAATCGAGTGCCAAGTCGAGAAATCAGAACCATTTCCAACATATTCTTCTGTTTGACTTTCAAATGATAGATCACAGCAACAACAGAGGGATGAAAGCTGCTGAGGCAGTCAGAAACATTTGTGCAGTGTATGGGCATAATGCCACTAGACAGAGCATGCCAAGAAAATGATTTTCTCATTTTAAGGATCATGGTTTTGATGTTAGGGATTCTTGGAGTTCAGGAATTGTTTAAATGCAATGATCCACAGTAGTGTACTCAAGAACTATCAAATATGATGGACTGTGATCATGCCACCATCATGCAACAGTTGCATGCAATGACAAAGGATAAAAAATCAGGTGTGTGGGTACTGCATGCTCTAAGCCAAAATCACAAAAATCAACACGTGGCCATGTGTGTATCTCTGCTTGCTCGTCATCAACTGGTTTGTGAACAACACGGACTGTTCCTATCCTGTATCATTAGTGATGAGAAATGGCATCTTTATGCTAATGTATCAAAATGAAATCAATGGCTGCACCCAAACAAAGCAGCAAATACCCACACAAAGACCCGTGTGTATCCACAAAAGATAATGTCATACATATGGTGGAATAGTGGCAGTGTGGAGTACTACCAAACTGTTTCAATGGGGTGCAACCCTCATTGCTGACCTTTATTGTCAACAACTGAGATGTCTTGCACTCGAAAACCAAGAAAAATGAACAGGAAGACAACATAAAGTTATATACATACACTGGAGTTGGAGTGGGAAGTCATTCCGCAACTACATTATTCTTGCACCCTCATATTTTCTTTTTTTCTGCTCTCTATCAAACAACCCACACCGAAATTCCTTTCCCAATGAGATTGAGCTCGAAATGTGGCTAAAATACTTCTTTCTCTAAGAACCACAATTTTTTTACAGTTGCGGAATCAAAAAGTTACACTATTGTTGGCAGACCGTTGCAAATAGGGAAGGAGAATACATTATTGATGACTAAAGTCTCTTTAAGTGTATCAGTTGTGTTCATTAAACTTCTGGAAACACACTACAACCTTTTGCAACAACTAAATACAGGTACTTTTTGTCTGAATGTAAGTATTGGCCAGCAGTTCTGTCTCATAAGAAAGCTTTTATTTTCTTTAGCGAATTTTCAAATTGATACACTTAACTAATCAGCTAGTAATATAACCACATCGTATTTCTGTGTCAGTTGTTACATGTGTAGGTTTTGGTTTTGCAACTTTTGGTTCTACCACACAAGAATATTGTATACCATACCACCACAATGGCTGAAAATGGATGTAAAGAAATAAATTGAGCTTCTACACACCTCAAAACTACGTACTCTGGACTTGAACTTCAATTTTTCTTTTTTTTTGTGAGCAATGATATATCAACTGAACTATCAAAACACACCTCTCAGTCTGACTAAGGTAAACTGAAGTAAATGGAGATACTTGAGGGGCCACATAAATCTGAGAGCTGTTTTAGTGGCAACACATTGACACTCTAAGACAAAAAAACGATGCACCGTGAAGGAATTATGCAAATTGGTCACAAATAGATATTCACACAGGTATCAATGGAAAATGGAAAATTGTAAAATTTGGTGGCAGATGGATGGATGTGTGATGCTGCAGCGCAATGTCACTGTGCAGCTTGCAGTGATAGTAAGCAGGGGACATGTCAATACCAGGGAATAACATCTTTGAGAATTTCATTCCGTGTATCCAGTTTGACAGTAACTATGCCTCGCAGACAGGCACGGGAACAATATACACAGATGTCAGCATTAGAGAGGGTGTGTAGTTGAGCTCAAAGAAGCCAGTCGGTGTAGTTGGCAAATCAGTTGATACTTGAATAGGAGTGATGCCCCTATTTGACAATGTTAGCAGCAATGGGTGAACCATGGCTGGGCACAGCATTGAGAAGGAAGGGCTAGACCTAGAGAGGCGACAGAGCATGAGGATTGAGCAGTTGTCAGTGAGGCACTAACAGCTCTGGATTTGGTGCTGCAATGAGCACAAGGACCATTAATAGGCAGCCCACAGAAAGTGGCTGAGCTCACAGTGCCCCTTGCACTGACTACCGTTGACCTCTGAACACCAACAAGCCTGTTTGCAGTGGTGTCGGGTACATTCAGCCTGAAATCACATTGACAGTAGTAGAACTGTCTTCAGTGATGAGTCCCGCTTCAAACTGAGCTCCAATGACCTGTGAAGAAGTGTCTGAGTACAACTAGAACAGTGATGGGATACCATCCTGATTGTTGCCTGCCATACAGTGACAGCCAGAAGTGATGGTCTGGGGTGCCATTTCATTTCATAGCAGCATCCCTTTGGTTATCATCCATGGCACCCTTACAGCACAGCAGTACATTGACATATTCTACACCTTATTTTGTTGTCCTTCATGGCAAGCCATCCTGGGCTTACATTTCAGCATTCACGTTTTTCACGCATGAGAGTTTCTATTGCTTGTCTTCTTGCTTGTCAAACTGTACCCTGGCCAGAAAGGTCACTGGGTCTCTCCCCAACTGAGAACTTCTGGAGTATTATGTTCAGGACCTTCCAACCAGGTCAGGATTTTGATGATCTAATGCACCAGTTGGACAGAATTTGGCATGATACCCGTCAGGAGGACATCCACCAACTCTATCAATCAAAATGCCAAACCGAATAACTGCCTGCATAAGCACCACAGGTGGACACATGCATTAGTGACTTGCTCAATTTGTGAAGTTCTTTCTCTTGAATAAATCCTCCAATTTTTCTGACGTTGTAGTCATTTGTTTGCCTGTAAATGTATATCACTTCCATCCTATTTGAATAATTCCTTCTTTGTGTACTTTTTTTTCTTTTTCTTCCTTAGACTGTATTACTAATTACAAGAATAACACTTGTTGTGTAACCTGCTGTTCATTAGAACATCGTGTTCCACTGTGTTTTCTTACAGTAACCAAAGGTGATGGTGTTCTATGTTAACTTGGCGCAGCGTAAAAAAAACTGTGTGCACCCTCGTATCTGTATGCACAGAAAGTGCGGACATTATATGGACATGCAGCAGCCAAAATCCACAATCAAATATGAAAAAAGAAGGTCACTGGTTATGGATGATGGGTGGTACATATGGAAGGTGTGGTGAACTCCTCACAACAAGAGGGTCAACAACATTTTCAAGGGCCAGAACAAATAAAGACAGTCTTTGAACTGATTTATTCTGATGGTCGACATTCCTTAAAATGCTTCAATGTATGTTGAGTTAAATGATTGTCATTATTCAGAATGTTACTGTAAAGTGGATCTGTCATTTGTTTGACCTGAGTTGTTCAAAAATAGAAGAATCATTGAAGAAAGTAGTAAACTGATAATTTCAGTACAGCTGAGTCGTGAAGAGTTTTCTTTCAGCACCGCATTACAGAAAGAAGTAGTCCAACGAAATCTAGTTCATTCATGGCCTTGATGCAGAACAGCTGGACTATGAGAACTTTTAGAGAAGCATCAGTTATTAGCTACAAGAATTAGCATACACAACTATCCATTTCACTCCATGTGGAGACCTCACAGTGTGTCGGAAGTGTGGTGTATAACTGAAAAAGAAACTTTAAAAAGAAAATTGAACAAATTTTGAAGATATTTTAACAAAATATTAAGAAGAAATGAGATGTTGCTTTGAGCAACAATGAATCAACAAGAGAACTTATAAAGTGACACAAATTTCAAGGTGTTATAGAAGAAAAGTTATCCAAAATTTTCTTGAACAAATATTTCGAGACGTTAATTGTAATTTCATGGATGAAATAGTTGTGGAAACTTGTGAACACCAGCCAGAACGACTGCAATGGAGTATGTGCAACATGAACATTGAACACGTACTACATACTTTTGCAATCTAAAAATAAATTCACGATGGGATTGGAGAAGATAGCCACCTTTGTAAATGACATCTGGTTATGAGCCAATGCATATTTCGAGGCTACGGCATTGCTTCATGGTCCAGCAGCAGTAGTTCATCAATAGCCTGCACAGCTCTGCGACACATTGCAGCCAGCTGCAGCCCATTGGCAACACAACACGCTGATCACTGGCAGCACATCGGCTATGAATCAGCAGTTTGCTGTCAACAATCACCAGCATGCAGTTCACATCATCCGGTGAGTTAAATACAAACATTTTATGTCCACAGTACTGGCAGTGAAACTTTGTGACAAATGGAACAGTGAGATTTTGCGTCATAATTTTGTTTCAGTTATCAGTGATTAATTACTTCAACTATAAGTTTATATTATAATAGATTTAACATAAGCTGGTCATTATGCATGTATGGAAGCAAAAGCAGTGGAATCCATGGCACCATCAGAAATGCCTACATGGCTTTCAAAATTAACAACTAGTCTTACGAACACATTAGAAGCTAATGGTAAAAGATTACAAATATTAAGAACACTAAAGTGAATTTACAAGAAGGGTATATTAAGCAATTAGAGGAAAACATAAATAAGAAAGTGCAGAAAACCTTTAAAACAAAATTTCTGTCTCATACAATAACACAAGAAATGAGAGTAGATTCTTTAGAAAATAAAGTCAGTACTTTAACCGAAAGTCAACCAGCAACAGTAGATACAGTACTACAGTGACTACTAAACTTAAAGGTCATTTTACAGAGTTCAAGGAGAATTTCCAAGTAGTAAGTGATGAAATCTCAATGATGCAAGAAAGAGATTAAACCACAGAAAGCTAGTAGGCATTAAATCCAGATACTACCTTAACCAGTTTAGAGCAACAACTGCACAATTTCGTACAGCAAAAGATACAAGACATTGTGGAATCTTTTAGTGAGCATACTACTTCTATGGATAGTACTGCACAATAAAAAGAAAAATTTCAAAAATTGTGGGAGGCTTTAGAGAAAGCACAATCAGATACTGAAAAAAGAGGAACAATGCTAATGTAGGTGTGTCTAAAGAATAGCTGGAGGAATTCCCGCTAAGATCAGGTTTAAATTTATCCAAGTAAGTTCCTAAATTTAAATCTGAGGGCGAAGCACATCTTGTTTATTTTTTAGAAGTAGTTTCTAGATCATTCCCAAGTAAATGGGAAGACTCACAAAAAACAGGTTTTGCATTAGGTTATTTGATAGGAGATGCATCAGAATGTGGCAGTGCCCATTCTGAAGTCTTCAGATGATGGAATGATTTTGAAAGTGGTTTCAAAAGGAAATATTGGTCAGCTAGTACACAGGATAAATTAACATTTGACATACCTGAGCCAAAAATTGTAACAACAGTTAGGGCTCCTAAAAGAAATATGTGAAGATGGCATTAAGCAATGGACATGTATTTCTTAAAACTATTAGTCGAACTATTGTCATTCAGAAGAATGAAATTTATTAATAGTATATGCAGTGCAATGTTATGTGTTCTGCCCTATGTAGATGCACTGTATTTATTATTAGGGAGGAAATTGGTTTGATGGAAACATAGGCTGAGGAGACTTGAAATGTGTCTACACTCCTGACCCTGGAGGAGGCTATGTCATTTACTTCAGATGGCATCATGACTCATTATGGATGTGATGTACGTCACATGGCCTAGTGCAATACTGCAAGAACTTTCTCTTATTTAGCTAGAGATATACTATATTTTTCTATATATTATTTTTGTACTTAACTGTGGAGATATAGCCATGTTAACCTATTTGTTTATTTGTGTTAAAGAAAGGGAGGGAGCACAGAAAATTTGCCTTTCTGTAACTACAGAATGTGTTAAGACACTGATTGTACACTTGTATGTCACCTGCTTCTGCAATTCGTTTTGGTGGTATCTTTGGTTGGACTTTAACACACTTTAGCTTAAGGTCACTACTGCCTTGCAGGTGGTCATCTATGACAACAGAATAAAAATGAGGCTGAGAGACAATACTGACCATAAGAAAATTGAATAACAGCCACCTCCTGATGTCAAAGAGTGGTTTCTGGTATTTTTAGACAAATGAATTGATTACTAATATGAAATACAAGTATGGCTGTTTTGGCATAAGTAGCCTTGTTAGTAAGTTGGGCACTGTGGAATTATAAGAGAGAAGAATTCATTAATGAATGTACTGATTGAAGAATTCACAATAAGACATTGACATTTAGACAAATACTTTGTTGGCACAGTTTATATGCATCAAGCTTTTGAGGGAGGAAAATGAGACACAAAAATGACAATGGTAAAGGAAATGACATATTAATTTGCAGCAGAGTAATAACAGATAATCAGAGAATGAGTGATGAAAACACCAACATCAAAAAACTACCCTTGTGAATATTCATGAGAGTGTAATTGTTGTAGAAGGAATGTAAAATAAACTTCAGTATTTTCGGGAAAAATATTTCTATATAGCTACGATAAGCAAACCTATAGCCTGTAGAGTCGAAGTTACTGAATTAATTTTGAGGTAGTGAGCTTGGATATACATAATACAGTATAAGACTAAAAAGCCAATAAAATTGGAATGGCAAAGGATATAGGTTGGTATCTAGGTACAATAAAGAAAGTTCTTCACATTATGTTACAATGTAACAGAATTAGATACTGTGCACACAATGTGTAATATAAGGTGAAGTGCACCCAGGACTGAAGTAAGTAGAAATGGGAAGGCAAACCCATGGGAAGGTGGTTTATACCATGGGTCATGTACATCAGAATGAAATGGGCTGCACGTTTACACTGAATGTTAGGGAATGTATTTGGGGCATTTACACTGATAAATAAATAAATAAAGACTGTTCAGTATCTACCCACAGACAGGTATTAATTTGTTATTTGTGAAACTAATGAAAGACTTTCTAGTGATAATTGGTCACGTAAATGAAGAACTCTCATTACGGTATAGGAATGTACCTGGATCAAGATGTACAGAGATGATTTAATGTATTTATATCATAAAACTTTTGAGATTGCAGTGTATACAGTTATAGGTGAATGTAAAGTGAACCAAGGACTTCCCTAATTATCTATATTCTAAATTACCTAAAGCATATTATGGTGAGTGCAAGGCACTAAACATCAGATGTATACAAGAGATTTATGTCAAATGTAAACTAACTACTGTAGTAGAATTTACATGAGAAGTCTACAAGAAATATACTGAATGATGTAACATAAAAGACAGTACATGTAATTGTAAAGGAGTAATATAATAATCTAATGTATACATTAATTCTCAACAAAAGAACTCAATAAACTCTTTTCCATAAACTGATGAAACATGCACTAATGGTGTTGCGGACTTTATGTTTGAATTGTATTAATAGTATAACAACATAGCACTTATATTCTTAGATAATAATTAAGTGACCTTTTGGATCCCACTATGTATAAAAAGCTTCAGAAGGATCCTACAACCAAAATTTTAAGAAATACCAATAAACTGGTAAAACAATCTTCTCCTTCTTTGGATGATAAAAACAACTCTGCATCCGGAAGCTTATCCACCCAGACTATATGGACTCCCAAAGGTACATAAACCACAGGTCCCATTGAGACTGATTGTAAGTGCTATGGGATCTCCAACACAAGAGGCAGCCAGATATCTTGCCTGCTTGCTGCAACCATACATTGGCAGAACGGACAGTTACATTAAAAACTTGAAAAACTGAGGGAGATTAATGTCAGCCCAAGTGACATTCTTGTGAGCTTTGATGTAGTGTCATTGTTTACCGTGGTGCCTGTAAATGAAGCAATTTCATATATATCAGATATTTTTCCGACTGACATAGTGGCTTTATTTAAACGCTGCCTGGCAACAAATTATTTCCAGTACAACAACGAGTTTTACGAACAGATCAACGGAGTGGCGATGAGAAGCCCTCTCAGCCCAGCCGTTGCCAATTTATTTATGGAGATCTTCAAACAGAAAGTGCTGCAGACTGCCAGAAAAAAGCCAGCTAAATGGTACCGCTATGCTGATGACACATTTGTAGTGTAGACTCAGGGTGAAGAAGAGCTGGATGTCTTCTTGGTGCATCTGAACAGTATTAACCCGAAGATACAGTATACGATGGAGAAAGAGAGCAACGGTCAACTCAATTTCCTGGATGTGTCAGTAATTAAACAGGTGGATGGGGCATTGGGCCACAAGGTATATAGAAAGAACACTCACATGGATCAATACCTCCCCAAGGAACCAAACCATCATCCTAGGCAATAAAGAGGTGTCACGAAAACCTTGGTGGACAGAGCTAACAACATCTGTGAGCCGGCTTACTTGCACGATGAACTTAATCACTTACAGTCAGCCTTCATGAAAAATGGATATACCAGCAAGGAAATTGATTGAGCCCTCCATCAAAGAAGAAAAGAAGCCACAAGTCCAGAGCAACAATGGCCACCTACTGGAAAAGTTTTCCTGCCATTCATTAATAAAGTCACGGACAGTATCGGGAAAGTTCTGGCCAAGTATGGGATCGAAACAATATTCAAACCCACCAAGAAGATTAAGGAATATTTGTTGTTATGGTCTTCAGTCCAGAGACTGGTTTGATGCAGCTCTCCATGCTACTCTATCCTGTGCAAGCTTCTTCATCTCCCAGCACCTACATCCTTCTGAATCTGTTTAGTGTATTCATCTCTTGGTCCCCCTCTGCTATTTTTACTCTCCACGCTGCCCTCCAATACTAAATTGGTGATCCCTTGATGCCTCAGAATAAGCCCTACCAACCGATCCCTTCTTCTAGTCAAGTTGTGCCACAAATTTCTCTTCTCTCTAATTCTCTTCAATACCTCCTCATTAGTTGTGTGGTCTACCTATCTAATCTTCAGCATTCTTCTGTAGCACCACATTTTGAAAGCTTCTATTCTTTTCTTGTCTAAACTATTTATTGTCCATGTTTCACTTCCATACATAGCTACACTCCATACAAATACTTTCAGAAACAACTTCCTGACACTTAAATCTATACTTGATGTTAATAAATTTCTCTTCTTCAGAAATGTTTTCCTTGCCATTGCCAGTCTACATTTTATATCCTCTCTACTTCGACCACCCATCAGTTATTTTGCTCCCCAAATAGCAATACTCATTTACTACTTTAAGCGCCTCATTTCCTAATCTAATTCCCGCAGCATCACCCGACTTAATTTGACTACATTCCATTATTCTCGTTTTGCTTTTGTTGATGTTCATATTATATCCTCCTTTCAAGACACTGTCCATTCCATTCAACTGCTCTTCCAGGTCCTTTGTTGTCTCTGACAGAATTACAATGTTGTCGGCAAACCTCGAAGTTTTTATTTCTTCTCCATGGATTTTAATTCCTACCCCAAATTTTTCTTTTGTTTCTTTTACTGCTTGCTCAATATATAGATTGAATAATGTCGGGGATAGGCTACAACCCTGTCTCACTCCCTTCCCAACCACTGATTCCTGTTCATATCCTTCCACTCATAACCACCATCTGGTTTCTGTACAAGTTGTAAATAGCCTTTTGCTCCCTATATTTGACCCCTGCCACCTTTAGAATTTGAAAGAGAGTATTCCAGTCAGCATTGTCAAAAGCTTTCCCTAAGTATACAAATGCGAGAAATGTAGGCTTGCCTTTTCTTAATCTATTTTCTAAGGTAAGTCGTAGAGTCAGTATTGCCTCACGTGTTCCAACATTTCTACGGAATCCAAACTGATCTTCCCCGAGGTCGGCTTCTACCAGTTTTTCCATTCATCTGTAAGGAATTCGTGTTAGTATTTTGCAGCAGTGGCTTGTTAAACTGATAGTTCGGTAATTTTCACATCTGACAACACCTGCTTTCTTTGGGATTGGAATTATTATATTCTTCTTGAAGTCTGAGGGTATTTCGCCTATGTCATACATCTTGCTCACCAGATGGTAGAGTTTTGTCAGGACTGGCTCTCCCAAGGCCGTCAGTAGTTCTAATGGAATGTTGTCTACTCCCGGGGCCTTGATTCGACTTAGGTCTTTCAGTGCTCTATCAAACTCTTCACGCAGTATCATATCTCCCACTTCATCTTCATCTACATTCTCTTCCATTTCTATAATATTGTCCTTAAGAACATCACCCTTTCTGCTTTCCCTCCTTTGCTTGGAACTGGGTTTCAATCTGAGCTCTTCATATTCATGCAAGTGGTTCTCTTTTCTCCAAAGGTCTCTTTAATTTTCCTGTAGGCAGTATCTATCTTACCCCTGGGAATATTTAAGAACTGCAAAAGAGGCCCTAGCAACACCTGGGTATACAAAATTCCACGCAGTTGTGGACAAGTATATATTGGAACAACGAAAAGAAGTGTAAACACCCACTTAGCCATACATAAAAGAAACTGTCGCTTAGGACACATCGAAAAATCGACCGTAGCTGAGTATGTTTTTCGAGATGGGAACCACGAAATTAAATTTAATGAGACAAGTGTTCTAGCATGAACATCCCATTATCATGCATGCATGTATAGAGAAGCAATAGAGATTCACAAACACCATAATAATTTTAATAGAAAAGTGGAAGTTTTAAAGTTTGACAAAATATGGATGTCGACATTGCGCCAGCAGAATGACAATTGATTACTCTTAATTGAGAATGATGACAACTTCCAAAGACAGGCATACCATCGGCATCACGTGACAAATGGTGGTGCTCTATAAATGCGAGAGTACCTGGTGCATCAGTAGCAGTAGCCAGACGACCTCAGACGATGTCTCCCGCAGATGGAGACGAAACATTAGGTGGAAATTTTTCACATCGACCACGGCCTCTCAGCCCGGAAGTTTTAACTGAAAACGGTGGTCATGTTCTGTGTTAACTTGGTGCAGCATAACAAGGGGAAAAAAAAGGTCACTGTGCACACGCAAACATCTGTGTATACAGAAAGTGCGGACTATATATGAACATGCATCAGCCAAAACCCACAGCATATGGAGAAAAAGTTATTGGCTATGGATGACAAGTGGTGGATATGGAATGTGTGGTGATCTCCTCGGAGCAAGAGGGTCACTGACATTGTCAAGGGCCAGAACAAATGAAGACGCTCTTTGAACTGACTTATTCTCATGGTAGATATTGCTTGAACTGCTTCAGTGTATGTTGAGTTACATGATTGTCATTATTTAGAACATTATTGTAACATCGATCTGTCATTTGTTTGACTTGGGTTGTTCAAATACACAAGAATCATAGAAGAAAGGAGTAAAATGATAGTACAGTAAAGCTGAGTAATGAAGAGTTTTCCTTCAGCAGCACCCACAGGAAGAAGTAGTACGATGAATTCAAGTTTGTACATTGCTGTGGTACAGAATAGCTGAACCACAAGAACTTTTAGAACAGTAACCATATTTATTTACAAAAATTAGCAAAATGGTAACGTAGACTTTGATTGACAGATCCAATGCAGATATTATCTACACATACACAACTACTCAAAGTGTATGTTACACATCACACTGTACGCCACTTGAGTTCAAATCATAAAATTTCCTTCAAAGTCTACTTTCAGTACTAACTACATACGTCCCATTCAAGTTCAGTGCTACAGTAATGCAATTTGGAATCATTTTGACAGTAAATGCTCGAATAAATGCGTTATGTCAAGGAACAAAGAATATGGTTAATGAAAAGTTAATTAAAGATGGAGCACAATCTCACTTGGGGGAAAGATGGTTAAGGTATCCAGCAGTATCCTCTCAAAGGAAATATCCTACACTCACCTTAAGCAATTTAGGGAAATCACAGAGAAGCTAAACCTAGACAGCTAGACAGGTTTTGAACTACCATCATGCTGAATACAGTTCTAGCGTTTAGCATTGCATCATTGTGATCTATTATATAACACGTTAACAAGATTGTTAAAAAGCTATTTACACTCTTACAAAGTATAATTTTATCACTAGGATTTCAACATAAGTAAATAGTGATGTTAAGCTCTCCATAATGTGAAACAATCAAAGATAGAAAATGAGCAACAGAGGAAAAATAATCACTTTTGTCAATGGAAAGATGACTAAATGTGAGCCGAAGATATTTTTAAAGAAAGGCTATACCCTGTAACATCCAACAGCAGTCATCATGGTTTTTTTTTTATTTTTTTAAAATAAAGGTCAATTTAGTTACTGTCTATCTAATTGTAATAAGAAAATATGTTACAATCGGAAAATGACATTATGTCTGATCTGCAAAGTAAGAATGAAACAATTAATTTTTATTCACTTCATTATTTATACTAGATGTAGTAAAACAAAACTTGGAAAATGATAGTCAGCTACGGACAAAAAAAAAAAAAAAAAAAAAAAAAAAGTGTTGCATTGTTTAAATCCCCACCCAGTGAAGCATCCAGAGGTACTTTTACCTTGTTTTATGAGGTCTTTCACTGGCAATCTTTCATTCTTAGTGTCTATGAAAAGTGACTGTTTCCTCAGTCTTGTTACTGTTCAGCAAATAAAAGCAAACCAAAACCTTGATAAAAACATATTATATGGGCAGTTTATGCATTCTGGTAACCGAAAAGACACTTAAATGACATTCTCTTAGAGGTATTACCAGTAGTATACATATAAAATTTCAGTAACTCTATCCAAGAATCATACATAAGAAAGATTCTAATTTTATTACTTTATAGTCTTACCGTTATCCAAAATGTCCACACATTCTCTGAATGTAGCACCTCTTCCAGTAAGAAGAGCAGGCAATAGAGAGGCAGGAGGGTGACGACCTAGATGTAATTCCAAGAGAGAGAAAAGCTGAAGAGCAAGTATGGATGATCCACCTTCTTCCAAAAAGCCCCCTGATGATGGTTCTTCATTCAGTAATTCAGACCACAGTGTTTTCAGTGTTCCTTCAGAGGTTTTCTTCCTAAAATCTTGTTCACTGTGGACTAATGACACAACACAAGACTGGACAGAAGGAACATCCACTTTTCCTGAAATGTTACAAAGGAAATTAATATAATATTAACTATTAATTGACAGAAATGTAAAATTAAGGTGTTTTTGTACAAGTTCCCATGCTGTATAACAGTTGGGAGAAGCTGTAATTTATAACATAAAACATATTCTCAAAAGTGCATGAGCAAATTAGGAAAAAAGAAATAAAAATGGTCAAAATTACAATTAAGAAGCCAAAAATAAATCACTAATCAGCTACAATGTTTGAGAACCTGACTGTGATTGATTTTAGGAATTAACAATGGAATGGCCCTATGAATGAGAATTGTAATCATAATGCAGCAATTTATAAGAGGTCTGAGGGGAAGCTTAGCTTTTCTATTAAGGAGATATACTCGTTTATATGAAGCTGATGTGTTTCATTTACAGGAAAACATCTGTCTGAAATCCTTCATGGGACAGGATGTGTGAAGAGGATTGAAAAGATTCAAAGTAGAACAATTTTTGATAGTTTTTGTATAGATGGTATACAAGCACCACTGAACTGCACTATGAACTTCAATAAGATACCCCAGAAAAATGTAATTGTACAGAAAATGAAGAACTGCTATTAGAATTTCAAGAATCTCTTTTGTAGCAGGTCCTGCAAAAATGTTACTCCTTTCTGTATACAAATATTGTGCACAGACTATACTGTTAAAATTACAGGATACATTGAAAAGTGTACAGGTGTAATTTTATTGATCAGCATCCAAGAACACAGTGGATAGCTTGAAAAGCATTAATGCAGCTGTAGCAAAAAGGATAATAATTTTTTGTTGTGTACGTATGTTGGATAGCTGTCAATTGTCTGTCCCACCTTCAGACTGCAGCTCTGATAGGCAATATTCTGCACCAAAAGATAACATTTTGTTGTAAAAAGTTGTTACAGAAATATAAAAATGGCAAGCAGGTGTCACTGCCAAAATATAGTGTGATGGAAACCCCATTTATTCAGTGAATTGAGAAAAGCATTAAACAGCAGATAATTTCTCATTAATCTGGTGTCTTTAGACACAAAAATCTCTTGCCTACTTAATTACACTAGATCAAAATTGTTTTTCCTGCATATAAGGAAACACCTCGATGAAGATCTGAGGGAACTAAATTAAACTGTTATAGTGCAGTTTTTCCACACTGGGCAGTGAGGGGATAAGATGATGTAAGAAACTGCAAGTAGAATGCAGTTCAGATACACATACACTAACTTATCAGAAGTATCCAGACAGCTATTAGTAGATGTTATTGTGGGATGTGTCCACCATTCACCTTTATGGTGACTTGATCTCACTGCGGACACTTTCACTGATGTAACAGGTCTGTTAAAAAAATTTCGAGAACTTTCATAATTTCATGCCAATGGTGTGTTGGAGTGAAATGTGGTTGGAATCCCTGCAAACACCTGTGTTTAATGTGTAACTGCTGGAAGTTTCACTGTTGTATGTCTGTTAGTTATTGTTCAGTGCTGTATTTAGTAGAATGTTGTGTCACACAGTTTGCGAATTTTGAGATGGCAGAGTTAGAGGAGCAATGTATCTGCGTTAAATTTGCGTGAAACTCAAGAAACCCTTTCCAGAAACACACCAAATGATGCAGAAAGCCTACAGTGATGAGTACTTAAGCCAAACTCAGTGTTACGAATGATTCAAACAGTTTAAAAATGGCCGGAGGAAGTTAAAGACGGCCCCCATTCACGATGCCCTTTGGTGTCTACCAATTGTCAGCAATGTCAATGAAATCATGTGCCAGTAGAAGACTCACTGTTGAAGAGATTGCACAAGAACATAACATTTCAGTTGGATCATGTCATGAAGTCCTGACACAACATCTTGAAATGCATTATGTTGCCACCAAGATTGTCCCACGGCTCATGAGTCAAGACCAGAAAGACATTCGCCTTGCACTCTGTGAAGAGCTTTAGGACTGTGCAAATGAGAAGGAAATGACCCTTAACAGAACCACTGCTGGTGATGAGACATGGGTCTATGGTTATGATGTTGAGACCAAGGTTCAGTTTTCACAATGGGTTGGGAAAGTTTTTACAAGATAAAAAAAAAGCTCATCAGGTCAGGTCACATGTCAAAGCCATGCTGATAGTTTTCTTTGTCTTTGAAGGATTAGTTCATCATGAATTCATGCCACAGTGACAAACTGTTAATCGATGGTACTATCTGGATGTGTTCCAATGCCTGTCAGAAAATGTGTGAAGGAAATGGCCTGAAATGTGGCAAGACAATTCATGGTTCTTGTGTCACAATAACTCACCTGCACATTCATCCCTGTTGGTGCATGACTATTGCACAAAAAATGAAACCACTGTGCTGTCTCATCCTCTGTACTCTCCAGACCTGGCCTCTGCGGACTTTTTTTTTTATTTCCAAAGTTGAAAACACCATTGAAAGGAAAAAGATTTGCAATGACAGATGAGATAAAAGCAAATTCGCAAATGGCACTTCGCGTGATCCTGTAAGAGACATACCAATACTGCTTGGTGGCTTCAGCTGCCAGAGGCTGCAGTCATGTGTGTGAGTTGCTCCGATTGTGTGTGTGTGTGTGTGTGTGTGTGTGTGTGTGTGTGTGTGATTATTTATATATATATATATATATATATATATATATATATATATATATATAGAGGGAAACATTCCACGTGGGAAAAATATATTTAAAAAGAAAGATGATGAGACTTACCCAACAAAAGCGCTGGCAGGTCGATAGACACACAAATAAACACAAACATACACACAAAACTCTAGCTTTCGCAACCAACGGTTGCCTCGTCAGGAAAGAGGGAAGGAGAAGGAAAGACAAAAGGATATGGGTTTTAAGGGAGAGGGTAAGGAGTCATTCCAATCCCGGGAGCGGAAAGACTTACCTTAGGGGGAAAAAAGGACAGGTATACACTCGCACACACACACATATCCATCCATACACACAAGACACAAGCAGTGGTTAACAAGTCAGGCGGCAGACTTCTATGAGGAGGGTATTCAAAACCTGGTACAACATTATGACAAGTGCCTCAATATTGACGGAAATTATGTAGAAAAGTAGATTAAGGTACAGGCTTTAATGTAAAAATAAAATTATTGGGATATCTTAGCACGTCGTTTTTTAATTTCAAAACGGTACTTACTTAAAAAACATGCCTCATATAAGCTAGCTGTATAAGGATAAGGAAATAACACGTTTTTTTCCCAAGATGTAGGAAATGTTGGAATAAATTACCATGTCTTGTGAGAGGAAACTTCTTAAGTTCAACAACAACATCAGGAACATGATCCACAGGTAAGACGTCCATAAGGTGCTTTCGCAGTTGAGAGCAGTCAACACATTCAGAAACAGCCAAGATGAGACTGGAATCCACTAATACTGCACAACATATTGCACCAGAGGTCAGCCTTGTTGCTGTAGTTTCTATCAGTAACAAGTCTAATCGGTGTCCCCATCGTTTTGTCATTCTATCATGCCGGCCCATGTAGAAAAGATGGTCTGGACCCACCTGAGGAGCATAACAAGATTGGTTATGATTTTGCAGCTAATTTTCCTTTGCCAGATAAAACTGCCAAAATGAAATGAAATAAATTCTCATTTATAAATTGCAGTATTATTCACTTACTTAATCACTGACTTGGAAATAAATACAGAAATAAAGTAACAATTATAGACATTCAAATCTTTGTAAGTGAAAGCAAAGAACAATGCTAAACTCTCTTCAGTGACAAAATGTAAAGTACCAATGAAAATTATATGCATGCATTTACATTTCTCATCAGTCAACATATTAACTGATGAACTCTGCATGCTGACCCTCTTCATCACACCGATAATTTCAGCTAACAAGAATCTAGAATCTAAAGCTCAAACACTTCTCAGTATTCCCTCTGCTATGATAATGACAAAGTAATGAAAACACAATATTACAGTGTTGTTGTGGTGTTCAGTCTGATGACTGGTTTGATGCAGCTTTCCATGCTAGTCTATTCTGTGTAAGCTTCTTCATCTCTGTGTAGCTACAACAACTTGCATCCATTTGAACCTACTTACCATATTCAAGCCCTCGTCTCTCTCTCTACAATTTGTATGCCCCACAGTTCCCTCATTTACCAAAATGATAATTCCTCGACGCTTCAGGATGTGTCCTCTCAACTGATCCCTACTTTCAGTCAAGCTGTATCATTAACTCCTTCTCCCCTAATTCAACAGAGCATCATTTTGCCTTCTCCACAGATTTATGTCATTACCAACTCACAATGTTTTTGTTTTTTCTTCCTGAACATTAACTCCCTTTCCAAATTTCTCCTTGGTTTCCATCAAAGTTTGCTCAGTGTAAAGATTGAACAACATTTGAGATAGGTCCCAACCTTGCATTACTCCTTAATCAACTATTGCTTCCCTTTCACGTTCTTCAGCTCTTGTAACTGCAGTCTGGTTTCTGCACATGTGGTAAATAACTTTTCAGGCCCTGTGTTTCACCCTGCTACCTTCAAAACTTACAAATGCTACAAGCATAGGTTTGTCTATCTTCAACCTATCTTCTTATTTAAATTGTAGGGTCTGTATTTCTCTTGTATCCAAACTGATCTTCCCCAGGATTGGCCTCTTCAAGTTTTTCCATTCTTCTGTAAATAACTGATGTCAATATTTTGCAACCATGAATATTAAACTGAAGGTTTGATAGTACAAACAACTGCCTTTTATGGAATTGGAAATGTTACATCCTTCTTGAGGTCAGAGGGTAATTCCTGTGTCTCATATGCAGTATCTCACACATCAGGTGAAATAATTTTGTCATGGTTGCTCTCCCAAGGTTCTCAATAATTCTGAAGAAATGTCGCCAACTCCAGGAGCCTTGTATCTACTTAGGTCCTTCAAATTTTTCTCCAGTAACATATCACCTATCTCAGCTTTGCCTATTTCCTTTTCTCTTTATGTAATACTGTCCTCAATTTTGTTCCCTTTATATAGTTCCTCTATATATTTCTTCCACCTTTCAGCTTTCCCTTCTTTGCTTAGTGCTGGCTTGCCATCTGAGCTCTTGATATCCGTACAGTCACTTCTCTCTTCTCCAAAGGTCTCTTTTATCTTCCTACAGAGAGCGTCCATCTTTCCTCTAGTTATGCATGGTTCTATATCCTTGCATTATTCCTCTACCCATTCCTGCTAGCCATCTTTCATTTTCTGTCAACCAAATGTTTTACACGTATTTATTCCCCTTTGACAGCTTCATTTGCTACATTTTTAAATTTTATGCTTTCATCAATTAAATTTAATAGTTCCTTAGCTATTGAAGGATTTCTATAAGGCCTTGTCTCTCTATCTATTTGATCCTCTGCTGCCTTATCTGTTTCATCCATCAAAGCTACCCAATCAGTTTCTATCATATTCCTTTCCCTCATTTCAGTCCAGCATTGCATAATTCTCCCTCTGAAACTCCCAAAAATCTCTGGTACATTCAACTTTTCCAGGTCCCACCTCCTTAATTTCCTATCTTTTTGCAATTTCTTCAGTTTTACTCTGCAGTTCATAACAAATGAATTATGGTCAGCGTCCATATCTCCATCTGGAAATGTCTAATAACTGTGCAAAATTCTACCAGGTGGCGTCCTTTTTCATTCCTTTCCACCAGGCCATGTCCTCCTACTATTTTTTTCTTCTCTTCCTATTCCTACTACCTAACCCCAAATCACCCAACACAATTAAAGTGTTATCTCCTGTAACTAGCTGAATAATTTTCTTTACCTCATCATACATTCTTCCAATCTCTTCATCATTTACAGAGATAGTTGTCGTATAAACTTGTACTACTGAGATTAGCGTTGGCTTCATGTCTCCCTTGGCTATAATAATGTGTTCACTATGCTGTTCATATTAGCTTAACTGCATTTCTATTTTCTTACCCGTTATTAGGTTATTAGGCCTATTCCTGCATTATCTTGGTCATATTTTGTGTTGATAACCCAGTACTATATGACCAAAAGTCCTGTTCTCTCTGCCACTGCACTTCACTAATTCCCACAATTTCTAACTTCAACCTGCACATTTCCCTTTGTGAAACACATAACCTACCGACCCACTAAGGGACCTAATGTTCCACACTCTTGATGACACTGTCCCCTTGAGTAGCCCCCATCTGGAGATCTGAATGGAGAACTATTTTACCCTGGAGGATGCCATCATCATTAAGCCATACAGTAGAGGTGCATACCCTTGCAGCAAAAAATTACAGCTATAGGTTCCCCCTATTTTCAGCCATTTTCAGTACCACAATAGCAGTGCCATGTTGGCTAGAGTTACCAGACCAGATCAGTCAATCATGCACCCATCATGCAGACTGTTAATGCTGCAACTACTGAAAAGGCTGTTGTCCCCCATCCCCTTTTTTTCAGGAACTAAAAGTTAGTCTGGCTATTGTCAAAATATAGGTACTGTTACTTGTTAGTAGGTTTAATATGAAAAGAAGTGTGCAGCTGACACTTGCTGAGAGGTCAACATCATGGGTTTTGGGGTAGGACCACGTGAAATTTAATCATGAGAATGTATTTAGGGATTCCAAACATTTAAACAGGTCAGTCTCACCATGAGTCCTTATGGCAAAGATGTCATCAATGTATCTAAACCTAACGAGGGGCTGAAGGCTTGTGGATTCCTGGATAGTCCCTAGAAGAAATCCATGAAAAGGGTCACTTCCATGACACACCATCGAGGCGAGTGTCGCAGTTGCTGATCTTACACTCCTATGCATTAATTTGACGAGGGTGGGACCCGCCATGACTGGATGGCCCAAGTGCTACACATTTATGTTAACATAATTATTTGGTGACAACTGATGATAAAGCTTTATGCTTACAAACCAGTCATGCAACAACTAAAAAATTACTCACAACTGATGCAGATTTTTTATTCTATTAATATGTTCTTCAGTTGCAGATGTTTGCCTGATCAAATACTTTGTACTATAGGTTGCAGGTGTTGATCAACTAAGGCAGATATATGTTTAGTGGGTGCTTAGAAGACAGCAATTTTGGGATGGCTAGGGTAATTGGGTTTATGGATCTTAGAAAGAAGATGAAGAGTAGTGCTGCTGACCCTTCAAAAAACCTGCTTAGAAATATGTCTCTTGTCACTCAGTATTATGCTGCTCTTGAATGTATTAATCAGCTACTTTGACAAGGCTATGACCTCCTACAATCAGACCCTGAAACAAGGTGCACTCTGCGTGATATTTTGTCCACCACACTTAGAATAGCTTTTCCTCACTCCAACACTCCACATATTCTGGAATATCCTGGTCATATCCTATGCTCCTTCTCCACCCTATTTCCATACCCTATTGTTCCTACGACTGCGAGCATCTTCACTGTAAGACTTGCCCTATGAACCTCCTATCACCACCTATATCAGCCCTGTAACTGGCAAAACATATATCTATATCTATACTCTGCAAACCACTGTGAGCTGCACGGCAAATGGTACATCCCACTGTACCATATATTGGGGTTTCTTCCTCTTCCATTCAGGTATGGAGCACAGGAAGAATGATTGTTTGAATGTCTCTGTGTGTTGAGTAATTATTCTAATCGTATCTTCATGATCCCTATGTGAGCAATACATAGGGGGTTGTAGTAGACTCCTAGAGTAACCACTTAAGACAGTTCTTGAAACTTCGTTAATAGACTTTCTCGAGATAGTTTACATCTACCTTCAAAAGTCTTCAAGCTAGCGCCTTCAGTATCTCTGCGACTCTCTCCCACGGATTAAACAAAACCTGTGACCATACGTGCTGCCCTTCTCCATATAAGTTCTCTATGCCCTATTAGTCCTATCCTGTAAAGGTACCACACCCTTCAGCAATATTCTAGAACCAGTCACACAACTGATTTACTGATTTGTAAGCAGTCTCCTTTGTAGATTGCTTGCACTTTCCCAGTGTGCTACCAATAAACTGAAGTCTGCCGCCTGCTTTAACCACAACTGAACCTATGTGACCATTCTACTTTATATTCCTACAAAGTGTTAGACCCAGATATTTATATGAGTTGGTCGATTGCAACTGCGACTCACTGACATTAGTCACAGGATACTATGTTTTTTCATTCTGTGAAGTGCAAAATTTTACATTTTTGAACATTTAAAGCAAGTTGCCAACCACTGAACCACTTTGAAAGCTTATCAAGATCTAACTGAATATTTATGCAGATTCTTTCAGACAGTACTTCACTATAGATAAGTACGTCATTTGCAAAAAGCCTGATTTTACTATTAACATAGTCTGCAAAGTCATTAATATACAAAACAAACAGCAAGGGTCCCAACACACTTGCCTGGGGCACACCCAAAGTTACTTCTACATCTGACGATGACTCTCCATACAAGATAACAGGTTGTGTACTCCCTACCAAAAAGTCCTCAATACAGTCACAAATTTCACTTGATACCCCATTTGATCATACAAATGACAATAAGCTTAGGTGTGGTACTGAGTCAAATGCTTTTCAGAAATCAAGATATACAGCATCTACCTGATTGCCTTGATCTAAAGCTTTCAGTATGTCATGTGAGAAAAGTGCAAGTTGGGTTTCACATGACTGATGTTCTCGAAATCCATGTTGGTTGGCATTGAGGAGGTCATTCTGTTCAAGACACCTGATTACGTTTGAGATCAGATAAAGATTCTACTCAGAATATGTTCTAAGATTCTACAACAAATCGACATCAAGGATATTGGATGGTAGTTTTGTGGATCACTTTTACTACCCTTCTTGTAGATGGGTGTGACCTGTGCCTTTCCCAAGAACTGGGCAATGTTTTTCTTTGAGGGATCCATGATAGATTATAGTTAGAGAAGGAGCTAACTGAGCCAGAAATTCAGAGTAGAATCTGATGGGGATTCCATCAGTCCCTGGAGCTTTGATCAAATTTATGACTTCAGATCTTTCTCAATACCACTGACATTAATACTTATTTCATCCATCTTTTCAGTGGTACGGCAATTAAATTGGGGCAATTCTCCTAGGTTTTCCTTTGTAAAGGAACATTTGGAAATAGAGTCAAGCATATCAGCTTTTGCTTTGCTACCCTCAGTTTGTGGAGATGAAGATGAAATGGGAGATATGGATACTGTGTGAAGAGTTTGACAGAGGACTGAAAGACCTCAGTCAAAACAAGGTCCTGGAAGTAGACAACATTCCATTAGAACTACTGATAGCCTTGGGAGAGCCAGCCATGACAAAACTCTACCATCTGGTGAGCAATATGTATCAGACAGGCAAAGTACCCTCAGACTTCAAGAAGACTGTAATAATTCCAATTTCAGAGAAAGCAGGTGTTGACAGGTGTGACAATTACTGAACTATCAATTTAATAAGTCACGGTTGCAAAATACTAACACGCATTCTTTACAGACAAATGAAAAAACTGGTAGAAGCCACCCTTGGGGAAGATCTGTTTGGATTCTGTAGAAATGTTGAAACACATAAGGCAATACTGACCCTACGACTTATCTTAGAAGATAGATTAAGGAAAGACAAGCCTACATTTCTTGCATTTGTATACTTAGAGAAAGCTTTTGACAATGCTGACTGGAATACTCTCTTTCAAATTCTAAAGGTGGCAGGGGTCAAATATAGGGAGCAAAAGGCTATTTACAACTTGTACAGAAACCAGATGGTGGTTATGAGTTGAAGGATATGAACAGGAATCAGTGGTTGGGAAGGGAGTGAGACAGGGTTGTAGCCTATCCCCGACATTACTCAATCTATATATTGAGCAAGCAGTAAAGGAAACAAAAGAAAAATTTGGGGTAGGAATTAAAATCCATGGAGAAGAAATAAAAACTTCGAGGTTTGCCGACAACATTGTAATTCTGTCAGAGACAACAAAGGACCTGGAAGAGCAGTTGAATGGAATGGACAGTGTCTTGAAAGGAGGATATAATATGAACATCAACAAAAGCAAAATGAGGATAATGGAATGTAGTCAAATTAAATCGGGTGATGCTGAGGGAATTAGATTAGGAAATGAGATACTTAAAGTAGTAACTGAGTTTTGCTATTTGGGGAGCAAAATATCTGATGATGGTCGAAGTAGAGAGGTTATAAAATGCAGACTGGCAATGGCAAGGAAAGCGTTTCTGAAGAAGAGAAATTTGTTAACATCGAGTATTGATTTAAGTGTCAGGAAGTCGTTTCTGAAAGTATTTGTACGGAGTGTAGCAATGTATGGAAGTGAAACATGGGTAATACGTAGTTTGGACAAGAAGAGAATAGAAGCTTTCAAAATGTGGTGCTACAGAAGAATGCTGAAGATTAGATGGGTATATCGTGTAACTAATGAGGACGTACCGAGTAGAATTGAGAAGAAGAGGAATTTGTGGCACAATGTGACTAGGAGAAGGGATCGATTGGTAGGACATGCTCTGAGGCATCAAGGGATCACCAATTTAGTATTGTACGGGAGCGTAGAGGGGATAAATTGTAGAGGGAGACCAAGAGATGAATACATTAAGCAGATTCAGAAGGATGCCAGTTGCAGTAGGTACTTGGAGATGAAGAAGTTTGCACAGGATAGAGTAGTAGGGAGAGCTGCATCCAACCAGTCTCTGGACTGAAGACCACAACAACAATAACAACCCTCAATTTCAGTTCCCGTGTCACTCACTAGAGATTGGACACTAACTTTGGTGCCACTAACAGCCTTTACATACTACCACAATTTGAGAAAGATCACTTGTAAATATTCTGATACAGCAGTCACTGAAGGCATCACACATTGCTCTCTTGACAGCCAAATATGTTTCGTTCAGCATCTCTCCATCTATAGCCCTACACTTTGTTTTACACTTATTACACACTAATCTCTGTTTCTTTAGAAGTTTCTTTACAGTGACTGTATACCATGGAGGTTCCCTCCTATTATGAACCATTTTACTGCATAAATATTTATCCAGTGCACAGTCAACTATTCTTTTAAACTTGAGGCAGAGTTCCTCTACATGCTCCTGCCCTCTGCTGAAAGTTTCAAGTTCCTCACGAGATATGACACGACAGATTTTTTTACTTAGTTTACTGAACATATATATCTTTCCGCTTGTTTTAGTTGTTCATTGTTGCCACAACTGCATCATGGCCACTGATACCAGCTGTGATGTGGACATCAGCTGTGATGTGGACATCCTCAAAGAGGTCAGGTCAATTTGTTGCCATTAGACCCAATACATTTCCATCAAGAGCTGGGTTCCTAACTATCTGTTCTAGGTAGTTTTCAGAGAAGCCATTCACTAATGTTTCAGAGGATGTCTTATGACGTCCATCACTAACAAAACTGTAATTTTCCAAATTAATTTCTGGATGATAAAGTCTTCACCAATGATTACAGTATGCTTGGGAAACTTACATACAAGTAAACTTTGGTTTTCTCTAATTTTCTGGTTACTTCAAGAGAATAGTCTGGCGGGTGATAGAAGAATCCAATTATCACTTTATGCCTACCCCGATACTGGGTCTTGCCCAATTTCTACCTTGGTGGATTTGAGTTTCTTGTCTACTGTGACAAATATACCACCGCCATTTACCATTTGCCTATTCCTTCAAAATACACTCAGATTTTCCCCAGAAGTCTCACTGGTATCTATTTCAGGTTTCAACCAATTTTCTGTGCCTAGTATTATGCGAGCTTCACTGCTTTTCACGAGCGCTTCAAACTCTGGCTCTTTGTTGTGAATGCTTCGGAAGTTTATCATTAGAATTTTAATACTCCCGTCAGTGGGAGGCATTTCTTTCGATCTTACACTAATACTTTAGGGTTTCCTACAGCCTTCATCATGTAGATTGGATGGAGAGTTGCCTAATCTAAAAAACCCTTGTGTACACCCCACACGTAGTTATCTATCTGACTAGCAGCCTCTTATGTGTAGTGCACACCTGACCCATTTAGGGGGCCCTACAGTTTTCAACCCTATGGTGCAAGTCCAAGAATCGTAGCCTGGCTTGTCACAGAACTTTTGAAGTCTCTGGTTCAGTCCTTCCACTCAACTCAGAGCCAGAGGGCCACAATCAGTTCTGGGGACAATGCTGCAAATTGTGAGCTTTGTTGAAACTCCATGTGCAAGGCTGGTCTCAGTCTTTGTTGAAATGACTCAAGAATGATCTTGGATCCCAGATAACAGGGACCATTCATTCCAACATGTGCCAAAATTTGCAGTTGTTTGTACACTGTTCCTCAATGGCTGTTGGAATAGCCTCTTCAACATGTTGAATGAGGCCCCCACGCATGCACACTGAGTGCACCTGGTGTCCTTTCCTGTCCCTTGCTGCCATTTCCCTAAAGGGCACCATCATTCGCCATACGTTTGAACTGCCGATGATTAATAGACCCCTACCCTTTTGCATTTGCCTCCTTCTGACACCGGACAAAACAGGTTTTCCCACAACAGATGAAGTGGGTCAAACTGGCTCATTTTCACTTCCAGAGACAGATAGCACCCCAAACTTGTTGGTTAGGAAGATCAGTACAGCACCCTGCATCCTCCCTGGTCCCCCTCCACCCTGTACAGGACTCGTTGATCTACCATTGACACGCCACTCACAGTCAAGTGGACGAGTTATGACAGATCCTGTACTTTCAGCAGAGGAGATGTGATCCATGGGAGAGGATAGTACTTGAAGTACCAATGGTACAGGTATCACAGGTACACGACTCTCAGGAACTCTTCCAACGCACCAATTCAAAGCAGCTGCCATTCTTTTGACAGTAGTCAGGGTGATTTCCAGCTGCTGACGAACATCAACCAATTCATCCTGTGTTCAAGAACAGCGTTCATAGTGGGGCTGTATTTTAGCTGGTACATTGTATTATAAGGCAGTAAACTAGTAACTTTACGTTAATCCCACTTATTATCTTTTAATCTGTTTAGTTAAAAAGTTGGTGATTTCCAATTAGAATTGAAGCAATTACACAAAACGAGATTTCTATTAAGGCAACACAAAAACCTGTGGTAAAAACTACTAGTTTCCTAAAACCCTTCCAGGTTAATTATAGTTGTTAGCAAACTCAAAAATCAAAGGGAGAGCCATCTGTGAAACAGCACACGTTGTGTACCAGCTGTTATGTAAACAGTGGAGTCATACCAAAATAAAAGTCCATTCAGTACGAGTACCAGCAAGTTAACAGTTAGGATTAATGGGCATGGACAGAGGAGGTATAATTGCAGCACAGTATCCTATTGCAGAGCATGCTCTACACGACAGCCATGACCTTGGTGCTTGTTTCACCACCTGGATTTTCCTCTGACATCAGTTTCTTAGAACTCCACTGGTGGGAATTGGTGTTACAACAAGTCCTAGATTCTCACCACCTGGTCTTAATTTACATTAATTTCTTCAGTCTCAACATTTCTTTTCAGTAACTATTCCTTTCTTTACTGTCTTTCAGTTTTATATACATTGTATTTTCTGACCCGTCCATTTTTTCTCACCCCTCACATCCACCTGTCTACCACATCTAATACAATTTCTGCTCTTATTAAGTTTTACACGGTGTTTTGTCAGTAATCCATCTTGCTTATTACCCTATCTTCCACCTCCAAACTCTTGGGTTTTCAAATCTCAACCTGTACTGTCCCCAACATTCAGTCTTTCCTTCTCATTCTGCCTGGCAAGTCTCCCCTGACCTGGGGTTCTGACCCCACCAGTTCTTTTTCTTCATCCCTCTTCCTTCCATTTCAACCCTTCTGCCAGCAGGAGGAGCCATTGGCTCCGACAGCTTGCACATTTCCTTAAATTTCATATATATTTCCTCATTCTGCTACTTGGTGAGTAGATTTTTTATCCAATTATATTAGAAATACTGCCATTTATAATTTTTATAGATGTAAAATATCGGTATACATAAAATTTAACTGTCTTCATTAACTTTAACAAGCAGCTGTAATGACTGTACTGTTTCCAGCAAAATGCCAATAAAATAAATATAAAAGATAAAATAAAAAACTGCATAATAACATTTTTGCTCAAGGATGACATAATTTTTTTTTTCATTATGCCTACAGGTAGTTACTTAATGTGTATAATTTTCACTTTTACTTTACTATGTTTTTTTCCTAATCATGTTCTGAGACAGGGAACGGACTTTTAATGTATGAGAGTTAAAAATGAAATTTTCTTCTTTCCTAAGATCAGACACCTGTTAAAAGTGGTTCCCTATAAATAATTATGAACTGTTGTGCATAAAAATAAAGATCTTGTAGCATGACAACTACACCTACTGTTTGCATTATATAGTTGTTTTTCCCCTACACAATATAATTAAACAATTTTGTTTCATTTCACTTAATAAAAATATGCCTATTCATACAGGCTTCACCTAGATTTGATGCAGTAGGAATTATGGCTCCAATTAAGTGTCATTATTCAGAAATGCATTTTGCAACAGTGTAACTCAGTCTGTACTCATTTGCAACAAAGACATTTGTACAGTGCATGGGGCACAAGTGAGATAGCCATGTGTTGACCTACACAGAGAGGACAGTATGTTGCTCTTGGTAGCAAGCCCGTCACAAACTCACTTGGCCACAACTTGTCTCTGACAAGCAATAGGAGGTCATTCTATTGGATAATAGTCCTCAGTTTATGTGCAAAGTGTTCAGGAGTTCCCTGCAATCTTAGGGTGTGCAGCATACAAGGACCACCTGACAATTTCGGCGATACAACCCTAGTGAGAGAGTAATGAAATAGTTGAACAGAATGTATTAATAAGGTAGAAGGGCATGACACCACCTCATATGAGATATACATATTCTATGTGAGGGGAATAAAAAATGAGCTGCAATTGAGAACAGGGAATAGAATAACAACAAAGAGTCACTCGCCACCCCCTGACTCGCCACCCCACCCACTGACTGATCACAAAGGATCAGCCCTTTGTGGCTGAGCAACTTCCAGGAGTGGAGAAACTGAATCACATTATTATCACTGTTACCTTCTTGGAGATGTCTGTCTAAGCAACTATATGAAAGGTTGTTTGTTTTTATGCTATGGATGTTTAACTTCTTTTAGCTAACAAAGCATCATAGGTGGCCTGTAATACATATTTGTTGTATGAATGCAATAAACATGTTATATAATGTTTCCAGATGTTTTTCTACTTTACAGCTTTTTCACCATTGTCTTTTGCTAGATAACAAAGAACTTTTTGGAACACAAGTTTCATAAGGTTATTGTTACTGTTTGGTACCACCTAAGATATTTTACTGTCACATATGAATCTCCTTGGAATTGTATCTCATTGTCCTGCTGTTGCAAATGTAAGAAACATTTCAACCAATCCATTAATTCAGTTTAAGAAGTAGTTCTTGACCGAGAAGCAGCTGGGCACTTGCGCTGACTCCAGAAGATGCAAGCTAATATTTGAACTGGATAATGAGCCTACAATGTGCAACAGCGGCACATGACTAGCCTCTCAGTTTGCAGGGTCCAAAGATGTAAGGCTAGAAAATTCCATGTGTATTATATACAGAGGGCATCATGCATTAACCACATGATCAGCCATGCACAGGGCAGAATCGTCAAACCTTCCAGTAGTAGTGCATATCAATAGTTAGCCACTTCTACCCTTTTCCTTGAGCAATCCTACAGAATTTTGTGCTCTGCGTCACTCAAAGCTTGCTTTTCAGCCGAGGTCAGAGAACCAGCTGGTGGCCAACCACCAGTTAACCTCAGTGAATTCCACCGCACGAGGTAAGCTCTTCTATCACGCTTACAGCCATCCTTCTTACTCCCTCTCAGGGCACGACACTGCATACATCAAGATGTCCAGTTTTCCGGATTTTTTTAATACATTTCACATGACCACTTCACTTTCTTTGTGTGTTTTTTAAAAACATGTGTTTGTGTGTTTATCAGTCTTTTTTGTTTGTGCTGAGGTGTCTGTATGCAGTTTGATATTCATGTGTTTGTTATGTAAGTGCATTTGTTATTGTGCATGGTGGGAGATGCGCTCTCTCTCTCTCTCTCTCTCTCTCTCTCTCTCTCTCTCTCTGTGTGTGTGTGTGTGTGTGTGTGTGTGTGTGTGTGTGTGTGTGTGTGTGTGCGTGCATGCATATGCATGCACACACTTTTAATGTGGAAGGAATTGTCAGAAGAAAGGAGATTGAGTGAGTTGCTATTTAGCCTGGTAATGTTCTAATCCCAATTTGTTATCACTTGATCAGTGAGTTGTTACTTATATTAATTAAGTCATTTGTTACTATTTTGATCTTTGCTAGGATTCTTTGAATGTGAAAATTTTCCTATAATGTTGAGAGTTTCCTGTTGTGACTGTTCATTCTGATAACTTTAACATTTTGTTCCTTGTTGAATGGTCCATGTTTATGCTTTGTTTGTTTTGTGAAGGTGGAATTGCTATTTTCATACTTCCACCTTCTTATATGTTATTTGTATCTAGTTTTGAAATTTCCATTTGTCATTCCCAGATACACTGACTTGTAAATTTGACATTCTAATTGGTATACATTATTTGCCAGCCCAGCTCTATGGTACTTATCTGGTTTTTATAGTGTGTGAGTAAATGTGACTAGAAAGTTTTTGTTGTTTGCATGCTTTGTGTGATCCTTGTTTCTTCAGTATGTTTGCCATCCTGTGTGTTGAACTGTGTATGTACATTAATTTGTTGTCCAGTCGTTCGTGTTTGTCTTCTGTATGTTTGTGTGTACTGTAGTGACTGTACTGATTGTGAAGATTTGGGGTGCTTGTGCCCTCTATCTGTTTTAATTTTTCTTTAGCTGTGTTTTGATTTTGTCATCAAGTCACTGTACTGTATGTGTGATGTACCCACTGTGTCTGGCTGCGAGCTATATTGCTTCCAATCCATTTTCAAAGTTTTCTCTGCTGAGTGGATTTTATTTAGACAGTCTGTCATGTGTTGAACAACTGCTAGTTTGTGGCTTTGTGCATGAGTTGATGTGGCATGTGTAATTGGGTATGTTGTTTTTCTGTAAATGTCAAACTTGTGCTTATTGTTTCTCTCTTTACTGTTGTATCCAGGAAGTGTATTTGTTTATACATTCATTTTTTCATGTTGTTGTTGTGGTCTTCAGTCCTGAGACTGGTTTGATGAAGCTCTCCATGCTACTCTATCCTGTGCAAGCTTCTTCATCTCCCAGTACCTACTGCAACCTACATCCTTCTGAATCTGCTTAGTGTATTCATCTCTTGGTCTCCCCCTGCGATTTTTACCCTCCACGCTGCCCTCCAATACTAAATTGGTGATCCCTTGATGCCTCAGAACATGTCCTACTAACCGATCCCTTCTTCTGGTCAAGTTGTGCCACAAACTTCTCTTCTCCCCAATCCTATTCAATACTTCCTCATTAGTTATGTGATCTACCCATCTAATCTTCAGCATTCTTCTGTAGCACCACATTTTGAAAGCTTCTATTCTCTTCTTGTCCAAACTATTTACCGTCCATGTTTCACTTCCATATATGGCTACACTCCATACAAATACTTTCAGAAATGACTTCCTGACACTTAAATCTATACTCGATGTTAACAAATTTCTCTTCTTCAGAAACGCTTTCCTTGACATTGCCAATCTACATTTTATATCCTCTCTACTTCGACCATCATCAGTTATTTTGCTCCCCAAATAGCAAAACTCCTTTACTACTTTAAGTGTCTCATTTCCTAAACTAATTCCCTCAGCATCACCCGACTTAATTCCACTACATTCCATTATCCTCGTTTTGCTTTTGTTGATGTTCATCTTATATCCTCCTTTCAAGACACTGTCCATTCCGTTCAACTGCACTTCCAGGTCCTTTGCTGTCTCTGACAGAATTACAATGTCATCGGCAAACCTCAAGGTTTTTATTTCTTCTCCATGGATTTTAATACCTACTCCGAATTTTTCTTTTGTTTCCTTTACTGCTTGCTCGATATACAGATTGAATAACATCGGGGAGAGGCTACAACCCTGTCTTACTCCCTTCCCAACCACTGCTTCCCTTTCATGTCCCTCGACTCTTATAACTGCCATCTGGTTTCTGTACAAGTTGTAAATAGCCTTTCGCTCCCTGTATTTTACCCCTGCCACCTTTAGAATTTGAAAGAGAGTATTCCAGTCAACATTGTCAAAAGCTTTCTCTAAGTCTACAAATGCTAGAAATGTAGGTTTGCCTTCCCTTAATCTTTCTTCTAAGATAAGTCGTAAGGTCAGTATTGCCTCACGTGTTCCAGTATTTCTACGGAATCCAAACTGATCTTCCCCGAGGTCGGCTTCTACTAGTTTTTCCATTCGTCTGTAAAGAATTCGTGTTAGTATTTTGCAGCTGTGACTTATTAAACTGATTGTTCGGTAATTTTCACATCTGTCAACACCTGCTTTCTTTGGGATTGGGATTATTATATTCTTCTTGAAGTCTGAGGGTATTTCGCCTGTTTCATACATCTTGCTCACCAGATGGTAGAGTTTTGTCAGGACTGGCTCTCCCAAGGCCGTCAGTAGTTCCAATGGAATGTTGTCTACTCCGGGGGCCTTGTTTCGACTCAGGTCTTTCAGTGCTCTGTCAAACTCTTCACGCAGTATCGTATCTCCCATTTCATCTTCATCTACATCCTCTTCCATTTCCATAATATTGTCCTCAAGTACATCACCCTTGTATAGACCCTCTATATACTCCTTACACCTTTCTGCTTTCCCTTCTTTGCTTAGAACTGGGTTTCCATCTGAGCTCTTGATGTTCATACAAGTGGTTCTCTTATCTCCAAAGGTCTCTTTAATTTTCCTGTAGGCAGTATCTATCTTACCCCTAGTGAAATAAGCCTCTACATCTGTAAGTAGGCTGTTTATGTTTTCTTATTGGCAACGTTACGTAGCGCTCTGTATGAAAATCACTGGCTGTACTGTGTGCACTCTGTGGCTAGTTTGCATTGTTGTCTGCCATTGTAGTGTTGGGCAGCGGCAGCTGGATGTGAACAGCGCTTAGCGTTGCGCAGTTAGAGGTGAGCCGCCAGCAGTGGTGGATGTGAGGAGAGAGATGGCGGAGTTTTGTAATTTGGCGTGAACTGCTATATATATTATAACTATTAAGGTAAATACATTGTTTGTTCTCTATTAATATCTTTCATTTGCTAACTATCCCTATCAGTAGTTAGTGCCTTCAGTAGTTTGAATCTTTTATTTAGCTGGCAGTAGTGGCGCTCGCTGTATTGCAGTAGTTCGAGTAACGAAGATTTTTGTGAGGTAAGTTATTTGTGAAAGGTATAGTTTAATGTTAGTCAGGGCCAAGCGCTCTGTATGAAAATCACTGGCTGTACTGTGTGCACTCTGTGGCTAGTTTGCATTGTTGCCTGCCATTGTAGTGTTGGGCAGCGGCAGCTGGATGTGAACAGCGCTTAGCGTTGCGCAGTTAGAGGTGAGCCGCCAGCAGTGGTGGATGTGAGGAGAGAGATGGCGGAGTTTTGTAATTTGGCATGAACTGCTATATATATTATGACTATTAAGGTAAATACATTGTTTGTTCTCTATTAATATCTTTCATTTGCTAACTATCCCTATCAGTAGTTAGTGCCTTCAGTAGTTTGAATCTTTTATTTAGCTGGCAGTAGTGGCGCTCGCTGTATTGCAGTAGTTCGAGTAATGAAGATTTTTGTGAGGTAAGTTATTTGTGAAAGGTATAGTTTAATGTTAGTCAGGGCCATTCTTTTGCAGGGATCTTTGATAGTCAGATTGTGTTGCGCTAAAAAATATTGTGTCAGTTTAACCACAGTCATATACAATTGTTCTAAGGGGACGTTTCACATCCTTACATTTGTCCTCTAGCCATCCCTGCTTAGCCATTTTGCACTTCCTGTCGATCTCATTTTTGAGACGTTTGTATTCCTTTTTGCCTGCTTCATTAACTCAATTTTTATATTTTCCCCTTTCATCAATTCAATTCAATATTTCTTCTGTTACCCAAGGGTTTCTAGTAGCCCTCGTCTTTTTACCTACTTGATCCTCTGCTGCCTTCACTACTTCATCCCTCAAAGCTACCCATTCTTCTTCTACTGTATTTCTTTCCCCCATTCCTGTCAATTGTTCCCTTATGCTCTCCCTAAAACTCTGTACAACCTCTGGTTCTTTCATTTTATCCAGGTCCCATCTCCTTAAATTCCCACCTTTTTGCAGTTCCTTCAGTTTTAATCTACAGGTCATAACCAATAGATTGTGGTCAGAGTCCACATCTGCCCCTGGAAATGTCTTACAATTTAAAACCTGGTTCCTAAATCTCTGTCTTACCATTATATAATCTATCTGATACCTTTTAGTATCTCCAGGGTTCTTCCATGTATACAACCTTCTATCATGATTCTTAAACCAAGTGTTAGCTATAATTAAGTTGTTAGCTATAATTAAGTGAACTGAATATTAAGTGAACTGAATATTTCAATGTATACTGCTTATTTATTTTCTGTGTTGATTCATCTAGTACACATATTATACCATCCACAATTCTATACCAGTAAATAATTTTGTATCCCTTTTTTGTGATATTACTATCTATTAACATAGCTATGTTGTTAGCCAGTCAAAATTGGAAGACCGGTTACTGTTATAAGATTAAGATTACACAAGCATTACTGTAGAAAATTTGCATAAGTATGCATAATAATACAGAACAAATTTGCATAAGTACAGCATAACACTTAATGACATATAGATTGAGAGCTTTTTAACAAGTACATTTTCACTTCTTTTCAGATGGCAGTGCATTGTTTAGGGAATCGATTTTGCTGTTTCATGGTCAAAGAACTTATTTAAATTGTACTGTGGTTTTTGGCATAGATTTTGTGACATATTTCCTCAAAATTTCACGAAGTCCAGGGACTGCAATTTAGTATTTCGATGGTTGAAAATTTTCACAGCTGCTGTTGGAAAACTGTCCCATGTCACGGAGTTGACAGCTTGGAATGCCTGTCTTCATTATTGCACATGTTATAATTGTCATGTCAATCCTATTGGTGAACATTTCATGGTTTTCTTTCACGTACATAAGACAGGTGGAGACACACTGACTGAAAATCTTCACTCCTATATGTGTGAAGATCAGTTTGCAGTGGTGCAGTTTCCTCCTTGATGTTATGATCCTTATTACTCTTTTTTCAACCTGTAGAGTGACCCATAGTAACAGGCCATAGCTGACATGGCTGTGGAATGGTGAATAACATACCATCAGCTGATTCTGGTCAGATATCACATGCTTCAGTTTCCTCAGGAAGTATACAACTTGCAACAGTTTGTCACAAACATATGTAGTGTGTTCTTGCCAAGTGAGTTTACTACCCACCATAAACCTAAGAAGCTTCACAGTTCTTGCAGTTTAGAGGTATCCTTTGTCAATGAGACTACATACAAATTTTTGTGTTTTTTTCTTCATTTATTTTCATTTTTTTATAATAACTTCTTCTAGCATCTACTTCTTCTTGAGCCTTGCTGGCATCAATGTCTTTTCAGTACAGAACTGTCATCTGCAAATTGCAAGTACTGTCCATGAGAGCTTAAATCATTTACAAATAATAGGAATGGGTGGGGGCCCATTACCAATCCCTGTGGGACACCGTATCCCACCTTCCATTCACAGGATAGTCCTCCTTGGACTAATACGATCTGTTTTCTGTTTTCCAGATAAGATTTGAGGGCTGCCAGAACAGTGGCTCCATCTACACATTTACTGGGCTTGTTTAGGAGTACCTTATGAGGAATGCAGTCAAACACCTTACTAAGGTCACAAAGGGTTAGTGCTACAGATTCTTTGTTCTCAAAACTCTAACCTAGCAACCAGATCTAGTGCTGCTGTTGTTGTAAATTTGCCTTCCTAGAAACAATGCTGTGCATCTGTGAAGTATTCTTTAATTTCAAAGTAACTTGATATTTTGTATTTCACTGTAGTCTCAATGACTTTTGCGAAGACTGAAATGATTGAGATTTGTCTCAAGCTTGCTACCATGGCTGGGTCACCGTTTTTATAAACTGGCACTGTCCATGCAAGTTTCAGAATATCTGGAAATACACCAGCAGTGAAACACTTATTAATTGACATAGTTAATGGTTCATCAATTTTATACGTAAGTTACTTGAGGACATTAGTAGACATCCCATACATATCATGACTACCAGAAGGTTTATAAGATTTTACAATCTTTATTATTTCATTTTTTTGTGATTCCCTCCAGTTCATCATGGTGCATCTCTTCTCATTTATTACAGCAGCTGCAGAGTCTATATTGAGGTTTCAGATTGTACTTATAAGAGTTTCTCACAATGTCAATGTCATCTGTACTACCCAAGCTTAAGGCAGAGGTGGTTTTCTTCCTGTGTTCAATGATCAGGTCCCAGGCTACCTTTTATGGGTTGTGAGCTCCTTCAGTAAACCTATGATTGCTTTTCCTTTTGCTTTCTTCTACACTCTTTCTATAATGTCTTTTTGCTTGTAAATATCTGCTGTAGAACACTTTCTTTGCATTGGAATCTGTTGCTGTATCGTAGTGATCACGAAATAATAGTACTATGCATTTTAATTTTTTCAATTCATCAGTATACCATGGTTCCCCCCCCCCCCCCCCCCCTCCCGCACACACACACACACACACACACACACACACACACACACACACACTGTGGGTGTGTTGTGACCTGCTCTTTTTAGGGCACTGTTGGTCTTCTGTGGATAGATATAGTCAAACTTGGCTTTGATGATCTAAGAAAACTCTTCAAATGTATCAGTCACCGTCATTTCTGGCAATCCAGGCTGCCACTTTACTGCAGATACTGCTGTCTGAAAAGCTTTTAATGTTCCCTTATTCATGACCCTTTTTGTGAACACTTAATTAGAATGCAGCTTTTATCTCTTTTTGTATATATTTCCATAATTAACGCACTGTGGTCAGAGATCATTGGATTAACTACAGAAGTCTCATGTCCCCCAGTATTTAGGTTTATGATCACAGTGCCAAGGCAGGAATCACATCTGGTTGGTAGATCGTTCGCTACAGATGGCCTGTGACTGAGTACTAGGTTCATAAATTCTCTCTCCTTGATGCTTTCTTCACCAAAGTGTGCACTGAAATCACCAAGCAATGCAATTTTTGATTTCAAGTGCATTAAGTAGCACAACCAAGAATCCATTTGGCTGAGAAAATTTTCAAAGTTTCCATTTGAAGAATTGTATACTGAGACAACAATTAGATTAAGATCTAATAACTCCAAAGCAGCTAACTCTAAATCTTGGTCCATAGAACAGCTTTTTAAATCAGTTTCTTTAACACTGTTTTCTGTTGGCGTATACACACTGAAGAGCCAAAGAAACTGGTACACCTGCCTAATATCATGTATAGCCACTGCGAGTATGCAGAAGTGCCACAATACGATGTGACATGGACTAATGTCTGAAGTAGTGCCGGAGGGAGATGACAGCATCAATCCTGCAAGGCTGTCCATAAATCCGTATGAGGGTGGAGATCTCTTGTGACAGCACGTTGCAAGGCATCCAAGATATGCTCAATAATGTTCACATCTGGGGAGTTTGGTGACCAGCAGAAGTGTTTAAACTCAAAGAGTGTTTGTGGAGCCACTCTGTAGCAATTATGGATGTATGAGGTGTCACACTGTCCTGCTGGAAATGCCCTAAGTCTGTCGGAATGAACAACGGACATGAATGGATGCAGGTGATCAGACAGGATGTTTACGTATGTGTCACCTGTCAGAATCATATCTAGACGTATCAGCTGTTATTACAGCTATGATGATGAAGTCCGGAAGATCACTGTGAGAAGTACAAGGTCAAATTACTACTTCTTCTTCTTGTACCTTTGTCCCACATCAACACAGGGTCAGCATATTTAGTAACAAATTTGGCACATTTAATTGAAGGGGTGGCCTGTTGCCCTTCCTGGCACCACCCCATAACCCAACAGAATGGAAGATGTGTACCTCAACCGTCTGCATGTAGCGTTATCCATATGAAAATGAGTGAAAGTTTTCTAAATGTTTGTGAATTGTGTAAAGGAGGGTTACCAGCCCAGTATTCAGCAAGTGGAATGTAGGAAATTGTATAAAACCCACATCCAGACTGGTAAGCACATTAACCCTCATCGTTAATCCGCAGAGCGGATACGAACCGGGATTGGTGCACTCCCATTCTAGAACTGGCACTTTAACACGCACAGCTATCTGGGAGGTGCAGTCAAACTACTTTAACCCAAATATAATAATAACCCCATATTTGAAAAAAACAGCTACAGTTCAACTGTTTTTTCCCCATTACCAAGAATTCAATTGCAGCACACTGTTTGTACTGCCTTGTGTAGATGCCATTCTGATGATTCACTATGGCTCTGGAGGGGGCCTTTATTTATCGAACAATCCTCATGGGTATGTCGGATATCTACTTATGTAAGCTTACTGCGGAAAATATTAGCCACTCCCTCAAAAAAGCACACTGGTTACTTTGGAGCACTGCAGTTGGGGTACCACTGGTACCAAATGGTCATGTGACCATCCACTACTGATCATGGGAAATTCAGGATGGAATAATGACAATATTATGAAAAGGATAGATGAAATGAAATTAAATATTGGCTGGGATATCCCCTTCGGGGTTCGGCCACCGTATTGCAAGTCTTTTTAGATGACGCCACTTCAGCGACTTTCGTGTCAATGATGATGAAAACGATGATGAAGGACACATAACAAACAGTCCCCTGCTGGGAATCAAACCCGGGCCTGCTACTCACTATACAGTGGAGATGCTGAGTCACAGATTGGCACAGCAAAAAGACTCAAACAAGTAAGCCTTCAGCCAAAGAGGCCTTCATATATATGCGAGTCACATGCACATGACCAGTGTCTGTGTGTGTGTGTGTGTGTGTGTGTGTGTGTGTGTGAGAGAGAGAGAGAGAGAGAGAGAGAGAGAGAGAGGGAGAGAGAGAGAGAGAGAGAGAGAGAGATGTCTAATTTGGATGAAGGCCTTTTTGGCCAGAAGCTCATTTGTTTGACAGTCTTTTTTGTTGTGCCTACCTGCAACTCAACATCTCCACTGTATGGTGAGCAGCAGTCTATCCTTTTCATAATACTGTCATTCGCCACTAACGTAGGTCATGGCAGTGACGTGGTGTGTATGTATCAGTCAGTTTTATGAAATTAATGCAGTAAGGTGGACTATCATGGAGATGTAACAGAACAGCAGTAAGGGGCTATCATGTTTGGACATGTCCATGAGCACACTGTGAATCCAGTGACCCCACTTTGTCAGTGTATCAATGCAGACTGTCCAACTTGTTTACAACTGTCCAATTTGTTTACAAGGAATGATATAATACTCACAGTCATCTAATACAGCAATTATTAAAAAAAAATGTAAGTGACAGGGGCTGGAACTAATGTCACTCCTTGCCAATGACAATTGGTTTCAAACCTGAAACAAATTACCGTTGTTCAGTGCAGGTCCATCTCAACCAGTTTGCAAAGGAACACTGCAAATGGAGGGAATGGGTATTTGAAGTTGGGTACCTTGTAACAGGCCATTGCTCACAGCAACATGTAAAGCAACACTGCTGTAATGAGCCTGCAGCACCAACACATCGTATCATTCATAATTTTCACAATCATTTATAGATACTGTTTTGCCTGTATTTTGTTGCTATTTATGCTTATTTCTGTTTTTGTCTAAATGTGTGCCATTTCTGTATGAACAATGGTCCATGGCATTTGCTAATTAGAAGAAGAGCCATACTTGAGCTACATAAATGCCGAGACAAAAATCACATAATATTCTATGACAGTGACACAGTGCTCCAAGTCATTGCCTCCAGGCACTGTACTGCTTTTTAATATTGTAAATCAGTTGGCCCAGTATTTATATGCTATTTTATAAATATAGTTTAATTTATGTGTGCATGAAGACAGTTATTGACGTAAGTCATCTATAATAGGTTCCTGGTTCAAACCTTAAAATGTACCTTGTATCATAATTAAAAATGAGAAAAAACAAATTTTCGATACAGCCTAGTTACGTGGTGCAGTTAGTTGCACAATGTTGTAATAGGTTTTGAATTTCATAAAACAAATAGCAAGCAATCTAAAAGTTACTTTTTATGACAATTATATTCAACAATATTATGAAAAGGATAGTTGCTACTCACCATATAGCAGTAATGTTGAGTCACAGATAGGCACAACAAAAAGACTGTCACAAAATAAGCTTTTGGCCAATGCCGGCATTTATCAAAACTTGACAACACACAACACACACACACACACACACGAGCACGCGCATGCACAGATGCAAATGCAATTCACACACACATGACCATAGTCCCTGGCAGGTGAAGCCAGCCTGTCTGGCTTCAGTTGGCGGTGACTCGTCGTGTTCGTCGTGTGTGTGTGAGTTGCATTTGTGTGTGTGTGTGTGTGTGTGTGTGTGTGTGTGTGAGTTGTGTTTGCACGTGTGTGTGTGTGTGTGTGTGTGTGAGTTGTGTTTGCACGTGTGTGTGTGTGTGTGTGTGTGTGTGTGTGTGTGTGTGTGTGTGTTTTGTCTATTTCTGACAAATTTTGTGACAGTCTTTACTGTTGTGCCTACCTGCGACTTAGCATCTCCACTGTATGGTGTATAGCGACTATCCTTTTCATAATATTATTACATTCCATCCTGGATTTTCCATTGTTTAACTATATTCAACAATCATTCACAATAACTGATTTAGCTGTGTTTAGCATTTCACTGTCTGCAAAGTGTGGAAGGTGTATGATTATTTACATGTGGTTGTGAATTTTGGAAACCTATGTAAAAAAAGTTGGGTTGCAGAATGACTTCCTCGGTTGCGTTAGAAGCTGTTTCACTCAAAACTGTATGGAATATTTTAGTAGCTGTTAATGAGAGGGAGTGATTTTCTGGTTAATTAGTGTCTCACAGTAGAGAGTTTAATCAGTATTACAGGTAATGCGTGCCTCAACGATACAGATAGCCGTACCGTAGGTGCAACCACAATGGAGGGGTATCTGTTGAGAGGCCAGACAAACGTTTGGTTCCTGAAGAGGGGCAGCAGCCTTTTCAGTAGTTGCAGGGGCAACAGTCTGGATGATTGACTGATCTGGCCTTGTAACATTAACCAAAATGGTCTTGCTTTTCTGGTACTGCGAACGGCTGAAAGCAAGGGGAAACTACAGCTGTGATTTTTCCCAAGGGCATGCAGCTTAACTGTATGATTAAATGATGATGGCGCCCTCTTGGGTAAAATATTCCGGAGGTAAAATAGTCCCCCATTCGGATCTCCGGGCGGGGACTACTCAAGAGGATGTTGTTATCAGGAGAAAGAAAACTGGCGTTCTACAGATCGGAGCGTGGAATGTCAGGTCCCTTAATCGGGCAGGTAGGTTAGAAAATTTAAAAAGGGAAATGGATAGGTTAAAGTTAGATATAGTGGGAATCAGTGAAGTTCGGTGGCAGGAGGAACAGGACTGCTGGTCAGAAGACTACAGGGTTATAAATACAAAATCAAATAGGGGTAATGCAGGAGTAGGTTTAATAATTAATAAAAAAATAGGTGTACGGGTAAGCTACTACAAACAGCATAGTGAACGCATTATTGTCGCCAAGATAGATACGAAGCCCACACCTACTACAGTAGTACAAGTTTATATGCCAACTAGCTCTGCAGATGACGAAGAAATTGATGCAATGTATGATGAGATAAAAGAAATTATTCAGGTAGTGAAGGGAGACGAAAATTTAATAGTCATGGGTGACTGTAATTCATCAGTAGAAAAAGGGAGAGAAGGAAACATAGTAGGTGAATATGGATTGGGGCTAAGAAATGAAAGAGGAAGCCGCCTGGTAGAATTTTGCACAGAGCATAACTTAATCATAGCTAATAATTGGTTTAAGAATCATAAAAGATGGAAGAACCCTGGAGATACTAAAAGGTATCAGATAGATTATATAATGGTCAGACAGAGATTTAGGAACCAGGTTTTAAATTGTAAGACATTTCCAGGGGCAGATGTGGACTCTGACCACAATCTATTGGTTATGAACTGTAGATTAAAACTGAAGAAACTGCAAAAAAGGTGGGAATTTAAGGAGATGGGACCTGGATAAACTGAAAGAACCAGAGATTGTACAGAGTTTCAGGAAAAGCATAAGGGAACAATTGACAGGAATGGGGGAAAGAAATACAGTAGAAGAAGAATGGGTAGCTTTGAGGGATGAAATAGTGAAGGCAGCAGAGGATCAAATAGGTAAAAAGACGAGGGCTACTAGAAACCCTTGGGTAACAGAAGAAATATTGAATTTAATTGATGAAAGGAGAAAATATAAAAATGCAGTAAATGAAGCAGGCAAAAAGGAATACAAATGTCTCACAAATGATATTGACAGGAAGTGCAAAATGGCTAAGCAGGGATGGCTAGAGGACAAATGTAAGGATGTAGAGGCTTATCTCACTAGGGGTAAGATAGATACTGCCTACAGGAAAATTAAAGAGACCTTTGGGGAAAGGAGAACCACTTGCATGAATATCAAGAGCTTTGATGGAAACCCAGTTCTAAGCAAAGAAGGAAAAGCAGAAAGGTGGAAGGAGTATATAGAGGGCCTATACAAGGGCGATGTACTTGAGGACAATATTATGGAAATGGAAGAGGATGTAGATGAAGATGAAATGGGAGATATGATATTGCATGAAGAGTTTGACATAGCACTGAAAGACCTGAGTCGAAACAAGGCCCCCGGAGTAGACAACATTCCATTAGTACTACTGACAACTTTGGGAGAGCCAGTCCTGACAAAACTCTACCATCTGGTGAGCAAGATGTATGAGACAGGCAAAATACCCTCAGACTTCAAGAAGAATATAATAATCCCAATCCCAAAGAAAGCAGGTGTTGACAGATGTGAAAATTACCGAACTATCAGTTTAATAAGTCACAGCTGCAAAATACTAATGCAAATTGTTTACATACAAATGGAAAAACTGATAGAAGCCGACCTCGGGGAAGATCAGTTTGGATTCCGTAGGCAATACTGACCCTACAAATTATCTTAGAAGAAAGATTAAGGAAAGGCAAACCTACATTTCTAGCATTTGTAGACTTAGAGAAAGCTTTTGACAATGTTGATTGGAATACTCTCTTTCAAATTCTGAAGATGGCAGGGATAAAATACAGAGAGCGAAAGGCTATTTACAACTTGTACAGAAACCAGATGGCAGTTATAAGAGTCGAGGGACATGAAAGGGAAGCAGTGGTTGGGAAGGGAGTGAGACAGGGTTGTAGCCTATCCCCGATGTTATTCAATCTGTATATTGAGCAAGCAATAAAGGAAACAAAAGAAAAGTTTGGAGTAGGTATTAAAATCCATGGAGAAGAAATAAAAACTTTGAGGTTCGCCGATGACATTGTAATTCTGTCGGAGACAGCAAAGGACCTGGAAGAGCAGTTGAACGGAATCGACAGTGCCTTGAAAGGAGGGTATAAGATGAACATCAACAAAAGCAAAACGAGGATAATGGAATGTAGCCGAATTAAGTCGGGTGATGCTGATGGAATTAGATTAGAAAATGAGACACTTAAAGTAGTAAAGGAGTATTACTATTTGGGGAGCAAAATAACTGATGATGGTCGAAGTAGAGAGGATATAAAATGTAGACTGGCAATGGCAAGGAAAGCGTTTCTTAAGAAGAGAAATTTGTTAACATCGAGTATTGATTTAAGTGTCAAGAAGTCGTTTCTGAAAGTATTTGTATGGAGTGTAGCCATGTATGGAAGTGAAACGTGGACGATAAATAGCTTAGACAAGAAGAGAATAGAAGCTTTCGAAATGTGGTGCTACAGAAGAATGCTGAAGATTAGATGGGTAGACCACATAACTAATGAGGAAGTATTGAATAGGATTGGGGAGAAGAGAAGTTTGTGGCACAACTTGACCAGAAGAAGGGATCGGTTGGTAGGACATGTTCTGAGACATCGAGGGATCACCAGTTTAGTATTGGAGGGCAGTGTGGAGGGTAAAAATCTTAGAGGGAGACCAAGAGATGAATACACTAAACAGATTCAGAAGGATGTAGGTTGCAGCAGGTACTGGGAGATGAAGAAGCTTGCACAGGATAGAGTAGCATGGAGAGCTGTAGTCTCAGGACTGAAGACCACAACAACACAACTATATTATTATAGGAATGCAGTTTCGCCTTGAGCAAACACAAATGCTTCTTATTTAACACTAAAACATGTTCGGTGATGTTACCATTTCCTTACTCATTAAAAGAATGTCTGAATTGGACTGGTGACTGTAATTTTACCTTGTTACAACGCATAATTACTAATTTACATGACCAAACAGAAACAATCTGCTATCCACATCGTTTTGCACACTAATTGTGGTATGTTTTGGAGAAGAGTAATTAATTTTCGGTCAGAGTGGCTAAATGAACCACTAGTAACACAATCACAGTTAAAAATTTAGTAAAACAACAGCTCACATGATTTGTAAAGAGTTGTGTGAAGGGATCTTATAGGTCAACTTCCAACAAAGGAACTGGACAATATCTGACTGGAGGCATATAGTATTGTCTGACAAATTACAAATTTGCATCTTTTCAAATAATACAAGGTGTCTAGCACACTGATGGCCCAATGAGGCATTTAATGTGCAGTGTGTGAAAGTACAAGGGTCATTCAATAAGTAATGGCGTATTTTTTTTTTTCTCAGAACTTATTTATTGATAAGAGTCAGAATTTGGTGACAATATATATCAACATGTCGTGTCCATATAATATTTTTCTATGGCCATAAGTCAACATTGTGGCATGTATTCCCAGCTGGTAAAAGCTCTCGTCCTGCAGGGGCGTACCAATATTTTAATTGCATGATGTCACTCTCGTCATCTTCAAAGTATGTTCCCCTTAGAGAATCTTTAAGTGGTCCAGT